>NC_060122.1:14927197-15554354 GCF_021461395.2 Schistocerca americana
TTCCTGTGACACTAGTTATACATTCCGATGCTTCACTTCAGGTTTACTGTATCCCTTGGACCTTGTTTTTGACGATGAAACACAGAAATTGCATCGGAATTAAATACAAAAGGCACAATGCCGACTTAAGTACAAGAAGACTGACTCTTCCTACTGTCTATGTTTTGAACCATTCCTGTGACACTAGTTATACATTCCGATGCTTCACTTCGGGTTTACTGTTTCGTTTGGACCTTCTTATTGACGATGAAACACAGAAATCGCATCAGAATTAAATACAAATGGCACAATGCCGACTTAAGTACAAGAAGTCTGACTCTTCCTACTGTCTATGTTTGAACCATTCCTGTGACACTAGTTATACATTCCGATGCATCACTTCAGGTTTATTGTATCCCTTGGACCTTCTTATTGACGATGAAACACAGAAATTGTATCGGAATTTAATACAAAAGGCACAATGCCGACTTAAGTACAAGAAGACTGACTCTTCTTACTGTCTATGTTTGAACCATTTCTGTGACACTAGTTATAGATTCCGATGCTTCACTTCAGGTTTACTGTATCCCCCTGACCTTCCTATTGACGATGAAACACAGAAATTGCATCGGAATTAAATACAAAAGCACAATGCCGACTTAAGTACAAGAAGACTGACTCTTCTTACTGTCTATGTTTTGAACCATTTCTGTGACACTACTTATAGATTCCGATGCTTCACTTCAGGTTTACTGTATCCCTCTGACCTTCCTATTGAAGATGAAACACAGAGATTGCATCGGAATTAAATACAAAAGGCACAATGCCGACTTAAGTACAAGAAGACTGACTCTTCTTACTGTCTATGTTTCGAACCATTCCTGTGACACTAGTTATACATTCCGATGCTTCACTTCAGGTTTACTGTATACCTTGGACCTTCTTATTGACGTTGAAACACAGAAACTGCATCGGAATTAAATATAAAAGGCACAATGCCGACTTAAGTACAAGAAGACTGACCCTACCTAAAGTCTAAGTTTTGAACCATTCCTGTGACACTATTTATACATTCCGATGCTTCACTTCAGGTTTACTGCAACCCTCTGACCTTCCTATAGAAGAAGAAACACAGAAATTGCATCGGAATTAAATACAAAAGGCACAATGCCGACTTAAGTACAAGATGACTGACCCTTCTTACTGTCTATGTTTCGAACAATTCCTGTGACACTAGTTATACATTCCGATGCTTCACTTCAGGTTTACTGTATCCCTTGGACATTGTTTTTGACGATGAAACACAGAAATTGCATCGGAATTAAATACAAAAGGCACAATGCCGTCTTAAGTACAAGAAGACTGACTCTTCCTACTGTCTATGTTTTGAACCATTCCTGTGACACTAGTTATACATTCCGATGCTTCACTTCAGGTTTACTGTATCGTTTGGACCTTCTTATTGACTATGAAACACAGAAATTGCATCAGAATTAAACACAAATGGCACAATGCCGACTTAAGTACAAGAAGTCTGACTCTTCCTACTGTCTTTGTTTGAACCATTCCTGTGACACTAGTTATTCATTCCGATGCATCACTTCAGGTATACTGTATCCCTTGGACCTTCTTGTTGACGATGAAACACAGAAATTGTATCGGAATTTAATACAAAATGGACAATGCCGACTTAGGTACAAGAAGACTGACGCTTCCTACTGTCTATGTTTGAACCATTTCTGTGACACTAGTTATAGATTCCGATGCTTCACTTCAGGTTTACTGTATCCCTCTGACCTTCCTATTGAAGATCAAACACAGAAATTGCATCGGAATTAAATACAAAAGGCATAAAGCCGACTTAAGTACAAGAAGACTGACTCTTCTTACTGTCTATGTTTTGAACCATTCCTGTGACACTAATAATACATTCCGATGCTTCACTTCAGGAGGTTTACTGTATCCCTTGGACCTTCTTATTGACGATGAAACACAGAAATTGCATCGGAATTAAATACAAGAGGCACAATGCCGACTTAAATACAAGAAGAATTACTCTTCCTACTGTCTATGTTTTGAACCATTCCTGTGACACTAGTTATACATTCCGATGCTTCACTTCAGGTTTCCTGTATCCCTTCGACCGTCTTGTTGACTATGAAACACAGAAATTGCATCGGAATTAAATACAAAAGGCACAATGGCGACTTAAGTACAAGAAGAATGACTCTTCCTACTTTCTATGTTATGAACCATTCCTGTGACACTAGTTATAGATTCCGATGCTTCACTTCAGGTTTACTGTATCCCTGTGACCTTCTTATTGACGATGAATCACAGAAATTGCATCGGAAATAAATACGAAAGGCACAATGCCGACTTGAGTACAAGAAGACTGACTCTTCTTACTGTCTATGTTTGAACAATTCCTGTGACACTAGTTACAGATTCCGATGCTTCACTTCAGGTTTACTGTATCCCTCTGACCTTCCTATAGAAGAAGAAACACAGAAATTGCATCGGAATTAAATACAAAACGCACAATGCCGACTCAAGTACAAGAAGACTGACCCTTCTTACAGTCTATGATTCGAACCATTCCTGTAACACTAGTTATAGATTCCGATGCTTCATTTTAGGTTTAGTGTATCCCTTGGAACTTCTTTTTGACGATGAAACACAGAAATTGCATCGGAAATAAATACAAAAGGCACAATGCCGACTCAAGTACAAGAAGACTGACCCTTCCTACTGTCTATGTTTTGAACCATTCCTGTGACACTAGTTACAGCTTCCGATGCTTCACTTCAGGTGTACTGTATCCCTCTGACCTTCCTATTGAAGATGAAACACAGAAATTGCATCGGAATTAAATAGAAAAAGGCACAATCCCGACTTAAGTTCAAGAATAGTGACTCTTCTTACTGTCTATGTTTTCAACCATTCCTGTGACACTAGTTATAGATACCGATGCTTCACTTCAGGTTTACTGTATCCCTCAGACCTCCTTATTGACAATGAAACACAGAAATTGCATCGGAATTAAATACAAAAGGCACAATGCCGACTTAAGTACAAGAGAAATGACTCTTCCTACTGTCTATGTTTTGAACCATTCCTGTGACACTAGTTATACATTCCGATGCTTCACTTCAGGTTTACTGTATCCCTCTGACCTTCTTATTGACGATGAAACACAGAAATTGCATCGGAATAAATACAGAGGCACAATGCCGACTTAAGTACAAGAGGATTGACTCTTCTTACTGTCTATGTTTTGAACCATTTCTGTGACACTTCTTATAGATTCCGATGCTTCACTTCAGGTTTACTGTATCCCTCTGACCTTCCTATTGAAGATGAAACACAGAGATTGCATCGGAATTAAATACAAAAGGCACAATGCCGACTTAAGTACGAGAAGACTGACTCTTCTTACTGTCTATGTTTGAACAATTCCTGTGACACTAGTTACAGATTCCGATGCTTCACTTCAGGTTTACTGTATCCCTCTGACCTTCCTATAGAAGAAGAAACACAGAAATTGCATCGGAATTAAATACAAAAGGCACAATGCCGACTTAAGTACAAGAAGACTGACGCTTCCTACTGACTATGCTTGAACCATTCCTGTGACATTAGTTATAGATTCCGATGCCTCACTTCAGGTTTACTGTATCCCTCTGACCTCCTTATTGACGATGAAACACAGAAATATCATCGGATTTAAATACAAAAGGCACAATGCCGACTTAAGTACAAGAATACTGACTCTTCTTACTGTCTATGTTTTGAACCATTCCTGTGACACTAATTATACATTCCGATGCTTCAGGTTTACTGTATCCCTTGGACCTTCTTATTGACGATGAAACACAGAAATTGCGTCAGAATTAAATACAAGTGGCACAATGCCGACTTAAGTACAAGAAGTCTAACTCTTCCTACTGACTATGTTTGAACCATTCCTGTGACACTAGTTATAGATTCCGATGCCTCACTTCAAGTTTACTGTATCCCTCTGACCTTCTTATTGACGATCAAACACAGAAATTGCATCGGAATTAAATACAAAGGCACAATACCGGCTTAAGTACAAGAAGACTGACTCTTCTTACTGTATATGTTTTGAACCATTTCTGTGACACTACTTATAGATTCCGATGCTTCACTTTTGGTTTACTGTATCCCTCTGACCTTCCTATTGAAGATGAAACACAGAAATTGCATCGGAATTAAATACAAAAGGCACAATGCCGACTTAACTACGAGAAGACTGACTCTTCTTACTGTCTATGTTTGAGCAATTCCTGTGACACTAGTTACAGATTCCGATGCTTCACTTCAGGTTTATTGTATCCCTCTGACCTTCCTATAGAAGAAGAAACACAGAAATTGCATCGGAATTAAATACAAAAGGCACAATGCCGACTTAAGTCCAAGAAGACTGACCCCTCTTACTGTCTATGTTTCGAACCATTCCTGTGACACTAGTTATACATTCCGATGCTTCACTGCAGGTTTACTGTATCCCTTGGACCTTCTTTTTGACGATGAAACACAGAAATTGCTTAACAATTAAATACAAAAGGCACAATGCAGACTTAAGTACAAGAAGACTGACTCTTCCTTCTGTCTATGTTTTGAACCATTCCAGTGACACTAGTTATACATTAGGATGCTTCACTTCAGGTTTACTGTATCGTTTGGAACTTCTTATTGACGTAGAAACACAGAAATTGCATCGGAATTAAATACAAAAGGCACAATGCCGACTTAAGTACAAGAAGAATGACTCTTCTTACTGTCTATGTTTGAACCATTCCTGTGACACTAGTTATAGATTCCGATGCTTCACTTCAGGTTTACTGTACCCCTCTGACCTTCCCATTGAAGATGTAACACAGAAATTGCATCGGAATTACATACAAAAGGCACAATGCCGACATAAGTACATGAAGACTGACTCTTCCTACTGTCTATGTTTGAACAATTCCTGTGACACTAATTATTGATTCCGATGCTTCACTTCAGGTTTACTGTATTTCTCTGACCTTCCTATTGAAGATGAAACACAGAAATTGCATCGGAGTTAAATACAAAAGGCACAATGCCGACTTAAGTACAAGAAGACTGACGCTTCCTACTGACTTTGTTTTGAACCATTCCTGTGACATTAGTTATAGATTCCGATGCTTCACTTCAGGTTTACTGTATCCCTCTGACCTTCTTATTGACGTTGAAACACAGAAATATCATCGGATTTAAATACAAAAGGCACAATGCCGACTAAGGTACAAGAAGAATGACTCTTCCTACGGACTATGCTTTGAACCATTCCTGTGACACTAGTTATAGACTCCGATGCTTCACTTCAGGTTTACTGTATCCCTCTGACCTTCCTATTGAAGATGAAACACAGAAATTGCATCGGAATTAAATAGAAAAAGGCACAATGCCGACTTAAGTTCAAGAATTCTGACTCTCCTTACTGTCTATGTTTTCAACCATTCCTGTGACACTAGTTACAGATTCCGATGCTTAACTTCAGGTTTACTGTATCCCTCAGACCTCCTTATTGACGATGAAACAAAGTAATTTTATCGGAATTAAATACAAAAGGCACAATACCGACTTAAGTACAAGAAGAGTGACTCTTCTTACTGTCTATGTTTGAACAATTCCTGTGACACTAGTTATAGATTCCGATGCTTCACTTCAGGTTTACTGTATCCCGTGGACCTTCTTTTTGACGATGAAACACAGAAATTGCATCAGAATTATATACAAAACGCACAATGCCGACTTAAGTACAAGAAGAATGATTCTTCCTACTGTCTAAGTTTTTGAACCATTCCTGTGACACTGGTTATAGATTCCGATGATTCACTTCTGGTTTACTGTATCCCTCTGACTTTCTTATTGACGATGAAACACAGAAATTGCATCGAAATTAAATACAAAAGCACAATGCCGACTTAAGTACAAGAAGACTGACTCTTCTTACTGGCTATGATTTGAACCGTTTCTGTGACACTACTTATAGATTCCGATGCTTCACTTCAGGTTTACTGTATCCCTCTGACCTTCCTATTGAAGATGAAACACAGAGATTGCATCGGAATTAAATACAAAAGGCACAATGCCGACTTAAGTACAAGAAGACTGACTCTTCTTACTGTCTATGTTTGAACAATTCCTGTGACACTAGTTACAGATTCCGATGCTTCACTTCGGGTTTACTGCATCCCTCTGACCTTCCTATAGAAGAAGAAACACAGAATTTGCATCGGAATTAAATACAAAAGGCACAATGCCGACTTAAGTACAAGAAGACTGACCCTTCTTACTGTCTATGTTTCGAACCATTCCTGTGACACTAGTTATACATTCCAATACTTCACTTCGGGTTTACTGTATACCTTGGACCTTCTTATTGACGATGAAACACAGAAATTGCTTCGGAATTAAATAAAAAAGGCACAATGCCGACTTAAGTACAAGAAGACTAACTCTACCTAATGCCTAAGTTTTGAACCATTCCTGTGACACTAGTTATACATTCCGATGCATCACTTCAGGTTTATTGTATCCCTTGGACCTTCTTATTGACGATGAAACACAGAAATTGTATCGGAATTTAATACAAAAGGCACAATGCCGACTTAAGTACAAGAAGACTGACTCTTCTTACTGTCTATGTTTGAACCATTTCTGTGACACTAGTTATAGATTCCGATGCTTCACTTCAGGTTTACTGTATCCCCCTGACCTTCCTATTGACGATGAAACACAGAAATTGCATCGGAATTAAATACAAAAGCACAATGCCGACTTAAGTACAAGAAGACAGACTCTTCTTACTGTCTATGTTTTGAACCATTTCTGTGACACTACTTATAGATTCCGATGCTTCACTTCAGGTTTACTGTATCCCTCTGACCTTCCTATTGAAGATGAAACACAGAGATTGCATCGGAATTAAATACAAAAGGCACAATGCCGACTTAAGTACAAGAAGACTGACTCTTCTTACTGTCTATGTTTCGAACCATTCCTGTGACACTAGTTATACATTCCGATGCTTCACTTCAGGTTTACTGTATACCTTGGACCTTCTTATTGACGTTGAAACACAGAAACTGCATCGGAATTAAATATGCAAGGCACAATGCCGACTTAAGTACAAGAAGACTGACCCTACCTAAAGTCTAAGTTTTGAACCATTCCTGTGACACTATTTATACATTCCGATGCTTCACTTCAGGTTTACTGCACCCTCTGACCTTCCTATAGAAGAAGAAACACAGAAATTGCATCGGAATTAAATACAAAAGGCACAATGCCGACTTAAGTACAAGATGACTGACCCTTCTTACTGTCTATGTTTCGAACAATTCCTGTGACACTAGTTATACATTCCGATGCTTCACTTCAGGTTTACTGTATCCCTTGGACATTGTTTTTGACGATGAAACACAGAAATTGCATCGGAATTAAATACAAAAGGCACAATGCCGTCTTAAGTACAAGAAGACTGACTCTTCCTACTGTCTATGTTTTGAACCATTCCTGTGACACTAGTTATACATTCCGATGCTTCACTTCAGGTTTACTGTATCGTTTGGACCTTCTTATTGACTATGAAACACAGAAATTGCATCAGAATTAAACACAAATGGCACAATGCCGACTTAAGTAGAAGAAGTCTGACTCTTCCAACTGTCTATGTTTGAACCATTCCTGTGACACTAGTTATTCATTCCGATGCATCACTTCAGGTATACTGTATCCCTTGGACCTTCTTGTTGACGATGAAACACAGAAATTGTATCGGAATTTAATACAAAATGGACAATGCCGACTTAGGTACAAGAAGACTGACGCTTCCTACTGTCTATGTTTGAACCATTTCTGTGACACTAGTTATAGATTCCGATGCTTCACTTCAGGTTTACTGTATCCCTCTGACCTTCCTATTGAAGATGAAACACAGAAATTGCATCGGAATTAAATACAAAAGGCATAAAGCCGACTTAAGTACAAGAAGACTGACTCTTCTTACTGTCTATGTTTTGAACCATTCCTGTGACACTAATAATACATTCCGATGCTTCACTTCAGGAGGCTTACTGTATCCCTTGGACCTTCTTATTGACGATGAAACACAGAAATTGCATCGGAATTAAATACAAGAGGCACAATGCCGACTTAAATACAAGAAGAATTACTCTTCCTACTGTCTATGTTTTGAACCATTCCTGTGACACTAGTTATACATTCCGATGCTTCACTTCAGGTTTACTGTATCCCTTCGACCGTCTTGTTGACTATGAAACACAGAAATTGCATCGGAATTAAATACAAAAGGCACAATGGCGACTTAAGTACAAGAAGAATTACTCTTCCTACTGTCTATGTTATGAACCATTCCTGTGACACTAGTTATAGATTCCGATGCTTCACTTCAGGTTTACTGTATCCCTGTGACCTTCTTATTGACGATGAATCACAGAAATTGCATCGGAAATAAATACGAAAGGCACAATGCCGACTTGAGTACAAGAAGACTGACTCTTCTTACTGTCTATGTTTGAACAATTCCTGTGACACTAGTTACAGATTCCGATGCTTCACTTCAGGTTTACTGTATCCCTCTGACCTTCCTATAGAAGAAGAAACACAGAAATTGCATCGGAATTAAATACAAAACGCACAATGCCGACTCAAGTACAAGAAGACTGACCCTTCTTACAGTCTATGATTCGAACCATTCCTGTAACACTAGTTATGGATTCCGATGCTTCATTTCAGGTTTAGTGTATCCCTTGGAACTTCTTTTTGACGATGAAACACAGAAATTGCATCGGAAATAAATACAAAAGGCACAATGCCGACTCAAGTACAAGAAGACTGACCCTTCCTACTGTCTATGTTTTGAACCATTCCTGTGACACTAGTTACAGCTTCCGATGCTTCACTTCAGGTGTACTGTATCCCTCTGACCTTCCTATTGAAGATGAAACACAGAAATTGCATCGGAATTAAATAGAAAAAGGCACAATCCCGACTTAAGTTCAAGAATAGTGACTCTTCTTACTGTCTATGTTTTCAACCATTCCTGTGACACTAGTTATAGATACCGATGCTTCACTTCAGGTTTACTGTATCCCTCAGACCTCCTTATTGACAATGAAACACAGAAATTGCATCGGAATTAAATACAAAAGGCACAATGCCGACTTAAGTACAAGAGAAATGACTCTTCCTACTGTCTATGTTTTGAACCATTCCTGTGACACTAGTTATACATTCCGATGCTTCACTTCAGGTTTACTGTATCCCTCTGACCTTCTTATTGACAATGAAACACAGAAATTGCATCGGAATAAATACAGAGGCACAATGCCGACTTAAGTACAAGAGGACTGACTCTTCTTACTGTCTATGTTTTGAACCATTTCTGTGACACTTCTTATAGATTCCGATGCTTCACTTCAGGTTTACTGTATCCCTCTGACCTTCCTATTGAAGATGAAACACAGAGATTGCATCGGAATTAAATACAAAAGGCACAATGCCGCTTTAAGTACGAGAAGACTGACTCTTCTTACTGTCTATGTTTGAACAATTCCTGTGACACTAGTTACAGATTCCGATGCTTCACTTCAGGTTTACTGTATCCCTCTGACCTTCCTATAGAAGAAGAAACACAGAAATTGCATCGGAATAAAATACAAAAGGCACAATGCCGACTTAAGTACAAGAAGACTGACGCTTCCTACTGACTATGCTTGAACCATTCCTGTGACATTAGTTATAGATTCCGATGCCTCACTTCAGGTTTACTGTATCCCTCTGACCTCCTTATTGACGATGAAACACAGAAATATCATCGGATTTAAATTCCAAAGGCACAATGCCGACTTAAGTACAAGAATACTGACTCTTCTTACTGTCTATGTTTTGAACCATTCCTGTGACACTAATTATACATTCCGATGCTTCAGGTTTACTGTATCCCTTGGACCTTCTTATTGACGATGAAACACAGAAATTGCGTCAGAATTAAATACAAGTGGCACAATGCCGACTTAAGTACAAGAAGTCTAACTCTTCCTACTGACTATGTTTGAACCATTCCTGTGACACTAGTTATAGATTCCGATGCCTCACTTCAAGTTTACTGTATCCCTCTGACCTTCTTATTGACGATCAAACACAGAAATTGCATCGGAATTAAATACAAAGGCACAATACCGGCTTAAGTACAAGAAGACTGACTCTTCTTACTGTATATGTTTTGAACCATTTCTGTGACACTACTTATAGATTCCGATGCTTCACTTTTGGTTTACTGTATCCCTCTGACCTTCCTATTGAAGATGAAACACAGAAATTGCATCGGAATTAAATACAAAATGCACAATGCCGACTTAAGTACGAGAAGACTGACTCTTCTTACTGTCTATGTTTGAACAATTCCTGTGACACTAGTTACAGATTCCGATGCTTCACTTCAGGTTTATTGTATCCCTCTGACCTTCCTATAGAAGAAGAAACACAGAAATTGCATCGGAATTAAATACAAAAGGCACAATGCCGACTTAAGGCCAAGAAGACTGACCCCTCTTACTGTCTATGTTTCGAACCATTCCTGTGACACTAGTTATACATTCCGATGCTTCACTGCAGGTTTACTGTATCCCTTGGACCTTCTTTTTGACGATGAAACACAGAAATTGCATAACAATTAAATACAAAAGGCACAATGCAGACTTAAGTACAAGAAGACTGACTCTTCCTTCTGTCTATGTTTTGAACCATTCCAGTGACACTAGTTATACATTCGGATGCTTCACTTCAGGTTTACTGTATCGTTTGGAACTTCTTATTGACGTAGAAACACAGAAATTGCATCGGAATTAAATACAAAAGGCACAATGCCGACTTAAGTACAAGAAGAATGACTCTTCTTACTGTCTATGTTTGAACCATTCCTGTGACACTAGTTACAGATTCCGATGCTTCACTTCAGGTTTACTGTACCCCTCTGACCTTCCCATTGAAGATGTAACACAGAAATTGCATCGGAATTACATACAAAAGGCACAATGCCGACATAAGTACATGAAGACTGACTCTTCTTACTGTCTATGTTTGAACAATTCCTGTGACACTAATTATTGATTCCGATGCTTCACTTCAGGTTTACTGTATTTCTCTGACCTTCCTATTGAAGATGAAACACAGAAATTGCATCGGAATTAAATACAAAAGGCACAATGCCGACTTAAGTACAAGAAGACTGACGCTTCCTACTGACTTTGTTTTGAGCCATTCCTGTGACATTAGTTATAGATTCCGATGCTTCACTTCAGGTTTACTGTATCCCTCTGACCTTCTTATTGACGTTGAAACACAGAAATATCATCGGATTTAAATACAAAAGGCACAATGCCGACTAAGGTACAAGAAGAATGACTCTTCCTACGGACTATGCTTTGAACCATTCCTGTGACACTAGTTATAGACTCCGATGCTTCACTTCAGGTTTACTGTATCCCTCTGACCTTCTTATTGACGATGAAACACAGAAATTGCATCGGAATTACATACAAAAAGGCACAATGCCGACTTAAGTATAAGAATACTGACTCTTCTTACTGTCTATGTTTAGAACCATTCCTGTGACACTGGTTTCCGATGCTTCACTTCAGGTTTACTGTATCCCTTGGACCTTCTAATTGACAATGAAACACAGAAATTGCATCGGAATTAAACAAAAAATGCACAATGCCGACTTAAGTACAAGAAGACTGACTCTACCTGATGTCTAACATTTGAACCATTCATGTGATACTAGTTATACATTCCAATGCTTCACTTCAGGTTTACTGTACCCCTCTGACCTTCCTGTAGAAGAAGAAACACAGAAATTGCATCGTAAAGAAATACAAAATGCACAATGCCGATTTAAGTACAAGAAGACTGACCTTTCTTACTGTCTATGTTTCGAACCATTCCTGTTACACTAGTTATACATTCCGATGCTTCACTTCAGGTTTACTGTATCGTTTGGACCTTCTTATTGTCGTAGAAACACAGAAATTGCATCGGAATTAAATACAAAAGGCACAATGCCGACTTAAGTACAAGAAGAATGACTCTTCTTACTGTCTATGTTTGAACCATTCCTCTGACACTAGTTATAGATTCCGATGCTTCACTTCAGGTTTACTGTATAGCTCTGACCTTCCCATTGAAGATGTTACACAGAACTTGCATCGGAATTAAATACAAAAGGCACAATGCCGACATAAGTACATGAAGACTGACTCTTCTTACTGTCCGTGTTTGAACAATTCCTGTGACACTAATTATTGATTCCGATGCTTCACTTACGGTTTACTGTATTTCTCTGACCTTCCTATTGAAGATGAAACACAGAAATTGCATCGGAATTAAATACAAAAGGCACAATGCCGACTTAAGTACAAGAAGACTGACGCTTCCTACTGACTATGTTTTGAACCATTCCTGTGACATTAGTTATAGATTCCGATGCTTCACTTCAGGTTTACTGTATCCCTCTGACCTTCTTATTGACGTTGAAACACAGAAATATCATCGGATTTAAATACAAAAGGCACAATGCCGACTAAGGTACAAGAAGAATGACTCTTCCTACGGTCTATGCTTTGAACCACTCCTGTGACACTAGTTATAGACTCCGATGCTTCACTTCAGGTTTACTGTATCCCTCTGACCTTCTTATTGACGATGAAACACAGAAATTGCATCGGTATTACATACAAAAAGGCACAATGCCGACTTAAGTATAAGAATACTGACTCTTCTTACTGTCTATGTTTTGAACCATTCCTGTGACACTAGTTTCCGATGCTTCACTTCAGGTTTACTGTATCCCTTGGACCTTCTAATTGACGATGAAACACAGAAATTGCATCGGAATTAAACAAAAAAGGCACAATGCCGACTTAAGTACAAGAAGACTGACTCTACCTAATGTCTAAGTTTTGAACCATTCCTGTGATACTAGTTATACATTCCAATGCTTCACTTCAGGTTTACTGTACCCCTCTGACCTTCCTGTAGAAGAAGAAACACAGAAATTGCATCGTAAAGAAATACAAAATGCACAATGCCGACTTAAGTACAAGAAGACTGACCTTTCTTACTGTCTATGTTTCGAACCATTCCTGTGACACTAATTATACATTCCGATGCTTCAGGTTTACTGTATCCCTTGGACCTTCTTATTGAGGATGAAACACAGAAATTGCATCTGAATTAATTACAAATGGCACAATGCCGACTTAAGTACAAGAAGTCTGACTCTTACTACTGTCTATGTTTGAACCATTCCTGTGACACTAGTTATACATTCCGATGCATCACTTCAGGTTTACTGTATCCCTTGGACCTTCTTATTGACGATGAAACGCAGAAATTGTATCGGAATTAAATACAAAAGGCACAATGCCGACTTAAGTACGAGAAGAATTACTCTTCCTACTGTCTATGTTTTGAACCATTCATGTGACACTAGTTATAGATTCCGATGCTTCACTTCAGGTTTACTGTATCCCTTCGACCGTCTTATTGACAATGAAACACAGAAATTGCATCGGAATTAAATACAAAAGGCACAATGCCGACTTAAGTACAAGAAGAATGACTCTTCCTACAGTCTATGTTTTGAACCATTCCTGTGACACTAGTTATAGATTCCGACGCTTCACTTCAGGTGTACTGTATCCCTCTGTCCTTCCTATTGATGATGAAACACAGAAATTGCATCGGAATTAAATAGAAAAAGGCACAATGCCGACTTAAGTTCAAGAATAGTGACTCTTCTTACTGTCTATGTTTTCAACCATTCCTGTGACACTAGTTGTAGATTCCGATGCTTCACTTCAGGTTTACTGTATCCCTCAGACATCCTTATTGACAATGAAACACAGAAATTGCATCGGAATTAAATACAAAAGGCACAATGCCGACTTAAGTACAAGAATTCTGACCCTTCCTACTGTCTATGTTTTGAACCATTTCTGTGACAATAGTTATAGATTCCGATGCTTCACTTCAGGTGTACTGTATCCCTCTGACCTTCCTATTGAAGATGAAACACAGAAATTGCATCGGAATTAAATAGAAAAAGGCACAATGCCGACTTAAGTTCAAGAATAGTGACTCTTCTTACTGTCTATGTTTTCAACCATTCCTGTGACACTAGTTATAGATTCCGATGCTTCACTTCAGGTTTACTGTATCCCTCAGACCTCCTTATTGACAATGAAACACAGAAATTGCATCGGAATTAAATACAAAAGGCACAATGCCGACTTAAGTACAAGAAGAATGACACTTCCTACTGTCTATGTTTTGAACAATTCCTGTGACACTAGTTATAGATTCCGATGCTTCACTTCAGGTTTACTGTATCCCTCTGACCTTCCTATTGAAGATGAAACACAGAAATTGCATCGGAATTAAATAGAAAAAGGCACAATGCCGATTTAAGTTCAAGAATTCTGACTCTTCTTACTGTCTATGTTTTCAACCATTCCTGTGACACTAGTTATAGATTCCGATGCTTAACATCAGGTTTACTGTATCCCTCAGACCTCCTTATTGACGATGAAACAAAGTAATTTCATCGGAATTAAATACAAAAGGCACAATACCGACTTAAGTACAAGAAGACTGACTCTTCTTACTGTCTATGTTTGAACAATTCCTGTGACACTAGTTATAGATTCCGATGCTTCATTTCAGGTTTACTGTATCCCTTGGACCTTCTTTTTGACGATGAAACACAGAAATTGCATCGGAATTATATACAAAAGGCACAATGCCGACTTAAGTACAAGAGGAATGATTCTTCCTACTGTCTATTTTGAACCATTCCTGTGACACTGGTTATAGATTCCGATGATTCACTTCAGGTTTACTGTATCCCTCTGACCTTCTTATTGACGATGAAACACAGAAGTTGCATCGGAAATAAATACAAAAGGCACAATGCCGACTCAAGTACAAGAAGACTGACTCTTCCTACTGTCTATGTTTTGAACCATTCCTGTGACACTAGTTATACATTCTGATGCTTCACTTCAGGTTTACTGTATCCCTCTGACCTTCTTATTGACGATGAAACACAGAAATTGAATCGGAATAAATACAAAGGCACAATGCAAACTTAAGTACAAGAAGACTGACCTTTCTTACTGTCTATGTTTGAACCATTCCTGTGACACTAGTTATAGATTCCGATGCTTCACTTCAGGTTTACTGTATCCCTATGACCTTCCCATTGAAGATGTAACACAGAAATTGCATCGGAATTAAATACAAAAGGCACAATGCCGACATAAGTACATGAAGACTGACTCTTCTTACTGTCTATGTTTGAACAATTCCTGTGACACTAATTATTGATTCTGATGCTTCACTTCAGGTTTACTGTATTTCTCTGACCTTCCTATTGAATATGAAACACAGAAATTGCATCGGAATTAAATACAAAAGGCACAATGCCGACTTACGTACAAGAAGACTGACGCTTCCTACTAACTATGTTTTGAACCATTCCTGTGACATTAGTTATGGATTCCGATGCCTCACTTCAGGTTTACTGTATCCCTCTGACCTCCTTATTGACGATGAAACACAGAAATATCATCGGATTTAAATACAAAAAGCACAATGCCGACTTAAGTACAAGAATACTGACTCTTCTTACTGTCTATGTTTTGAACCATTCCTGTGACAATAATTATACATTCCGATGCTTCAGGTTTACTGTATCCCTTGGACCTTCTTATTGACGATGAAACACAGAAATTGCGTCAGAATTAAATAGAAGTGGCACAATGCCGACTTAAGTAAAAGAAGTCTGACTCTTCCTACTGCCTAAGTTTGAACCATTCCTGTGACACTAGTTATAGATTCCGATGCTTCACTTCAAGTTTACTGTATCCCTCTGACCTTCTTATTGACGATCAAACACAGAAATTGCATCGGAATTAAATACAAAGGCACAATGTCGACTTAAGTACAAGAAGACTGACTCTTCTTACTGTATATGTTTTGAACCATTTCTGTGACACTACTTATAGATTCCGATGCTTCACTTCAGGTTTACTGTATCCCTCTGACCTTCCTATTGAAGATGAAACACAGAAATTGCATCGGAATTAAATACAAAAGGCACAATGCCGACTAAAGTACGAGAAGACTGAGTCTTCTTACTGTCTATGTTTCAAACCATTCCTGTGACACTAGTTATACATTCCGATGCTTCACTGCAGGTTTACTGTATCCCTTGGACCTTCTTTTTGACGATGAAACACAGAAATTCCATCGGAATTAAATACAAAAGGCACAATGCCGACTTAAGTACAAGAAGACTGACTCTTCCTAATGTCTATGTTTTGAACCATTCCTGTGACACTAGTTATACATTCGGATGCTTCACTTCAGGTTTACTGTATCGTTTGGACCTTCTTATTGACGTAGAAACACAGAAATTGCATCGGAATTAAATACAAAAGGCACAATGCCGACTTAAGTACAAGAAGAATGACTCTTCTTACTGTCTATGTTTGAACCATTCCTGTGACACTAGTTATAGATTCCGATGCTTCACTTCAGGTTTACTGTATCCCTCTGACCTTCCCATTGAAGATGTAACACAGAAATTGCATCGGAATTAAATACAAAACGCACAATGCCGACATAAGTACATGAAGACTGACTCTTCTTACTGTCTATGTTTGAACAATTCCTGTGACACTAATTATTGATTCCGATGCTTCACTTCAGGTTTACTGTATTCCTCTGACCTTCCTATTGAAGATGAAACACAGATATTGCATGGGAATTAAATACAAAAGGCACAATGCCGACTAAGGTACAAGAAGAATGACTCTTCCTACGGTCTATGCTTTCAACCATTCCTGTGACACTAGTTTAGGATTCCGATGCTTCACTTCAGGTTTACTGTATCCCTCTGACCTTCTTATTGACGATGAAACACAGAAATTGCATCGGAAATACATACAAAAAGGCACAATGCCGACTTAAGTACAAGAGGAATGATTCTTCCTACTGTCTATGTTTTGAACCATTCCTGTCACACTGGTTATAGATTCCGATGATTCACTTTAGGTTTACTGTATCCCTCTGACCTTCTTATTGTCGATGAAACACAGAAGTTGCATCGGAAATAAATACAAAAGGCACAATGCCGACTCAAGTTCAAGAAGACTGACTCTTCCTACTGTCTATGTTTTGAACCACTCCTGTGACACTAGTTATACATTCTGATGCTTCACTTCAGGTTTACTGTATCCCTCTGACCTTCTTATTGACGATGAAACACAGAAATTGCATCGGAATAAATACAAAGGCACAATGCCGACTTAAGTACAAGAAGACTGACCCTTCTTACTGTCTATGTTTGAACAATTCCTGTGACACTAGTTATAGATTCCGATGCTTCACTTCAGGTTTACTGTATTCCTCTGACCTTCCTATTGAAGATGAAACACAGAAATTGCATGGGAATTAAATACAAAAGGCACAATGCCGACTAAGGTACAAGAAGAATGACTCTTCCTACGGTCTATGCTTTCAACCATTCCTGTGGCACTAGTTTTGGATTCCGATGCTTCACTTCAGGTTTACTGTATCCCTCTGACCTTCTTATTGACGATGAAACACAGAAATTGCATCGGAATTACATACAAAAAGGCACAATGCCGACTTAAGTATAAGAATACTGACTCTTCTTACTGTCTATGTTTTGAACCATTCCTGTGACACTAGTCATAGATTCCGATGCTTCACTTCAGGTTTACTGTATTCCTCTGACCTTCTTATTGACGATGAAACACAGAAATTGCATCGGAATAAATACAAAGGCACAATGCCGACTCAAGTACAAGAAGACTGACTCTTCCTAATGTCTATGTTTGAACCATTCCTGTGACACTAGTTATAGATTCCGATGCTTAACTTCGAGTTTACTGTATCCCTCTGACCTTCCCATTGAAGATGAAACACAGAAATTGCATCGGAATTAAATACAAAACGCACAATGCCGTCTTAAGTACAAGAAGACTGACCCTTCTTACTGTCTATGTTTGAACAATTCCTGTGACACTAGTTATAGATTCCGACGCTTCACTTCAGGTTTACTGTATTCCTCTGACCTTCCTATTGAAGATGAAACACAGAAATTGCATAGGAATTAAATACAAAAGGCACAATGCCGACTAAGGTACAAGAAGAATGACTCTTCCTACCGTCTATGCTTTCAACCATTCCTGTGACACTAGTTTTGGATTCCGATGCTTCACTTCAGGTTTACTGTATCCCTCTGACCTTCTTATTGACGATGAAACACAGAAATTGCATCGGAATTACATACAAAAAGGCACAATGCCGACTGTCTATGTTTTGAACCATTCCTGTGACACTAGTCATAGATTCCGATGCTTCACTTCAGGTTTACTGTATCCCTCTGACCTTCTTATTGACGATGAAACACAGAAATTGCATCGGAATAAATACAAAGGCACAATGCCGACTAAAGTACAAGAATTCTGACCCTTCCTACTGTCTATGTTTTGAACCATTCCTGTGACAATAGTTATAGATTCCGATGCTTCACTTCAGGTGTACTGTATCCCTCTGACCTTCCTATTGAAGATGAAACACAGAAATTGCATCGGAATTAAATAGAAAAAGGCACAATGCCGACTTAAGTTCAAGAATAGTGACTCTTCTTACTGTCTATGTTTTCAACCATTCCTGTGACACTAGTTATAGATTCCGATGCTTAACATCAGGTTTACTGTATCCCTCAGCCTCCGTATTGACGATGAAACAAAGTAATTTCATCGGAATTAAATACAAAAGGCACAATACCGACTTAAGTACAAGAAGACTGACTCTTCTTACTGTCTATGTTTGAACAATTCCTGTGACACTAGTTATAGATTCCGATGCTTCATTTCAGGTTTACTGTATCCCTTGGACCTTCTTTTTGACGATGAAACACAGAAATTGCATCGGAATTATATACAAAAGGCACAATGCCGACTTAAGTACAAGAGGAATGATTCATCCTACTGTCTATGTTTTGAACCATTCCTGTGACACTGGTTATAGATTCCGTTGATTCACTTTAGGTTTACTGTATCCCTCTGACCTTCTTATTGACGATGAAACACAGAAGTTGCATCGGAAATAAATACAAAAGGCACAATGCCGACTCAAGTACAAGAAGACTGACTCTTCCTACTGTCTATGTTTTGAACCATTCCTGTGACACTAGTTATACATTCTGATGCTTCACTTCAGGTTTACTGTATCCCTCTGACCTTCTTATTGACGATGAAACACAGAAATTGCATCGGAATAAATACAAAGGCACAATGCAATCTTAAGTACAAGAAGACTGACCTTTCTTACTGTCTATGTTTGAACCATTCCTGTGACACTAGTTATAGATTCCGATGCTTCACTTCAGGTTTACTGTATCCCTATGACCTTCCCATTGAAGATGTAACACAGAAATTGCATCGGAATTAAATACAAAAGGCACAATGCCGACATAAGTACATGAAGACTGACTCTTCTTACTGTCTATGTTTGAACAATTCCTGTGACACTAATTATTGATTCTGATGCTTCACTTCAGGTTTACTGTATTTGTCTGACCTTCCTATTGAATATGAAACACAGAAATTGCATCGGAATTAAATACAAAAGGCACAATGCCGACTTAAGTACAAGAAGACTGACGCTTCCTACTGACTATGTTTTGAACCATTCCTGTGACATTAGTTATAGATTCCGATGCCTCACTTCAGGTTTACTGTATCCCTCTGACCTCCTTATTGACGATGAAACACAGAAATATCATCGGATTTAAATACAAAAAGCACAATGCCGACTTAAGTACAAGAATACTGACTCTTCTTACTGTCTATGTTTTGAACCATTCCTGTGACAATAATTATACATTCCGATGCTTCAGGTTTACTGTATCCCTTGGACCTTCTTATTGACGATGAAACACAGAAATTGCGTCAGAATTAAATAGAAGTGGCACAATGCCGACTTAAGTAAAAGAAGTCTGACTCTTCCTACTGCCTAAGTTTGAACCATTCCTGTGACACTAGTTATAGATTCCGATGCTTCACTTCAAGTTTACTGTATCCCTCTGACCTTCTTATTGACGATCAAACACAGAAATTGCATCGGAATTAAATACAAAGGCACAATGTCGACTTAAGTACAAGAAGACTGACTCTTCTTACTGTATATGTTTTGAACCATTTCTGTGACACTACTTATAGATTCCGATGCTTCACTTCAGGTTTACTGTATCCCTCTGACCTTCCTATTGAAGATGAAACACAGAAATTGCATCGGAATTAAATACAAAAGGCACAATGCCGACTTAAGTACGAGAAGACTGAGTCTTCTTACTGCCTATGTTTCGAACCATTCCTGTGACACTAGTTATACATTCCGATGCTTCACTGCAGGTTTACTGTATCCCTTGGACCTTCTTTTTGACGATGAAACACAGAAATTCCATCGGAATTAAATACAAAAGGCACAATGCCGACTTAAGTACAAGAAGACTGACTCTTCCTAATGTCTATGTTTTGAACCATTCCTGTGACACTAGTTATACATTCGGATGCTTCACTTCAGGTTTACTGTATCGTTTGGACCTTCTTATTGACGTAGAAACACAGAAATTGAATCGGAATTAAATACAAAAGGCACAATGCCGACTTAAGTACAAGAAGAATGACTCTTCTTACTGTCTATGTTTGAACCATTCCTGTGACACTAGTTATAGATTCCGATGCTTCACTTCAGGTTTACTGTATCCCTCTGACCTTCCCATTGAAGATGTAACACAGAAATTGCATCGGAATTAAATACAAAACGCACAATGCCGACATAAGTACATGAAGACTGACTCTTCTTACTGTCTATGTTTGAACAATTCCTGTGACACTAATTATTGATTCCGATGCTTCACTTCAGGTTTACTGTATTCCTCTGACCTTCCTATTGAAGATGAAACACAGAAATTGCATGGGAATTAAATACAAAAGGCACAATGCCGACTAAGGTACAAGAAGAATGACTCTTCCTACGGTCTATGCTTTCAACCATTCCTGTGACACTAGTTTAGGATTCCGATGCTTCACTTCAGGTTTACTGTATCCCTCTGACCTTCTTATTGACGATGAAACACAGAAATTGCATCGGAAATACATACAAAAAGGCACAATGCCGACTTAAGTACAAGAGGAATGATTCTTCCTACTGTCTATGTTTTGAACCATTCCTGTCACACTGGTTATAGATTCCGATGATTCACTTTAGGTTTACTGTATCCCTCTGACCTTCTTATTGACGATGAAACACAGAAGTTGCAACGGAATTAAATACAAAACGCACAATGCCGTCTTAAGTACAAGAAGACTGACCCTTCTTACTGTCTATGTTTGAACAATTCCTGTGACACTAGTTATAGATTCCGACGCTTCACTTCAGGTTTACTGTATTCCTCTGACCTTCCTATTGAAGATGAAACACAGAAATTGCATGGGAATTAAATACAAAAGGCACAATGCCGACTAAGGTACAAGAAGAATGACTCTTCCTACGGTCTATGCTTTCAACCATTCCTGTGGCACTAGTTTTGGATTCCGATGCTTCACTTCAGGTTTACTGTATCCCTCTGACCTTCTTATTGACGATGAAACACAGAAATTGCATCGGAATTACATACAAAAAGGCACAATGCCGACTTAAGTATAAGAATACTGACTCTTCTTACTGTCTATGTTTTGAACCATTCCTGTGACACTAGTCATAGATTCCGATGCTTCACTTCAGGTTTACTGTATTCCTCTGACCTTCTTATTGACGATGAAACACAGAAATTGCATCGGAATAAATACAAAGGCACAATGCCGACTCAAGTACAAGAAGACTGACTCTTCCTACTGTCTATGTTTGAACCATTCCTGTGACACTAGTTATAGATTCCGATGCTTAACTTCAAGTTTACTGTATCCCTCTGACCTTCCCATTGAAGATGAAACACAGAAATTGCATCGGAATTAAATACAAAACGCACAATGCCGTCTTAAGTACAAGAAGACTGACCCTTCTTACTGTCTATGTTTGAACAATTCCTGTGACACTAGTTATAGATTCCGACGCTTCACTTCAGGTTTACTGTATTCCTCTGACCTTCCTATTGAAGATGAAACACAGAAATTGCATAGGAATTAAATACAAAAGGCACAATGCCGACTAAGGTACAAGAAGAATGACTCTTCCCACCGTCTATGCTTTCAACCATTCCTGTGACACTAGTTTTGGATTCCGATGCTTCACTTCAGGTTTACTGTATCCCTCTGACCTTCTTATTGACGATGAAACACAGAAATTGCATCGGAATTACATACAAAAAGGCACAATGCCGAATGTCTATGTTTTGAACCATTCCTGTGACACTAGTCATAGATTCCGATGCTTCACTTCAGGTTTACTGTATCCCTCTGACCTTCTTATTGACGATGAAACACAGAAATTGCATCGGAATAAATACAAAGGCACAATGCCGACTAAAGTACAAGAATTCTGACCCTTCCTACTGTCTATGTTTTGAACCACTCCTGTGACACTAGTTATACATTCCGATGCTTCACTTCAGGTTTACTGTATCCCTCTGACCTTCTTATTGACGATGAAACACAGAAATTGCATCGGAATAAATACAAAGGCACAATGCCGACTTAAGTACAAGAAGACTGACCCTTCTTACTGTCTATGTTTGAACAATTCCTGTGACACTAGTTATAGATTCCGATGCTTCACTTCATATTTACTGTATTCCTCTGACCTTCCTATTGAAGATGAAACACAGAAATTGCATGGGAATTAAATACAAAAGGCACAATGCCGACTAAGGTACATGAAGAATGACTCTTCCTACGGACTATGGTTTCAACCATTCCTGTGACACTAGTTTTGGATTCCGATGCTTCACTTCAGGTTTACTGTATCCCTCAGACCTTCTTATTGACGATGAAACACAGAAATTGCATCGGAATAAATACAAAGGCACAATGCCGACTAAAGTACAAGAATTCTGACCCTTCCTACTGTCTATGTTTTGAACCATTCCTGTGACAATAGTTATAGATTCCGATGCTTCACTTCAGGTGTACTGTATCCCTCTGACCTTCCTATTGAAGATGAAACACAGAAATTGCATCGGAATTAAATAGAAAAAGGCACAATGCCGACTTAAGTTCAAGAATAGTGACTCTTCTTACTGTCTATGTTTTCAACCATTCCTGTGACACTAGTTATAGATTCCGATGCTTAACATCAGGTTTACTGTATCCCTCAGACCTCCGTATTGACGATGAAACAAAGTAATTTCATCGGAATTAAATACAAAAGGCACAATACCGACTTAAGTACAAGAAGACTGACTCTTCTTACTGTCTATGTTTGAACAATTCCTGTGACACTAGTTATAGATTCCGATGCTTCATTTCAGGTTTACTGTATCCCTTGGACCTTCTTTTTGACGATGAAACACAGAAATTGCATCGGAATTATATACAAAAGGCACAATGCCGACTTAAGTACAAGAGGAATGATTCATCCTACTGTCTATGTTTTGAACCATTCCTGTGACACTGGTTATAGATTCCGTTGATTCACTTTAGGTTTACTGTATCCCTCTGACCTTCTTATTGACGATGATACACAGAAGTTGCATCGGAAATAAATACAAAAGGCACAATGCCGACTCAAGTACAAGAAGACTGACTCTTCCTACTGTCTATGTTTTGAACCACTCCTGTGACACTAGTTATACATCCCGATGCTTCACTTCAGGTTTACTGTATCCCTCTGACCTTCTTATTGACGATGAAACACAGAAATTGCATCGGAAGAAATACAAAGGCACAATGCCGACTTAAGTACAAGAAGACTGACCCTTCTTACTGTCTATGTTTGAACCATTCCTGTGACACTAGTTATAGATTCCGATGCTTCACTGCAGGTTTACTGTATCCCTATGACCTTCCCATTGAAGATGTAACACAGAAATTGCATCGGAATTAAATACAAAAGGCACAATGCCGACATAAGTACATGAAGACTGACTCTTCTTACTGTCTATGTTTGAACAATTCCTGTGATACTAATTATTGATTCTGATGCTTCACTTCAGGTTTACTGTGTTTCTCTGACCTTCCTATTGAATATGAAACACAGAAATTGCATCGGAATTAAATACAAAAGGCACAATGCCGACTTACGTACAAGAAGACTGACGCTTCCTACTGACTATGTTTTGAACCATTCCTGTGACATTAGTTATAGATTCCGATGCCTCACTTCAGGTTTACTGTAGCCCTCTGACCTCCTTATTGACGATGAAACACAGAAATATCATCGGATTTAAATACAAAAGGCACAATGCCGACTTAAGTACAAGAATACTGACTCTTCTTACTGTCTATGTTTTGAACCACTCCTGTGACACTAGCTATACATTCCGATGCTTCAGGTTTACTGTATCCCTTGGACCTTCTTATTGACGATGAAACACAGAAATTGCGTCAGAATTACATACAACTGGCACATTGCCGACTTAAGTACAAGAAGTCTGACTCTTCCTACTGCCTATGTTTGAACCATTCCTGCGACACTAGTTATAGATTCCGATGATTCACTTCAAGTTTACTGTATCCCTCTGACCTTCTTATTGACGATCAAACACAGAAATTGCATCGGAATTAAATACAAAGGCACAATGTCGACTTAAGTACAAGAAGACTGACTCTTCTTACTGTATATGTTTTGAACCATTTCTGTGACACTACTTATAGATTCCGATGCTTCACTTCAGGTTTACTGTACCCCTCTGACCTTCCTGTAGAAGAAGAAACACAGAAATTGCATCGTAAAGAAATACAAAGGGCACAATGCCGACTTAAGTACCAGAAGACTGACCTTTCTTACTGTCTATGTTTCGAACCATTCCTGTGACACTAGTTATACATTCCGATGCGTCACTGCAGGTTTACTGTATCCCTTGGACCTTCTTTTTGACGATGAAACACAGAAATTGCATCGGAATTAAATACAAAAGGCACAATGCCGACTTAAGTACAAGAAGACTGACTCTTCCTAATGTCTATGTTTTGAACCATTCCTGTGACACTAGTTATACATTCGGATGCTTCACTTCAGGTTTACTGTATCGTTTGGACCTTCTTATTGACGTAGAAACACAGAAATTGCATCGGAATTAAATACAAAAGGCACAATGCCGAGTTAAGTACAAGAAGAATGACTCTTCTTACTGTCTATGTTTGAACCATTCCTGTGACACTAGTTATAGATTCCGATGCTTCACTTCAGGTTTACTGTATCCCTCTGACCTTCCCATTGAAGATGTAACACAGAAATTGCATCGGAATTAAATACAAAAGGCACAATGCCGACATAAGTACATGAAGACTGACTCTTCTTACTGTCTATATTTGAACAATTCCTGTGACACTAATTATTGATTCCGATGCTTCACTTCAGGTTTACTGTATCCCTCTGACCTTCTTATTGACGTTGAAACACAGAAATATCATCGGATTTAAATACAAAAGGCACAATGCCGACTTAAGTACAACAATACTGACTCTTCTTACTGTCTATGTTTTGAACCATTCCTGTGACACTAATTATACATACCGATGCTTCAGGTTTACTGTATCCCTTGGACCTTCTTATTGAGGATGAAACACAGAAATTGCATCAGAATTAATTAAAAATGGCACAATGCCGGCTTAAGTACAAGAAGTCTGACTCTTCCTACTGTCTATGTTTGAACCATTCCTGTGACACTAGTTATACATTCCGATGCATCACTTCAGGTTAACTGTATCCCTTGGACCTTCTTATTGACGATGAAACACAGAAATTGTATCGGAATTAAATACAAAAGGCACAATGCCGACTTAAGTACAAGAAGAATTACTCTTCGTACTGTCTATGTTTTGAACCATTCCTGTGACACTAGTTATAGATTCCGATGCTTCACTTCAGGTTTACTGTATCCCTTCGACCGTCTTATTGACAATGAAACACAGAAATTGCATCGGAATTAAATACAAAAGGCACAATGCCGACTTAAGTACAAGAAGAATGACTCTTCCTACTGTCTATGTTCTGAACCATTCCTGTGACACTAGTTATAGATTCCGATGCTTCACTTCAGGTTTACTGTATTCCTCTGACCTTCCTATTGAAGATGAAACACAGAAATTGCATGGGAATTAAATACAAAAGGCACAATGCCGACTAAGGTACAAGAAGAGTGACTCTTCCTACGGTCTATGCTTTCAACCATTCCTGTGACACTAGTTATGGATTCCGATGCTTCACTTCAGGTTTACTGTATCCCTCTGATCTTCTTATTGACGAAGAAACACAGAAATTGCATCGGAACTACATACAAAAAGGCACAATGCCGACTTAAGTATAAGAATACTGACTCTTCTTACTGTCTATGTTTTGAACCATTCCTGTGACACTAGTTTCCGATGCTTCACTTCAGGTTTACTGTATCCCTTGGACCTTCTAATTGACGATGAAACACAGAAATTGCATCGGAATTAAACAAAAAAGGCACAATGCCGACTTAAGTACAAGGAGACTGACTCTACCTAATGTCTCAGTTTTAAACCATTCCTGTGATAATAGTTATACATTCCAATGCTTCACTTCAGGTTTACTGTACCCCTCTGACCTTCCTGTAGAAGAAGAAACACAGAAATTGCATCGTATAGAAATACAAAAGGCACAATGCCGACTTAAGTACAAGAGGAATGATTCTTCCTATTGTCTATGTTTTGAAAGATTCCTGTGACACTGGTTATAGATTCCGATGATTCACTTCAGGTTAACTGTATCCCTCTGACCTTCATATTGACGATGAAACACAGAAATTGCATCGGAAATAAATACAAAGGGCACAATGCCGACTCAAGTACAAAAAGACTGACTCTTCCTACTGTCTATGTTTTGAACCATTCCTGTGACACTAGTTATACATTCCGATGCTTCACTTCAGGTTTACTGTATCCCTCTGACCTTCTTATTGACGATGAAACACAGAAATTGCATCGGAATAAATACAAAGGCACAATGCCGACTTAAGTACAAGAAGACTGACCCTTCTTACTGTCTATGTTTGAACCATTCCTGTGACACTAGTTATAGATTCCGATGCTTCACTTCAGGTTTACTGTATCCCTATGACCTTCCCATTGAAGATGTAACACAGAAATTGCATCGGAATTAAATACAAAAGGCACAATGCCGACATAAGTACATGAAGACTGACTCTTCTTACTGTCTATGTTTGAACAATTCCTGTGACACTAATTATTGATTCTGATGCTTCACTTCAGGTTTACTGTATTTCTCTGACCTTCCTATTGAATATGAAACACAGAAATTGCATCGGAATTAAATACAAAAGGCACAACGCCGACTTCAGTACAAGAAGACTGACGCTTCCTACTGACTATGTTTTGAACCATTCCTATGACATTAGTTATAGATTCCGATGCCTCACTTCAGGTTTACTTTATCCCTCTGACCTCCTTATTGACGATGAAACACAGAAATATCATCGGATTTAAATACAAAAGGCACAATGCCGACTTAAGTACAAGAATACTGACTCTTCTTACTGTCTGTGTTTTGAACCATTCCTGTGACACTAATTATACATTCCGATGCTTCAGGTTTACTGTATCCCTTGGACCTTCTTATTGACGATGAAACACAGAAATTGCGTCAGAATTAAATACAAGTGGCACAATGCCGACTTAAGTACAAGAAGTCTGACTCTTCCTACTGCCTATGTTTGAACCATTCCTGTGACACTAGTTATAGATTCCGATGCTTCACTTCAAGTTTACTGTATCCCTCTGACCTTCTTATTGACGATCAAACACAGAAATTGCATCGGAATTAAATACAAAGGCACAATGTCGACTTAAGTACAAGAAGACTGACTCTTCTTACTGTATATGTTTTGAACCATTTCTGTGACACTACTTATAGATTCCGATGCTTCACTTCAGGTTTACTGTATCCCTCTGACCTTCCTATTGAAGATGAAACACAGAAATTGCATCGGAATTAAATACAAAAGGCACAATGCAGACTTAAGTACGAGAAGACTGACTCTTCTTACTGTCTATGTTTGAACAATTCCTGTGACACTAGTTACAGATTCCGATGCTTCACTTCAGGTTTACTGTATCCCTCTGTCCTCCCTATAGAAGAAGAAACTCAGAAATTGCATCGGAATTAAATACAAAAGGCACAATGCCGACTTAAGTCCAAGAAGACTGACCCTTCTTACTGTCTATGTTTCGAACCATTCCTGTGACACTAGTTATACATTCCGACGCTTCACTGTAGGTTTACTGTATCCCTTGGACTTTCTTTTTGACGATGAAACAAAAATTGCATCGGAATTAAATACAAAAGGCACAATGCCGACTTAAGTACAAGAAGACTGACTCTTCCTAATGTCTATGTTTTGAACCATTCCTGTGACACTAGTTATACATTCGGATGCTTCACTTCAGGTTTACTGTATCGTTTGGACCTTCTTATTGACGTAGAAACACAGAAATTGCATCGGAATTAAATACAAAAGGCACAATGCCGACTTAAGTACAAGAAGAATGACTCTTCTTACTGTCTATGTTTGACCCATTCCTGTGACACTAGTTATAGATTCCGATGCTTCACTTCAGGTTTACTGTATCCCTCTGACCTTCCCATTGAAGATGTAACACAGAAATTGCATCGGAATTAAATACAAAAGGCACAATGCCGACATAAGTACATGAAGACTGACTCTTCCTACTGTCTATGTTTGAACAATTCCTGTGACACTAATTATTGATTCCGATGCTTCACTTCAGGTTTACTGTATTTCTCTGACCTTCCTATTGAAGATGAAACACAGAAATTGCATCGGAATTAAATACAAAAGGCACAATGCCGACTTAAGTACAAGAAGACTGACGCTTCCTACTGACTATGTTTTGAACCATTCCTGTGACATTAGTTATAGATTCCGATGCTTCACTTCAGGTTTACTGTATCCCTCTGACCTTCTTATTGACGTTGAAACACAGAAATATCATCGGATTTAAATACAAAAGGCACAATGCCGACTTAAGTACAAGAATACTGACTCTTCTTACTGTCTATGTTTTGAACCATTCGTGTGACACTAATTATGCATTCCGATGCTTCAGGTTTACTGTATCCCTTGGATCTTCTTATTGATGATGAAACACAGAAATTGCGTCAGAATTAAATACAAGTGGCACAATGCCGACTTAAGTACAAGAAGTCTGACTCTTCCTACTGTCTATGTTTGAACCATTCCTGTGACACTAGTTATAGATTCCGATGCTTCACTTCGAGTTTACTGTATCCCTCTGACCTTCCCATTGAAGATGAAACACAGAAATTGCATCGGAATTAAATACAAAACACACAATGCCGACTTAAGTACAAGAAGACTGACCCTTCTTACTGTCTATGTTTGAACAATTCCTGTGACACTAGTTATAGATTCCGATGCTTCACTTCAGGTTTAATGTATTCCTCTGACCTTCCTATTGAAGATGAAACACAGAAATTGCATGGGAATTAAATACAAAAGGCACAATGCCGACTAAGGTACAAGAAGAATGACTCTTCCTACGGTCTATGAGTTCAACCATTCCTGTGACACTAATTATGGACTCCGATGCTTCACTTCAGGTTTAGTGTATCCCTCTGACCTTCTTATTGACGATGAAACACAGAAATTGCATCGGAATTACATACAAAAAGGCACGATGCCGACTTAAGCATAAGAATACTGACTCTTCTTACTGTCTATGTTTTGAACCATTCCTGTGACACTAGTTTCCGATGCTTCACTTCAGGTTTACTGTATCCCTTGGACCTTCTAATTGACGATGAAACACAGAAATTGCATCGGAATTAAACAAAAAAGGCACAATGCCGACTTAAGTACAAGAAGACTGACTCTTCTTACTGTCTATGTTTGAACAATTCCTGTGACACTAGTTATAGATTCCGATGCTTCATTTCAGGTTTACTGTATCCCTTGGACCTTCTTATTGACGATGAAACACAGAAATTGCATCGGAAGAAATACAAAAGGCACAATGCCGACTTAAGTACAAGAAGACTGACCTTTCTTACTGTCTATGTTTCGAACCTTTCCTGTGACACTAGTTATACATTCCGATGCTTCACTTCAGGTTTACTGTATCCCTTGGACCTTCTTATTGACGATGAACCACAGAAATTGCATCGGAATTAAATACAAAAGGCACAATACCGACTTAAGTACAAGAAGACTGACTCTTCTTACTGTCTATGTTTGAACAATTCCTGTGACACTAGTTATAGATTCCGATGCTTCATTTCAGGTTTACTGTATCCCTTGGACCTTCTTTTTGACGATTAAACACAGAAATTGCATCGGAATTATATACAAAAGGCACAATGCCGACTTAAGTACAAGAGGAATGATTCTTCCTATTGTCTATGTTTTGAAAGATTCCTGTGACACTGGTTATAGATTCCGATGATTCACTTCAGGTTAACTGTATCCCTCTGACCTTCATATTGACGATGAAACACAGAAATTGCATCGGAAATAAATACAAAGGGCACAATGCCGACTCAAGTACAAAAAGACTGACTCTTCCTACTGTCTATGTTTTGAACCATTCCTGTGTCACTAGTTATACATTCCGATGCTTCACTTCAGGTTTACTGTATCCCTCTGACCTTCTTATTGACGATGAAACACAGAAATTGCATCGGAATAAATACAAAGGCACAATGCCGACTTAAGTACAAGAAGACTGACCCTTCTTACTGTCTATGTTTGAACCATTCCTGTGACACTAGTTATAGATTCCGATGCTTCACTTCAGGTTTACTGTATCCCTATGACCTTCCCATTGAAGATGTAACACAGAAATTGCATCGGAATTAAATACAAAAGGCACAATGCCGACATAAGTACATGAAGACTGACTCTTCTTACTGTCTATGTTTGAACAATTCCTGTGACACTAATTATTGATTCTGATGCTTCACTTCAGGTTTACTGTATTTCTCTGACCTTCCTATTGAATATGAAACACAGAAATTGCATCGGAATTAAATACAAAAGGCACAACGCCGACTTCAGTACAAGAAGACTGACGCTTCCTAATGACTATGTTTTGAACCATTCCTGTGACATTAGTTATAGATTCCGATGCCTCACTTCAGGTTTACTTTATCCCTCTGACCTCCTTATTGACGATGAAACACAGAAATATCATCGGATTTAAATACAAAAGGCACAATGCCGACTTAAGTACAAGAATACTGACTCTTCTTACTGTCTATGTTTTGAACCATTCCTGTGACACTAATTATACATTCCGATGCTTCAGGTTTACTGTATCCCTTGGACCTTCTTATTGACGATGAAACACAGAAATTGCGTCAGAATTAAATACAAGTGGCACAATGCCGACTTAAGTACAAGAAGTCTGACTCTTCCTACTGCCTATGTTTGAACCATTCCTGTGACACTAGTTATAGATTCCGATGCTTCACTTCAAGTTTACTGTATCCCTCTGACCTTCTTATTGACGATCAAACACAGAAATTGCATCGGAATTAAATACAAAGGCACAATGTCGACTTAAGTACAAGAAGACTGACTCTTCTTACTGTATATGTTTTGAACCATTTCTGTGACACTACTTATAGATTCCGATGCTTCACTTCAGGTTTACTGTATCCCTCTGACCTTCCTATTGAAGATGAAACACAGAAATTGCATCGGAATTAAATACAAAAGGCACAATGCAGACTTAAGTACGAGAAGACTGACTCTTCTTACTGTCTATGTTTGAACAATTCCTGTGACACTAGTTACAGATTCCGATGCTTCACTTCAGGTTTACTGTATCCCTCTGTCCTTCCTATAGAAGAAGAAACTCAGAAATTGCATCGGAATTAAATACAAAAGGCACAATGCCGACTTAAGTCCAAGAAGACTGACCCTTCTTACTGTCTATGTTTCGAACCATTCCTGTGACACTAGTTATACATTCCGACGCTTCACTGTAGGTTTACTGTATCCCTTGGACTTTCTTTTTGACGATGAAACAAAAATTGCATCGGAATTAAATACAAAAGGCACAATGCCGACTTAAGTACAAGAAGACTGACTCTTCCTAATGTCTATGTTTTGAACCATTCCTGTGACACTAGTTATACATTCGGATGCTTCACTTCAGGTTTACTGTATCGTTTGGACCTTCTTATTGACGTAGAAACACAGAAATTGCATCGGAATTAAATACAAAAGGCACAATGCCGACTTAAGTACAAGAAGAATGACTCTTCTTACTGTCTATGTTTGACCCATTCCTGTGACACTAGTTATAGATTCCGATGCTTCACTTCAGGTTTACTGTATCCCTCTGACCTTCCCATTGAAGATGTAACACAGAAATTGCATCGGAATTAAATACAAAAGGCACAATGCCGACATAAGTACATGAAGACTGACTCTTCCTACTGTCTATGTTTGAACAATTCCTGTGACACTAATTATTGATTCCGATGCTTCACTTCAGGTTTACTGTATTTCTCTGACCTTCCTATTGAAGATGAAACACAGAAATTGCATCGGAATTAAATACAAAAGGCACAATGCCGACTTAAGTACAAGAAGACTGACGCTTCCTACTGACTATGTTTTGAACCATTCCTGTGACATTAGTTATAGATTCCGATGCTTCACTTCAGGTTTACTGTATCCCTCTGACCTTCTTATTGACGTTGAAACACAGAAATATCATCGGATTTAAATACAAAAGGCACAATGCCGACTTAAGTACAAGAATACTGACTCTTCTTACTGTCTATGTTTTGAACCATTCGTGTGACACTAATTATGCATTCCGATGCTTCAGGTTTACTGTATCCCTTGGATCTTCTTATTGATGATGAAACACAGAAATTGCGTCAGAATTAAATACAAGTGGCACAATGCCGACTTAAGTACAAGAAGTCTGACTCTTCCTACTGTCTATGTTTGAACCATTCCTGTGACACTAGTTATAGATTCCGATGCTTCACTTCGAGTTTACTGTATCCCTCTGACCTTCCCATTGAAGATGAAACACAGAAATTGCATCGGAATTAAATACAAAACACACAATGCCGACTTAAGTACAAGAAGACTGACCCTTCTTACTGTCTATGTTTGAACAATTCCTGTGACACTAGTTATAGATTCCGATGCTTCACTTCAGGTTTAATGTATTCCTCTGACCTTCCTATTGAAGATGAAACACAGAAATTGCATGGGAATTAAATACAAAAGGCACAATGCCGACTAAGGTACAAGAAGAATGACTCTTCCTACGGTCTATGCTTTCAACCATTCCTGTGACACTAGTTATGGACTCCGATGCTTCACTTCAGGTTTAGTGTATCCCTCTGACCTTCTTATTGACGATGAAACACAGAAATTGCATCGGAATTACATACAAAAAGGCACAATGCCGACTTAAGTATAAGAATACTGACTCTTCTTACTGTCTATGTTTTGAACAATTCCTGTGACACTAGTTATAGATTCCGATGCTTCACTTCAGGTTTAATGTATTCCTCTGACCTTCCTATTGAAGATGAAACACAGAAATTGCATGGGAATTAAATACAAAAGGCACAATGCCGACTAAGGTACAAGAAGAATGACTCTTCCTACGGTCTATGCTTTCAACCATTCCTGTGACACTAGTTATGGACTCCGATGCTTCACTTCAGGTTTAGTGTATCCCTCTGACCTTCTTATTGACGATGAAACACAGAAATTGCATCGGAATTACATACAAAAAGGCACAATGCCGACTTAAGTATAAGAATACTGACTCTTCTTACTGTCTATGTTTTGAACCATTCCTGTGACACTAGTTTCCGATGCTTCACTTCAGGTTTACTGTATCCCTTGGACCTTCTAATTGACGATGAAACACAGAAATTGCATCGGAATTAAACAAAAAAGGCACAATGCCGACTTAAGTACAAGAAGACTGACTCTACCTAATGTCTAAGTTTTAAATCATTCCTGTGATACTAGTTATACATTCCAATGCTTCACTTCAGGTTTACTGTACCCCTCTGACCTTCCTGTAGAAGAAGAAACACAGAAATTGCATCGTAAAGAAATACAAAAGGCACAATGCCGACTTAAGTACAAGAAGACTGACCTTTCTTACTGTCTATGTTTCGAACCATTCCTGTGACACTAGTTATACATTCCGATGCTTCACTTCAGTTTTACTGTATCCCTTGGACCTTCTTATTGACGATGAACCACAGAAATTGCATCGGAATTAAATACAAAAGGCACAATGCCGACTTAAGTACAAGAAGACTGACTCTTCCTACTGTCTATGTTTTGAACCATTCCTGTGACATTAGTTATAGATTCCGATGCTTCACTTCAGGTTTACTGTATTCCTCTGACCTTCTTATTGACGATGAAACACAGAAATTGCATCGGAATTAAATACAAAAGGCACAATGCCGACTTAAGTCCAAGAATACTGACTCTTCTTAATGTCTATGTTTTGAACCATTCCTGTGACGCTAATTACACATTCAGATGCTTCAGGTTTACTGTATCCCTTGGACCTTCTTATTGGGGATGAAACACAGAAATTGCATCAGAATTAATTAAAAATGGCACAATGCCGACTTAAGTACAAGAAGTCTGACTCTTCCTACTGTCTATGTTTGAACCATTCCTGTGACACTAGTTATACATTCCGATGCTTCACTTCAGGTTTACTGTATCCCTTGGACCTTCTTATTGACGATGAAACACAGAAATTGTATCGGAATTAAATACAAAAGGCACAATGCCGACTTAAGTACAAGAAGAATTACTCTTCCTACTGTCTATGTTTTGAACCATTCCTGTGACACTAGTTATAGATTCCGATGCTTCACTTCAGGTTTACTGTATCCCTTCGACCGTCTTATTGACAATGAAACACAGAAATTGCATCGGAATTAAATACAAAAGGCACAATGCCGACTTAAGTACAAGAAGAATGACTCTTCCTACTGTCTATGTTTTGAACCATTCCTGTGACACTAGTTATAGATTCCGATGCTTCACTTCAGGTTTACTGTATTCCTCTGACCTTCCTATTGAAGATGAAACACAGAAATTGCATGGGAATTAAATACAAAAGGCACACTGCCGACTAAGGTAAGAGAAGGATGACTCCTCCTACGGTCTATGCTTTCAACCATTCCTGTGACACTAGTTATGGATTCCGATGCTTCACTTCAGGTTTACTGTACCCCTCTGACCTTCCTGTAGAAGAAGAAACACAGATATTGCATCGTAAAGAAATACAAAAGGCACAATGCCGACTTAAGTACAAGAAGACTGACCTTTCTTACTGTCTATGTTTCGAACCATTCCTGTGACACTAGTTATACATTCCGATGCTTCACTTCAGGTTTACTGTATCCCTTGGACCTTCTTATTGACGATGAACCACAGAAATTGCATCGGAATTAAATACAAAAGGCACAATACCGACTTAAGTACAAGAAGACTGTCTCTTCTTACTGTCTATGTTTGAACAATTCCTGAGACACTAGTTATAGATTCCGATGCTTCATTTCAGGTTTACTGTATCCCTTGGACCTTCTTCTTGACGATGAAACACAGAAATTGCATCGGAATTATATACAAAAGGCACAATGCCGACTTAAGTACAAGAGGAATGATTCTTCCTATTGTCTATGTTTTGAACCATTCCTGTGACACTGGTTATAGATTCGATGATTCACTTCAGGTTAACTGTATCCCTCTGACCTTCATATTGAGGACGAAACACAAAAATTGCATCGGAAATAATTACAAAAGGCACAATGCCGACTCAAGTACAAGAAGACTGACTCTTCCTACTGTCTATGTTTTGAACCATTCCTCTGACACTAGTTATACATTCCGATGCTTCACTTCAGGTTTACTGTATCCCTCTGACCTTCTTATTGACGATGAAACACAGAAATTGCATCGGAATAAATACAAAGGCACAATGCCGACTTAAGTACAAGAAGAGTGACCCTTCTTACTGTCTATGTTTGAACCATTCCTGTGACACTAGTTATAGATTCCGATGCTTCACTTCAGGTTTACTGGATCCCTATGACCTTCCCATTGAAGATGTAACACAGAAATTGCATTGGAATTAAATACAAAAGGCACAATGCCGACATAAGTACATGAAGACTGACTCTTCTTACTGTCTATGTTTGAACAATTCCTGTGACACTAATTATTGATTCTGATGCTTCACTTCAGGTTTACTGTATTTCTCTGACCTTCCTATTGAATATGAAACACAGAAATTGCATCGGAATTAAATACAAAAGGCACAATGCCGACTTAAGTACAAGAAGACTGACGCTTCCTACTGACTATGTTTTGAACCATTCCTGTGACATTAGTTATAGATTCCGATGCCTCACTTCAGGTTTACTGTATCCCTCTGACCTCCTTATTGACGATGAAACACAGAAATTGCATCGGATTTAAATACAAAAGGCACAATGCCGACTTAAGTACAAGAATACTGACTCTTCTTACTGTCTATGTTTTGAACCATTCCTGTGACACTAATTATACATTCCGATGCTTCAGGTTTACTGTATCCCTTGGACCTTCTTATTGACGATGAAACACAGAAATTGCGTCAGAATTAAATACAAGTGGCACAATGCCGACTTAAGTACAAGAAGTTTGACTCTTCCTACTGCCTATGTTTGAACCATTCCTGTGTCACTAGTTATAGATTCCGATGCTTCACTTCAAGTTTACTGTATCCCTCTGACCTTCTTATTGACGATCAAACACAGAAATTGCATCGGAATTAAATGCAAAGGCACAATGTCGACTTAAGTACAAGAAGACTGACTCCTCTTACTGTATATGTTTTGAACCATTTCTGTGACACTACTTATAGATGCCGATGCTTCACTTCAGGTTTACTGTATCCCTCTGACCTTCCTATTGAAGATGAAACACAGAAATTGCATCGGAATTAAATACAAAAGGCACAATGCCGACTTAAGTACGAGAAGACTGACTCTTCTTACTGTCTATGTTTGAACAATTCCTGTGACACTAGTTACAGATTCCGATGCTTCACTTCAGGTTTACTGTATCCCTCTGACCTTCCTATAGAAGAATAAACACAGAAATTGCATCGGAATTAAATACAAAAGGCACAATGCCGACTTAAGTCCAAGAAGACTGACCCTTCTTACTGTCTATGTTTCGAACCATTCCTGTGACACTAGTTATACATTCCGATGCTTCACTTCAGGTTTACTGTATCCCTTGGACCTTCTAATTGACGATGAAACACAAAAATTGCATCGGAATTAAATACAAAAGGCACAATGCCGACTTAAGTACAAGAAGACTGTCCTTTCTTACTGTCTATGTTTCGAACCATTCCTGTGACACTAGTTATACATTCCAATGCTTCACTTCAGGTTTACTGTATCCCTTGGACCTTCTTATTGACGATGAACCACAGAAATTGCATCGGAATTAAATACAAAAGGCACAATGCCGACTTAAGTACAAGAAGACTGACTCTTCCTACTGTCTATGTTTTGAACCATTCCTGTGACATTAGTTACAGATTCCGATGCTTCACTTCAGGTTTACTGTATTCCTCTGACCTTCTTATTGACGACGAAACACAGAAATTGCATCGGAATTAAGTACAAAAGGCACAATGCCGACTTAAGTACAAGAATACTGACTCTTCTTAATGTCTATGTTTTGAACCATTCCTGTGACGCTAATTATACATTCTGATGCTTCAGGTTTACTGTATCCTTGGACCTTCTTATTGAGGATGAAACACAGAAAGTGCATCAGAATTAATTAAAAATGGCACAATGCCGACTTGAGTACAAGAAGTCTGACTCTTCCTACTGTCTATGTTTGAACCATTCCTGTGACACTAGTTATACATTCCGATGCATCACTTCAGGTTTACTGTATCCCTTGGACCTTCTTATTGACGATGAAACACAGAAATTGTATCGGAATTAAATACAAAAGGCACAATGCCGACTTAAGTACAAGAAGAATTACTCTTCCTACGGTATATGTTTTGAACCATTCCTGTGACACTAGTTATAGATTCCGATGCTTCACTTCAGGTTTACTGTATCCCTTCGACCGTCTTATTGACAATGAAACACAGAAATTGCATCGGAATCAATTACAAAAGGCACAATGCCGACTTAAGTACAAGAAGAATGACTCTTCCTACTGTCTATGTTTTGAACCATTCCTGTGACACTAGTTATAGATTCCGATGCTTCACTTCAGGTCTACTGTTTTCCTCTGACCTTCCTATTGAAGATGAAACACAGAAATTGCATGGGAATTAAATACAAAAGGCACAATGCCGACTAAGGTACAAGAAGAATGACTTTTCCTACGGTCTATGCTTTAAACCATTCCTGTGACACTAGTTATAGATTCCGATGCTTAACTTCAGGTTTACTGTATCCCTCTGACCTACTTATTGACGATGAAAAACAGAAATTGCATCGGAATTAAATACAAAAGGCACAATGCCGACTTAAGTACAAGAATACTGACTCTTCTTAATGTCTATGTTTTGAACCATTCCTGTGACACTAATTATACATTCCGATGCTTCAGGTTTACTGTATCCCTTGGACCTTCTTATTGAGGATGAAACACAGAAATTGCATCAGAAAAATTACAAATGGCACAATGCCGACTTAAGTACAAGAAGACTGACTCTTCCTGCTGTCTATGTTTTGAACCATTCCTGTAACACTAGTTATACTTTCCGATGCTTCACTTCAGGTTTACTGTATCCCTCTGACCTTCTTATTGACGATGAAACACAGAAATTGCATCGGAATTAAATACAAAAGCACAATGCCGACTTAAGTACAAGAAGACTGACTCTTCTTACTGTCTATGTTTTGAACCATTTCTGTGACACTAGTTACAGATTCTGATGCTTCACTTCAGGTTTACTGTGTCCCTCTGACCTTCCTATAGAAGAAGAAACACAGAAATTGCATCGGAATTAAATACAAAAGGCACAATGCCGACTAATGTACAAGAAGACTGACTCTTCTTACTGTCTATGTTTTGAACCATTCCTGTGACACTAATAATACATTCCGATGCTTCACTTCAGGAGGTTTACTGTATCCCTTGGACCTTCTTATTGACGATGAAACACAGAAATTGCATCGGAATTAAATACAAAAGGCACAATGCCGACTTAAATAGAAGAAAATTACTCTTCCTACTGTCTATGTTTTGAACCATTCCTGTGACACTAGTTATACATTCCGATGCTTCACTTCAGGTTTACTGTATCCCTTCGACCGTCTTATTGACAGTGAAACACAGAAATTGCATTGGATCTAAATACAAAAGGCACAATGCCGACTTAAGTACAAGAAGAATGACTCTTCCTACTGTCTATGTTTTGACCATTCCTGTGACACTAGTTATAGAATCCGATGCTTCACTTCAGGTTTACTGTATCCCTCTGACCTTCCTATTGAAGATGAAACACAGAAATTGCATCGGAATTAAATAGAAAAAGGCACAATGCCGACTTAAGTTCAAGAATACTGACTCTTCTTACTGTCTATGTTTTCAACCATTCCTGTGACACTAGTTATAGATTCCGATGATTCACTTCAGGGTTACTGTATCCCTCTGACCTTCCTATTTATGATGAAACACAGAAATTGCATCGGAAATAAATACAAAAGGCACAATGCCGACTTAAGTACAAGAAGACTGACTCTTCTTACTGTCTATGTTTTGAACCATTTATGTGACACTACTTATAGATTCCGATGGTTCACTTCAGGTTTACTGTATCCCTCTGACCTTCCTATTGAAGATGAAACACAGAGATTGCATCGGAATTAAATACAAAAGGCACAATGCCGACTTAAGTACAAGAAGACTGACTCTTCTTACTGTCTATGTTTGAACAATTCCTGTGACAATAGTTACAGATTCCGATGCTTCACTTCAGGTTTACTGTATCCCTGTGACCTTCCTATAGAAGAAGAAACACAGAAATTGCATCGGAATTAAATACAAAAGGCACAATGCCGACTTAAGTAAAAGAAGACTGACTCTTCTTACTGTCTATGTTTTGAACCATTCCTGTGACACTAATAATACATTCCGATGCTTCACTTCAGGAAGTTTACTGTATCCCTTGGACCTTCTTATTGACGATGAAACACAGAAATTGCATCGGAATTAAATACAGAAGGCAGAATGCCGACTTAAAAACAAGAAGAACTACTCTTCCTACGGTCTATGTTTTGGATCATTCCTGTGACACTAGTTATACATTCCGATGCTTCACTTCAGGTATACTCTATCCCTTCGACCGTCTTATTGACAATGATACACAGAAATTGCATCGGAACTATATACAAAAGGCACAATGCGAATTAAGTACAAGAAGAATGACTCTTCCTAGTGTCTATGTTTTGAACCATTCCTGTGACACTAGTTATAGATTCCGATGCTTCACTTCAGGTCTACTGTTTTCCTCTGACCTTCCTATTGAAGATGAAACACAGAAATTGCATGGGAATTAAATACAAAAGGCACAATGCCGACTAAGGTACAAGAAGAATGACTTTTCCTACGGTCTATGCTTTAAACCATTCCTGTGACACTAGTTATAGATTCCGATGCTTAACTTCAGGTTTACTGTATCCCTCTGACCTACTTATTGACGATGAAAAACAGAAATTGCATCGGAATTAAATACAAAAGGCACAATGCCGACTTAAGTTCAAGAATACTGACTCTTCTTACTGTCTATGCTTTCAACCATTCCTGTGACACTAGTTATAGATTCCGATGCTTCACTTCAGGTTTACTGTATCCCTCAGACTTCCTTATTGACAATGAAACACAGAAATTGCATCGGAATTAAATACAAAAGGCACAATGCCGACTTAAGTACAAGAAGAATGACTCTTCCTACTGTCTATGTTTTGAACCATTCCTGTGACACTAGTTATAGATTCCGATGCTTCACTTCAGGTTTACTGTATCCCTCTGACCTTCCTATTGAAGATGAAACACAGAAATTGCATCGGAATTAAATAGAAAAAGGCACAATGCCGACTTAAGTTCAAGAATTCTGACTCTTCTTACTGTCTATGTTTTCAACCATTCCTGTGACACTAGTTACAGATTCCGATGCTTAACTTCAGGTTTACTGTATCCTCCAGGCCTCCTTATTGACGATGAAACAAAGTAATTTCATCGGAAATAAATACAAAAGGCACAATACCGACTTAAGTACAAGAAGAATGACTCTTCTTACTGTCAATAATTGAACCATTCCTGTGACACTAGTTATAGATTCCGATGCTTCACTTCAGGTTTACTGGATCCCTTGGACCGTCTTTTTGTCGATGAAACACAGAAACTTGCATCGGAATTATATACAAAAGGCACTATGCCGACTTAAGTACAAGAAGAATGATTCTTCCTACTGTCTATGTTTTGAACCATTCCTGTGACACTGGTTATAGATTCCGATGATTCACTTCAGGTTTACTGTATCCCTCTGACCTTCTTATTGACGATGAAACACAGAAATTGCATCGGAAATAAATACAAAAGGCACAATGCCGACTCAAGTACAAGAAGACTGACTCTTCCTACTGTCTGTGTTTTGAACCATACCTGTGACACTAGTTATACTTTCCGATGCTTCACTTCAGGTTTACTGTATCCCTCTGACCTTCTTATTGACGATGAAACACAGAAATTGCATCGGAATTAAATACAAAAGTCACAATGCCGACTTAAGTACAAGAAGACTGACTCTTCTTACTGTCTATGTTTGAACAATTCCTGTGCCACTACTTATAGATTCCGATGCTTCACTTCAGGTTTACTGTATCCCTCTGACCTTCCTATTGAAGATGAAACACAGAGATTGCATCGGAATTAAATACAAAAGGCACAATGCCGACTTAAGTACAAGAAGACTGATTCTTCTTACTGTCTATGTTTGAACAATTCCTGTGACACTAGTTACAGATTCCGATGCTTCACTTCAGGTTTACTGTATCCCTCTGACCTTCCTATAGAAGAAGAAACACAGAAATTGCATCGGAATTAAATACAAAATGCACAATGCCGACTTAAGTACAAGAAGAATGACCCTTCTTACTGTCTATGTTTCGAGCCATTCCTGTGACACTAGTTATACATTCCGATGCTTCACTTCAGGTTTACTGTAACCCTCTGACCTTCCTATAGAGGAAGAAACAAAGAAATTGCATCGGAATTAAATACAAAAGGCACAATGCCGACTTAAGTACAAGAAGACTGACCCTTCTTACTGTCTATGTTTCGAACCTTTCCTGTGACACTAGTTATACATTCCGATGCTTCACTTCAGTTTTACTGTATCCCTTGGACCTTCTTTTTGACGATGAAACACAGAAATTGCTTCGGAATTAAATACAAAAGGCACAATGCCGACTTAAGTACAAGAAGACTTACTCTTCCTTGTGTCTATGTTTTGAACCATTCCTGTGACACTAGTTACACATTCCGTTGCTTCACTTCAGGTTTACTGTATCGTTTGGACCTTCTTATTGACGATGAAACACAGAAATTGCATCGGAATTAAATAGAAAAGGCACAATGCCTACTAAAGTACAAGAAGAATGACTCTTCTTACTGTCTATGTTTGAACCATTCCTGTGACACTAGTTATAGATTCCGATGCTTCACTTCAGGTTTACTGTATGCCTCTGACCTTCCTATTGAAGATGTAACACAGACATTGCATCGGAAATAAATACAAAAGGCACAATGCCGACATACGTACATGAAGACTGACTCTTCTTACTGTCTATAATTGAACAATTCCTGTGGCACTAATTACGGGATTCCGATGCTTCACTTCAGGTTTACTGTATCCCTCTGACCTTCTTATTGACGATGAAACTCAGAAATATCATCGGATTTAAATACAAAAGGCACAATGCCGACTTAAGTACAAGAATACGGACTCTTCTAACTGTCTATGTTTTAAACCATTCCTGTGACACTAATTATACATTCCGATGCTTCAGGTTTACTGTATCCCTTGGACCTTCTTATTGACGATGAAACACAGAAATTGCATCAGAATTAAATACAAATGGCACAATGCCGACTTAAGTACAAGAAGTCTGACTCTTCCTACTGTCTATGTTTGAACCATTCCTGTGACACTAGTTATACATTCCGATGCATCACTTCAGGTTTACTGTATCCCTTGGACCTTCTTATGGACGATGAAACACAGAAATTGTATCGGAATTTAATACAAAAGGCAGAAAGCCGACTTAAGTACAAGGAGACTGACTCTTCTTACTGTCTATGTTTTGAACCATTTCTGTGACACTAGTTATAGATTCCGATGATTCACTTCAGGTTTACTGTATCCCTCTGACCTTCCAATTGAAAATGAAACACAGAAATTGCATCGGAATTAAATACAAAAGGCATAAAGCCGACTTAAGTACAAGAAGACTGACTCTTTTTACTGTCTATGTTTTGAACCATTCCTGTGACACTAATAATACAGTCCTATGCTTCACCTCAGGAGGTTTACTGTATCCCTTGGTCCTTCTTATTGACGATGAAACACAGAAATTGCATCGGAATTAAATACAAAAGGCACAATGCCGACTTAAGTACAAGAAGAATTACTCTTCCTACTGTCTATGTTTTGAACCATTCCTGTGACACTAGTTATAGATTCCGATGCTTCACTTCAGGTTTACTGTATCCCTCTGACCTTCCTATTGAAGAGGAAACACAGATATTGCATCGGAATTAAATAGAAAAAGGCACAATGCCGACTTAAGTTCAAGAATACTGACTCTTCTTACTGTCTATGTTTTCAACCATTCCTGTGACACTAGTTATAGATTCCGATGCTTCACTTAAGGTTTACTGTATCCCTCAGACCTCCTTATTGACGATGAAACATAGTAATTTCATCGGAAGTAAATACAAAAGGCACAATACCGACTTAAGTACAAGAAGACTGACTCTTCCTTCTGTCTATGTTTTGAACCATTTCTATGACACTACTTATGGATTCCGATGCTTCACTTCAGGTTTACTGTATCCCTCTGACGTACCTATTGTAGATGAAACACAGAGATTGCTTCGGAATTAAATACAAAAGGCACAATGCCGACTCAAGTACAAGAAGACTGACTCATCCTACTGTCTATGTTTTGAACCATTCCTGTGACACTAGTTATACTTTCCGATGCTTCACTTCAGGTTTACTGTATCCCTCTGACCTTCTTATTGACGATGAAACACAGAAATTGCATCGGAATTAAATACAAAAGGCACAATGCCAACTCAAGTACAAGACGACTGACTCTTCCTACTGTCTATGTTTTGAACCATTTCTGTGACACTAGTTATAGATTCCGATGCTTCACTTCGAGTTTACTGTATACCTCTGACATTCCCATTGAAGATGAAACACAGATATTGCATCGGAATTAAATACAAAAGGCACAATGCCGACTTAAGTACAAGAAGACTGACTCCTCTTACTGTCTATGTTTGAACAATTCCTCTGACACTAGTTATAGATTCCGATGCTTCACTTCAGGTTTACTGTAGCCCTCTGACCTTCCTATTGAAGATGAAACACAGAAATTGCATCGGAATTAAATACAAAAGGCATATAGCCGACTTAAGTACAAGAAGACAGACACTTCTTACTGTCTATGTTTTGAACCATTCCTGTGACACTAATAATACATTCCGATGCTTCACTTCAGGAGGTTTACTGTATCCCTTGGACCTTCTTATTGACGATGAAACACAGAAATTGCATCGGAATTAAATACAAAAGGCACAATGCCGACTTAAGTACAAGTAGAATTACTCTTCCTACTGTCTATGATTTGAACCATTCCTGTGACACTAGTTATAGATTCCGATGCTTCACTTCAGGTTTACTGTATCCCTTCGACCGTCTTATTGACAATGAAACACAGAAATTGCATCGGAATTAAATACAAAAGGCACAATGCCGACTTAAGTACAAGAAGAATGACTCTTCCTACTGTCTATGTTTTGAACCATTCCTGTGACACTAGTTATAGATTCCGATGCTTCACTTCAGGTTTACTGTATCCCTCTGACCTTCTTATTGACGATGAAACACAGATATTGCATCGGAATTACATACAAAAACGCACAATGCCGACTTAAGTATAAGAATACTGATTCTTCTTACTGTCTATGTTTTCAACCATTCCTGTGACACTAGTTATAGATTCCGATGCTTCACTTCAGGTTTACTGTATCCCTCAGACCTCCTTATTGACGATGAAACAAAGTAATTTCATCGGAATTACATACAAAAGGCACAATGCCGACTTAAGAACAAGAAGACTGACTCTTCTTACTGTCTATGTTTGAACAATCCCTGTGACACTAGTTACAGATTCCGATGCTTCACTTCAGGTTTACTGTATCCCTCTGACCTTCCTATTGAAGATGAAACACAGAATATGCATCGGAATAAAATACAAAAGGCACAATGCCGACTCAAGTACAAGAAGACTGACTCTTCCTACTGTCAATGTTTTGAACCATTTCTGTGACACTAGTTATAGATTCCGATGCTTCACTTCACGTTTACTGTATCCCTCTGACACTCCCATTGAAGATGAAACACAGAGATTGCACCGGAATTAAATACAAAAGGCACAATGCCGACTTAAGTACAAGAAGACTGACTCTTCTTACTGTCTATGTTTGAACAATTCCTGTGACACTAGTTACAGATTCCGATGCTTCACTTCAGGTTTACTGTATCCCTCTGACCTTCCTATTGAAGATGAAACACAGAATATGCATCGGAATAAAATACAAAAGGCACAATGCCGACTCAAGTACAAGAAGACTGACTCTTCCTACTGTCAATGTTTTGAACCATTTCCGTGACACTAGTTATAGATTCCGATGCTTCACTTCTAGTTTACTGTATCCCTCTGACCTTCCCATTGAAGATGAAACACAGAAATTGCAGCGGAATTAAATACAAAAGGCACAATGCCGACTTAAGTACAAGAAGACTGACTCTTCTTACTGTCTATGTTTGAACAATTCCTGTGACACTAGTTATATATTCCGATGCTTCACTTCAGGTTTACTGTATTCCTCTGACCTTCCTATTGAAGATGAAACACAGAAATTGGATGGGAATTAAATACAAAAGGCACAATGCCGACTTAAGTACAAGAAGAATGACTCTTCCTACTGTCTATGCTTTGAACCATTCCTGTGACACTAGTTATAGATTCCGATGCTTCACTTCAGGTTTACTGTATCCCTTTGACCTTCTTATTGACGATGAAACACAGAAATTGCATCGGAATTACATACAAAAACGCACAATGCCGACTTAAGTATAAGAATACTGACTCTTCTTACTGTCTATGCTTTGAACCATTCCTGTGACACTAGTTATACATTCCGATGCTTCACTTCAGGTTTACTGTATCCCTTGGACCTTCTAATTGACGATGAAACACTGAAATTGCATCGGAATTAAATAAAAAAGGCACAATGCCGACTTAAGTACAAGAAGAATGACTCTTCCTACTGTCTATGTTTTGAACCATTCCTGTGACACTAGTAATACATTCCGATGCTTCACTTCAGGTTTACTGTAACCCTCTGACCTTCCTATAGAAGAAGAAACACAGAAATTCCATTGGAATTAAATACAAAAGGCACAATGCCGACTTAAGTACAAGAAGACTGATTCTTCCTACTGTCTATGTTTTGAACCATTCCTGTGACACTAGTTATACATTCAGATGCTTCACTTCAGGTTTACTGTATGCCTTGGACCTTCTAATTGACGATGAAACACAGAAATTACATCGGAATTAAATACAAAAGCACAATGCCGACTTAAGTGCAAGAAGACTGACTCTTCTTACTGTCTATGTTTTGAACCATTTCTGTGACACTACTTATAGATTCCGTTGCTTCACTTCAGGTTTACTGTATCCCTCTGACCTTCCTATTGAAGATGATACACAGAGATTGCATCGGAATTAAATACAAAAGGCACAATGCCGACTTAAGTACAAGAAGACTGACTCTTCTTACTGTCTATGTTTGAACAATTCCTGTGACACTAGTTACAGATTCCGATGCTTCACTTCAGGTTTACTGCATCCCTCTGACCTTCTTATTGAAGATTAAACACAGAAATTGCATCGGAATTAAATACAAAAGGCATAAAGCCGACTTAAGTACAAGAAGACTGACTCTTCTTACTGTCTATGTTTTGAACCATTCCTGTGACACTAGTTATAGATTCCGATGCTACACTTCAGGTTTACTGTATCCCTTCGACCGTCTTATTGCCAATGAAACACAGAAATTGCATCGGAATTAAATACAAAAGGCACAATGCCGACTTAAGTACAAGAAGAATGTCTCTTCCTATTGTCTATGTTTTCAACCATTCCTGTGACACTAGTTATAGATTCCGATGCTTCACTTCAGGTTTACTGTATCCCTCAGACCTCCTTATTGACGATGAAACAAAGTAATTTCATGGGAATTTAATACAAAAGGCACAATACCGACTTAAGTACAAGAAGACTGACTCTTCTTACTGTCTATGTTTGAACAATTCCTGTGACACTAGTTATAGATTCCGATGCTTCACTTCAGTTTTACTGTATCCCTCAGACCTCCTTATTGACGATGAAACAAAGTAATTTCATGGGAATTTAATACGAAAGGCACAATACCGACTTAAGTACAAGAAGACTGACTCTTCTTACTGTCTATGTTTGAACAATTCCTGTGACACTAGTTATAGATTCCGATGCTTCACTTCAGGTTTACTGTATCCCTTGGACCTTCTTTTTGACGATGAAACACAGAAATTGCATCGGAATTATATAGAAAAGGCACAATGCCGACTGAAGTACAAGAAGAATGATTCTTCCTACTGTCTATGTTTTGAACCATTCCTGTGACACTGGTTATAGATTCCGATGATTCACTTTAGGTTAACTGTATCCCTCTGACCTTCTTATTGACGATGAAACACAGAAATTGCATCGGAATTAAATACAAAAGCACAATGCCGACTTAAGTACAAGAAGACTTATTCTTCTTACTGTCTACGTTTTGAACCATTTCTGTGACACTACTTATAGATTCCGATGCTTCACTTCAGGTTTACTGTATCCCTCTGACCTTCCTATTGAAGATGAATCACAGGGATTGCATCGGAATTAAATACAAAAGGCACAATGCCGACTCAAGTACAAGAAGACTGACTCTTCTTACTGTCTATGTTTGAACAATTCCTGTGACACTAGTTACAGATTCCGATGCTTCACTTCAGGTTTACTGTATACCTCTAACCTTCCTATTGAAGACGAAATACAGAAATTGCATCGGAATTAAACACAAAAGGCAGAATGCCGACTCAAGTACAAGAAGACTGACTCTTCCTACTGTCTATGTTTTGAACCATTTCTGTGACACTAGTTATAGATTCCGATGCTTCACTTCCAGTTTACTGTATCCCTCTGACCTTCCCATTGAAGATGAAACACAGAAATTGCATCGGAATTAAATACAAAAGGCACAATGCCGACTTAAGTACAAGAAGAATGACTCTTCTTACTGTCTATGTTTGAAAAATTCCTGTGACACTAGTTATAGATTCCGATGCTTCACTTCAGGTTTACTGTATTCCTGTGACCTTCCTATTAAAGATGAAACACGGAAATTGCATCGGAATTAAATACAAAAGGCACAATGCCGACTTAAGTACAAGAAGACTGACTCTTCTTACTGTCTATGTTTGAACAATTCCTGTGACACTAGTTATAGATTCCGATGCTTCACTTCAGGTTTACTGTATTCCTCTGACCTTCCTATTGAAGATGAAACACAGAAATTGGATGGGAATTAAATACAAAAGGCACAATGCCGACTTAAGTACAAGAAGAATGACTCTTCCTACTGTCTATGTTTTGAACCATTCCTGTGACACTAGTTATAGATTCCGATGCTTCACTTCAGGTTTACTGTATCCCTCTGACCTTCCTATTGAAGATGAAACACAGAAATTGCATCGGAATTAAATAGAATAGGGCACAATGCCGACTTAAGTTCAAGAATACTGATTCTTCTTACTGTCTATGTTTTCAACCATTCCTGTGACACTAGTTATAGATTCCGATGCTTCACTTCAGGTTTACTGTATCCCTCAGACCTCCTTATTGACGATGAAACAAAGTAATTTCATCGGAATTACATACAAAAGGCACAATACCGACTTAAGTACAAGAAGAATGACTCTTCTTACTGTCTATGTTTGAACAATTCCTGTGACACTAGTTAAAGATTCCGATGCTTTACTTCAGGTTTACTGTATCCCTTGGACCTTCTTTTTGACGATGAAACACAGAAATTGCATCGGAATTATATACAAAAGGCACAATGCCGACTTAAGTACAAGAAGAACGATTCATCCTACTGTCTATGATTTGAACCATTCCTGTGACACTGGTTATAGATTCCGATGATTCACTTCAGGTTTACTGTATCCCTCTGACCATCTTGTTGATGATGAAACACAGAAATTGCATCGGAATTAAATACAAAAGCACAATGCCAACTCAAGTACAAGATGACTGACTCTTCCTACAGTCTATGTTTTGAACCGTTTCTGTGACACTAGTTATAGATTCCGATGCTTCACTTCACGTTTACTGTATCCCTCTGACACTCCCATTGAAGATGAAACACAGAGATTGCATCGGAATTAAATACAAAAGGCACAATGCCGACTTAAGTACAAGAAGACTGACTCTTCTTACTGTCTATGTTTGAACAAATCCTGTGACACTAGTTACAGATTCCGATGCTTCACTTCAGGTTTACTGAATCCCTCTGACCTTCCTATTGAAGATGAAACACAGAATATGCATCGGAATAAAATACAAAAGGCACAATGCCGACTCAAGTACAAGAAGACTGACCCTTCCTACTGTCAATGTTTTGAACCATTTCCGTGACACTAGTTATAGATTCCGATGCTTCACTTCAAGTTTACTGTATCCCTCTGACCTTCAAATTGAAGATGAAACACAGAAATTGCAGCGGAATTAAATACAAAAGGCACAATGCCGACTCAAGTACAAGAAGACTGACTCTTCTTACTGTCTATGTTTGAACAATTCCTGTGACACTAGTTATAGATTCCGATGCTTCACTTCAGGTTTACTGTATTCCTCTGACCTTCCTATTGAAGATGAAACACAGAAATTGGATGGGAATTAAATACGAAAGGCACAATGCCGACTTAAGTACAAGAAGAATGACTCTTCCTACTGTCTATGCTTTGAACCATTCCTGTGACACTAGTTATAGATTCCGATGCTTCACTTCAGGTTTACTGTATCCCTCTGACCTTCTTATTGACGATGAAACACAGAAATTGCATCGGAATTACATACAAAAACGCACAATGCCGACTTAAGTATAAGAATACTGACTCTTCTTACTGTCTATGCTTTGAACCATTCCTGTGACACTAGTTATACATTCCGATGCTTCACTTCAGGTTTACTGTATCCCTTGGACCTTCTAATTGACGACGAAACGCTGAAATTGCATCGGAATTAAATAAAAAAGGCACAATGCCGACTTAAGTACAAGAAGACTGACACTACATAATGTCTAAGTTTTGAACCATTCCTGTGACACTAGTAATACATTCCGATGCTTCACTTCAGGTTTACTGTAACCCTCTGACCTTCCTATAGAAGAAGAAACACAGAAATTCCATTGGAATTAAATACAAAAGGCACAATGCCGACTTAAGTACAAGAAGACTGACTCTTCCTACTGTCTATGTTTTGAACCATTCCTGTGACACTAGTTATTCATTCAGATGCTTCACTTCAGGTTTACTGTATGCCTTGGACATTCTAATTGACGATGAAACACAGAAATTACATCGGAATTAAATACAAAAGCACAATGCCGACTTAAGTGCAAGAAGACTGACTCTTCTTACTGTCTATGTTTTGAACCATTTCTGTGACACTACTTATAGATTACGTTACTTCACTTCAGGTTTACTGTATCCCTCTGACCTTCCTATTGAAGATGATACACAGAGATTGCATCGGAATTAAATACAAAAGGCACAATGCCGACTTAAGTACAAGAAGACTGACTCTTCTTACTGTCTATGTTTGAACAATTCCTGTGACACTAATTACAGATTCCGATGCTTCACTTCAGGTTTACTGTATCCCTCTGACCTTCCTATTGAAGATGAAACACAGAAATTGCATCGGAATTAAATACAAAAGGCATAAAGCCGACTTAAGTACAAGAAGACTGGCTCTTCTTACTGTCTATGTTTTGAACCATTCCTGTGACACTAATAATACATTCCGATGCTTCACCTCAGGAGGTTTACTGTATCCCTTGGACCTTGTTATTGACGATTAAACACAGAAATTGCATCGGAATTAAATACAATAGGCACAATGCCGACTTAAGTACAAGAAGAATTACTCTTCCTACTGTCTATGTTTTGAACCATTACTGTGACACTAGTTATAGATTCCGATGCTTCACTTCAGGTTTACTGTGTCCCTTCGACCGTCTTATTGGCAATGAAACACAGAAATTGCATCGGAATTAAATACAAAAGGCACAATGCCGACCTAAGTACAAGAAGAAAGACTCTTCCTACTGTCTATGTTTTGAACCATTCCTGTGACACTAGTTATAGATTCCGATGCTTCACTTCAGGTTCACTGTATCCCTCTGACCTTCCTATTGAAGAGGAAACACAGATATTGCATCGGAATTAAATAGAAAAAGGCACAATGCCGACTTAAGTTCAAGAATACTGACTCTTCTTACTGTCTATGTTTTCAACCATTCCTGTGACACTAGTTATAGATTCCGATGCTTCACTTCAGGTTTACTGTATCCCTCAGACCTCCTTATTGACGATGAAACATAGTAATTTCATCGGAATTAAATGCAAAAGGCACAATACCGACTTAAGTACAAGAAGACTGACTCTTCCTTCTGTCTATGTTTTGAACCATTTCTATGACACTACTTATAGATTCCGATGCTTCACTTCAGGTTTACTGTATCCCTCTGACGTACCTATTGTAGATGAAAACAGAGATTGCTTCGGAATTAAATACAAAAGGCACAATGCCGACTCAAGTACAAGAAGACTGACTCATCCTACTGTCTATGTTTTGAACCATTCCTGTGACACTAGTTATACATTCCGATGCTTCACTTCAGGTTTACTGTATCCCTCTGACCTTCTTATTGACGATGAAACACAGAAATTGCATCGGAATTAAATACAAAAGGCACAATGCCAACTCAAGTACAAGACGACTGACTCTTCCTACTGTCTATGTTTTGAACCATTTCTGTGACACTAGTTATAGATTCCGATGCTTCACTTCGAGTTTACTGTATACCTCTGACATTCCCATTGAAGATGAAACACAGATATTGCATCGGAATTAAATACAAAAGGCACAATGCCGACTTAAGTACAAGAAGACTGACTCCTCTTACTGTCTATGTTTGAACAATTCCTCTGACACTAGTTATAGATTCCGATTCTTCACTTCAGGTTTACTGTGGCCCTCTGACCTTCCTATTGAAGATGAAACACAGAAATTGCATCGGAATTAAATACAAAAGGCATATAGCCGACTTAAGTACAAGAAGACTGACACTTCATACTGTCTATGTTTTGAACCATTCCTGTGACACTAATAATACATTCCGATGCTTCACTTCAGGAGGTTTACTGTATCCCTTGGACCTTCTTATTGACGATGAATCACAGAAATTGCATCGGAATTAAATACAAAAGGCACAATGCCGACTTAAGTACAAGTAGAATTACTCTTCCTACTGTCTATGATTTGAACCATTCCTGTGACACTAGTTATAGTTTCCGATGCTTCACTTCAGGTTTACTGTATCCCTCTGACCTTCTTATTGACGATGAAACACAGAAATTGCATCGGAATTACATACAAAAACGCACAATGCCGACTTAAGTATAAGAATACTGATTCTTCTTACTGTCTATGTTTTCAACCATTCCTGTGACACTAGTTATAGATTCCGATGCTTCACTTCAGGTTTACTGTATCCCTCAGACCTCCTTATTGACGATGAAACAAAGTAATTTCATCGGAATTACATACAAAAGGCACAATACCGACTTAAGTACAAGAAGAATGACTCTTCTTACTGTCTATGTTTGAACAATTCCTGTGACACTAGTTATATATTCCGATGCTTCACTTCAGGTTTACTGTATTCCTCTGACCTTCCTATTGAAGATGAAACACAGAAATTGGATGGGAATTAAATACAAAAGGCACAATGCCGACTTAAGTACAAGAAGAATGACTCTTCCTACTGTCTATGCTTTGAACCATTCCTGTGACACTAGTTATAGATTCCGATGCTTCACTTCAGGTTTACTGTATCCCTCTGACCTTCTTATTGACGATGAAACACAGAAATTGCATCGGAATTACATACAAAAACGCACAATGCCGACTTAAGTATAAGAATACTGACTCTTCTTACTGTCTATGCTTTGAACCATTCCTGTGACACTAGTTATACATTCCGATGCTTCACTTCAGGTTTACTGTATCCCTTGGACCTTCTAATTGACGATGAAACACTGAAATTGCATCGGAATTAAATAAAAAAGGCACAATGCCGACTTAAGTACAAGAAGACTGACTTTACCTAATGTCTAAGTTTTGAACCATTCCTGTGACACTAGTAATACATTCCGATGCTTCACTTCAGGTTTACTGTAACCCTCTGACCTTCCTATAGAAGAAGAAACACAGAAATTCCATTGGAAATAATACAAAAGGCACAATGCCGACTTAAGTACAAGAAGACTGATTCTTCCTACTGTCTATGTTTTGAACCATTCCTGTGACACTAGTTATACATTCAGATGCTTCACTTCAGGTTTACTGTATGCCTTGGACCTTCTAATTGACGATGAAACACAGAAATTACATCGGAATTAAATACAAAAGCACAATGCCGACTTAAGTGCAAGAAGACTGACTCTTCTTACTGTCTATGTTTTGAACCATTTCTGTGACACTACTTATTGATTCCGTTGCTTCACTTCAAGTTTACTGTATCCCTCTGACCTTCCTATTGAAGATGATACACAGGGATTGCATCGGAATTAAATACAAAAGGCACAATGCCGACTTAAGTACAAGAAGACTGACTCTTCTTACTGTCTATGTTTGAACAATTCCTGTGACACTAGTTACAGATTCCGATGCTTCACTTCAGGTTTACTGTATCCCTCTGACCTTCCTATTGAAGATGAAACACAGAAATTGCATCGGAATTAAATACAAAAGGCATAAAGCCGACTTAAGTACAAGAAGACTGACTCTTCTTACTGTCTATGTTTTGAACCATTCCTGTGACACTAATAATACATTCCGATGCTTCACTTCAGGAGGTTTACTGTATCCCTTGGACCTTGTTATTGACGATTAAACACAGAAATTGCATCGGAATTAAATACAATAGGCACAATGCCGACTTAAGTACAAGAAGAATTACTCTTCCTACTGTCTATGTTTTGAACCATTCCTGTGACACTAGTTATAGATTCCGATGCTACACTTCAGGTTTACTGTATCCCTTCGACCGTCTTATTGCCAATGAAACACAGAAATTGCATCGGAATTAAATACAAAAGGCACAATGCCGACTTAAGTACAAGAAGAATGTCTCTTCCTATTGTCTATGTTTTCAACCATTCCTGTGACACTAGTTATAGATTCCGATGCTTCACTTCAGGTTTACTGTATCCCTCAGACCTCCTTATTGACGATGAAACAAAGTAATTTCATGGGAATTTAATACAAAAGGCACAATACCGACTTAAGTACAAGAAGACTGACTCTTCTTACTGTCTGTGTTTGAACAATTCCTGTGACACTAGTTATAGATTCCGATGCTTCACTTCGGGTTTACTGTATCCCTCAGACCTTCTTATTGACGATGAAACAAAGTAATTTCATGGGAATTTAATACAAAAGGCACAATACCGACTTAAGTACAAGAAGACTGACTCTTCTTACTGTCTATGTTTGAACAATTCTTGTGACACTAGTTATAGATTCCGATACTTCACTTCAGGTTTACTGTATCCCTTGGACCTTCTTATTGACGATGAAACACAGAAATTGCATCGGAATTATATAGAAAAGGCACAATGCCGACTGAAGTACAAGAAGAATGATTCTTCCTACTGTCTATGTTTTGAACCATTCCTGTGACACTGGTTATAGATTCCGATGATTCACTTTAGGTTAACTGTATCCCTCTGACCTGCTTATTGATGATGAAACACAGAAATTGCATCGGAAATAAATACAAAAGGCACAATGCCGACTCAAGTACAAGAAGACTGACTCTTCCTACTGTCTATGTTTTGAACCATTCCTGTGACACTAGTTATACATTCTGATGCTACACTACAGGTTTACTGTATCCCTCTGACCTTCTTATTGACGATGAAACACAGAAATTGCATCGGAATTAAATACAAAAGCACAATGCCGACTTAAGTACAAGAAGACTTACTCTTCTTACTGTCTACGTTTTGAACCATTTCTGTGACACTACTTATAGATTCCGATGCTTCACATCAGGTTTACTGTATCCCTCTGACCTTCCTATTGAAGATGAATCACAGGGATTGCATCGGAATTAAATACAAAAGGCACAATGCCGACTCAAGTACAAGAAGACTGACACTTCTTACTGTCTATGTTTGAACAATTCCTGTGACACTAGTTACAGATTAGGATGCTTCACTTCAGGTTTACTGTATACCTCTAACCTTCCTATTGAAGACGAAACACAGAAATTGCATCGGAATTAAACACAAAAGGCAGAATGCCGACTCAAGTACAAGAAGACTGACTCTTCCTACTGTCTATGTTTTGAACCATTTCTGTGACACTAGTTATAGATTCCGATGCTTCACTTCCAGTTTACTGTATCCCTCTGACCTTCCCATTGAAGATGAAACACAGAAATTGCATCGGAATTAAATACAAAAGGCACAATGCCGACTTAAGTACAAGAAGACTGACTCTTCTTACTGTCTATGTTTGAAAGATTCCTGTGACACTAGTTATAGATTCCGATGCTTCACTTCAGGTTTACTGTATTCCTCTGACCTTCCTATTAAAGATGAAACACGGAAATTGCATCGGAATTAAATACAAAAGGCACAATGCCGACTTACGTACAAGAAGACTGACTCTTCTTACTGTCTATGTTTGAACAATTCCTGTGACACTAGTTATAGATTCCGATGCTTCACTTCAGGTTTACTGTATTCCTCTGACCTTCCTATTGAAGATGAAACACAGAAATTGGATGGGAATTAAATACAAAAGGCACAATGCCGACTTAAGTACAAGAAGAATGACTCTTCCTACTGTCTATGTTTTGAACCATTCCTGTGACACTAGTTATAGATTCCGATGCTTCACTTCAGGTTTACTGTATCCCTCTGACCTTCCTATTGAAGAGGAAACACAGATATTGCATCGGAATTAAATAGAATAGGGCACAATGCCGACTTAAGTTCAAGAATACTGATTCTTCTTACTGTCTATGTTTTCAACCATTCCTGTGACACTAGTTATAGATTCCGATGCTTCACTTCAGGTTTACTGTATCCCTCAGACCTCCTTATTGACGATGAAACAAAGTAATTTCATCGGAATTACATACAAAAGGCACAATACCGACTTAAGTACAAGAAGAATGACTCTTCTTACTGTCTATGTTTGAACAATTCCTGTGACACTAGTTAAAGATTCCGATGTTTTACTTCAGGTTTACTGTATCCCTTGGACCTTCTTTTTGACGATGAAACACAGAAATTGCATCGGAATTATATAGAAAAGGCACAATGCCGACTTAAGTACAAGAAGATCGATTCATCCTACTGTCTATGATTTGAACCATTCCTGTGACACTGGTTATAGATTCCGATGATTCACTTCAGGTTTACTGTATCCCTCTGACCATCTTGTTGATGATGAAACACAGAAATTGCATCGGAATTAAATACAAAAGCACAATGCCAACTCAAGTACAAGATGACTGACTCTTCCTACAGTCTATGTTTTGAACCATTTCTGTGACACTAGTTATAGATTCCGATGCTTCACTTCACGTTTACTGTATCCCTCTGACACTCCCATTGAAGATGAAACACAGAGATTGCATCGGAATTAAATACAAAAGGCACAATGCCGACTTAAGTACAAGAAGACTGACTCTTCTTACTGTCTATGTTTGAACAAATCCTGTGACACTAGTTACAGATTCCGATGCTTCACTTCAGGTTTACTGTATCCCTCTGACCTTCCTATTGAAGATGAAACACAGAATATGCATCGGAATAAAATACAAAAGGCACAATGCCGACTCAAGTACAAGAAGACTGACCCTTCCTACTGTCAATGTTTTGAACCATTTCCGTGACACTAGTTATAGATTCCGATGCTTCACTTCAAGTTTACTGTATCCCTCTGACCTTCAAATTGAAGATGAAACACAGAAATTGCAGCGGAATTAAATACAAAAGGCACAATGCCGACTTAAGTACAAGAAGACTGACTCTTCTTACTGTCTATGTTTGAACAATTCCTGTGACACTAGTTATAGATTCCGATGCTTCACTTCAGGTTTACTGTATTCCTCTGACCTTCCAATTGAAGATGAAACACAGAAATTGGATGGGAATTAAATACAAAAGGCACAATGCCGACTTAAGTACAAGAAGAATGACTCTTCCTACTGTCTATGCTTTGAACCATTCCTGTGACACTAGTTATAGATTCCGATGCTTCACTTCAGGTTTACTGTATCCATCTGACCTTCTTATTGACGATGAAACACAGAAATTGCATCGGAATTACATACAAAAATGCACAATGCCGACTTAAGTATAAGAATACTGACTCTTCTTACTGTCTATGCTTTGAACCATTCCTGTGACACTAGTTATACATTCCGATGCTTCACTTCAGGTTTACTTTATCCCTTGGACCTTCTAATTGACGATGAAACACTGAAATTGCATCGGAATTAAATAAAAAAGGCACAATGCCGACTTAAGTACAAGAAGACTGACACTACATAATGTCTAAGTTTTGAACCATTCCTGTGACACTAGTAATACATTCCGATGCTTCACTTCAGGTTTACTGTAACCCTCTGACCTTCCTATAGAAGAAGAAACACAGAAATTCCATTGGAATTAAATACAAAAGGCACAATGCCGACTTAAGTACAAGAAGACTGACTCTTCCTACTGTCTATGTTTTGAACCATTCCTGTGACACTAGTTATACATTCAGATGCTTCACTTCAGGTTTACTGTATGCCTTGGACCTTCTAATTGACGATGAAACACAGAAATTACATCGGAATTAAATACAAAAGCACAATGCCGACTTAAGTGCAAGAAGACTGACTCTTCTTACTGTCTATGTTTTGAACCATTTCTGTGACACTACTTATAGATTACGTTGCTTCTCTTCAGGTTTACTGTATCCCTCTGACATTCCTATTGAAGATGATACACAGAGATTGCATCGGAATTAAATACAAAAGGCACAATGCCGACTTAAGTACAAGAAGACTGACTCTTCTTACTGTCTATGTTTGAACAATTCCTGTGACACTAGTTACAGGTTCCGATGCTTCACTTCAGGTTTACTGTATCCCTCTGACCTTCCTATTGAAGATGAAACACAGAAATTGCATCAGAATTAAATACAAAAGGCATAAAGCCGACTTAAGTACAAGAAGACTGACTCTTCTTACTGTCTATGTTTTGAACCATTCCTGTGACACTAATAATACATTCCGATGCTTCACTTCAGGAGGTTTACTGTATCCCTTGGACCTTGTTATTGACGATTAAAGACAGAAATTGCATCGGAATTAAATACAATAGGCACAATGCCGACTTAAGTACAAGAAGAATTACTCTTCCTACTGTCTATGTTTTGAACCATTAGTTATAGATTCCGATGCTACACTTCAGGTTTACTGTATCCCTTCGACCGTCTTATTGCCAATGAAACACAGAAATTGCATCGGAATTAAATACGAAAGGCACAATGCCGACTCAAGTACAAGAAGACTGACTCTTCCTACTGTCTATGTTTTGAACCATTCCTGTGACACTTGTTATACATTCTGATGCTACACTACAGGTTTACTGTATCCCTCTGACCTTCTTATTGACGATGAAACAAAGTAATTTCATGGGAATTTAATACAAAAGGCACAATACCGACTTAAGTGCAAGAAGACTGACTCTTCTTACTGTCTATATTTGAACAATTCCTGTGACACTAGTTATAGATTCCGATGCTTCACTTCAGGTTTACTGTATCCCTCAGACCTCCTTATTGACGATGAAACAAAGTAATTTCATGGGAATTTAATACAAAAGGCACAGTACCGACTTAAGTACAAGAAGACTGACTCTTCTTACTGTCTATGTTTGAACAATTCCTGTGACACTAGTTATAGATTCCGATGCTTCACTTCAGGTTTACTGTATCCCTTGGACCTTCTTTTTGACGATGAAACACAGAAATTGCATCGGAATTACATAGAAAAGGCACAATGCCGACTGAAGTACAAGAAGAATGATTCTTCCTACTGTCTATGTTTTGAACAATTCCTGTGACACCAGTTATAGATTCCGATGATTCACTTTAGGTTAACTGTATCCCTCTGACCTTCGTATTGATGATGAAACACAGAAATTGCATCGGAAATAAATACAAAAGGCACAATGCCGACTCAAGTACAAGAAGACTGACTCTTCCTACTGTCTATGTTTTGATCCATTCCTGTGACACTAGTTATACATTCTGATGCTACACTACAGGTTTACTGTATCCCTCTGACCTTCTTATTGACGATGAAACACAGAAATTGCATCGGAATTAAATACAAAAGCACAATGCCGACTTAAGTACAAGAAGACTTACTCTTCTTACTGTCTATGTTTTGAACCATCTCTGTGACACTACTTATAGATTCCGATGCTTCACTTCAGGTTTACTGTATCCCTCTGACCTTCCTATCGAAGATGAATCACAGGGATTGCATCGGAATTAAATACAAAAGGCACAATGCCGACTCAAGTACAAGAAGACTGACTCTTCTTACTGTCTATGTTTGAACAATTCCTGTGACACTAGTTACAGATTCCGATGCTTCACTTCAGGTTTACTGTATACCTCTAACCTTCCTATTGAAGACGAAACACAGAAATTGCATCGGAATTAAACACAAAAGGCAGAATGCCGACTCAAGTACAAGAAGACTGACTCTTCCTACTGTCTATGTTTTGAACCATTTCTGTGACACTAGTTATAGATTCCGATGCTTCACTTCCAGTTTACTGTATCCCTCTGACCTTCCCATTGAAGATGAAACACAGAAATTGCATCGGAATTAAATACAAAAGGCACAATGCCGACTTAAGTACAAGAAGACTGACTCTTCTTACTGTCTATGTTTGAAATATTCCTGTGACACTAGTTATAGATTCCGATGCTTCACTTCAGGTTTACTGTATTCCTCTGACCTTCCTATTGAAGATGAAACACGGAAATTGCATCGGAATTAGATACAAAAGGCACAATGCCGACTTAAGTACAAGAAGACTGATTCTTCTTACTGTCTATGCTTTGAACCATTCCTGTGACACTAGTTATACATTCCGATGCTTCACGTCAGGTTTACTGTATCCCGTGGACCTTCTAATTGACGATGAAACACAGAAATTGCATCGGAATTACATAAAAAAGGCACAATGCCGACTTAAGTACAAGAAGACTGACACTACCTAATGTCTAAGTTTTGAACCATTCCTGTGACACTAGTTATACATTCCGATGCTTCACTTCAGGTTTACTGTAACCCTCTGACCTTCCTATAGAGGAAGAAACACAGAAATTGCATCGGAATTAAATACAAAAGGCACAATGCCGACTTAAGTACAAGAAGACTGACTCTTCTTACTGTCTATGCTTCGAACCATTCCTGTGCCACTAGTTATACATTCCGATGCTTCACTTCAGGTTTACTGTATCGTTTGGACCTTCTTATTGACGATGAAACACAGAAATTGCATTGGAATTAAATACAAAAGGCACAATGCCGACTTAAGTACAAGAAGAATGACTCTTTTTACTGTCTATGTTTGAGCCATTCCTGTGACACTAGTTATAGATTCCGATGCTTCAATTCAGGTTTACTGTATCCCTCTGAGCTTCCTATTGCAGATGAAACACAGAAATTGCATCGGAATTAAATACAAAATGCACAATGCCGACATAAGTACAAGAAGACTGACTCTTCTTATTGTCTATGTTTAAACAACTCCTGTGACACTAATTATTGATTCCGATGCTTCACTTCAGGTTTACTGTATTCCTCTGACCTTCCTATTGAAGATGAAACACAGAAATTGCATCAGAATTAAATACAAAAGGCACAATGCCGACTTAAGTACAAGAAGACTGACGCTTCCTACTGTCTATGTTTTGAACCATTCCTGTGACACTAGTTATAGATTCCGATGCTTCACTTCAAGTTTACTGTATCCCTCTGACCTTCCCATTGAAGATGAAACACAGAAATTGCAGCGGAATTAAATACAAAAGGCACAATGCCGACTTAAGTACAAGAAGACTGACTCTTCTTACTGTCTATGTTTGAACAATTCCTGTGACACCAGTTATAGATTCCGATGCTTCACTTCAGGTTTACTGTATTCCTCTGACCTTCCTATTGAAGATGAAACACAGAAATTGGATGGGAATTAAATACAAAAGGCACAATGCCGACTTAAGTACAAGAAGAATGACTCTTCCTACTGTCTATGCTTTGAACCATTCCTGTGACACTAGTTAGAGATTCCGATGCTTCACTTCAGGTTTACTGTATCCCTCTGACCTTCTTATTGACGATGAAACACTGAAATTGCATCGGAATTAAATAAAAAAGGCACAATGCCGACTTAAGAACAAGAAGACTGACACTACCTAATGTCTAAGTTTTGAACCATTCCTGTGACACTAGTAATACATTCCGATGCTTCACTTCAGGTTTACTGTAACCCTCTGACCTTCCTATAGAAGAAGAAACACAGAAATTCCATTGGAATTAAATACAAAAGGCACAATGCCGACTTAAGTACAAGAAGACTGACTCTTCCTACTGTCTATGTTTTGAACCATTCCTGTGACACTAGTTATACATTCAGATGCTTCACTTCAGGTTTACTGTATCCTTTGGACCTTCTAATTGACGATGAAACACAGAAATTACATCGGAATTAAATAAAAAAGCACAATGCCGACTTAAGTGCAAGAAGACTGACTCTTCTTACTGTCTATGTTTTGAACCATTTCTGTGACACTACTTATAGATTCCGTTGCTTCACTTCAGGTTTACTGTATCCCTCTGACCTTGCTATTGAAGATGATACACAGAGATTGCATCGGAATTAAATACAAAAGGCACAATCCCGACTTACGTACAAGAAGACTGACTCTTCTTACTGTCTATGTTTGAACAATTCCTGTGACACTAGTTACAGATTCCGATGCTTCACTTCTGGTTTACTGTATCCTTCTGACCTTCCTATTGAAGATGAAACACAGAAATTGCATCGGAACTTAATACAAAAGGCATAAAGCCGACAAAAGTACAAGATGACTGACTCTTTTTACTGTCTATGTTTTCAACCATTCCTGTGACACTAGTTATAGATTCCGATGCTTCACTTCAGGTTTACTGTATCCCTCAGACCTCCTTATTGACGATGAAACAAAGTAATTTCATGGGAATTTAATACAAAAGGCACAATACCGACTTAAGTACAAGAAGACTGACTCTTCTTACTGTCTATGTTTGAACAATTCCTGTGACACTAGTTATAGATTCCGATGCTTCACTTCAGGTTTACTGTATCCCTCAGACCTCCTTATTGACGATGAAACAAAGTAATTTCAATGGAATTTAATACAAAAGGCACAATACCGACTTAAGTACAAGAAGACTGACTCTTCTTACTGTCTATGTTTGAACAATTCCTGTGACACTAGTTATTGATTCCGATGCTTCACTTCAGGTTTACTGTATCCCTTGGACCTTCTTTTTGACGATGAAACACAGAAATTGCATCGGAATTATATAGAAAAGGCACAATGCCGACTGAAGTACAAGAAGAAAGATTCTTCCTACTGTCTATGTTTTGAACCATTCCTGTGACACTGGTTATAGATTCCGATGATTCACTTTAGGTTAACTGTATCCCTCTGACCTTCTTATTGATGATGAAACACAGAAATTGCATCGGAAATAAATACAAAAGGCACAATGGCGACTCAAGTACAAGAAGACTGACTCTTCCTACTGTCTATGTTTTGAACCATTCCTGTGACACTAGTTATACATTCTGATGCTACACTTCAGGTTTACTGTATCCCTCTGACCTTCTTATTGACGATGAAACACAGAAATTGCATCGGAATTAAATACAAAAGCACAATGCCGACTTAAGTACAATAAGACTTACTCTTCTTACTGTCTATGTTTTGAACCATTTCTGTGACACTACTTATAGATTCCGATGCTTCACTTCAGGTTTACTGTATCCCTCTGACCTTCCTATTGAAGATGAATCACAGGGATTGCATCGGAATTAAATACAAAAGGCACAATGCCGACTCAAGTACAAGAAGACTGAATCTTCTTACTGTCTATGTTTGAACAATTCCTGTGACACTAGTTACAGATTCCGATGCTTCACGTCAGGTTTACTGTATACCTCTAACCTTCCTATTGAAGACGAAACACAGAAATTGCATCGGAATTAAACACAAAAGGCAGAATGCCGACTCAAGTACAAGAAGACTGACTCTTCCTACTGTCTATGTTTTGAACCATTTCTGTGACACTAGTTATAGATTCCGATGCTTCACTTCCAGTTTACTGTATCCCTCTGACCTTCCCATTGAAGATGAAACACAGAAATTGCATCGGAATTAAATACAAAAGGCACAATGGCGACTTAAGTACAAGAAGACTGACTATTCTTACTGTCTATGTTTGAAAAATTCCTGTGACACTAGTTATAGATTCCGATGCTTCACTTCAGGTTTACTGTATTCCTCTGACCTTCCTATTGAAGATGAAACACGGAAATTGCATCGGAATTAAATACAAAAGGCACAATGCAGACTTAAGTACAAGAAGACTGATTCTTCTTACTGTCTATGCTTTGAACCATTCCTGTGACACTAGTTATACATTCCGATGCTTCACTTCAGGTTTACTGTATCGCTTGGACCTTCTAATTGACGATGAAACACAGAAATTGCATCGGAATTACATAAAAAAGGCACAATGCCGACTTAAGTACAAGAAGACTGACACTACCTAATGTCTAAGTTTTGAACCATTCCTGTGACACTAGTTATACATTCCGATGCTTCACTTCAGGTTTACTGTAACCGTCTGACCTTCCTATAGAAGAAGAAACACAGAAATTGCATCGGAATTAAATACAAAAGGCACAATGCCGACTTAAGTACAAGAAGACTGACTTCTCTTACTGTCTATGCTTCGAACCATTCCTGTGCCACTAGTTATACATTCCGATGCTTCACTTCAGGTTTACTGTATCGTTTGGACCTTCTTATTGACGATGAAACACAGAAATTGCATTGGAATTAAATACAAAAGGCACAATGCCGACTTAAGTACAAGAAGAATGACTCTTTTTACTGTCTATGTTTGAGCCATTCCTGTGACACTAGTTATAGATTCCGATGCTTCAATTCAGGTTTACTGTATCCCTCTGAGCTTCCTATTGCAAATGAAACACAGAAATTGCATCGGAATTAAATACAAAAGGCACAATGCCGACATAAGTACAAGAAGACTGACTCTTCTTACTGTCTATGTTTAAACAACTCCTGTGACACTAATTATTGATTCCGATGCTTCACTTCAGGTTTACTGTATTCCTCTGACCTTCCTATTGAAGATGAAACACAGAAATTGCATCAGAATTAAATACAAAAGGCACAATGCCGACTTAAGTACAAGAAGACTGACGCTTCCTACTGTCTATGTTTTGAACCATTCCTGTGACGTTAGTTATAGATTCCGATGCTTCACTTCAGGTTTACCGTATCCCTCTGACCTTCTTATTGACGATGAAACACAGAAATTGCATCGGAATTAAATACTAAAGGCACAATGCCGACTTAAGTACAAGAATACTGACTCTTCTTACTGTCTATGCTTTGAACCATTCCTGTGACACTAGTTATACATTCCGATGCTTCACTTCAGGTTTACTGTATCCCTTGGACCTTCTAATTGACGATGAAACACTGAAATTGCATCGGAATTAAATAAAAAAGGCACAATGCCGACTTAAGTACAAGAAGACTGACACTACCTAATGTCTAAGTTTTGAACCATTCCTGTGACACTAGTTAAATATTCCGATGCTTCACTTCAGGTTTACTGTAACCCTCTGACCTTCCTATAGAAGAAGAAACACAGAAATTGCATCGGAATTAAATACAAAAGGCACAATGCCGACTTAAGTACAAGAAGACTGACTCTTCCTATTGTCTATGTTTTGAACCATTCCTGTGACACTAGTTATACATTCCGATGCTTCACTTCAGTTTTACTGTATCCCTTGGACCTTCTAATTGTCGATGAAACACAGAAATTGCATCGGAATTAAATACAAAAGGCACAATGCCGACTTAAGTACAAGAAGACTGACTCTTCTTACTGTCTATGTTTGAACAATTCCTGTGACTCTAGTTATAGATTCCGATGCTTCACTTCAGGTTTACTGTATCCCTTGGACCTTCTTTTTGACGATGAAACACAGAAATTGCATCGGAATTTTATAGAAAAGGCACAATGCCGACTTAAGTACAAGAAGAATGATTCTTCCTACTGTCTATGTTTTGAACCATTCCTGTGACACTGGTTATAGATTCCGATGATTCACTTTAGGTTTACTGTATCCCTCTGACCTTCTTATTGATGATGAAACACAGAAATTGCATCGGAAATAAATACAAAAGGCACAATGCCGACTCAAGTACAAGAAGACTGACTCTTCCTACTGTCTATGTTTTGAACCATTCCTGTGACACTAGTTATACATTCTGATGCTACACTTCAGGTTTACTGTATCCCTCTGACCTTCTTATTGACGATGAAACTCAGAAATTGCATCGGAATTAAATACAAAAGCACAATGCCGACTTAAGTACAAGAAGACTTACTCTTCTTACTGTCTATGTTTTGAACCATTTCTGTGACACTACTTATAGATTCCGATGCTTCACTTCAGGTTTACTGTATCCCTCTGACCTTCCTATTGAAGATGAATCACAGGGATTGCATCGGAATTAAATACAAAAGGCACGATGCCGACTTAAGTACAAGAAGACTGACTCTTCTTACTGTCTATGTTTGAACAAATCCTGTGACACTAGTTACAGATTCCGATGCTTCACTTCAGGTTTACTGTATACCTCTAACCTTCCTATTGAAGATGAAACACAGAAATTGCATCGGAATTAAATACAAAAGGCAGAATGCCGACTCAAGTACAAGAAGACTGACTCTTCCTACTGTCTATGCTTTGAACAATTCCTGTGACACTAGTTATAGATTCCGATGCTTCACTTCAGGTTTACTGTATTCCTCTGACCTTCCTATTGAAGATGAAACACGGAAATTGCATCGGAATTAAATACAAAAGGCACAATGCCGTCTTAAGTACAAGAGGACTAACACTACCTAATGTCTAAGTTTTGAACCATTTCTGTGACACTAGTTATACATTCCGATGCTTCACTTCAGGTTTACTGTATCCCTTGGAACTTCTAATTGACGATGAAACACAGAAATTGCATCGGAATTAAATAAAAAAGGCACAATGCCGACTTAAGTACAAGAAGACTAACACTACCTTGTGTCTAAGATTTGAACCATTCCTGTGACACTAGTTATACATTCCGATGCTTCACTTCAGGTTTACTGTAACCCTCTGACCTTCCTATAGAAGAAGAAACACAGAAATTGCATCGGAATTAAATTCAAAAGGCACAATGCCGACTTAAGTACAAGTAGACTGACTCTTCTGTCTATGCTTAGAACCATTCCTGTGACACTAGTTATACATTCCGATGCTTCACTTCCGGTTTACTGTATCCCTTGGACCTTCTTATTGACGATGAAACACAGAAATTGCATCGGAATTAAATACAAAAGGCACAATGCCGACTTAAGTACAAGAAGACTGACTCTTCCTACTGTCTATGTTTTGAACCATTCCTGTGACACTAGTTATACATTCCGATGCTTCACTTCAGGTTTACTGTATCGTTTGGACCTTCTTATTGACGATGAGACACAGAAATTGCATTGGAATTAAATACAAAAGACACAATGCCGACTTAAGTACAAGAAGAATGACTCTTTTTACTGTCTGTGTTTGAGCCATTCCTGTGACACTAGTTATAGATTCCGATGCTTCACTTCAGGTTACTGTATCCCTCTGAGCTTCCTATTGGAGATGAAACACAGAAATTGCATCAGAATTAAATACAAAAGGCACAATGCCGACTTAAGTACAAGAAGACTGACGCTTCCTACTGTCTATGTTTTGAACCATTCCTGTGACATTAGTTATAGATTCCGATGCTTCACTTCAGGTTTACCGTATCCCTCTGACCTTCTTATTGACGATGAAACACAGAAATTGCATCGGCATTAAATACTAAAGGCACAATGCCGACTTAAGTACAAGAATACTGACTCTTCCTACTGTCTATGCTTTGAACCATTCCTGTGACACTAGTTATACATTCCGATGCTTCACTTCAGGTTTACTGTATCCCTTGGACCTTCTAATTGACGATGAAACACTGAAATTGCATCGGAATTAAATAAAAAAGGCACAATGCCGACTTAAGTACAAGAAGACTGACACTACCTAATGTCTAAGTTTTGAACCATTCCTGTGACACTAGTTATACATTCCGATGCTTCACTTCAGGTTTACTGTAACCCTCTGACCTTCCTATAGAAGAAGAAACACAGAAATTGCATCGGAATTAAATACAAAAGGCACAATGCCGACTTAAGTACAAGAAGACTGACTCTTCCTACTGTCTATGTTTTGAACCATTCCTGTGACACTAGTTATACATTCCGATGCTTCACTTCAGTTTTACTGTATCCCTTGGACCTTCTAATTGTCGATGAAACACAGAAATTGCATCGGAATTAAATACAAAAGGCACAATGCCGACTTAAGTACAAGAAGACTGACTCTTCTTACTGCCTATGTTTGAACAATTCCTGTGACTCTAGTTATAGATTCCGATGCTTCACTTCAGGTTTACTGTATCCCTTGGACCTTCTTTTTGACGATGAAACACAGAAATTGCATCGGAATATTATAGAAAAGGCACAATGCCGACTTAAGTACAAGAAGAATGATTCTTCCTACTGTCTATGTTTTGAACCATTCCTGTGACACTGGTTATAGATTCCGATGATTCACTTTAGGTTTACTGTATCCCTCTGACCTTCTTATTGATGATGAAACACAGAAATTGCATCGGAAATAAATACAAAAGGCACAATGCCGACTCAAGTACAAGAAGACTGACTCTTCCTACTGTCTATGTTTTGAACCATTCCTGTGACACTAGTTATACATTCTGATGCTACACTTCAGGTTTACTGTATCCCTCTGACCTTCTTATTGACGATGAAACTCAGAAATTGCATCGGAATTAAATACAAAAGCACAATGCCGACTTAAGTACAAGAAGACTTACTCTTCTTACTGTCTATGTTTTGAACCATTTCTGTGACACTACTTATAGATTCCGATGCTTCACTTCAGGTTTACTGTATCCCTCTGACCTTCCTATTGAAGATGAATCACAGGGATTGCATCGGAATTAAATACAAAAGGCACGATGCCGACTTAAGTACAAGAAGACTGACTCTTCTTACTGTCTATGTTTGAACAAATCCTGTGACACTAGTTACAGATTCCGATGCTTCACTTCAGGTTTACTGTATACCTCTAACCTTCCTATTGAAGATGAAACACAGAAATTGCATCGGAATTAAATACAAAAGGCAGAATGCCGACTCAAGTACAAGAAGACTGACTCTTCCTACTGTCTATGTTTTGAACAATTCCTGTGACACTAGTTATAGATTCCGATGCTTCACTTCAGGTTTACTGTATTCCTCTGACCTTCCTATTGAAGATGAAACACGGAAATTGCATCGGAATTAAATACAAAAGGCACAATGCCGTCTTAAGTACAAGAGGACTAACACTACCTAATGTCTAAGTTTTGAACCATTTCTGTGACACTAGTTATACATTCCGATGCTTCACTTCAGGTTTACTGTATCCCTTGGAACTTCTAATTGACGATGAAACACAGAAATTGCATCGGAATTAAATAAAAAAGGCACAATGCCGACTTAAGTACAAGAAGACTAACACTACCTAGTGTCTAAGATTTGAACCATTCCTGTGACACTAGTTATACATTCCGATGCTTCACTTCAGGTTTACTGTAACCCTCTGACCTTCCTATAGAAGAAGAAACACAGAAATTGCATCGGAATTAAATTCAAAAGGCACAATGCCGACTTAAGTACAAGTAGACTGACTCTTCTGTCTATGCTTAGAACCATTCCTGTGACACTAGTTATACATTCCGATGCTTCACTTCCGGTTTACTGTATCCCTGGGACCTTCTTACTGACGATGAAACACAGAAATTGCATCGGAATTAAATACAAAAGGCACAATGCCGACTTAAGTACAAGAAGACTGACTCTTCCTACTGTCTATGTTTTGAACCATTCCTGTGACACTAGTTATACATTCCGATGCTTCACTTCAGGTTTACTGTATCGTTTGGACCTTCTTATTGACGATGAAACACAGAAATTGCATTGGAATTAAATACAAAAGACACAATGCCGACTTAAGTACAAGAAGAATGACTCTTTTTACTGTCTGTGTTTGAGCCATTCCTGTGACACTAGTTATAGATTCCGATGCTTCACTTCAGGTTACTGTATCCCTCTGAGCTTCCTATTGGAGATGAAACACAGAAATTGCATCGGAATTAAATACAAAAGGCACAATGCCGACTTAAGTACAAGAAGACAGACTCTTCCTACTGTCTATGTTTTGAACCATTCCTGTGACACTAGTTATACATTCCGATGCTTCACTTCAGGTTTACTGTATCCCTTGGACCTTCTAATTGACGATGAAACACAGAAATGGCATCGGAATTAAATACAAAAGCACAATGCCGAGTTAAGTACAAGATGACTGACTCATCTTACGGTCTATGTTTTGAAACTTTTCTGTGACACTACTTATAGATTCCGATGCTTCACTTCAGGTTTGCTGTATCCCTCTGACCTTCCTATTGAAGATGAAACACAGAGATTGCATCGGAATTAAATACAAAAGGCACAATGCCGACTTAGGTACAAGAAGACTGACTCTTCTTACTGTCTATGTGTGAACAATTCCTGTGACACTAGTTACAGGTGCCGATGCTTCACTTCAGGTTTACTGTATCCCTCTGACCTTCCTATTGAAGATGAAACACAGAAATTGCATCGGAATTAAATACAAAAGGCACAATGCCGACTCAAGTACAAGAAGACTGACTCTTCCTACTGTCTATGTTTTGAACCATTTCTGTGACACTTATTATAGATTCCGATGCTTCACTTCAAGTTTACTGTATACCTCTGACCTTCCCATTGAAGATGCAACACAGAAATTGCATCGGAATTAAATACAAAAGGCACAATGCCGACTTAAGTGCAAGAAGACTGACTCTTCTTACTGTCTATGTTTGAACAATTCCTGTGACACTAGTTATAGATTCCGATGCTTCACTTCAGGTTTACTGTATTCCTCTGACCTTCCTATTGAAGATGAAACACAGAAATTGCATCGGAATTAAATACAAAAGGTATAAAGCCGACTTAAGTACAAGAAGACTGACTCTTCTTACTGTCTATGTTTGAACAATTCCTGTGACACTAGTTACAGGTTCCGATGCTTCACTTCAGGTTTACTGTATCCCTTGGACCTTCTTTTTGACGATGAAACACAGAGATTGCATCAGAATTATATTGAAAAGGCACAATGCCGACTTAAGTACAAGAAGAATGATTCTTCCTACTGTCTATGTTTTGAACCAATCCTGTGACACTGGTTATAGACTCCGATGATTCACTTCAGGTTTAGTGTATCACTCTGACCTTCTTATTGATGATGAAACACAGAAATTGCATCGGAAATAAATACAATAGGCACAATGCCGACTCAAGCACAAGAAGACTGACTCCTCCTACTGCCTATGTTTTGAACCATTCCTGTGACACTAGTTATACATTCCGATGCTTCACATCAGGTTTACTGTGTCCCTCTGACCTTCTTATTGAATATGAAACACAGAGATTGAATCGGAATTAAATTCAAAAGGCACAATGCCGACTTAAGTGCAAGAAGACTGACTCCTCTTACTGTCTATGATTGAACAATTCCTGTGACACTAGTTACAGGTTCCGATGCTTCACTTCAGGTTTATTGTATACCTCTGACCTTCCTATTGATGATGAAACACAGAAATTGCATCGGAATTAAATACAAAAGGCACAATGCCGACTTAAGAACAAGAAGAATGACTCTTAATACTGTCTATGATTTGAACCATTCCTGTGACACTAGTTATAGATTCCGATGCTTCACTTCAGGTTTACTGTATCCCTTCGACCGTCTTATTTGCAATGAAACACAGAAATTGGATTGGAATTAAATAGAAAAGGCACAATGCCGACTTAAGTACAAGAAGAATGACTTTTCCTACTGTCTATGTTTTGAACCATTCCTGTGACACTAGTTATAGATTCCGATGCTTCACTTCAGGTTTACTGTATCCCTCTGACCTTCCTATTGAAGATGAAACACAGAAATTGCATCGGAATTAAATACAAAAGGTATAAAGCCGACTTAAGTACAACAAGACTGACTCTTCTTACTGTCTATGTTTGAACAATTCCTGTGACACTAGTTACAGGTTCCGATGCTTCACTTCAAGTTTACTGTATACCTCTGACCTTCCCATTTAAGATGAAACACAGAAATTGCATCGGAATAAAATACAAAAGGCACAATGCCAACTTAAGTACAAGAAAACTGACTCTTCATACTGTCTATGTTTGAACAACTCCTGTGACACTAGTTATAGATTCCGATGCTTCACTTCAGGTTTACTGTATCCCTCTGACCTTCCTATTGAAGATGAAACACAGAAATTGCATCGGAATTAAATACAAAAGGTATAAAGCCGACTTAAGTACAACAAGACTGACTCTTCTTACTGTCTATGTTTGAACAATTCCTGTGACACTAGTTACAGGTTCCGATGCTTCACTTCAGGTTTACTGTATCCCGCTGACCTTCCTATTGAAGATGAAACACAGAAATTGCATCGGAAGTAAATACAAAAGGCACAAGGCCGACTCAAGTACAAGAAGACTGACTCTTCCTACTGTCTATGTTTTGAACCATTTCTGTGACACTAGTTATAGATTCCGATGCTTCACTTCAAGTTTACTGTATCCCTCTGACCTTCCCATTGAAGATGAAACACAGTAATTGCTTGGGAATTAAATACAAAAGGCACAATGCCGACTTAAGTACAAGAAGACTGACTCTTCTTAGTGTCTATGTCTGAACTATTCCTGTGACACTAGTTATAGATTCCGATGCTTCACTTCAGGTTTACTGTATCCCTCTGACCTTCCTAATGAAGATGAAATACAGAAATCGCATCGGAATTAAATACAAAAGGCACTATGCCGACTTAAGTACAAGAAGAATGACTCTTCAAACGGTCTATGATTTGAACCTTTCCTGTGACACTAGTTATAGATTCCGATGCTTCACTTCAGGTTTACTGTATCCCTTCGACCGTCGTATTGACAATGAAACACAGAATTTGCATTGGAATGAAATAGAAAAGGCACAATGCCGACTTAAGTATAAGAAGAATGACTTTTCCTACTGTCTATGTTTTGAACCATTCCTGTGACACTAGTTATAGATTCCGATGCTTCACTTCAGGTTTACTGTATCCCTCTGACCTTCCTATTGAAGATGAAACACAGAAATTGCATCGGAATTAAATAGAAAAAGGCACAATGCCGACTTAAGTTCAAGAAGACTGACTCTTCTTACTGTCTATGTTTGAACAATTCCTGTGACACTAGTTATAGATTCCGATGCTTCACTTCAGCTTTACTGTATCCCTCTGACCTTCCTATTGAAGATGAAACACAGAAATTGCATCGGAATTAAATACAAAAGGTATAAAGCCGACATAAATACAAGAAGACTGACTCTTCTTACTGTCTATGTTTGAACAATTCCTGTGACACTAGTTACAGGTTCCGATGCTTCACTTCAGGTTTATTGTATCCCTCTGACCTTCCTATTGAAGATGAAGCACAGAAATTGCATCGGAATTAAATACAAAAGGCACAATGCCGACTCAAGTACAAGAAGACTGACTCTTCCTACTGTCTATGTTTTGAACCATTTCTGTGACACTAGTTATAGATTCCGATGCTTCACTTCAAGTTTACTGTATCCCTCTGACCTTCCCATTGAAGATGAAACACAGAAATTGCATGGGAATTAAATACAAATGCACAATGCCGACTTAAGTACAGGAAGACTGACTCTTCTTAGTGTCTATGTCTGAACAATTCCTGTGACACTTGTTATAGATTCCGATGCTTCACTTCAGGTTTACTGTATCCCTTCGACCGTCTTATTGACAATGAAACACAGAAATTGCATTGGAATTAAATAGAAAAGGCACAATGCCGACTTAAGTACAAGAAGAATGACTTTTCCTACTGTCTATGTTTTGAACCATTCCTGTGACACTAGTAATAGATTCCGATGCTTTACTTCAGGTTTACTGTATCCCTCTGACCTTCCTATTGAAGATGAAACACAGAAATTGCATCGGAATTAAATAGAAAAAGGCACAATGCCGACTTAAGTTCAAGAATACAGACTCTTCTTACTGTCTATGTTTTCAACCATTCCTGTGACACTAGTTATAGATTACGATGCTTCACTTCAGGTTTACTGTATTATTGAGACCTCCTTATTGACGATGAAACATAGTAATATCATGGGAATTTGATACAAAAGGCAGAATACCAACTTAAGTACAAGAAGACTGACTCTTCTTACTGTCTATGTTTGAACAATTCCTGTGACACTAGTTACAGATTCCGATGCTTCACTTCAGGTTTACTGTATCCCTTGGACCTTCTTTTTGACGATGAAACACAGAAATTGCATCAGAATTATATAGAAAAGGCACAATGCCGACTTAAGTACAAGAAGAATGATTCTTCCTACTGTCTATGTTTTGAACCATTCCTGTGACACTGGTTATAGACTCCGATGATTCACTTCAGGTTTAGTGTATCACTCTGACCTTCTTATTGATGATGAAACACAGAAATTGCATCGGAAATAAATACAATAGGCACAATGCCGACTCAAGCACAAGAAGACTGACTCTTCCTACTGCCTATGTTTTGAACCATTCCTGTGACACTAGTTATACATTCCGATGCTTCACATCAGGTTTACTGTGTCCCTCTGACCTTCTTATTGACGATGAAACACAGAGATTGAATCGGAATTAAATTCAAAAGGCACAATGCCGACTTAAGTACAAGAAGACTGACTCTTCTTACTGTCTATGTTTGAACAATTCCTGTGACACTAGTTACAGGTTCCGATGCTTCACTTCAGGTTTACTGTATCCCTCTGACCTTCCTATTGATGACGAAACACAGAAATTGCATCGGAATTAAATACAAAAGGCACAATGCCGACTTAAAAACAAGAAGAATGACTCTTCCTACTGTCTATGATTTGAACCATTCCTGTGACACTAGTTAAAGATTCCGATGCTTCACTTCAGGTTTACTGTATCCCTTCGACCGTCTTATTGACAATGAAACACAGGAATTGGATTGGAATTAAATAGAAAAGGCACAATGCCGACTTAAGTACAAGAAGAATGACTTTTCCTACTGTCTATGTTTTGAACCATTTCTGTGACACTTATTATAGATTCCGATGCTTCACTTCAAGTTTACTGTATACCTCTGACCTTCCCATTGAAGATGAAACACAGAAATTGCATCGGAATTAAATACAAAAGGCACAATGCCGACTTAAGTACAAGAAGACTGACTCTTCATACTGTCTATGTTTGAACAACTCCTGTGACACTAGTTATAGATTCCGATGCTTCACTTCAGGTTTACTGTATCCCTCTGACCTTCCTATTGAAGATGAAACACAGAAATTCCATCGGAATTAAATACAAAAGGTATAAAGCCGACTTAAGTACAAGAAGACTGACTCTTCTTACTGTCTATGTTTGAACAATTCCTGTGACACTAGTTACAGGTTCCGATGCTTCACTTCAGGTTTACTGTATCGCTCTGACCTTCCTATTGAAGATGAAACACAGAAATTGCATCGGAATTAAATAGAAAAAGGCACAATGCCGACTTAAGTTCAAGAATACTGACTCTTCTTACTGTCTATGTTTTCAACCATTCCTGTGACACTAGTTATAGATTACGATGCTTCACTTCAGATTTACTGTATCCCTTCGACCGTCTTATTGACAATGAAACACAGAAATTGGATTGGAATTAAATAGAAAAGGCACAATGCCGACTTAAGTACAAGAAGAATGACTTTTCCTACTGTCTGTGTTTTGAACCATTTCTGTGACACTTATTATAGATTCCGATGCTTCACTTCAAGTTTACTGTATACCTCTGACCTTCCCATTGAAGATGAAACACAGAAATTTGCATCGGAAATAAATACAAAAGGCACAATGCCGACTTAAGTACAAGAAGACTGACTCTTCATACTGTCTATGTTTGAACAATTCCTGTGACACTAGTTATAGATTCCGATGCTTCACTTCAGGTTTACTGTATCCCTCTGACCTTCCTATTGAAGATGAAACACAGAAATTGCTTCGGAATTAAGTACAAAAGGTATAAAGCCGACTTAAGTACAAGAAGACTGACTCTTCTTACTGTCTATGTTTGAACAATTCCTGTGACACTAGTTACATGTTCCGATGCTTCACTTCAGGTTTACTGTATCCCTCTGACCTTCCTATTGAAGATGAAACACAGAAATTGCATCGGAATTAAATACAAAAGGCACAATGCCGACTCAAGTACAAGAAGACTGACTCTTCCTACTGTCTATGTTTTGAACCATTTCTGTGACACTAGTTATAGATTCCGATGCTTCACTTCAAGTTTACTGTATCCCTCTGACCTTCCCATTGAAGATGAAACACAGTAATTGCTTGGGAATTAAATACAAAAGGCACAATGCCGACTTAAGTACAAGACGACGGAGTCTTCTTAGTGTCTATGTCTGAACAATTCCTGTGACACTAGTTATAGATTCCGATGCTTCACTTCAGGTTTAGTGTATGCCTCTGACCTTCCTATTGAAGATGAAACACAGAAATTGCATCGGAATTAAATACAAGAGGCACAATGCCGACTTAAGTACAAGAAGAATGACTCTTCCAACTGTCTATGATTTGAACCATTCCTGTGACACTAGTTATAGATTCCGATGCTTCACTTCAGGTTTACTGTATCCCTTCGACCGTCTTATTGACAATGAAACACAGAAATTGCATTGGAATTAAATAGAAAAGGCACAATGCCGACTTAAGTATAAGAAGAATGACTTTTCCTACTGTCTATGTTTTAAAACATTCCTGTGACACTAGTTATAGATTCCGATGCTTCACTTCATGTTTACTGTATCCCTCTGACCTTCCTATTGAAGATGAAACACAGAAAATGCATCGGAATTAAATAGAAAAAGGCACAATGCCGACTTAAGTTCAAGAATACTGACTCTTTTTACTGTCTATGTTTTCAACCATTCCTGTGACACTAGTTATAGATTAGGATGCTTCACTTCAGGTTTACTGTATCCCTCAGACCTCCTTATTGACGATGAAACATTGTACTTTCATGGGAATTTAATACAAAAGACACAATACCAACTTAAGTACAAGAAGACTGACTCTTCTTACTGTCTATGTTTGAACAATTCCTGTGACACTAGTTACAGATTCCGATGCTTCACTTCAGGTTTACTGTATCCCTTGGACCTTCTTTTTGACGATGAAACACAGAAATTGCATCAGAATTATATAGAAAAGGCACAATGCCGACTTAAGTACAAGAAGAATGATTCTTCCTACTGTCTATGTTTTGAACCACTCCTGTGACACTGGTTATAGACTCCGATGATTCACTTCAGGTTTACTGTATCCCTCTGACCTTCTTATTGATGATGAAACACAGAAATTGCATCGGAAATAAATACAAAAGCACAATGCCGACTTAAGTACAAGAAGAGTTACTCTTCTTACTGTCTATGTTTTGAACCATTTCTGTGACACTACTTATAGATTCCGATGCTTCACTTCAGGTTTGCTGTAACCCTCTGACCTTCCTATTGATGATGAAACACAGAGATTGAATCGGAATTAAATTCAAAATGCACAATGCCGTTTTAAGTACAAGAAGACTGACTCTTCTTACTGTCTATGTTTGAACAATTCCTGTGGCACTAGTTACAGATTCCGATGCTTCACTTCAGGTCTACTGTATCCCTCTGGCCTACCTATTGAAGATGAAACACAGAAATTGCATCGGAATTAAATACAAAAGGCAGAATGCCGACTCATGTACAAGGAGACTGACTCTTCCTACTGTCTATGTTTTGAACCATTTCTGTGACACTAGTTATAGATTCCGATGCTTCACTTCAAGTTTACTGTTTCCCGCTGACCTTCCCATTGAAGATGAAACACAGAAATTGCATCGGAATTAAATACAAAGGGCACAATGCCGACATAAGTACAAGAAGACTGACTCTTCATACTGTCTATGTTTGAACAATTCCTGTGACACTAATTATAGATTCCGATGCTTCACTTCAGGTTTACTGTATTCCTCTGACCTTCCTATTGAAGATGAAACACAGAAATTGCATCGGAATTAAATACAAAAGGCACAATGCCGACTTAAGTACAAGAAGACTGACTCTTCTTACTGTCTATGTTTGAACAATTCCTGTGACACTAGTTATAGATTCCGATGCTTCACTTGAGGTTTACTGTACCCCTTGGACCTTCTTTTTGACGATGAAACACAGAAATTGCATCGGAATTAAATACAAAAGGCACAATGCCGACTTAAGTACAAGAAGAATTACTCTTCCTACTGTCTATGTTTTGAACCATTCCTGTGACACTAGTTATAGATTCCGATACTTCACTTCAGGTTTACTGTATCCCTCTGACCTTCCTATTGAAGATGAAACACAGATATTGCATCGGAATTAAGTAGAAAAAGGCACAATGCCGACTTAAGTTCAAGAATACTGACTCTTCTTACTGTCTATGTTTTCAACCATTCCTGTGACACTAGTTATAGATTCCGATGCTTCACTTCAGGTTTACTGTATCCCTCAGACCTCCTTATTGACGATGAAACAAAGTAATTTCATGGGAATTTAATACAAAAGGCACAATACCGACTTAATTACAAGAAGACTCTTTCTTCTTACTGTATATGTTTGAACAATTCCTGTGACACTAGTTATAGATTCCGATGCTTCACTTGAGGTTTACTGTATCCCTTGGACCTTCTTTTTGACGATGAAACACAGAAATTGCATCGGAATTATATAGAAAAGGCACAATGCCGACTTAAGTACAAGAAGAATGAATCTTCCTACTGTCTATGTTTTGAACCATTCCTGTGACACTAGTTATAGATTCCGATACTTCACTTCAGGTTTACTGTATCCCTCTGACCTTCTTATTGATGATGAAACACAGAAATTGCATCGGAAATAAATACAAATGGCACAATGCCGACTTAAGTACAAGAAGACTGACTCTTCCTACTGCCTATGTTTTGAACCATTCCTGTGACACTAGTTATATATTCCGAAGCTTCACTTCAGGTTTACTGTATCGTTTGGACCTTCTTATTGACGATGAAACACAGAAATTGCATCGGAATTAAATATAAAAGGCACAATGCCGACTTAAGTACAAGTTGAATAACTCTTCCTACTGTCTATGTTTTGAACCATTCCTGTGACACTGGTTATAGATTCCGATGATTCACTTCAGGTTTACTGTATCCCTCTGACCTTCTTATTGATGATGAAACACAGAAATTGCATCGGAATTAAATACAAAAGGCACAATGCCGACATAAGAACAAGAAGACTGACTCTTCTTACTGTCTATGTTTGAACAACTCCTGTGACACTAATTATTGATTCCGATGCTTCACTTCAGGTTTACTGTATTCCTCTGACCTTCCTATTGAAGATGAAACACAGAAATTGCATCGGAATTAAATACAAAAAGCACAATGCCGACTTAAGTACAAGAAGACTGACTCTTCCTACTGCCTATGTTTGAACCATTCCTGTGACATTAGTTATACATTCCGATGCTTCACTTCAGGTTTACTGTACCCCTTGGACCTTCTTTTTGACGATGAAACACAGAAATTGCGTCGGAATTATATAGAAAAGGCAATATGCCGACTTAAGTACAAGAAGAATGATTCTTCCTACTGTCTATGTTTTGAACCATTCCTGTGACACTAGTTATAGATTCCGATACTTCACTTCAGGTTTACTGTATCCCTCTGACCTTCTTATTGATGATGAAACACAGAAATTGCATCGGAAATAGATACAATTGGCACAATGCCGACTTAAGTACAAGAAGACTGACTCTTCCTACTGCCTATGTTTTGAACCATTCCTGTGACACTAGTTATACATTCCGAAGCTTCACTTCAGGTTTACTGTATCGTTTGGACCTTCTTATTGACGATGAAACACAGAAATTGCATCGGAAATAAATACAAAAGGCACAATACCGACTCAAGTACAAGAAGACTGACTCTTCCTACTGTCTATGTTTTCAACCATTCCTGTGACACTAGTTATACATTCCGATGCTTCACTTCAGGTTTACTGTATCGTTTGGACCTTCTTATTGACGATGAAATAGAGAAATTGCATCGGAATTACATACAAAAAGGCACAATGCCGACTTAAGTATAAGAATACCGACTCTTCTTACTATCTATGCTTTGAACCATTCCTGTGACACTAGTTATACATTCCGATGCTTCACTTCAGGTTTACTGTATCCCTTGGACCTTCTAATTGACGATGAAACACAGAAATTGCATCGGAATTAAATACAAAAGGCACAATGCTTACTTAAGTACAAGAAGACTGACACTACCTAATGTCTAAGATTTGAACCATTCCTGTGACACTAGTTATACATTCCGATGCTTCACTTCAGGTTTAGTGTAACCCTCTGACCTTCCTATAGAAGAAGAAACACAGAAATTGCATCGGAATTAAATACAAAAGGCACAATGCCGACTTAAGTACAAGAAGACTGACTCTTTTTACTGTCTATATTTCAAACCATTTCTGTGACACTAGTTATACATTCCGATGCTTCACTTCCGGTTTACTGTATCCCTTGGACCTTCTTATTGACGATGAAACACAGAAATTGCATCGGAATTAAATACAAAAGGCACAACGCCGACTTAAGTACAAGAAGACTGACTCTTCCTACTGCCTATGTTTTGAACCATTCCTGTGACATTAGTTATACATTCCGATGCTTCACTTCAGGTTTACTGTATCGTTTGGACCTTCTTATTGACGATGAAACACAGAAATTGCGTTGGAATTAAATACAAAAGGCACAATGCCGACTTAAGTACAAGAAGAATGACTCTTCTTACTGTCTATGTTTGAGCCATTCCTGTGACACTAGTTATAGATTACGATGCTTCACTTCAGGTTTACTGTATACCTCTGAGCTTCCTATTGAAGATGAAACACAGAAATTGCATCGGAATTAAATACAAAAGGCACAATGCCGACATAAGAACAAGAAGACTGACTCTTCTTACTGTCTATGTTTGAACAACTCCTGTGACACTAATTATTGATTCCGACGCTTCACTTCAGGTTTACTGTATTCCTCTGACCTTCCTATTGAAGATGAAACACAGAAATTGCATCGGAATTAAATACAAAAGGCACAATGCCGACTTAAGTTCAAGAAGACTGACTCTTCTTACTGTCTATGTTTGAACAATTCCTGTGACACTAGTTATAGATTCCGATGCTTCACTTCAGGTTTACTGTATCCCTCTGACACCCCTATTGAAGATAAAACACAGAAATTGCATCGGAATTAAATACAAAAGGCATAAAGCCGACTTAAATACAAGAAGACTGTCTCTTCTTACTGTCTATGTTTGAACAATTCCTGTGACACTAGTTACAGATTCCGATGCATCACTTCAGGTCTACTGTATCCCTCTGACCTTCCTATTGAAGATAAAACACAGAAATTGCATAGGAATTAAATAAAAAAGGCACAATGCCGACTTAAGTACAAGAATTCTGACACTACCTAATGTCTAAGTTTTGAACCATTCCCGTGACACTAGTTATACATTCCGATGCTTGACTTCAGGTTTACTGTAACCCTCTGACCATCCTATAGAAGAAGAAACACAGAAATTGCATCGGAATTAAATACAAAAGGCACAATGCCGACTTAAGTACAAGAAGACTGACTCTTCTTACTGTCTATGTTTCGAACCATTCCTGTGACACTAGATATACATTCCGATGCTTCACTTCAGGTTTACTGAATCCCTCTGACCTTCCTATTGAAGATGAAACACAGAAATTGCATCGGAATTAAATACAAAAGGCACAATGCCGACTTAGGTACAAGAAGACTGACTCTTCTTACTGTCTATGTTTGAACAATTCCTGTGACACTAGTCATAGATTCCGATGCTTCACTTCAGGTTTACTGAATCCCTCTGACCTTCCTATTGAAGATAAAACACAGAAATTGCATCGGAATTAAATACAAAAGGCATAAAGCCGACTTAAGTACAAGAAGACTGTCTCTTCTTACTGTCTATGTTTTGAACCATTCCTGTGACACTAATAATACATTCCGATGCTTCACATCAGGAGGTTTACTGTATCCCTTGGACCTTGTTATTGACGATTAAACACAGAAATTGCATCGGAATTAAATACAAAAGGCACAATGCCGACTTAAGTACAAGAAGAATTACTCTTCCTACTGTCTATGTTTTGAACCATTCCTGTGACACTAGTTATAGATTCCGATACTTCACTTCAGGTTTACTGTATCCCTCTGACCTTCCTATTGAAGATGAAACACAGAAATTGCATCGGAATTAAGTAGAAAAAGGCACAATGCCGAGTTAAGTTCAAGAATACTGACTCTTCTTAGTGTCTATGTTTTCAACCATTCCTGTGACACTAGTTATAGATTCCGATGCTTCACTTCAGGTTTACTGTATCCCTCAGACCTCCTTATTGACGATAAAACAAAGTAATTTCATCGGAATTTAATACAAAAGGCACAATACCGACTTAAGTACAAGAAGACTGACTCTTCTAACTGTCTATGTTTGAACAATTCCTGTGACACTAGTTATAGATTCCGATGCTTCACTTGAGGTTTACTGTATCCCTTGGACCTTCTTTTAGACGATGAAATACAGAAATTGCATCGGAATTATATAGAAAAGGCACAATGCCGAATTAAGTACAAGGAGAATGATTGTTCCTACTGTCTATGTTTTGAACCATTCCTGTGACACTAGTTATAGATTATGATGCTTCACTTCAGGTTTACTGTATCCCTCTGAGCCTCCTATTGAAGATGAAACACAGAAATTGCATCGGAATTAAATACAAAAGGCACAATGCCGAAATAAGTACAATAAGACTGACTCTTCTTACTGTCTGTGTTTGAACAACTCCAGTGACACTAATTATTGATTCCGATGCTTCACTTCAGGTTTACTGTATTCCTCTGACCTTCCTATCGAAGATGAAACACAGAAATTGCATCAGAATTAAATACAAAAGGCACAATGCCGACTTAAGAACAAGAAGACTGACGCTTCCTACTGTCTATGTTTTGAACCATTCCTGTGACATTAGTTATAGATTCCGATGCTTCACTTCAGGTTTACTGTATCCCTCTGACCTTCTTATTGACGATGAAACACAGAAATTGCATCGGAATTAAATACAAAAGGCACAATGCCTGATTTAAGTACAAGAATACTGACTCTTATTACTGTCTATGTTTTGAACCATTCCTGTGACACTAATTATACATTCCGATGCTTCAGGTTTACTGTTGTCCTTGGACCTTCTTATTGACGATGAAACACAGAAATTGCATCGGAATTAAATACAAAGGTATATAGCCGACTTAATTACAAGAAGACTGACTCTTCTTACTGTTTCTGTTTCGAACCATTCCTGTGACACTAATAATACATTCCGATGCTTCACTTCAGGAGGTTTACTGTATCCCTTGGACCTTCTTATTGACGATGAAACACAGAAATTGCATCGGAATTAAATACAAAAGGCACAATGCCGATTTAAGTACAAGAAGAAATACTCTTCCTACTGTCTATGTTTTGAACCATTCCTGTGACACTAGTTATAGATTCCGATGCTTCAATTCAGGTTTACTGTATCCCTCTGATCTTCCTATTGAAGATGTAACACAGAAATTGCATCGGAATTAAATACTAAAGGCACAATGCCGACTTAAGTACAAGTAGACTAACTCTTCTTACTGTCTATGTTTGAACAATTCCTGTGACACTAGTTATAGATTCCGATGCTTCACTTCAGGTTTACTGTATCCCTTGGACCTTCTTTTTGACGATGAAACACAGAAATGGCTACGGAATTAAATACAAAAGGCACAATGGCGACTTAAGTACAAGAAGAATGACTCTTCCTACTGTATATGTTTGAACCCTTCCTGTGACACTAGTTATACATTCAGATGCTTCACATCAGGTTTACTGTATCCCTCGGACCTTCATATTGACGATGAAACACAGAAATTGCATCGGAATTAAATAGAAAAGGCACAATGCCGACTTAAGTACAAGAAGACTTACTCTTCTTACTGACTATGTTTGAACCATTTCTGTCACACTAGTAATAGATTCCGATGCTTCACTTCAGATTTACTGTATCCCTTGGACCTCCTTATTGACGATGAAACAAAGAAATTTCATTGGAATTAAATACAAAAGGCACAATGCCGACTTAAGTACAAGAAGAATGACTCCTCCTACTGTCTATGATTTGAAACATTCCTGTGACACTAGTTATAGATTCCGATGCTTCTTTCCAGTTTACTGTATCCCTCTGACCTTCTTATTGATGTTGAAACACAGATACTGCATCGGAAAAAAATACAAAAGGCACAATGCCGACTCAAGTACAAGAAGACTGACTCTTCCTACTGTCTATGTTTTGAACGATTCCTGTGACACTAGTTATAGATTCCGATGCTTCACTTCAGGTTTACTGTATCCCTCTGACCTTCCTATTGAAGATGAAACACAGAAATTGCATCGCAATTAAATACAAAAGGCACAATGCCGACGTAAGTACAAGAAGACTGACTCTTCCTACTGTCTATGTTTTGAACCATTCCTGTGACACTAGTTATACATTACGATGCTTCACTTCAGGTTTACTGTATCGTTTGGACCTTCTTATTGACGATGAAACAAGAAATTGCATCGGAATTAAATACAAAAGGCACAATGCCGACTTCAGTACAAGAAGAATGACTCTTCTTACTGTCTATGTTTGAACCATTCCTGTGACACTAGTTATAGATTCCGATGCTACACTTCAGGTTTACTGTATCCCTCTGACCTTCCTATTGAAGATGAAACACAGAAATTGCAACGGAATTAAATACAAAAGGCACAACGCCAACTTAAGTACAAGAAGACTGACTCTTCCAACTGTCTTTGTTTTGAACCATTCCTGTGACATTAGTTACAGATTCCGATGCTTCACTTCAGGTTTACAGTATCCCTCTGACCTTCTTGTTGACGATGAAACACAGAAATTGCATCGGAATTAAATACAAAAGGCACAATGCCGACTTAAGTACAAGAATACTGACTATTCTTACTGTCTATGTTTCGAACCATTCCTGTGACACTAGTTATACATTCCGATGCTTCAGGTTTACTGTATCCCTTGGACCTTTTTATTGACGATGAAACACAGAATTTTGCATCAGAATTAAATACAAAAGGCACAATGCCGACTTAAGTACAAGAAGCCTAACTCTTCCTACTGTCAATGTTTTGAATTATTCCTGTGACACTAGTTATACATTCCGATGATTCACTTCAGGTTTACTGTATCCCTTGGACCTTCTTATTGACGATGAAACACAGAAATTGTATCGGTATTAAATACAAAAGGCACAATGCCGACTTAAGTACAAGATGACTGACTCTTTTTACTGTCTATGTTTTGAACCATTTCTGTGACACTAGTTATAGATTCCGATGCTTCACTTCAGGTTTACTGTATCCCTCTGACCTTCCTATTGAAGATGAAACACAGAAATTGCATCGGAATTAAATACAAAAGGCATAAAGCCGACTTAAGTACAAGAAGACTGACACTTCTTGCTGTCTATGTTTTGAACCATTCCTGTGACATAAGTTATACATTCCGATGCTTCACTTCAGGAGGTTTACTGTATCCCTCGGACCTTCTTATTGACGATGAAACACAGAAATTGCATCGAAATTAAATACAAAAGGCACATTGCCGGCTTAAGTACAAGAAGAATGACTCTTCCTACACTCTATGTTTTAAACCATTCCTGTGACACTAGTTATAGAGTCCGATGCTTCACTTCAGGTTTACTGTATCCCTATGACCTTCCTATTGAAGATGAAACACAGATATTGCATCGGAATTAAATACAAAAGGCACAATGCCGACTTAAGTACAAGAATACTGACTCTTCTTACTGTCTATGTTATGAACCATTCCTGTGACGCTAGTTATACATTCCGATGCTTCACTTCAGGTTTACAGTATCCCTTGGACCTTCTTATTGACGATGAAACCAGAAATTGCATCGGTATTAAATACAAAAGGCACAATGCCGACTTAAGTACAAGAAGAATGACTCTTCTTACTGTCTATGTTTGAACCATTCCTGTGACACTAGTTATAGATTCCGATGCTTCACTTCAGGTTTACTGTATCCCTCTGACCTTCCTATTACAGATGAAACACAGAATTTGCATCGGAAGTAATTACAAAAGGCACAATGCCGACTTAAGTACAAGAAGACTGACTCTTCCTACTGTCTATGCTTTGAACCATTCCTGTGACACTAGTTATACGTTCCGATGCTTCACTTCAGGTTTACTGTATCCCTTGGACCTTCTTATTGACGATGAAACACAGAAATTGCATCGGAATTAAATACAAAAGGCGCAATGCCGACTTAAGTACAAGAAGACTGACTCTTCCTACTGTCTATGCTTTAAACCATTCCTATGACACTAGTTATACATTCCGATGCTTCACTTCATGTTTACTGTATCGTTTGGATCTTCTTATTGACGATGAAACACAGAAAGTGCATCGGAATTAAATACAAAAGGCACAATGCCGACTTAAGTACAAGAAGAATGACTTTTCTTACTGTCTATGTTTGAACCATTCCTGTGACACTAGTTATAGATTCCGATGCTTCACTTCAGGTTTACTGTATCCCTCTGACCTTCCTATTGAAGATGAAACACAGAAATTGCATCGGAATTAAATACAAAAGGCACAATGCCGACATAAGTACAAGAAGACTGACTCTTCGTACTGTCTATGTTAGAACAATTCCTGTGACACTAGTTATAGATTCCGATGCTTCACTTCAGGTTTACTGTATCCCTCTGACCTTCCTATTAAAGATGAAACACAGAAATTGCAACGGAATTAAATACAAAAAGCACAATGCCGACTTAAGTACAAGAAGCCTAACTCCTCCTACTGTCAATGTTTTGAACTATTCCTGTGACACTAGTTATACATTCCGATGATTCACTTCCGGTTTACTGTATCCCTTGGACCTTCTTATTGACGATGAAACACACAAATTGTATCGGAATTAAATACAAAAGGCACAATGCCGACTTAAGTACATAATGACTGACTCTTTTTACTGTCTATGTTTTGAACCATTTCTGTGACACTAGTTTTAGATTCCGATGCTTCACTTCAGGTTTACTGTATCCCTCTGACCTTCCTATTGAAGATGAAACACAGAAATTGCATCGGAATTAAATACAAAAGGCATAAAGCCGACTTAAGTACAAGAAGACTGACACTTCTTGCCGTCTATGTTTTGAACCATTCCTGTGACACTTGTTATAGATTCCGATGCTTCACTTCAGGAGGTTTACTGTATCCCTTGGACCTTCTTATTGACGATGAAACACAGAAATTGCATCGAAATTAAATACAAAAGGCACATTGCCGGCTTAAGTACAAGAAGAATGACTCTTCCTACACTCTATGTTTTAAACCATTCCTGTGACACTAGTTATAGAGTCCGATGCTTCACTTCAGGTTTACTGTATCCCTATGACCTTCCTATTGAAGATGAAACACAGATATTGCATCGGAATTAAATACAAAAGGCACAATGCCGACTTAAGTACAAGAATACTGACTCTTCTTACTGTCTATGTTATGAACCATTCCTGTGACGCTAGTTATACATTCCGATGCTTCACTTCAGGTTTACAGTATCCCTTGGACCTTCTTATTGACGATGAAACCAGAAATTGCATCGGTATTAAATACAAAAGGCACAATGCCGACTTAAGTACAAGAAGAATGACTCTTCTTACTGTCTATGTTTGAACCATTCCTGTGACACTAGTTATAGATTCCGAAGCTTCACTTCAGGTTTACTGTATCCCTCTGACCTTCCTATTACAGATGAAACACAGAAATTGCATCGGAAGTAATTACAAAAGGCACAATGCCGACTTAAGTACAAGAAGACTGACTCTTCCTACTGTCTATGCTTTGAACCATTCCTGTGACACTAGTTATACGTTCCGATGCTTCACTTAATGTTTACTGTATCCCTTGGACCTTCTTATTGACGATGAAACACAGAAATTGCATCGGAATTAAATACAAAAGGCGCAATGCCGACTTAAGTACAAGAAGACTGACTCTTCCTACTGTCTATGCTTTAAACCATTCCTATGACACTAGTTATACATTCCGATGCTTCACTTCATGTTTACTGTATCGTTTGGATCTTCTTATTGACGATGAAACACAGAAAGTGCATCGGAATTAAATACAAAAGGCACAATGCCGACTTAAGTACAAGAAGAATGACTTTTCTTACTGTCTATGTTTGAACCATTCCTGTGACACTAGTTATAGATTCCGATGCTTCACTTCAGGTTTACTGTATCCCTCTGACCTTCCTATTGAAGATGAAACACAGAAATTGCATCGGAATTAAATACAAAAGGCACAATGCCGACTTAAGTACAAGAAGACTGACTCTTCGTACTGTCTATGTTAGAACAATTCCTGTGACACTAGTTATAGATTCCGATGCTTCACTTCAGGTTTACTGTATCCCTCTGACCTTCCTATTAAAGATGAAACACAGAAATTGCAACGGAATTAAATACAAAAAGCACAATGCCGACTTAAGTACAAGAAGCCTAACTCCTCCTACTGTCAATGTTTTGAACTATTCCTGTGACACTAGTTATACATTCCGATGATTCACTTCCGGTTTACTGTATCCCTTGTACCTTCTTATTGACGATGAAACACAGAAATTGTATCGGAATTAAATACAAAAGGCACAATGCCGACTTAAGTACAAGATGACTGACTCTTTTTACTGTCTATGTTTTGAACCATTTCTGTGACACTAGTTTCAGATTCCGATGCTTCACTTCAGGTTTACTGTATCCCTCTGACCTTCCTATTGAAGATGAAACACAGAAATTGCATCGGAATTAAATACAAAAGGCATAAAGCCGACTTAAGTACAAGAAGACTGACACTTCTTGCCGTCTATGTTTTGAACCATTCCTGTGGCACTAGTTATAGATTCCGATGCTTCACTTCAGGAGGTTTACTGTATCCCTTGGACCTTCTTATTGACGATGAAACACAGAAATTGCATCGAAATTAAATACAAAAGGCACAATGCCGACTTAAGTACAAGAAGAATGACTCTTCCTACACTCTATGCTTTAAACCATTCCTGTGACACTAGTTATAGATTCCGATGCTTCACTTCAGGTTTACTGTATACCTCTGACCTTCCTATTGAAGATGAATCACAGATATTGCATCAAAATTAAATACAAAAGGCACAATGCCGACTTAAGTACAAGAATACTGACTCTTCTTACTGTCTATGTTATGAACCATTCCTGTGACGCTAGTTATACATTCCGATGCTTCACTTCAAGTTAACTGTATCCCTTGGACCTTCTTATTTACGATGAAACACAGAAATTGCATCGGAACTAAATACAAAAAGCACAATGCCGACTTATGTACAAGAAGACTGACTCTTGTTACTGTCTATGTTTTAAACCATTCCTGTGACACTAGTTATACATTCCGATGCTTCACTTCAGGTTTACTGTATCGTTTAGACCTTCTTATTGACGATGAAACCAGAAATTGCATCGGAATTAAATACAAAAGGCACAATGCGGACTTAAGTACAAGAAAATGACTCTTCTTACTGTCTATGTTTGAACCATTCCTGTGACACTAGTTATAGATTCTGATGCTTCACTTCAGGTTCACTGTATCGTTTGGATCTTCTTATTGACGATGAAACACAGAAAGTGCATCGGAATTAAATACAAAAGGCACAATGCCGACTTAAGTACAAGAAGAATGACTTTTCTTACTGTCTAAGTTTGAACCATTCCTGTGACACTGTTTATAGATTCCGATGCTTCACTTCAGGTTTACTGTATCCCTCTGACCTTCCTATTGAAGATGAAACACAGAAATTGCATCGGAATTAAATACAAAAGGCACAATGCCGACTTAAGTACAAGAAGACTGAATCTTCGTACTGTCTATGTTAGAACAATTCCTGTGACACTAGTTATAGATTCCGATGCTTCACTTCAGGTTTACTGTATCCCTCTGACCTTCCTATTGAAGATGAAACACAGAAATTGCAACGGAATTAAATACAAAAGGCACAACGCCAATCTAAGTACAAGAAGACTGACTCTTCCAACTGTCTTTGTTTTGAACCATTCCTGTGACATTAGTTATAGATTCCGATGCTTCACTTCAGGTTTACAGTATCCCTCTGACCTTCTTGTTGACGATGAAACACAGAAATTGCATCGGAATTAAATACAAAAGGCACAATGCCGACTTAAGTACAAGAATACTGACTCTTCTTACTGTCTATGTTTCGAACCATTCCTGTGACACTAGTTATACATTCCGATGCTTCAGGTTTACTGTATCCCTTGGACCTTCTTATTGACGATGAAACACAGAATTTTGCATCAGAATTAAATACAAAAGGCACAATGCCGACTTAAGTACAAGAAGCCTAACTCTTCCTACTGTCAATGTTTTGAATTATTCCTGTGACACAAGTTATACATTCCGATGATTCACTTCAGGTTTACTGTATCCCTCTGACCTTCCTATTGAAGATGAAACACAGAAATTGCATCGAAATTAAATACAAAAGGCACATTGCCGACTTAAGTACAAGAAGAATGACTCTTCCTACACTCTATGTTTTAAACCATTCCTGTGACACTAGTTATAGATTCCGATGCTTCACTTCAGGTTTACTGTATCCCTCTGACCTTCCTATTGAAGATGAAACACAGATATTGCATCAAAATTAAATACAAAAGGCACAATGCCGACTTAAGTACAAGAATACTGACTCTTCTTACTGTCTATGTTATGAACCATTCCTGTGACACTAGTTATAGATTCTGATGCTTCACTTCAGGTTTACTGTATCGTTTGGATCTTCTTATTGACGATGAAACACAGTAAGTGCATCGGAATTAAATACAAAAGGCACAATGCCGACTTAAGTACAAGAAGACTGACTCTTCGTACTGCCTATGTTAGAACAATTCCTGTGACACTAGTTATAGATTGCGATGCTTTACTTCAGGTTTACTGTATCCCTCTGACCTTCCTATTGATGATGAAACACAGAAATTGCAACGGAATTAAATACAAAAGGCAGAACGCCGACTTAAGTACAAGAAGACTGACTCTTCCTACTGTCTATGTTTTGAACCATTCCTGTGACATTTGTTATAGATTCCGATGCTTCATTTCAGGTTTACAGTATCCCTCTGACCTTCTTATTGACGATGAAACACAGTAATTGCATCGGAATTAAATACAAAAGGCACAATGCCGACTTAAGTACAAGAATACTGACTCTTCTCACTGTCTATGTTTCGAACCATTCCTGTGACACTAGTTATACTTTCCGATGCTTCAACTTTACTGTATCCCTTGGACCTTCGTATTGACGATGCAACACAGAAATTTGCATCAGAATTAAATACAAAAGGCACAATGCCGACTTAAGTACAAGAAGCCTAACTCTTCCTACTGTCAATGTTTTGAACTATTCCAGTGACACTAGTTATACATTCCGATGATTCACATCAGGTTTACTGTATCCCTTGGACCTTCTTATTGACGATGAAACACAGAAATTGTATCGGAATTAAATACAAAAGGCACAATGCCGACTTCAGTACAAGATGACTGACTCTTCTTACTGTCTATGTTTTGAACCATTTCTGTGACACTAGTTATTGATTCCGATGCTTCACTTCAGGTTTACTGTATCCCTCTGACCTTCCTATTGAAGATGAAACACAGAAATTGCATCGGAATTAAATACAAAAGGCATAAAGCCGACTTAAGTGCAAGAAGACTGACACTTCTTACTGTCTATGTTTTGAACCATTCCTGTGACACTAGTTATACATTCCGATGCTTAACTTCAGGAGGTTTACTGTATCCCTTGGACCTTCTTATTGACGATGAAACACAGAAATTGCATGGAAATTAAATACAAAAAGCACATTGCCGACTTAGGTACAAGAAGAATGACTCTTCCTGCACTTTATGTTTTAAACCATTCCTGTGACACTAGTTATACATTCCGATGCTTCACTTCAGGTTTACTGTATCGTTTGGACCTTCTTATTGACGATGAAACCAGAAATTGCATCGGAATTAAATACAAAAGGCACAATGCCGACTTAAGTACAAGAAGAATGACTCTTCTTACTGTCTATGTTTGAACCATTCCTGTGACACTAGTTATAGATTCCGATGCTTCACTTCAGGTTTACTGTATCCCTCTGACCTTCCTATTACAGATGAAAGACAGAAATTGCATCGGAATTAAATACAAAAGGCACAATGCCGACTTAAGTACAAGAAGACTGACTCTTCCTCCTGTCTATGCTTTGAACCATTCCTGTGACACTAGTTATACATTCCGATGCTTCACTTCAGGTTTACTGTATCCATTGGACCTTCTTATTGACGATGAAACACAGAAATTGCATCGGAATTAAATACAAAAGGCCCAATGCCTACTTAAGTACAAGAAGACTGACTATTCCTACTGTCTATGTTTTGAACCATTCCTGTGACATTAGTTATAGATTCCGATGCTTCACTTCAGGTTTACTGTATTCCTCTGACCTTCTTATTGACGATGAAACACAGAAATTGCATCGGAATTAAATACAAAAGGCACAATGCCGACTTAAGTACAAGAATACTGACTCTTCTTACTGTCTATGTTTCGAACCATTCCTGTGACACTAGTTATACATTCCGATGCTTCAGGTTTACTGTATCCCTTGGACCTTCTCATTGACAATGAAACACAGAAATTTGCATCAGAATTAAATACAAAAGGCACAATGCCGACTTAAGTACAAGAAGTCTAACTCTTCCTACTGTCAATGCTTTGAACTATTCCTGTAACACTAGTTATACATTCCGATGCTTCACTTCAGATTTACTGTATCCTTTGGACCTTCTTATTGACGATGAAACACAGAAATTGTATCGGAATTAAATACAAAAGGCACAATGCCGACTTAAGTACAAGATGACTGAGTCTTTTTACTGTCTAGGTTGTGATCCATTTCTGTGACACTAGTTATAGATTCCGATTCTTCACTTCAGGTTTACTGTATCCCTCCGACCTTCCTATTGAAGATGAAACACAGAAATTGCATCGGAATTATATACAAAAGGCATAAAGCCGACTTAAGTACAAGATGACTGACTCTTCTTACTGTCTATGTTTTGAACCATTCCTGTGACACTAGTTATACATTCCGATGCTTCACTTCAGGTTTACTGTATCCCTTGGACCTTCTTTTTGACGATGAAACACAGAAATAGCTACGGAATTAAATACAAAAGGCACAATGCCGACTTAGGTACAAGAAGAATGACTCTTCCTACTGTATATGTTTTGAACCCTTCCTGTGACACTAGTTATACATTCAGATGCTTCACTTCAGGTTTACTGTATCCCTCTGACCTTCTTATTGACGATGAAACACAGAAATTGCATCGGAATTAAATAGAAAAGGCACAATGCCGACTTAAGTACAAGAAGACTTACTCTTCTTACTGACAATGTTTGAACCATTTCTGTGACACTAGTTATAGATTCCGATGCTTCACTTCAGATTTACTGTATCCTGTGGACCTCCTTATTGACGATGAAACAAAGAAATTTCATTGGAATTAAATACAAAAGGCACAATGCCGACTTAAGTACAAGAAGACTGACTCTTCGTACTGTCTATGTTAGAACAATTCCTGTGACACTAGTTATAAATTCCGATGCTTCACTTCAGGTTTACTGTATCCCTCTGACCTTCCTATTGAAGATGAAACACAGAAATTGCAACGGAATTAAATACAAAAGGCACAACGCCGACTTAAGTACAAGAGGAGTGACTCTTCCAACTGTCTATGTTTTGAACCATTCCTGTGACATTAGTTATAGATTCCGATGCTTCACTTCAGGTTTACTGTATCCCTCTGACCTTCTTATTGACGATTAAACACAGAAATTGCATCGGAATTAAATACAAAAGGCACAATGCCGACTTAAGTACAAGAATACTGACTCTTCTTACTGTCTATGTTTCGAACCATTCCTGTGACACTAGTTATACATTCCGATGCTTCAGGTTTACTGTATCCCTTGGACCTTCTCATTGACGATGAAACACAGAAATTTGCATCAGAAATAAATACAAGAGGCACAATGCCGACTTCAGTACAAGAAGCCTAACTCTTCCTACTGTCAATGTTTTGAACTATTCCTGTGACACTAGTTATACATTCCGATGATTCACTTCAGGTTTACAGTATCCCATGGACCTTCTTATTGACGATGAAACACAGAAATTGTATCGGAATTATATACAAAAGGCACAATGCCGACTTAAGTACAAGATGACTGACTCTTCTTACTGTCTATGTTTTGAACCATTTCTGTGGCACTAGTTATAGATTCCGATGCTTCACTTCAGGTTTACTGTATCCCTCTGACCTTCCTATTGAAGATGAAACACAGAAATTGCATCGGAATTAAATACAAAAGGCATAAAGCCGACTTAAGTACAAGAAGACTGACACTTCTTACTGTCTATGTTTTGAACCATTCCCGTGACACTAGTTACACATTCCGATGCTTCACTTCAGGAGGTTTACTGTATCCCTTGGACCTTCTTATTGACGATGAAACACAGTAATTGCATCGAAATTATATACAAAAGGCACAATGCCGACTTAAGTACAAGAAGAATGACTCTTCTTACTGTCTATGTTTGAACCATTCCTGTGACATTAGTCATAGATTCCGATGCTTCACTTCAGGTTTACTGTATCCCTCTGACCTTCCTATTGAATATGAAACACAGAAATTGCAACGGAATTAAATACAAAAGGCACAATGCCGACTTAAGTACAAGAAGACTGACTCTTCCTACTGTCTATGTTTTGAACCATTCCTGTGACATTAGTTATAGATTCCGATGCTTCACTTCAGGTTTACTGCATCCCTCTGACCTTCTTATTGACGATGAAACACAGAAATTGCATCGGAATTAAATACAAAAGGCACAATGCCGACTTAAGTACAAGAAGTCTAACTCTTTCTACTGTCAATGTTTTGAACTATTCCTGTGACACTAGTTATACATTCCGATGCTTCACTTCAGGTTTACTGTATCCCTTGGACCTTCTTATTGACGATGAAACACGGAAATTGTATCGGAATTAAATACAAAAGGCACAATGCCGACTTAAGTACAAGATGACTGACTCTTCTTACTGTCTATGTTTTGAACCATTTCTGTGACACTAGTTATAGATTCCGATTCTTCACTTCAGGTTTACTGTATCCCGCCGACCTTCCTATTGAAGATGAAACACAGAAATTGCATCGGAATTATATACAAAAGGCATAAAGCGGACTTAAGTACAAGAAGACTGACTCTTCTTGCTGTCTATGTTTTGAACCATTCCTGTGACACTAGTTATACATTCCAATGCTTCAAGTCGGGAGGTTTACTGTATCCCCTGGACCTTCTTATTGACGATGAAACACAGAAATTGCATCGGAATTAAATACAAAAGGCACAATGCCGACTTTAGTACAAGAAGAATGACTCTTCCTACTGTCTATGTTTTAAACCATTCCTGTGACACTAGTTATAGATTCCGATGCTTCACTTCAAGTTTACTGTATCCCTCTGACATTCCTATTGAAGATGAAGCATAGAAATTGCATCGGAATTAAATACAAAAGGCACAATGCCGACTTAAGTACAAGAATACTGACTCTTCTTACTGTCTATGTTGTGAACCATTCCTGTGACGCTAGTTATACATTCCGATGCTTCACTTCAGGTTTACTGTATCCCTTGGACCTTCTTATTGACGATGAAACACAGAAATTGCATCGGAATTAAATACAAAAGGCAGAATGCCGACTTAAGTACAAGAATACTGACTCTTCCTACTGTCTATGTTTGAACCATTTCTGTGACACTACTTATAGATTCCGATGCATCACTTCAGGTTTACTATATCCCTCTGACCTTCCTATTGAAGATGAAACACAGAAATTGCATCGGAATTAAATACAAAAAGCACAATGAAGACTTAAGTACAAGAAGACTGACACTTCTTACTGACTATGCTTTGAACCATATCTGTGACACTACTTATAGATTCCGATGCTTCACTTCAGGTTTACTGTATCCCTTGGACCTTCTTATTGACGATGAAACAAAGAAATTTTATTGGAATTAAATACAAAAGGCACAATGCCTACTTCAGTACAAGAAGACTGACTCTTCATACTGTCAATGTTTTGAACCTTTTCTGTGACACTAGTTATAGATTACGATGCTTCACTTCAGGTTTACTGTATCCCTCTGACCTTCCTATTGAAGATGAAACACAGAAATTGCATCGGAATTAAATACAAAAGTCACAATGCCGACTTAAGTACAAGAAGACTGACTCTTCTTACTGTCTATGTTTGAACAATTCCTGTGACACTAGATATAGATTCCGATGTTTCACTTCCGGTTTACTGTATCCCTCTGACCTTCTCATTGCCGATGAGACACAGAAATTGCATCGGAATTAAATACAAAAGGCACAATGCCGACTCAAGTACAAGAAGACTGACTCTTCTTACTGTCTATGATTTGAACCATTCCTGTGACACTAGTTATACATTCCGATGCTTCACTTCAGGTTTACTGTATCCCTTGGACCTTCTTATTGACGATGAAACAAAGAAATTTCATTGGAATTAAATACAACAGGCACAATGCCGACTGAAGTAAAAGTAGAATGTCTCTTCCTACTGTCTATGTTTGAACCATTTCTGTGACCCTAGTTATAGATTCCGATGCTTCACTTCAGGTTTACTGTATCCCTCTGACTATCCTATTGAAGTTGAAACACAGAAATTGCATCGGAATTAAATACAAAAGGCACAATGCCGTCTTAAGTACAAGGAGACTGACTCATCCTACTGTCTATGTTTTGAACCATTCCTGTGACACTAGTTATTGATTCCGATGCTTCACTTCAGGTTTACTGTATCCCTCTGACCTTCGTATTGACGATGTAACACAGAAATTGCATCGGAATTAAATCGAAAAGGCACAATGCCGACTTAAGTGCAAGAATACTGACTCTTCTTACTGTCTATGTTATGAACCATTCCTGTGACACTAGTAATACATTCCGATGCTTCACTTCAAGTTTACTGTATCCCTTGGACCTTCTTATTGACGATGAAACACAGAAATTGCACCGAAATCAATACAAGAGGCACAATGCCGACTTAAGTATAAGAAGACTGCCTCTTCCTACTGTCTATGTTTTGAACCATTTCTGTGACACTAGTTACAGATTCCGATGCTTCACCTCAGGTTTACTGTATCCCTCTGACCTTCCTATTACAGATGAAACACAGAAATTGCATCGGAATTAAATACAAAAGGCACAATGCCGACTTAATTACAAGAAGACAGACTCTTCCTGCTGTCTATGCTTTGAACCATTCCTGTGACACTAGTTGTACATTCCGATGCTTCACTTCAGGTTTACTGTATCCCTTGGACCTTCTTATTGATGATGAAACACAGAAATTGCATCGGAATTAAATACAAAAGGCTCAATGCCGACTTAAGTACAAGAAGACTGACTCTTACTACTGTCTATGTTTTGAACCATTGCTGTGACACTAGTTATACATTCCGATGCTTCACTTCTGGTTTACTGTATCGTTTGGACCTTCTTATTGACGGTGAAGCACAGATATTGCATCGGAATTAAATACAAAGGGCGCAATGCCACCTTAAGTACAAGAAGAATGACAATTCGTACTGTCTATGTTTGAACCATTCCTGTGACACTAGTTATAGATTCCGATGCTTCACTTCAGTTTTACTGTATCCCTCTGATCTTCCTGTTGAAGATGAAACACAGAAATTGAATCGGAATTAAATACAAAAGGCACAATGCCGACTTAAGTACAAGAAGACTGACTCTTCGTAGTGTCTATGCTTGAACAATTCCTGTGACACTAGTTATAGATTCCGATGCTTCACTTCACGTTTACAGTATCCCTCTGACCTTCCTATTGAAGATGAAACACAGAAATTGCAACGGAATTAAATACAAAAGGCACATTGCCGACTTAAGTGCAAGAATACTGACTCTTCTTACTGTCTATGTTTTGAACCATTCCTGTGACACTAGTTATACATTCCGATGCTTCATTTCAGGAGGTTTACTGTATCCCTTGGACCTTCTTATTGACGATGAAACACAGAAACTGCATCGGAATTAAATACAAAAGGCATAAAGCCGACTTAAGTACAAGAAGACTGACACTTCTTACTGTCTATGGTTTGAACCATTCCTGTGACACTAGTTATACATTCCGATGCTTAACTTCAGGAGGTTTACTGTATCCCTTGGACCTTCTTATTGACGATGAAACACAGAAATTGCATGGAAATTAAATACAAAAAGCACAATGCCGACTTAGGTACAAGAAGAATGACTCTTCCTACACTCTATGTTTTAAACCATTCCTGTGACACTAGTTACAGATTCCGATGCTTCACTTCAGGTTTACTGTATCCCTCTGACCTTCCTATTGAAGATGAAACACAGATATTGCATCGGAATTATATACAAAAGGCACAATGCCGTTTTAAGTACAAGAATACTGACTCTTCTTACTGTCTATGTTATGAACAATTCCTGTGACGCTAGTTATACATTCCGATGCTTCACTTCAGGTTTACTGTATCCCTTGGACCTTCGTATTGACGATGAAACACAGAAATTGCATCGGAATTAAATACAAAAACACAATGCCGACTTAAGTACAAGATGACTGACTCTTCCTACTGTCTATGTTTTAAACCATTCCTGTGACACTAGTTATACATTCCGATGCTTCACTTCAGGTTTACTGTATCGTTTGGACCTTCTTATTGACGATGAAACCAGAAATTGCATCGGAATTAAATACAAAAGGCCAGTGCCGACTTAAGTACAAGAAGAATGACTCTTCTTACTGTCTATGTTTGAACCATTCCTGTGACACTAGTTATAGATTCCGATGCATCACTTCAGGTTTACTGTATCCCTCTGACCTTCCTATTACAGATGAAACACAGAAATTGCATCGGAATTAAATACAAAAGGCACAATGCCGACTTAAGTACAAGAAGACTGACTCTTCCTCCTGTCTATGCTTTGAACCATTCCTGTGACACTAGTTATACATTCCGATGCTTCAGGTTTACTGTATCCCTTGGACCTTCTCATTGACAATGAAACACAGAAATTTGCATCAGAATTAAATACAAAAGGCACAATGCCGACTTAAGTACAAGAAGTCTAACTCTTCCTACTGTCAATGTTTTGAACTATTCCTGTAACACTAGTTATACATTCCGATGCTTCACTTCAGGTTTACTGCATCCTTTGGACCTTCGTATTGACGATGAAACACAGAAATTGTATCGGAATTAAATACAAAAGGCACAATGCCGACTTAAGTACAAGATGACCGACTCTTCTTACTGTCTATGTTTTGAACCATTCCTGTGACACTAGTTATACATTCCGATGCTTCACTTCAGGTTTACTGTATCCCTTGGACCTTCTTTTTGACGATGAAACACAGAAATAGCTACGGAATTAAATACAAAAGGCACAATGCCGACTTAAGTACAAGGAGACTGACTCCTCGTACTGTCTATGTTAGAACAATTCCTGTGACACTAGTTATAAATTCCGATGCTTCACTTCAAGTTTACTCTATCCCTCTGACTTTCCTATTGAAGATGAAACACAGAAATTGCAACGGAATTAAATACAAAAGGCACAACGCCGACTTAAGTACAAGAAGACTGACTCTTCCAACTGTCTATGTTCTGAACCATTCCTGTGACATTAGTTATAGATTCCGATGCTTCACTTCAGGTTTACTGTATCCCTGTGACCTTCTTATTGACGATTAAACACAGAAATTGCATCGGAATTAAATACAAAAGGCACAATGCCGACTTAAGTACAAGAATACTGACTCTTCTTACTGTCTATGTTTCGAACCATTCCTGTGACACTAGTTATACATTCCGATGCTTCAGGTTTACTGTATCCCTTGGACCTTCCTATTGAAGATGAAACACAGAAATTGCATCGGAATTATATACAAAAGGCATAAAGCGGACTTAAGTACAAGAAGACTGACTCTTCTTACTGTCTATGATTTGAACCATTCCTGTGACACTAGTTATACATTCCGATGCTACACTTCAGGTTTACTGTATCCCTTGGACCTTCTTATTGACGATGAAACACAGAAATTGCTTCGGAATTAAATACAAAAGGCACTATGCCGACTTAAGTAAAAGAAGACTGACTCTTCCTACTGTCTATGTTTTGAAACATTTCTGTGACACTAGTTATAGATTCCGATGCTTCACTTCAGGTTTACTATTTCCCTCTGACCTTCCTATTGAAGATGAAACACAGAAATTGCATCGGAATTAAATACAAAAGGCTCAATGCCGACTTAAGTACAAGAAGACTGACTCTTCTTACTGTCTATGTTTGAACCATTCCTGTGACACTAGTTATAGATTCCGATGCTTCACTTCAGTTTTACTGTATCCCTCTGATCTTCCTGTTGAAGATGAAACACAGAAATTGAATCGGAATTAAATACAAAAGGCACAATGCCGACTTAAGTACAAGAAGACTGACTCTTCGTACTGTCTATGCTTGAACAATTCCTGTGACACTAGTTATAGATTCCGATGCTTCACTTCACGTTTACAGTATCCCTCTGACCTTCCTATTGAAGATGAAACACAGAAATTGCAACGGAATTAAATACAAAAGGCACATTGCCGACTTAAGTGCAAGAATACTGACTCTTCTTACTGTCTATGTTTCGAACCATTCCTCTGACACTAGTTATACATTCCGATGCTTCAAATTTACTGCATCCCTTGGACCTTCTTATTGACGATGAAACACAGAATTTTGCATCAGAATTAAATACAAAAGGCACAATGCCGACTTAAGTACAATAAGTCTAACTCTTCCTACTGTCAATGCTTTGAACTATTCCTGTGACACTAGTTATACATTCCGATGCTTCACTTCAGGTTTACTATATCCCTTGGACCTTCTTATTGACGATGAAACACAGAAATTGTGTCGGAACTAAATACAAAAGGCACATTGCCGACTTAAGTACAAGATGACTGACTCTTCTTACTGTCTATGTTTTGAACCATTTCTGTGACACTAGTTATAGATTCCGATTCTTCACTTCAGGTTTACTGTATCCCTCCGACCTTCCTATTGAAGATGAAGCACAGAAATTCCATCTGAATTATATACAAAAGGCATAAAGCCGACTTAAGTACAAGAAGACAGACTCTTCTTACTGTCTATGTTTTGAACCATTCCTGTGACACTAGTTATACATTCCGATGCTTCATTTCAGGAGGTTTACTGTTTCCCTTGGACCTTCTTATTGACGATGAAACACAGAAACTGCATCGGAATTAAATACAAAAGGCATAAAGCCGACTTAAGTACAAGAAGACTGACACTTCTTACTGTCTATGGTTTGAACCATTCCTGTGACACTAGTTATACATTCCGATGCTTAACTTCAGGAGGTTTACTGTATCCCTTGGACCTTCTTATTGACGATGAAACACAGAAATTGCATGGAAATTAAATACAAAAAGCACAATGCCGACTTAGGTACAAGAAGAATGACTCTTCCTACACTCTATGTTTTAAACCATTCCTGTGACACTAGTTATAGATTCCGATGCTTCACTTCAGGTTTACTGTATCCCTCTGACCTTCCTATTGAAGATGAAACACAGATATTGCATCGGAATTATATACAAAAGGCACAATGCCGATTTAAGTACAAGAATACTGACTCTTCTTACTGTCTATGTTATGAACAATTCCTGTGACGCTAGTTATACATTCCGATGCTTCACTTCAGGTTTACTGTATCCCTTGGACCTTCGTATTGACGATGAAACACAGAAATTGCATCGGAATTAAATACAAAAACACAATGCCGACTTAAGTACAAGATGACTGACTCTTCCTACTGTCTATGTTTTAAACCATTCCTGTGACACTAGTTATACATTCCGATGCTTCACTTCAGGTTTACTGTATCGTTTGGACCTTCTTATTGACGATGAAACCAGAAATTGCATCGGAATTAAATACAAAAGGCCAGTGCCGACTTAAGTACAAGAAGAATGACTCTTCTTACTGTCTATGTTTCAACCATTCCTGTGACACTAGTTATAGATTCCGATGCTTCACTTCAGGTTTACTGTATCCCTCTGACCTTCCTATTACAGATGAAACACAGAAATTGCATCGGAATTAAATACAAAAGGCACAATGCCGACTTAAGTACAAGAAGACTGACTCTTCCTCCTGTCTATGCTTTGAACCATTCCTGTGACACTAGTTATACATTCCGATGCTTCAGGTTTACTGTATCCCTTGGACCTTCTCATTGACAATGAAACACAGAAATTTGCATCAGAATTAAATACAAAAGGCACAATGCCGACTGAAGTACAAGAAGTCTAACTCTTCCTACTGTCAATGTTTTGAACTATTCCTGTAACACTAGTTATACATTCCGATGCTTCACTTCATTTTTACTGCATCTTTGGACCTTCTTATTGACGATGAAACACAGAAATTGTATCGGAATTAAATACAAAAGGCACAATGCCGACTTAAGTACAAGATGACTGACTCTTCTTACTGTCTATGTTTTGAACCATTCCTGTGACACTAGTTATACATTCCGATGCTTCACTTCAGGTTTACTGTATCCCTTGGACCTTCTTTTTGACGATGAAACACAGAAATAGCTACGGAATTAAATACAAAAGGCACAATGCCGACTTAAGTACAAGGAGACTGACTCCTCGTACTGTCTATGTTAGAACAATTCCTGTGACACTAGTTATAAATTCCGATGCTTCACTTCAAGTTTACTCTATCCCTCTGACTTTCCTATTGAAGATGAAACACAGAAATTGCAACGGAATTAAATACAAAAGGCACAACGCCGACTTAAGTACAAGAAGACTGACTCTTCCAACTGTCTATGTTCTGAACCATTCCTGTGACATTAGTTATAGATTCCGATGCTTCACTTCAGGTTTACTGTATCCCTGTGACCTTCTTATTGACGATTAAACACAGAAATTGCATCGGAATTAAATACAAAAGGCACAATGCCGACTTAAGTACAAGAATACTGACTCTTCTTACTGTCTATGTTTCGAACCATTCCTGTGACACTAGTTATACATTCCGATGCTTCAGGTTTACTGTATCCCTTGGACCTTCCTATTGAAGATGAAACACAGAAATTGCATCGGAATTATATACAAAAGGCATAAAGCGGACTTAAGTACAAGAAGACTGACTCTTCTTACTGTCTATGATTTGAACCATTCCTGTGACACTAGTTATACATTCCGATGCTACACTTCAGGTTTACTGTATCCCTTGGACCTTCTTATTGACGATGAAACACAGAAATTGCTTCGGAATTAAATACAAAAGGCACTATGCCGACTTAAGTAAAAGAAGACTGACTCTTCCTACTGTCTATGTTTTGAAACATTTCTGTGACAGTAGTTATAGATTCCGATGCTTCACTTCAGGTTTACTATTTCCCTCTGACCTTCCTATTGAAGATGAAACACAGAAATTGCATCGGATTTAAATACAAAAGGCACAATGCCGACTTAAGTACAAGAAGACTGACTCTTCTTACTGACTATGTTTTGAACCATTTCTGTGACACTAGTTATAGATTCCGATGCTTCACTTCAGGTTTACTGTATCCCTTGGACCTTCTTATTGACGATGAAACAAAGAAATTTCATTGGAATTAAAAACAACAGGCACAATGCCGACTGAAGTACAAGTAGAGTGTCTCTTCCTACTGTCTATGTTTGAACCATTTCTGTGACCCTAGTTATAGATTCCGATGCTTCACTTCAGGTTTACTGTATCCCTCTGACTATCCTATTGAAGTTGAAACACAGAAATTGCATCGGAATTAAATACAAAAGGCACAATGCCGACTTAAGTACAAGGAGACTGACTCATCCTACTGTCTATGTTTTGAACCATTCCTGTGACACTAGTAATAGATTCCGATGCTTCACTTCAGGTTTACTGTATCCCTCTGACCTTCTTATTGACAATGTAACACAGAAATTGCATCGGAATTAAATAGAAAAGGCACAATGCCGACTTAAGTGCATGAATACTGACTCTTCTTACTGTCAATGTTATGAACCATTCCTGTGACACTAGTTATACATTCCGATGCTTCACTTCAAGTTTACTGTATCCCTTGGACCTTCTTATTGACGATGAAACACAGAAATTGCACCGAAATCAATACAAGAGGCACAATGCCGACTTAAGTATAAGAAGACTGCCTCTTCCTACTGTCTATGTTTTGAACCATTTCTGTGACACTAGTTACAGATTCCGATGCTTCACTTCAGGTTTACTGCATCCCTCTGACTTTCCTATTGAAGATGAGACACAGAAATTGCCGACTTAAGTACAAGAAGGATGACTCTTCTTTCTCTCTATGTTTGAACAATTCCTGTGACACTAGTTATAGATTCCGATGCTTAACTACAGGTTTACTGTATCCCTTGGACCTTCTTATTGACGATGAAACCAGAAATTGCATCGGAATTAAATACAAAAGGCACAATGCCGACTTATGTACAAGAAGAATAACTCTTCTTACTGTCTATGTTTGAACCATTCCTGTGACACTAGTTATAGATTCCGATGCTTCACTTCAGGTTTACTGTATCCCTCTGACCTTCCTATTACAGATGAAACACAGAAATTGCATCGGAATTAAATACAAAAGGCACAATGCCGACTTAATTACAAGAAGACCGACTCTTCCTGCTGTCTATGCTTTGAACCATTCCTGTGACACTAGTTATACATTCCGATGCTTCACTTCAGGTTTACTGTATCCCTTGGACCTTCTTATTGACGATGAAACACAGAAATTGCATCGGAATTAAATACAAAAGGCACAATGCCGACTTAAGTACAAGAAGACTGACTCTTCCTACTGTCTATGTTTTGAACCATAGCTGTGACACTAGTTATACATTCCGATGCTTCACTTCAGGTTTACTGTATCCCTCTGATCTTCCTATTGAAGATGAAACACAGAAATTGAATCGGAATTAAATACAAAAGGCACAATGCCGACTTAAGTACATAAAGACTGACTCTTCCAACTGTCTATGTTCAGAACCATTCCTGTGACATTAGTTATAGATTCCGATGCTTCACTTCAGGTTTACTGTATCCCTCTGACCTTCTTATTGACGATTAAACACAGAAATTGCATCGGAATTAAATACAAAAGGCACAATGCCGACTTAAGTACAAGAATACTGACTCTTCTTACTGTCTATGTTTCGAACCATTCCTGTGACACTAGTTATACATTCCGATGCTTCATTTTTACTGTATCCCTTGGACCTTCTTTTTTGACGATGAAAACACAGAAATTTGCATCAGAATAAAATACAAGAGGCACAATGCCGACTTCAGTACAAGAAGCCTAACTCTTCCTACTGTCAATGTTTTGAACTATTCCTGTGGCACTAGTTATACATTCCGATGATTCACTTCAGGTTTACTGTATCCCTTGGACCTTCTTATTGACGATGAAACACAGAAATTGTATCGGAATTAAATACAAAAGGCACAATGCCGACTTAAGTACAAGATGACTGACTCTTCTTACTGTCTATGTTTTGAACCATTTCTGTGACACTACTTATAGATTCCGATGCATCACTTCAGGTTTACTATATCCCTCTGACCTTCCTATTGAAGATGAAACACAGAAATTGCATCGGAATTAAATACAAAAAGCACAATGAAGACTTAAGTACAAGAAGACTGACTCTTCTTACTGACTATGCTTTTAACCATTTCTGTGACACTACTTATAGATTCCGATGCTTCACTTCAGGTTTACTGTATCCCTTGGACCTTCTTATTGACGATGAAACAAAGAAATTTTATTGGAATTATATACAAAAGGCACAATGCCTACTTCAGTACAAGAAGACTGACTCTTCTTACTGTCAATGTTTTGAACCTTTTCTGTGACACTAGTTATAGATTACGATGCTTCACTTCAGGTTTACTGTATCCCTCTGACCTTCCTATTGAAGATGAAACACAGAAATTGCATCGGAATTAAATACAAAAGTCACAATTCCGACTTAAGTACAAGAAGACTGACTCTTCTTACTGTCTATGTTTGAACAATTCCTGTGACACTAGTTATAGATTCCGATGTTTCACTTCCGGTTTACTGTATCCCTCTGACCTTCTCATTGCCGATGAGACATAGAAATTGCATCGGAATTTAATACAAAAGGCACAATGCCGACTCAAGTACAAGAAGACTGACTCTTCTTACTGTCTATGATTTGAACCATTCCTGTGACACTAGTTATACATTCCGATGCTTCACTTCAGGTTTACTGTATCCCTTGGACCTTCTTATTGACGATGAAACAAAGAAATTTTATTGGAATCAAATACAAAAGGCACAATGCCGACTTAAGTACAAGGAGACTGACTCATCCTACTGTCTATGATTTGTACCATTCCTGTGACACTAGTTATAGATTCCGATGCTTCACTTCAGGTTTACTGTATCCCTCTGACCTTCTTATTGACAATGTAAGACAGAAATTGCATCGGAATTAAATAGAAAAGGCACAATGCCGTCTTAAGTGCATGAATACTGACTCTTCTTACTGTCAATGTTATGAACCATTCCTGTGTCACTAGTTATACATTCCGATGCTTCACTTCAAGTTTACTGTATCCCTTGGACCTTCTTATTGACGATGAAACACAGAAATTGCACCGAAATCAATACAAGAGGCACAATGCCGACTTAAGTATAAGAAGACTGCCTCTTCCTACTGTCTATGTTTTGAACCATTTCTGTGACACTAGTTACAGATTCCGATGCTTCACTTCAGGTTTACTGTATCCCTCTGACTTTCCTATTGAAGATGAAACACAGAAATTGCCGACTTAAGTACAAGAAGGATGACTCTTCTTTCTCTCTATGTTTGAACAATTCCTGTGACACTAGTTATAGATTCCGATGCTTAACTACAGGTTTACTGTATCCCTTGGACCTTCTTATTGACGATGAAACCAGAAATTGCATCGGAATTAAATACAAAAGGCACAATGCCGACTTATGTACAAGAAGAATAACTCTTCTTACTGTCTATGTTTGAACCATTCCTGTGACACTAGTTATAGTTTCCGATGCTTCACTTCAGGTTTACTGTATCCCTCTGACCTTCCTATTACAGATGAAACACAGAAATTGCATCGGAATTAAATACAAAAGGCTCAATGCCGACTTAATTACAAAAAGACAGACTCTTCCTGCTGTCTATGCTTTGAACCATTCTTGTGACACTAGATATACATTCCGATGCTTCACTTCAGGTTTACTGTATCCCTTGGACCTTCTTATTGACGATGAAGCACAGAAATTGCATCGGAAATAAATACAAAAGGCACAATGCCGACTTAAGTACAAGAAGACTGACTCTTCCTACTGTCTATGTTTTGAACCATAGCTGTGACACTAGTTATACATTCCGATGCTTCACTTCAGGTTTACTGTATCCCTCTGATCTTCCTATTGAAGATGAAACACAGAAATTGAATCGGAATTAAATACAAAAGGCACAATGCCGACTTAAGTACAAGAAGACTGACTCTTCGTACTGTCTATGCTTGAACAATTCCTGTGACACTAGTTATAGATTCCGATGCTTCACTTCAGGTTTACAGTATCCCTCTGACCTTCCTATTGAAGATGAAACACAGAAATTGCAACGGAATTAAATACAAAAGGCACAATGCCGACTTAAGTACAAGAATACTGACTCTTCTTACTGTCTATGTTTCGAACCGTTCCTGTGACACTAGTGATACATTCCGATGCTTCAAATTTACTGTATCCCTTGGACCTTCTTATTGACGATGAAACACAGAAACTTGCATCAGAATTAAATACAAAAGGCACAATGCCGACTTAAGTACAATAAGTCTAACTCTTCCTACTGTCAATGTTTTGAACTATTCCTGTGACACTAGTTATACATTCCGATGCTTCACTTCAGGTTTACTATATCCCTTAGACCTTCTTGTTGACGATGAAACACAGAAATTGTGTCGGAATTAAATACAAAAGGCACATTGCCGACTTAAGTACAAGATGACTGACTCATCTTACTGTCTATGTTTTGAACCATTTCTGTGACACTAGTTATAGATTCCGATTCTTCACTTCAGGTTTACTGTATCCCTCCGACCTTCCTATTGAAGATGAAGCACAGAAATTCCATCGGAATTATATACAAAAGGCATAAAGCCGACTTAAGTACAAGAAGACTGACTCTTCTTACCGTCTATGTTTTGAACCATTCCGGTGACACTAGTTATACATTCCGATGCTTCATTTCAGGAAAATTACTGTATCCCTTGGACCTTCTTATTGACGATGAAACACAGAAATTGCATCGGAATTAAATACAAAAGGCACAATGCCGACTTAAGTACAAGAAGACTGACTCTTCTTACTGTCAATGTTTCGAACCTTTTCTGTGACACTAGATATAGATTACGATGCTTCACTTCAGGTTTACTGTATCCCTCTGACCTTCCTATTGAAGATGAAACACAGAAATTGCATCGGAATTAAATACAAAAGTCACAATGCCGACTTAAGTACAAGAAGACTGACTCTTCTTACTGTCTATGTTTGAACAATTCCTGTGACACTAGTTATAGATTCCGATGTTTCACTTCCGGTTTACTGTATCCCTCTGACCTTCACATTGCCGATGAGGCAAAGAAATTGCATCGGAATTTAATACAAAAGGCACAATGCCGACTCAAGTACAAGAAGACTGACTCTTCTTACTGTCCATGATTTGAACCATTCCTGTGACACTAGTTATACATTCCGATGCTTCACTTCAGGTTTACTGTATCCCTTGGACCTTCTTATTGGCGATGAAACACAGAAATTGCTTCGGAATTAAATACAAAAGGCACAATGCCGACTTAAGTAAAAGAAGACTGACTCTTCCTACTGTCTATGTTTTGAACCATTTCTGTGACACTAGTTATAGATTCCGATGCATCTTTTCAGTTTACTGTATCCCTCAGACCTTCTTATAGATGATGAAACACAGAGATTGAAACGGAAATAAATACAAAAGGCACAATGCCGACTCAAGTACAAGAAGACTGACTCTTCTTACTGTCTATGATTTGAACCATTCCTGTGACACTAGTTATACATTCCGATGCTTCACTTCAGGTTTACTGTATCCCTTGGACCTTCTTATTGACGATGAAACAAAGAAATTTTATTGGAATCAAATACAAAAGGCACAATGCCGACTTAAGTACAAGGAGACTGACTCATCCTACTGTCTATGATTTGTACCATTCCTGTGACACTAGTTATAGATTCCGATGCTTCACTTCAGGTTTACTGTATCCCTCTGACCTTCTTATTGACAATGTAAGACAGAAATTGCATCGGAATTAAATAGAAAAGGCACAATGCCGACTTAAGTGCATGAATACTGACTCTTCTTACTGTCAATGTTATGAACCATTCCTGTGTCACTAGTTATACATTCCGATGCTTCACTTCAAGTTTACTGTATCCCTTGGACCTTCTTATTGACGATGAAACACAGAAATTGCACCGAAATCAATACAAGAGGCACAATGCCGACTTAAGTATAAGAAGACTGCCTCTTCCTACTGTCTATGTTTTGAACCATTTCTGTGACACTAGTTACAGATTCCGATGCTTCACTTCAGGTTTACTGTATCCCTCTGACTTTCCTATTGAAGATGAAACACAGAAATTGCCGACTTAAGTACAAGAAGGATGACTCTTCTTTCTCTCTATGTTTGAACAATTCCTGTGACACTAGTTATAGATTCCGATGCTTAACTACAGGTTTACTGTATCCCTTGGACCTTCTTATTGACGATGAAACCAGAAATTGCATCGGAATTAAATACAAAAGGCACAATGCCGACTTATGTACAAGAAGAATAACTCTTCTTACTGTCTATGTTTGAACCATTCCTGTGACACTAGTTATAGTTTCCGATGCTTCACTTCAGGTTTACTGTATCCCTCTGACCTTCCTATTACAGATGAAACACAGAAATTGCATCGGAATTAAATACAAAAGGCTCAATGCCGACTTAATTACATAAAGACAGACTCTTCCTGCTGTCTATGCTTTGAACCATTCCTGTGACACTAGATATACATTCCGATGCTTCACTTCAGGTTTACTGTATCCCTTGGACCTTCTTATTGACGATGAAGCACAGAAATTGCATCGGAAATAAATACAAAAGGCACAATGCCGACTTAAGTACAAGAAGACTGACTCTTCCTACTGTCTATGTTTTGAACCATAGCTGTGACACTAGTTATACATTCCGATGCTTCACTTCAGGTTTACTGTATCCCTCTGATCTTCCTATTGAAGATGAAACACAGAAATTGAATCGGAATTAAATACAAAAGGCACAATGCCGACTTAAGTACAAGAAGACTGACTCTTCGTACTGTCTATGCTTGAACAATTCCTGTGACACTAGTTATAGATTCCGATGCTTCACTTCAGGTTTACAGTATCCCTCTGACCTTCCTATTGAAGATGAAACACAGAAATTGCAACGGAATTAAATACAAAAGGCACAATGCCGACTTAAGTACAAGAATACTGACTCTTCTTACTGTCTATGTTTCGAACCGTTCCTGTGACACTAGTGATACATTCCGATGCTTCAAATTTACTGTATCCCTTGGACCTTCTTATTGACGATGAAACACAGAAACTTGCATCAGAATTAAATACAAAAGCACAATGCCGACTTAAGTACAATAAGTCTAACTCTTCCTACTGTCAATGTTTTGAACTATTCCTGTGACACTAGTTATACATTCCGATGCTTCACTTCAGGTTTACTATATCCCTTAGACCTTCTTGTTGACGATGAAACACAGAAATTGTGTCGGAATTAAATACAAAAGGCACATTGCCGACTTAAGTACAAGATGACTGACTCATCTTACTGTCTATGTTTTGAACCATTTCTGTGACACTAGTTATAGATTCCGATTCTTCACTTCAGGTTTACTGTATCCCTCCGACCTTCCTATTGAAGATGAAGCACAGAAATTCCATCGGAATTATATACAAAAGGCATAAAGCCGACTTAAGTACAAGAAGACTGACTCTTCTTACCGTCTATGTTTTGAACCATTCCGGTGACACTAGTTATACATTCCGATGCTTCATTTCAGGAAAATTACTGTATCCCTTGGACCTTCTTATTGACGATGAAACACAGAAATTGCATCGGAATTAAATACAAAAGGCACAATGCCGACTTAAGTACAAGAAGACTGACTCTTCTTACTGTCAATGTTTCGAACCTTTTCTGTGACACTAGATATAGATTACGATGCTTCACTTCAGGTTTACTGTATCCCTCTGACCTTCCTATTGAAGATGAAACACAGAAATTGCATCGGAATTAAATACAAAAGTCACAATGCCGACTTAAGTACAAGAAGACTGACTCTTCTTACTGTCTATGTTTGAACAATTCCTGTGACACTAGTTATAGATTCCGATGTTTCACTTCCGGTTTACTGTATCCCTCTGACCTTCACATTGCCGATGAGGCAAAGAAATTGCATCGGAATTTAATACAAAAGGCACAATGCCGACTCAAGTACAAGAAGACTGACTCTTCTTACTGTCCATGATTTGAACCATTCCTGTGACACTAGTTATACATTCCGATGCTTCACTTCAGGTTTACTGTATCCCTTGGACCTTCTTATTGGCGATGAAACACAGAAATTGCTTCGGAATTAAATACAAAAGGCACAATGCCGACTTAAGTAAAAGAAGACTGACTCTTCCTACTGTCTATGTTTTGAACCATTTCTGTGACACTAGTTATAGATTCCGATGCATCTTTTCAGTTTACTGTATCCCTCAGACCTTCTTATAGATGATGAAACACAGAGATTGAAACGGAAATAAATACAAAAGGCACAATGCCGTCTCAGGTACAAGAAGATTGACTCTTCCTACTGGCTATGACTTGAACCATTCCTGTGACACTAGTTATACATTCCGATGCTTCACTTCAGGTTCACTGTATCCCATGGACCTTCTTATTGACGATGAAACACAGAAATAGCATCGGAATTAAATACAAAAGGCACAATGCCGACTTAAGTACAAGAAGATTGACTATTCTTACTGTCAATGATTTGAACCTTTTCTGTGACACTAGTTATAGGTTTCAATGCTTCACTGCAGGTTTACTGTATCCCTCTGACCTTCCTATTGAAGATGAAACACTGAAATTGCATCGGAATTAAATACAAAAGTCACAATGCCGACTTCAGTACAAGAAGACTGACTCTTCTTACTGTCTATGTTTGAACAATTCCCGTGACACTAGTTATAGATTCCGATGCCTCACTTCAGGTTTACTGTATCCCTCTGACCTTCCTATTGAAGGTGAAACACAGAAATTGCATCTGAATTAAATACAAAATGCACAATGCCGACTTAAGTACAAGAAGACTGACTCATCTTGCTGTCTATGTGTGAACAATTCCTGTGAAACTAGTTATAGATTCCGATGCTTCACTTCAGGTTTACTGTATCCCTCTGTCCTCCCTATTGAAGATGACACACAGAAATTGCATCGGAATTAAATACAAAAGGCACAATGCCGACTTAAGTACAAGAATACTGACTCTTCTTACTGTCTATGTTATGAACCATTCCTGTGACACTAGTTATACATTCCGATACTTCACTTCAAGTTTACTGTATGCCTTGGACCTTCTTATTGACGATGAAACACAGAAATTGCATCGGAATTAAATTCAAGAGGCACAATGCCGACTTAAGTATAAGAAGACTGCTTCTTCCTACTGTATATCTTTTGAACCATTTCTGTGACACTAGTTAGAGATTCCGATGCTTCACTTCAGGGTTACTGTATCTCTCTGACCTTCCTATTGAAGATGAAACACAGATTTTGCATCGGAATTAAATACAAAATTCACAATGCCGACTTAAGTACAAGAAGACTGACTCTTCTTTCTCTCTATGTTTGAACAATTCCTGTGACACTAGTTATAGATTCCGATGCTTAACTACAGGTTTACTGTATCCCTTGGACCTTCTTATTGACGATGAAACACAGAAATTGCATCGGAATTAAATACAAAAGGCACAATGCCGACTTCAGTACAAGAAGAATGACTCTTCCTACTGTCTATGATTTGAACCATTCCTGTGACACTAGTTATAGATTCCGATGCTTCACTTCAGGTTTACTGTATCCCTCTGACATTCCTATTGAAGATGAAACACAGAAATGGCATCGGAATTAAATAGAAAAGGCACAATGCCGACTTAAGTACAAGAGGACTGACTCTTCTTACTGTCTATGTTCTGAACCATTCCTATGACACTAGTTATACATTCCGATGCTTCACTTCAGGTTTACTGTATCCCTCTGACCTTCCTGTTGAAGATGAAACACAGAAATTGCATCGGAATTAAATACAAAAGGCATAAAGCCGACTTAAGTACAAGAAGACTGACACTTCTTACTGTCTATGTTTTGAACCATTCCTGTGACACTAGTTATACATTCCGATGCTTCACTTCAGGAGTTTTACTGTATCCCTTGGACCTTCTTATTGACGATGAAACACAGAAATTGCATCGAAATTATATACAAAAGGCACAATGCCGACTTAAGTACAAGAAGACCGACTCTTCCTACTGTCTATATTTTAAACCATTCCTGTGACACTAGTTATACATTACGATGCTTCACTTCAGGTTTACTGTATCGTTTGGACCTTCTTATTGACGATGAAACCAGAAATTGCATCGGAATTAAATACAAAAGGCACAATGCCGACTTAAGTACAAGAAGAATGACTCTTCTTACTGTCTATGTTTGAACCATTCCTGTGACACTAGTTATAGATTCCGATGCTTCACTTCAGGTTTACTGTATCCCTCTGACCTTCCTATTGAAGATAAAAACACAGAAATTGCAACGGAATTAAATACAAAACGCACAATGCCGACTTAAGTACAAGAAGGCTGACGCTTCCTACTGTCTATGTTTTGAACCATTCCTGTGACATTAGTTATAGATTCCGATGCTTCACTTCAGGTTTACTGTATCCCTCTGACCTTCATATTGACGATGAAACACAGAAATTGCATCGGAATTAAATACAAAAGGCACAATGCCGACTTAAGTACAAGAATACTGACTCTTATTACTGTCTATGTTTCGAACCATTCCTGTGACACTAGTTATACATTCCGATGCTTCAGGTTTACTGTATCCCTCGGACCTTCTTATTGACGATGAAACACAGAAATTTGCATCAGAATTAAATCCAAAAGGCACAATGCCGACTTAAGTACAAGAAGTCTAACTCTTTCTACTGTCAATGTTTTGAACTATTCCTGTGACACTAGTTATAGATTCCGAAGCTTCACTTCAGGATTACTGTATCCCTTGGACCTTCTTATTGACGAAGAAACACAGAAATTGTATCGGAATTAAATACAAAAGGCACAATGCCGACTTAAGTACAAGATGACTGACTCTTCTTACTGTCTATGTTTTGAACCATTTCTGTGACACTAGTTATAGATTCCGATTCTTCACTTCAGGTTTACTGTATCCCTCCGACCTTCCTATTGAAGATGAAACACAGAAATTGCATCGGAATTATATACAAAAGGCATAAAGCGGACTTAAGTACAAGAAGACTGACTCTTCTTGCTGTCTATGTTTTGAACCATTCCTGTGACACTAGTTATACATTCCAATGCTTCAATTCAGGAGGTTTACTGTATCCCTTGGACCTTCTTATTGACGATGAAACACAGAAATTGCATCGGAATTAAATACAAAAGGCACAATGGCGACTTTAGTACAAGAAGAATGACTCTTCCTACTGTCTATGTTTTAAACCATTCCTGTGACACTAGTTATAGATTCCGAAGCTTCACTTCAAGTTTACTGTATCCATCTGACATTCCTATTGAAGATGAAACATAGAAATTGCATCGGAATTAAATACAAAAGGCACAATGCCGACTTAAGTACAAGAATACTGACTCTTCTTACTGTCTATGTTGTGAACCATTCCTGTGACGCTAGTTATACATTCCGATGCTTCACTTCAGGTTTACTGTATCCCTTGGACCTTCTTATTGACGATGAAACACAGAAATTGCATCGGAATTAAATAGAAAAGGCAGAATGCCGACTTAAGTACAAGAATACTGACTCTTCCTACTGTCTATGTTTTGAACCATTTCTGTGACACTACTTATAGATTTGGATGCGTCACTTCAGGTTTACTATATCCCTCTGACCTTCCTATTGAAGATGAAACAATGAAATTTTATTGGAATTAAATACAAAAGGCACAATGCCTACTTCAGTACAAGAAGACTGACTCTTCTTACTGTCTATGTTTCGAACCTTTTCTGTGACACTAGTCTTAGATTACGATGCTTCACTTCAGGTTTACTGTATCCCTCTGACCTTCCTATTGAAGATGAAACACAGAAATTGCATCGGAATTAAATACAAAAGTCACAATGCCGACTTATGTACAAGAAGACTGACTCTTCTTACTGTCTATGTTTGAACAATTCCTGTGACACTAGTTATAGATTCCGATGTTTCACTTCCGGTTTACTGTATCCCTCTGACCTTCTCATTGCCGATGAGACACAGAAATTGCATCGGAATTTAATACAAAAGGCACAATGAAGACTCAAGTACAAGAAGACTGACTCTTCTTACTGTCTATGATTTGAACCATTCCTGTGACACTAGTTATACATTCCGATGCTTCACTTCAGGTTTACTGTATCCCTTGGACCTTCTTATTGACGATGAAACACAGAAATTGCTTCGGAATTAAATACAAAAGGCACAATGCCGACTTAAGTAAAAGAAGACTGACTCTTCCTACTGTCTATGTTTTGAACCATTTCTGTGACCCTAGTTATAGATTCCGATGCTTCACTTCAGGTTTACTGTATCCCTCTGACCATCCTTTTGAAATTGAAACACAGAAATTGCATCTGAATAAAATACAAAAGGCACAATGCCGACTTAAGTACAAGAAGACTGACTCATCTTACTGTCTATGTGTGAACAATTCCTGTGAGACTAGTTATGGATTCCGATGCTTCACTTCAGGTTTACTGCATCCCTCTGACCTTGTTATTGGGGATGACACACAGATATTGCATCGGAATTAAATACAAAAGGCACAATGCCGTCTTAAGTACAAGGAGACTGACTCATCCTACTGTCTATGCTTTGAACCATTCCTGTGACACTAGTTATAGATTCCGATGCTTCACTTCAGGTTTACTGTATTCCTCTGACCTTCTTATTGACGATGTAACACAGAAATTGCATCGGAATTAAATAGAAAAGGCACAATGCCGACTTAAGTGCAAAAATACTGACTCTTCTTACTGTCTATGTTATGAACTATTCCTGTGACACTAGTTATACATTCCGATGCTTCACTTCAAGTTTACTGTATTCCTTGGAGCTTCTTATTGACGATGAAACACAGAAATTGCACCGAAATCGATACAAGAGGCACAATGCCGACTGAAGTATAAGAAGACTGCCTCTTCCTACAGTCTATGTTTTGAACCAATTCTGTGACACTAGTTACAGATTCCGATGCTTCACTTCAGGTTTACTGTATCCCTCTGACTTTCCTATTAAGGATGAAACCCAGAAATAGCATCGGAATTAAATACAAAAGGCACAATCCCGACTTAAGTACAAGAAGGATGACTCTTCTTTCTCTCTATAATTGAACAATTCCTGTGACACTAGTTATAGATTCCGATGCTTAACTACAGGTTTACTGTATCGCTTGGACCTTCTTATTGACGATGAAACCAGAAATTGCATCGGAATTAAATACAAAAGGCACAATGCTGTCTTATGTACAAGAAGAATGACTCATCTTACTGTCTATGTTTGAACCATTCCTGTGACACTAGTTATAGATTCCGATGCTTCACTTCAGGTTTACTGTATCCCTCTGACCTTCCTATTACAGATGAAACACAGAAATTGCATCGGAATTAAATACAAAAGGCACAATGCCGACTTAATTACAAGAAGACAGACTCTTCCTGCTGTCTATGCTTTGAACCATTCCTGTGACACTAGTTATACATTCCGATGCTTCACTTTAGGTTTACTGTATCCCTTGGACCTTCTTATTGACGATGAAACACAGAAATTGCATCGGAATTAAATACAAAAGGCACAATGCCGACTTAAGGACAAGAAGACTGACTCTTCCTACTGTCATTGTTTTGAACCATTGCTGTGACACTAGTTATACTTTCCGATGCTTCACTTCTGGTTTACTGTATCGTTTGGACCTTCTTATTGACGGTGAAGCACTGAAATTGCATCGGAATTAAATACAAAGGGCACAATGCCACCTTAAGTACAAGAAGAATGACTTTTCGTACTGTCTATGTTTGAACCATTCCTGTGACACTAGTTATAGATTCCGATGCTTCACTTCAGGTTTACTGTATTCCTCTGATCTTCCTATTGAAGATGAAACACAGAAATTGAGTCACAATTAAATACAAAAGGCACAATGCCGACTTAAGTACAAGAAGACTGACTCTTCGTACTGTCTATTCTTGAACAATTCCTGTGACACTAGTTATAGATTCCGATGCTTCACTTCAGGTATACAGTATCCCTCTGACCTTCCTATTGAAGATGAAACACAGAAATTGCAACGGAATTAAATACAAAAGGCACAATGCCGACTTAAGTACAAGAAGACTGACTCTTCTTACTGTCTATGTTTCGAACCATTCCTGTGACACTAGTTATACATTCCGATGCTTCAAATTTACTGTATCCCTTGGACCTTCTTATTGACGATGAAACACAGAAATTTGCATCAGAATTAAATACAAAAGGCACAATGCCGACTTAAGTACAATAAGTCTAACTCTTCCTACTTTCAATGTTTTGAACAATTCCTGTGACACTAGTTATACATTCCGATGCTTCACTTCAGGTTTACTGTATCCCTTGGACCTTCTTATTGACGATGAAACACAGAAATTGTATCGGAATTAAATACAAAAGGCACATTGCAGGCTTAAGTACAAGATGACTGACTCTTCTTACTGTCTATGTTTTGAACCATTTCTGTGACACTAGTTATAGATTACGATGCTTCACTTCAGGTTTACTGTATCCCTCTGACCTTCCTATTGAAGATGAAACACAGAAATTGCATCGGAATTAAATACAAAAGGCACAATGCCGACTTAAGGACAAGAAGACTGACTCTTCTTTCTGTCAATGTTTTGAACCTTTTCTGTGACACTAGTTATAGATTCCAATGCTTCACTGCAGGTTTACTGTATCCCTCTGATCTTGCTATTGAAGATGAAACACAGAAATTGCATCGGAATTAAATACAAAAGTCACAATGCCGACTTAAGTACAATAGGACTAACTCTTCTTACTGTCTATGTTTGAACAATTCCTGTGACACTAGTTATAGATTCCGATGCTTCACTTCAGGTTTACTGTATCCCTCTGACCTTCCTATTGAAGATGACACACAGAAACTGCATCGGAATTAAATACAAAAGGCACAATGCCGTCTTAAGTACAAGGAGACTGACTCATCCTACTGTCTACGTTTTAAACCATTCCTGTGACACGAGTTATAGATTCCGATGCTTCACTTCTGGTTTGCTGTATCCCTCTGACCTTCTTATTGACGATGTAACACAGAAATTGCATCGGAATTAAATAGAAAAGGCACAATGCCGACTTAAGTACAAGAATACTGACTCTTCTTACTGTCTATGTTATGAACCATTCCTGTGACACTAGTTATACATTCCGATGCTTCACTTCAAGTTTACTGTATCCCTTGGACCTTCTTACTGACGATGAAACACAGACATTGCATCGGAATTAAATTCAAGAGGCACAATGCCGACTTAAGTATAAGAAGACTGCCTCTTCCTACTGTATATCTTTGAACCAATTCTGTGACACTAGTTAGAGATTCCGATGCTTTACTTCAGGGTTACTGTATCCCTCTGACCTTCCTATTGAGGATGAAACACAGAAATTGCATCGGAATTAAATACAAAATTCACAATGCCGACTTAAGTACATGAAGACTGACTCTTTTTTCTCTCTATGTTTGAACAATTCCTGTGACACTAGTTATAGATTCCGATGCTTAACTACAGGTTTACTGTATCCCTTGGACCTTCTTATTGACGATGAAACACAGAAATTGCATCGGAATTAAATACAAAAGCACAATGCCGACTTCAGTACAAGAAGAATGACTCTTCCTACTGTCTATGATTTGAACCATTCCTGTGACACTAGTTATAGATTCCGATGCTTCACTTCAGGTTTACTGTATCCCTCTGACCGTCCTATTGAAGATGAAACACAGAAATGGCATCGGAATTAAATAGAAAAGGCACAATGCCGACTTAAGTACAAGAAGACTGACTCTTCTTACTGTCAATGTTTCGAACCATTCCTGTGACACTAGTTATACATTCCGATGCTTCACTCCAGGTTTACTGTATCCCTTGGACCTTCTTAATGACGATGAAACACAGAAATTGCATCGGAATTAAATACAAAGGGCACAATGCCGACTTAAGTACAAGAAGACTGACTCTTCTTACTGTCAATGTTTTGAACCTTTTCTGTGACACTAGTTATAGATTCCGACGCTTCACTTCAGGTTTACTGTATCCCTCTGACCTTCCTATTGAAGATGAAACACAGAAATTTAATCGGAAGTAAATACAAAAGGCACAATGCCGACTTAAGTACTGGAAGACTGACACTTCCTACTGTCTATGTTTTGAACCATTCCTGTGACACTAGTTATAGATTCCGATGATTCACTTCAGGTTTACTGTATCCATCTGAGCTTCTTATTGTCGATGAAACACAGAAATTGCATCGGAATTAAATAGAAAAGGCGCAATGCCGACTTAAGTACAAGAAGACTGACTCTTCTTACTCACTATGTTTTGAACTATTCCTGTGACACTAGTTATAGATTCCGATGCTTCACTTCAGGTTTACTGTATCCCTTGGACCTCCTTATTGACGATGAAACACAAAAATTGCATCAAAATTAAATACAAAAGGCACAATGCCGACTTAAGTACATGTAGACTGACTATTTATACTGTGTATGTTTTTAACCATTCCTGTGACACTTGTTATAGATTCCGATGATTCACTTCAGGTTCACTGTATCCCTCTGACCGTCTCATTGACGATGAAACACAGAAATTGCATCGGAACTAAATAGAAAAGGCACAATGCCGACTTAAGTACAAGAAGAATGACTCTTCCTACTGTCTATGTTCTGAACCATTTCTGTGACACTAGTTAAATATTTCGATGCTTCACTTCAGGTTTACTGTATCCTTTTGACCTTCTTATTGACGATGAAAGACGGATATTGCATCGGAGTTAAATACAAATAGCACAATGCCGACTTAAGTATAAGAAGACTGACTCTCCTTACTGAATGTGTTTTGAACCATTTCTGTGACACTAGTTATAGATTCCGATGCTTCACTTCAGGTTTACAGTATCCCCCTAACCTTCTTATTGACGATGAAAACCAAAAATTGCATCGGAATTAAATACAAAAGGCACAATGCCGACTTATGTACAAGACGACTGACTCATCTTACTGTCTATGTTTTGAACCATTCGTCTGACACTAGTTATAGATTCCGATGCTACTCTTCAGGTATACTGTTTCGCTTGGACCTACTTATTGACGAAGAAACACAGAAATTGCATCGGAATTAAATTGAAAAGGCACAATGCCGACTTAAGTACAAGCAGACTGACTCTTCCTACTGTCTATGTTTTGAACCATTCCTGTGACACTAGTTATAGATTCCGATGCTTCACTTCAGGTTTAGTGTATGCTTCTGACCTTCTTATTGACGACGAAACACAAAAATTGCATCGGAATTAAATAGAAAAGGCACAATGCCGACTTAAGTACAAAAAGACTGACCCTTCCTATTGTCTATGCTTTGAACCATTCCTGTGACACTAGTTATAGATTCCAATGCTTCACTTCAGGTTTACTGTATTCCTCTGACCTTATTATTGACGATGAAACATAGAAATTGCATCGGAATTAAATAAAAAAGGCACATTGCCGACTTAAGTACTAGAAGACTGACTCTTCCTACTGGCTATGTCTTGAACCATTCCTGTGCCACTCTGTATAGATTCCGATGATTCACTTCAGGTTTACTGTATCCCCCTGACCTTCTTATTGACGATAAAACACAGAAATTGCATCGGAATTAAATAGAAAAGGCACAATGCCGACTTAAGTACAAGAAGACTGACTCTTCCTACTGTCTATGTTTTGAATCATTCCTGTGACACTAGTTATGCATTCCAATGCTTCACTTCAGGTTTACTGTATCCCTCTGACCTTCTTATTGACGATGAAACACAGAAAATGCATCGGAATGAAATAGAAAAATCACAATGCCGACTTAAGTACAAGATGTTTGACTCCTCTTACTGTCTATGATTTGAAACATTCCTGTGACACTAGTTATAGATTCCGATGCTTCACTACAAGTATACTGTATCCCTTGGACCTTCTTATTGACGATGAAACACAGAAATCGCATCGGAATTAAATACAAAAGGCACAATGCCGACTTAAGTACAAGTACACTGAATCTTCTTACTGTGTATGTGTTGAACCATTCCTGTGACACTAGTTATAGATTCTGATGCTTCACTTCAGGTTTACTGTATCCCTCTGACCTTCTTATTGACGATGAAACACAGAAATTTCATCGGAATTAAATAAAACGGCACAATGCCGACTTCAGTACAAGAAGACTGACTCTTCCCACTGTCTATGTTATGAATCATTCCTGTGACAGTAGTTATCCATTCCAATGCTTCACTTCAGGTTTACTGTATCCCTCTGACCTTCTTATTGACGATGAAACACAGAAATTTCATCGGAATTAAATAAAAAACGCACAATGCCGACTTCAGTACAAGAAGACTGACTCTTCCCACTGTCTATGTTATGAATCATTCCTGTGACAGTAGTTATACATTCCAATGCTTCACTTCAGGTTTACTGTATCCCTCTGAATTTCTTATTGACGAAGAAACACAGAAAATGCATCGGAATTAAATAGAAAAGACACAATGCCGACTTAAGTACAAGATGACTGACACTTCTTACTGTCTATGATTTGAACCATTCCTGTGACACTAGTTATAGATTCCGATGCTTCACTTCAGGTATACTGTATCCCTTGGACCTTCGTATTGACGATGAAACACAGATATTGCATCGGAATTAATTACAAAAAGCACAATCCCAACTTAAGTACAAGTAGACTGAATCTTCTTACTGTCTATGTTTTGAACCATTCCTGTGACACTAGTTATAGATTCCGATGCTGCACTTCAGGTTTACTGTATCCCTTGCACCTTCTTATTGACGACGAAACACAGAAGTTGCATCGGAATTAAATAGAAAAGGCACAATGCCGACTCAAGTAGAAGAAGACGGACTCTTCCTAATGTGTATGTTTTAAACGATTCCTGTGACACTAGTTATACATTCCGATGCTTCACTTCAGGTTTACTGTATCCATCTGACCTTCGTATTGACGACGTAACACAGATATTGCATCGGAATTAAATAGAAATGGCACAATGCCGACTTAAGTACAAGAAGACTGACTCTTCTTACTGACTATGTTTTGAACCATTTCTGTGACACTAGTTATAGATTGCGATGCTTCACTTCAGGTTTACTGTATCCCTCTGACCTACTTATTGACGATGAAACACAGAAATAGCATCGGAATTAAATACAAAAAGCACAATGCCGTCTTATGTACAGGAAGACTGACTCATCTTACTGTCTATGTTTTGAACCATTCCTCTGACACTAGTTATAGATTCCGATGCTTCACTTCAGGTTTACTGTATCCCTTGGACCTTCTTATTGACGACGAAACACAGAAATAGCATCGGAATTAAATACAAAAGGCACAATGCCGACTTAGGTACAAGAAGACTGACTCTTCTTACTGTTAATGTTTTGAACAATTCCTGTGACACTAGTTATAGATTGCGATGCTTCACTTCAGGTTGACTGTATCCCTCTGACCTTCCTATTGAAGATGACACACAGAAATTGCATCGGAATTAAATACAAAAGGCACAATGCCGTCTTAAGTACAAGGAGACTAACTCATCCTACTGTCTACGTTTTAAACCATTCCTGTGACACGAGTTATAGATTCCGATGCTTCACTTCTGGTTTGCTGTATCCCTCTGACCTTCTTATTGACGATGTAACACAGAAATTGCATCGGAATTAAATAGAAAAGGCACAATGCCGACTTAAGTACAAGAATACTGACTCTTCTTACTGTCTATGTTATGAACCATTCCTGTGACGCTAGTTATACATTCCGATGCTTCACTTCAAGTTTACTGTATCCCTTGGACCTTCTTATTGACGATGAAACACAGAAATTGCATCGGAATTAAATTCAAGAGGCACAATGCCGACTTAAGTATAAGAAGACTGCCTCTTCGTACTGTATATCTTTGAACCATTTCTGTGACACTAGTTAGAGATTCCGATGCTTCACTTCAGGGTTACTGTATCCCTCTGACCTTCCTATTGAGGATGAAACACAGAAATTGCATCGGAATTAAATACAAAATTCACAATGCCGACTTAAGTACATGAAGACTGACTCTTTTTTCTCTCTATGTTTGAACAATTCCTGTGACACTAGTTATAGATTCCGATGCTTAACTACAGGTTTACTGTATCCCTTGGACCTTCTTATTGACGATGAAACACAGAAATTGCATCGGAATTAAATACAAAAGCACAATGCCGACTTCAGTACAAGAAGAATGACTCTTCCTACTGTCTATGATTTGAACCATTCCTGTGACACTAGTTATAGATTCCGATGCTTCACTTCAGGTTTACTGTATCGCTCTGACCTTCCTATTGAAGATGAAACACAGAAATGGCATCGGAATTAAATAGAAAAGGCACAATGCCGACTTAAGTACAAGAAGACTGACTCTTCTTACTGTCTATGTTTTGAACCATTCCTGTGACACTAGTTATACATTCCGATGCTTCACTCCAAGTTTACTGTATCCCTTGGACCTTCTTAATGACGATGAAACACAGAAATTGCATCGGAATTAAATTCAAAGGGCACAATGCCGACTTAAGTACAAGAAGACTGACTTTTCTTACTGTCAATGTTTTGAACCTTTTCTGTGACACTAGTTATAGATTCCGATGCTTCACTTCAGGTTTACTGTATCCCTCTGACCTTCCTATTGAAGATGAAACACAGAAATTTAATCGGAAGTAAATACAAAAGGCACAATGCCGACTTAAGTACTGGAAGACTGACTCTTCCTACTGTCTATGTTTTGAACCATTCCTGTGACACTAGTTATAGATTCCGATGATTCACATCAGGTTTACTGTATCCATCTGAGCTTCTTGTTGTCGATGAAACACAAAATTGCATCGGAATTAAATAGAAAAGGCGCAATGCCGACTTAAGTACAAGAAGACTGACTCTTTCTACTGTCTATGTTTTGAATCATTCCTGTGACACTAGTTATCCACTCCGATGCTTCACTTCAGCTTTACTGTATCTCTCTGACCCTCTTATTGACGATGAAACACAGAAAATGCATCGGAATTAAATACAAAAGGCACAATGCCGACTTAAGTACAAGAAGACTGACTCTTCTTACTCACTATGTTTTGAACTATTCCTGTGACACTAGTTATAGATTCCGATGCTTCACTTCAGGTTTACTGTATCCCTTGGACCTTCTTATTGACGATGAAACACAAAAATTGCATCAAAATTAAATACAAAAGGCACAATGCCGACTTAAGTACATGTAGACTGACTATTTATACTGTGTATGTTTTTAACCATTCCTGTGACACTTGTTATAGATTCCGATGATACACTTCAGGTTTACTGTATCCCTCTGACCGTCTCATTGACGATGATACACAGAAATTGCATCGGAACTAAATAGAAAAGGCACAATGCCGACTTAAGTACAAGAAGAATGTCTCTTCCTACTGTCTATGTTTTGAACCATTTCTGTGACACTAGTTATATATTCCGATGCTTCACTTCAGGTTTACTGTATCCTTTTGACCTTCTTATTGACGATGAAAGACGGATATTGCATCGGAATTAAATACAAAAGGCACAATGCCGACTTAAGTATAAGACGACTGACTCTCCTTACTGAATGTGTTTTGAACCATTTCTGTGACACTAGTTATAGATTCCGATGCTTCACTTCAGGTTTACAGTATCCCTCTGACCTTCTTATTGACGATGAAAACCAAAAATTGCATCGGAATTAAAAACAAAAGGCACAATGCCGACTTATGTACAAGACGACTGACTCATCTTACTGTCTATGTTCTGAACCATTCGTCTGACACTAGTTATAGATTCCGATGCTACTCTTCAGGTTTACTGTTTCGCTTGGACCTACTTATTGACGAAGAAACACAGAAATTGCATCGGAATTAAATACAAAAGGCACAATGCCGACTTAAGTACAAGCAGACTGACTCTTCCTACTGTCTATGTTTTGAACCATTCCTGTGACACTAGTTATAGATTCCGATGCTTCACTTCAGGTTTAGTGTATGCTTCTGACCTTCTTATTGACGACGAAACACAAAAATTGCATCGGAATTAAATAGAAAAGGCACAATGCCGACTTAAGTACAAAAAGACTGACCCTTCCTATTGTCTATGCTTTGAACCATTCCTGTGACACTAGTTATAGATTCCAATGCTTCACTTCAGGTTTACTGTATTCCTCTGACCTTATTATTGACGATGAAACATAGAAATTGCATCGGAATTAAATAAAAAAGGCACAATGCCGACTTAAGTACTAGAAGACTGACTCTTCCTACTGGCTATGTCTTGAACCATTCCTGTGCCACTCTTTATAGATTCCGATGATTCACTTCAGGTTTACTGTATCCCCCTGACCTTCTTATTGACGATGAAACACAGAAATAGCATCGGAATTAAATAGAAAAGGCACAATGCCGACTTAAGTACAAGAAGACTGACTCTTCCTACTGTCTATGTTTTGAATCATTCCTGTGACACTAGTTATGCATTCCAATGCTTCACTTTAGGTTTACTGTATCCCTCTGACCTTCTTATTGACGATGAAACACAGAAAATGCATCGGAATGAAATAAAAAAATCACAATGCCGACTTAAGTACAAGATGTTTGACTCCTCTTACTGTCTATGATTTGAAACATTCCTGTGACACTAGTTATAGATTCCGATGCTTCACTTCAAGTATACTGTATCCCTTGGACCTTCTTATTGACGATGAAACACAGAAATCGCATCGGAATTAAATACAAAAGGCACAATGCCGACTTAAGTACAAGTACACTGAATCTTCTTACTGTCTATGTGTTGAACCATTCCTGTGACACTAGTTATAGATTCTGATGCTTCACTTCAGGTTTACTGTATCCCTCTGACCTTCTTATTGACGATGAAACACAGAAATTTCATCGGAATTAAATAAAAAAGGCACAATGTCGACTTCAGTACAAGAAGACTGACTCTTCCCACTGTCTAGGTTATGAATCATTCCTGTGACAGTAGTTATACATTCCAATGCTTCACTTCAGGTTTACTGTATCCCTCTGACCTTCTTATTGACGATGAAACACAGAAATTTCAACGGAATTAAATCAAAAAGGCACAATGCCGACTTCAATACAAGAAGACTGACTCTTCCCACTGTCTATGTTATGAATCATTCCTGTGACAGTAGTTATACATTCCAATGCTTCACTTCAGGTTTACTGTATCCCTCTGACCTTCTTATTGACGAAGATACACAGAAAATGCATCGGAATTAAATAGAAAAGGCACAATGCCGACTTAAGTACAAGAAGACTGACCCTTATAATTGTCTATGCTTTGAACCATTCCTGTGACACTAGTTATAGATTCCGATGCTTCACTTCATGTTTACTGTATCCATCTGACCCTCTTATTGACGATGAAACACAGAAATTGCATCGGAATTAAATACAAAAGGCAGAATGCCGACTCAAGTAGAAGAAGACGGACTCTTCCTAATGTGTATATTTTAAACGATTCCTGTGACACTAGTTATACATTCCGATGCTTCACTTCAGGTTTACTGTATCCATCTGACCTTCGTATTGACGACGTAACACAGATATTGCATCGGAATTAAATAGAAATGGCACAATGCCGACTTAAGTACAAGAAGACTGACTCTTCTTACTGACTATGTTTTGAACCATTTCTGTGACACTAGTTATAGATTGCGATGCTTCACTTCAGGTTTACTGTATCCCTCTGACCTACTTATTGACGATGAAACACAGAAATAGCATCGGAATTATATACAAAAGGCACAATGCCGAAATAAGTACAAGAAGACTGACTCTTCTTACTGACTATGTTTTGAACCATTCCTGTTACACTAGTTATAGATTCCGATGCTTCACTTCAGGTTTACTGTATCTCTCTGACCTTCTTATTGACGATGAAACACAGAAATTGCATCGGAATTATGTACAAAAGGCACAATGCCGAATTAAGTACAAGAAGACTGACTCTTCCTCCTCCCTATGTTTTGAACCTTTCCCGTGACGCTAGTTATAAATTACCGATGCTTCACTTCAGTTTTACTGTATCCCTCTGACCCTCTTATTGACGATGAAACACAGAGATTGCATCGGAATTAAATACAAAAAGCACAATGCCGACTTAAGTACAAGAAAACTGACTCTTATTACTCTCTATGTTTTGAACCATTCCTGTGACACTAGTTACAAATTCCAATGCTTCACTTCAGGTATACTGTATCCCTTGGACCTTCATATTGACGATGAAACACAGAAATTGCATCGGAATTAAATACAAAAAGCACAATGCCGTCTTATGTACAGGAGGACTGACTCATCTTACTGTCTATGTTTTGAACCATTCCTCTGACACTAGTTATAGATTCCGATGCTTCACTTCAGGTTTACTGTATCCCTTGGACCTTCTTATTGACGACGAAACACAGAAATTGCATCGGAATTAAATAGAAAAGGCACAATGCCGACTTATGTACAAGAAGACTGACTCTTCCTACTGTCTACGTTTTGAACCATTCCTGTGACACTAGTTATTGGTTCCGATGCTGTGAAGTGAAGCATGGGATTCTATAACTAGAGTCACAAGAATTGTTCAAACATAGACAGTAAGAAGAGTCAGTCTTCTTGTACTTTAGTCGGCATTGTGCCCTTTGTATTTAATTCCGATGAAATTTCTTTGTTTCATCGTCAATAAGAAGGTCCAAATGATACAGTAAACCTGAAGTGAAGCATCGGAATCTATAACTAGTGTCACAGGAATGGTTCAAATCATAGCCAGGAGGAAGAGTCAGTATTCTTCTACTTAAGTCGGCATTGTGCCTTTTCTACTTAATTCCGATGCAATATCTGTGTTTCATCTTCAATAGGAAGGTCAGAGGGATACAGTAAACCTGAAGTGAAGCATCGGAATCTATAACTAATGTCACAGGAATGGTTCAAAAAATAGACAGTAAGAATAGTCAGTCTTCTTGTACTTAAGTCGGCATTGTGCTTTTTCTATTTAATTCCGATGTAATTTCTGTCTTTCATCGTCAATAAGAAGGTCAGAGGGATACAGTAAACCTGAAGTGAAGCATCGGAAACTCTAACTAGTGTCACAGGAATGGTTCAAAGTCATAGACCATAGGAAGGGTCAGTCTTCTTTTACATAAGTCGGCATTGTGCCTTTTGTGTATAATTCCGATGCCATTTCTGTGTTTCATCTTCAATAGGAAGGTCAGAGGGATACAGTAAACCTGAAGTGAAGCATCGGAATCTATAACTAGTGTCACAGGAATTGTTCAAACATAGACAGTAAGAAGAGTCAGACTTCTTGTATTTAAGTCGGCATTGTGCCTTTTTATGTAATTCCGATGCAATTTCTGTGTTTCATCTTCAATAGGAAGGTCAGAGGGATACAGTAAACCTGAAGTGAAGCATCGGAATCTATAACTAGTGTCACAGAAATGGTTCAAAACATAGACAGTAAGAAGAGTCAGTCGTCTTGTACTTGAGTCGGCATTGTGCCTTTTGTATTTATTTCCGATGCAATTTCTGTGTTTCATCATCAATAAGAAGGTCAGAGGGATACACAAAACCTGAAGTGAAATATCGGAATCTATAACCAGTATCACAGGAATTGTTCTAAACATAGACAGTAGGAAGAAACATCCTTCTTGTACTTAAGTCGGCATTGTGCCTTTTGTATGTAATTCGGATGCAATTTCTGTGTTTCATCGTCGAAAAGAAGGTCCAAGGAATACAGTAAACCTGAAGTGAAGCATCGGATTCTATAACTAGAGTCACAAGTATTGTTCACACATAGACAGTAAGAAGAGTCAGTCTTCTTGTACTTTAGTCGGCATTGTGCCCTTTGTATTTAATTCCGATGAAATTTCTTTGTTTCATCGTCAATAAGAAGGTCCAAGGGATACAGTGAACCTGAAGTGAAGCATCGGAATCTATAACTAGTGTCACTGAATGGTTCAAAACATAGACAGTAGGAAGAGTCCGTCTTCTTGTACTTGAGTCGGCAATGTGCCTTTTCTATTTAATTCCGATGCAATTTCTGTGTTTCGTCGTCAATAAGAAGGTCCAGGGATATAGTAAACCTGAAGTGAAGCATCGGAATCTATAACTAGTGTCACTTAAATGTTTGAAAACATAGACAGTAAGAAGCGTCAGTCCTCTTGTACTTAAGTCGACCTTGTGCTTTTTGTATCTAATTCCGATGCAATTTCTGTGTTTCATCGTAAATACCATGGTCAGAGGGATACAGTAAACCTGAAGTGAAGCATCGGAATCTATAACTAGTGTCACAGGAATGGTTCAAAACATAGACAGTAGGAAGAGTCAGTCTTCTTGTACATAAGTCGGCATTGTGCCTTTTCTATTTAATTCCGATGCAATTTCTGTGTTTCGTCGTCCATAAGAAGGTCCAAGGGATACAGTAAACCTGAAGTGAAGCATCGGAATCTATTACTAAAGTCAGAGGAATGGTTCAAAACATAGAGAGTAAGATGAGTCAGTCTTCTTGTACATAAGTCTGCATTGTGCATTTTGTATTTAATTCCGATGCAATTTCTGAGTTTCATCGTCAATAAGAAGGTCCAAGGGATACAGTAAACCTGAAGTGAAGCATCGGAATTTGTAACTAGTGTCACAGGAATGGTTCAAAACATAGATAGTAATAAGAGACAGTTTCCTTGTACTTAAGTCGGCATTGTGCTTTTTGTATTTAATTCCGATGCAATCACTGCTTTTCATCGTCAATAAGAAGGTCAGAGGGATACAGTAAACCTGAAGTGAAGCATCGGAATCTATAACTAGTGTAACAGGAATGGTTCAAAACATAGTCAGTAAGAAGAGTCAGTCTTCTTGTACTTCATTCGGCATAGTGCCTGTTGTATTTAATTCCGATGCTAGTTCTGTGTTTCATCGTCAATAAGAAGGTCAAGGGATACAGTAAACCTGAAGTGAAGCATCGGAATCTATAACTAGTGTCACAGAAATGGTTCAAAACATAGTCAGTAAGAAGAGTCTGTCTTCTTGTACTTAAGTCGGCATTGTGCCATTTCTATTTAATTCCGATGCAATATCTATGTTACGTCGTCAACACGAATGTCAGAGGGATACAGTAAACCTGAAGTGAAGCATCGGAATGTATTACTAGTGTCACAGAAATCGTTCAAAACATACAGAGTAGGAAGAGTCCGTCTTTTTCTACTTGAGTCGGGATTGTGCCTTTTGTATTTATTTCCGATGCAATTTCTGTGTTTCATCGTCAATAGGAAGGTCAGAGGGATACAGTAAACCTGAAGTGAAGCACGGAATCTATAACTAGTGTCACAGGAATGGTTCACAACGTAGACAGTAGGAAGAGTCAGCCTTCTTGTACAGAAATTGCATCGGAATTAAATAGAAAATTCACAATGCCGACTTAAGTTTAAGAAGACTGACTCTTCCTACTGTCTCTGTTTTAATTACTTCTGTGACACTAGTTATAGATTCCGATGCTTCACTTCTGGTTTACTGTATCCCTCTGACCTTCTTATTGACGATGAAACACAGAAATTGCATCGGAAATAAATACAAAAGGCACAATGCCGACTCAAGTAGAAAAAGACGGACTCTTCCTACTGTGTATGTATTGAACGATTTCTGTGACACTAGTAATACATTCCGATGCTTCACCTCAGGTTTACTGTATCCCTCTGACATTCGTATTGACGACGTAACATAGATATTGCATCGGAATTGAATAGAAATGGCACAATGCCGACTTTAGTACAAGAAGACAGACTCTTCTTACTGACTATGTTTTGAACCATTTCTGTGACACTAGTTATAGATTCCGATGCTTCACTTCAGGTTTACTGTATCCCTCTGACCTTCTTGTTGACGATGAAACACAGAAATAGCATCGGAATTAAATACAACAGGCACAATGCCGAATTAAGTACAAGAAGACTGACTCTTCTTTCTGACTATGTTTTGAACCATTCCTGTTACACTAGTTATAGATTCCGATGCTTCACTTCAGGTTTACTGTATCCCTCTGACCTTCTTATTGACGACGAAAAGCAGAGATTGCATCGGAATTAAATACAAAAAGCACAATGCCGACTTAAGTACAAGGAAACTGTCTCTTATTACTATCTATGTTTTGAACCATTCCTGTGACACTAGTTACAAATTCCGATGCTTCACTTCAGGTTTACTGTATCCCTTGGACCTTCTTATTGACGATGAAACACAGAAATTGCATCGGAATTAAATACAAAAGGCACAATGCCGACTTATGTACAAGAAGACTGACTCATCTTACTCTCTATGTTTTGAACCATTCCTCTGACTTTAGTAATAGATTCCGATGCTTCACTTCAGGTTTACTGTATCCCTTGGACCTTCTTATGGACGACGAAACACAGAAATTGCATCGGAATTAAATAGAAAAGGCACAATGCCGACTTATGTACAAGAAGACTGACTCTTCCTACTGTCTATGTTTTGAACCATTCCTGTGACACTAGTTATAGATTCCGATGCTTCACTTCAGGTTTACTGTATCCCTCTGACCATGGTATTTACGATGAAACACAGAAATTGCATCGGAATTAGATACAAAAAGCACAAGGTCGACTTAAGTACAAGAGGACTGACGCTTCTTACTGTCTATGTTTTCAAACATTTAAGTGACACTAGTTATAGATTCCGATGCTTCACTTCAGGTTTACTGTATCCCTTGGACCTTCTTATTGACGACGAAACACAGAAATTGCATCGGAATTAAATAGAAAAGGCACAATGCCGACTCAAGTACAAGAAGACGGACTCTTCCTACTGTCTATGTTTTGAACCATTCAGTGACACTAGTTATAGATTCCGATACTTCACTTCAGGTTTACTGTATCCCTTGGACCTTCTTATTGACGATGAAACACAGAAATTGCATCCGAATTACATACAAAAGGCACAATGCCGACTTAAGTACAAGAAGAATGACTCTTCCTACTGTCTATGTTTAGAACCATTCCTGTGATACTGGTTATAGATTCCGATGCTTCACTTCAGGTTTTGTGTATCCCTCTGACCTTCTTATTGATGATGAAACACAGAAATTGCATCGGAAATAAATACAAAAGGCACAATGCCGACTCAAGTACAAGAAGACTGACTCTTCTTACTGTCTATGTTTTGAACCATTTCTGTGACACTAATTATAGATTCCGATGCTTCCCTTCAGGTTTACTGTATCCCTCTGACCTTCCTATTGATGATGAAACACAGAAATTGCATCGGAATTAAATACAAAAGGCACAATGCCGACTTAAGTACAAGAAGACTGACTCTTCCTACTGTCTATGTTTTGAACCATTTCTGTGACACTACTTATAGATTCCGTTGCTTCACTTCAGGTTTACTGTATCCCTCTGACCATCCTATTGAAGAAGAAACACAGAAATTGCATCGGAATTACGTACAAAAGGCACAATGCCGACTTAAGTACAAGAAGACTGACTCTTCTTACCGTCTATGTTTGAACAATTCCTGTGACACTAGTTATACATTCCGATGCTTCACTTCAGGTTTACTGTATCCCTCTGACCTTCCTATTGAAGATGAAACACAGAAATTGCATCGGAATTAAACACAAGACGCACAATGCCGACTTATGTACTAGAAGACTGACCCTTCCTATTGTCTATGATTTTGAACCATTACTGTGACACTAGTTAGAGATTCCGATGCTTCACTTCAGGTTTACTGTATCCCTCTGACCTTCTTATTGACGATGAAACACAGAAATTGATTCAGAATTAAATAGAAAAAGCACAATGCCGAATTAAGTTCAAGAAGACTGACTCTTCTTACTGTCTTTGTTTTGAACCATTCCTGTGACACTAATTATAGATTCCGATGCCTCACTTCAGGTTTAATGTATCCCTCTGACTTTCCAATTGAAACTGAAACACAGATATTGCATCGGAATTAAATAGAAAAGGCACAATGCCAACTTAAGTACAAGAAGAATGACTCTTCCTACTGTCTATGTTTAGAACCATTCCTGTGACACTGGTTATAGATTCCGATGCTTCACTTCAGGTTTACTGTATCCCTCTGACCTTCTTATTGATGATGAAACACAGAAATTGCATCGGAAATAAATACAAAAGGCACAATGCCGACGCAAGTACAAGAAGACTGACTCTTCCTACTGTCTATGTTTTGAACCATTTCTGTGACACTAGTTATAGATTCCGATGCTTCACTTCAGGTTTACCGTATCCCTCTGACCTTCCTATTGAAGATGAAACACAGAAATTGCACCGGAATTAAATACAAAAGGCACAATGCCGACTTAAGTACAAGAAGACTGACTCTTCTTACTGTCTATGTTTTAACAATTCCTGTGACACTAGTTATAGATTCCGATGCTTCACTTCAGGTTTACTGTATCCCTCTGACCCTCCTATTGAAGATGAAACACAGAAATTGCATCGGCATTAATTACAAAAGGCACAATGCCGACATAAGTACAAGAAGACTGACTCTTCTTACTGTCTATGTTTAAACAATTCCTGTGACACTAGTTATAGATTCCGATGCTTCACTCCAGGTCTACTGTATCCCTCTGACCCTCCTATTGAAGATGAAACACAGAAATTGCATCCGAATTAAATACAAAAGGCACAATGCAGACTTAAGTACAAGAAGACTGACTCTTCTTACTGTCTATGTTTTGAACCATTCCTGTAACACTAGTTATAGATTCCGATGCTTCACTTCAGGTTTACTGTATCCCTCTGACCTTCTTATTGACGATGAAACACAGAAATTGCATCGGAATTAAATACAAAAGGCACAATGCCGACTTAAGTACAGGAATACTGACACCTCTTACTGTCTATGTTGTGAACCATTCCTGTGACACTAGTTAGAGGTTCCGATGCTTCACTTCAGGTTTACTGTATCCCTCTGACCTTCTTATTGACGATGAAACACAGAAATTACATCGGAATTAAATAGAAAAAGCACAATGCCGACTTAAGTACAAGAAGACTGACTCTTCTTACTGTCTATGTTTTGAACCATTTCTGTGACACTAGTTATAGGTTCCGATGCTTCACTTCAGGTTTACTGTATCCCTCTGACCTTCCTATTGAAGATGAAACACAGAAATTGCATCGGAATTACATACAAAAGGCACAATGCCGACTTAAATACATGAAGTCTGACTCTTCTTACTGTCTATGTTTGAACAACTCCTGTGACACTAGTTATAGATTCCGATGCTTCACTTCAGGTTTACTGTATCCCTCTGACCTTCCTATTGAAGATGAAACACAGAAATTGCATCGGAATTATACACAAAAGGCACAATGCCGATTTATGTAAAAGAAGACTGACCCTTCCTATTGTCTATGACTTTGAACCATTCCTGTGACACTAGTTAGAGTTTCCGATGCCTCACTTCAGGTTTACTGTATCCCTCTGACCTTCTTATTGACGATGAAACACAGAAATTACATCGGAATTAAATAGAAAAAGCACAATGCCGACTTAAGTACAAGAAGACTGACTCTTCTTACTGTCTGTTTTTTGAACCATTCCTGTGACACTAATTATAGATTCCGATGCTTCACTTCAGGTTTACTGTATCCCTCTGACCTTCCTATTGAAGATGAAACACAGATATTGCATCGTAATTAAGTAGAAAAGGCACAATGCCGACTTAAGTACAAGAATACTGACTCTTCTTACTGGCTATGATTTGAACCATTGCTGTGACACTAGTTATAGATTCCGATGCTTCACTTCAGGTTTACTGTATTATTTGGACCTTCTTATTGACGATGAAACAAAGAAATTTTATCGGAATTAAATACAAAGGGCACAATGCCGACTAAAGTACAAGAAGACTGACTCTTCTTACTGTCTATGTTTGAACAATTCTTGTGACTCTAGTTATAGAATCCGATGCTTCACTTCAGGTTTACTGTATTCCTTGGACCTTCTTTTCGACGATGAAACACAGAAATTGCATCCGAATTACATACAAAAGGCACAATGCCGACTTAAGTACAAGATGAATGACTCTTCCTACTGTCTATGTTTAGAACCACTCCTGTTATACTGGTTATAGATTCCGATGCTTCACTTCAGGTTTTGTGTATCCCTCTGACCTTCTTATTGATGATGAAACACAGAAATTGCATAGGAATTAAATACAAAAGGCACAATGCCGACTTTAGTACAAGAAGACTGACTCTTCCTACTGTCTATGTTTTGAACCATTTCTGTGACACTACTTATAGATTCCGCTGCTTCACTTCAGGTTTACTGTATCCCTCTGACCTTCCTATTGAAGATGAAACACAGAAATTGCATCGGAATTAAATACAAAAGACACAATGCCGACTTAAGTACAAGAAGACTGACTCTTCTCACTGTCTATGTTTGAACAATTCCTGTGACACTAGTTATAGATTCCGATGCTTCACTTCAGGTTTACTGTATCCCTCTGACCTTCTTATTGCGGATGAAACACAGAAATTGCATCGGAAATAAATACAAAAGGCACAATGCAGACGCAAGTACAAGAAGACTGACTCTTCCTACTGTCTATGTTTTGAACCATTTCTGTGACACTAGTTATAGATTCCGATGCTTCACTTCAGGTTTACCGTATCCCTCTGACCTTCCTATTGAAGATGAAACACAAAAATTGCATCGGAATTAAATACAAAAGACACAATGCCGACTTAAGTACAAGAAGACTGACTCTTCTTACTGTCTATGTTTGAACAATTCCTGTGACACTAGTTATAGATTCCGATGCTTCACTTCAGGTTTACTGTATCCCTCTGACCCTCCTATTGAAGATGAAACACAGAAATTGCATCGGAATTAAATACAAAAGGCACAATGCAGACTTAAGTACAAGAAGACTGACTCTTCGTACTGTCTATGTTTTGAACCATTCCTGTAACACTAGTTATAGATTCCGATGCTTCACTTCAGGTTTACTGTATCCCTCTGACCTTCTTATTGACGATGAAACACAGAAATTGCATCGGAATTAAATACAAAAGGCGCAATGCCGACTTAAGTACAAGAATACTGACTCCTCTTACTGTCTATGTTGTGAACCATTCCTGTGACACTAGTTATACTTTCCGATGCTTCACTTCAGGTTTACTGTATCCTTTGGACCTTCTAACTGACGATGAAACACAGAAATTGCATCGGAATAATATACAAAAGGCACAAAGCCGACTTAAGTACAAGAAGACTGACTTTACCTAATGTCTATGTTTTGAACCATTCCTGTGATACTAGTTATAGATTCCGATGCTTCACTTCAGGTTTACTGTATACCTCTGACCTTCCAATTGAAAAAGAAACACAGAAATTGCATCGGAATTAAATACAAAAGGCACAATGCCGACTTAAGTACAAGAAGACTGACTCTTCTTACTGTCTATGTTTGAACAATTCCTGTGACACTAGATATAGATTCCGATGCTTCACTTCAGGTTTACTGTATCCCTCTGACCTTCCTATTGAAGATGAAACACAGAAATTGCATCGGAATTAAACACAAAAGGCACAATGCCGACTTATGTAAAAGAAGACTCACCCTTCCTATTGTCTATGACTTTGAACCATTCCTGTGACACTAGTTAGAGTTTCCGATGCTTCACTTCAGGTTTACTGTATCCCTCTGACCATCTTATTGACGATGAAACACAGAAATTACATCGGAATTAATTAGAAAAAGCACAATGCCGACTTAAGTACAAGAAGACTGACTCTTCTTACTGTCTATCTTTTGAACCTTTCCTGTGACACTAATAATAGATTCCGATGCTTCACTTCAGGTTTACTGTATCCCTCTGACCTTCCTATTGAAGATGAAACACAGATATTGCATCGGAATTAAATACAAAAGGCACAATGCCGACTTAAGTACAAGAATACTGACTCCTCTTACTGTCTATGTTGTGAACCATTCCTGTGACACTAGTTATACATTCCGATGCTTCACTTCAGGTTTACTGTATCCCTTGGACCTTCTTATTGACGATGAAACAAAGAAATTTCATCGGAATTAAATACAAAGGGCACAATGCCGACTAAAGTACAAGAAGACTGACTCTTCTTACTGTGTATGTTTGAACAATTCTTGTGACTCCAGGTATAGAATCCGTTGCTTCACTTCAGGTTTACTGTATTCCTTGGACCTTCTTTTCGACGATGAAACACAGAAATTGCATCCGAATTACATACAGAAAGCACAATGCCGACTTAAGTACAAGAAGAATGACTCTTCCTACTGTCTATGTTTAGAACCATTCCTGTGATACTGGTTATAGATTCCGATGCTTCACTTCAGGTTTTGTGTATCCCTCTGACCTTCTTACTGATGATGAAACACAGAAATTGCATCGGAAATAAATACAAAAGGCACAATGCCGACTCAAGTACAAGAAGAATGACTCTTCTTACTGTCTATGTTTTGAACCATTTCTGTGACACTAGTTATAGATTCCGATGCTTCACTTCAGGTTTACTGTATCCCTCTGACCTTCCTATTGAAGATGAAACACAGAAATTGCATCGGAATTAAATACAAAAGGCACAATGCCGACTTTAGTACAAGAAGACTGACTCTCTCTACTGTCTATGTTTTGAACCATTTCTGTGACACTACTTATAGATTCCGTTGCTTCACTTCAGGTTTACTCTATCCTTCTGACCTTCCTATTGAAGATGAAACACAGAAATTGCATCGGAATTACGTACAAAAGGCACAATGCCGACTTAAGTACAAGAAGACTGACTCTTCTTACTGTCTATGTTTGAACAATTCCTGTGACACTAGTTATAGATTCCGATGGTTCACTTCAGGTTTACTGTATCCCTCTGTCCTTCCTATTGAAGATGAAACACAGAAATTGCATCGGAATTAAACACAAGAGGCACAATGCCGACATATGTACAAGAAGACTGACCCTTCCTATTGTCTATGATTTTGAACCATTCCTGTGACACTAGTTAGAGATTCCGATGCTTCACTTCAGGTTTACTGTATCCCTCTGACCTTCTTATTGACGATGAAACACAGAAATTGCATCGGAATTAAATAGAAAAGGCACAATGCCGACTTAAGTTCAAGAAGACTGACTCTTCTTACTGTCTTTGTTTTGAACCATTCCTGTGACACTAATTATAGATTCCGATGCTTCACTTCAGGTTTACTGTATCCCTCGGACCTTCCAATTGAAGATGAAACACAGATATTGCATCGGAATAAAATAGAAAAGGCACAATGCCGACTTCAGTGCAAGAAGAATGACTCTTCCTACTGTCTATGTTTAGAACCATTCCTGTGACACTGGTTATAGATTCCGATGCTTCACTTCAGGTTTACCGTATCCCTCTGACCTTCTTATTGATGATGAAACACAGATAATGCATCGGAAATAAATACAAAAGGCACAATGCCGACTCAAGTACAAGAAGACTGACTCTTCCTACTGTCTATGTTTTGAACCATTTCTGTGACACTAGTTATAGATTCCGATGCTTCACTTCAGGTTTACTGTATCCCTCTGACATTCCTGTTGAAGATGAAACACAGAAATTGCATCGGAATTAAATACAAAATTCACAATGCCGACTCAAGTACAAGAAGACTGACTCTTCCTACTGTCCATGTTTTGAACCATTTCTGTGACACTAGTTATAGATTCCGATGCTTCACTTCAGGTTTACTGTATCCCTCTGACCTTCCTGTTGAAGACGAAACACAGAAATTGCATCGGAATTAAATACAAAAGGCACAATGCCGACTCAAGTACAAGAAGATTGACTCTTCTTAATGTCTATGTTTGAACAATTCCTGTGACACTAGTTATAGATTCCGATGCATCACTTCAGGTTTCCTGTATACCTTGGACCTTCTTTTTGACGATGTAACACAGAAATTGCATCGGAATTAAATACAAAAGGCACAATGCCGACTTAAGTACAAGAAGAATAACTCTTCCTACTTTCTATGTTTTGAACCATTCCTGTGAAACTGGTTATAGATTCGGATGCTTCACTTCAGGTTTACTGAATCCCTCTGTCCTTCTTATTGATGATGAAACACAGAAATTGCATCGGAAATAAATACAAAAGGCACAATGCCGACTCAAGTAGAAGAAGACTGACTCTTCCTACTGCCTAAGTTTTTAACCATTCCTGTGACACTAGTTATAGATTCCGATGCTTCACTTCAGGTTTACTGTATCCCTCTGATATTCCTATTGAAGATGAAACACAGAAATTGCATCGGAATTAAATACAAAAGGCACAATGCCGACTTAATTACAAGAAGACTGACTCTTCTTACTGTCTATGTTTTGAACCATTCCTGTGATACTAGTTATACATTCCGATGCTTCACTTCAGGTTTACTGTATACCTCTGACCTTCCTATTGAAAAAGAAACACAGAAATTGCATCGGAATTAAATACAAAAGGCACAATGGCGAATTATGTACAAGAGGACTGACTCGACTTACTGTCTATGTTTTGAACCATTCCTGTGACACTAGTTACAGATTCCTATGCTTCACTTCAGGTTTACTGTATCCTTGGACTTTCTTATTGACGATGAAACAAAGAAATTTCATCGGAATTAAATACAAAAAGCACAATGCCGACTTAAGTACAAGAATACTGACTCCTCTTACTGTCTATGTTTAGAACCATTCCCGTGACACTAATTATACATTCCGATGCTTCACTTCAAGTTTACTGTATCCCTTGGACCTTCTAACCGACGATGAAACACAGAAATTGCATCGGAATTATATACAAAACGCACTAAGCCGACTTAAGTACAAGAAGACTGACTTTACCTAATGTCTATGTTTTGAACCATTCCTGTGATACTAGTTATACATTCCGATGCTTCACTTCAGGATTGCTGTATACCTCTGACCTTCCTATTGAAAAAGAAACACAGAAATTGCATCGGAATTACATACAAAAGGCACAATGCCGACATAAATGCAAGAAGATTGACTCTTCTTTCTGTCTATGTTTGAACAATTCCTGTGACACTAGTTATAGATTCCGATACTTCACTTCAGGTTTACTGTATCCCTTGGACCTTCTTTTTGACGATGTAACACAGAACTTGCATCGGAATTAACTATAAAAGGCACAATGCCGACTTAAGTACAAGTTGAATAACTCTTCCTACTGTCTATGTTTTGAACCATTCCTGTGACACTGGTTATAGATTCCGATGCTTCACTTCAGGTTTACTGAATCCCTCTGTCCTTCTTATTGATGATGAAAAACAGAAATTGCATCGGAAATAAATACAAAAGGCACAATGCCGACTCAAGTACAAGAAAACTGACTCTTCCTACTGTCTAAGTTTTGAACCATTCCTGTGACACTAGTTATACACTCCGAAGCTACACTTCAGGTTTACTGAATCCCTTGGACCTTCTTATTGACGATGAAACACAGAAATTGCATCGGAATTAAATACAAAAGCACAATGCCGACTTAAGTACAAGAAGACTGACTCTTCTTACTGTCTATGTTTTGAACTATTTCTGTGACACTAGTTATAGATTCCGATGCTTCACTTCAGGTTTACTGTATCCCTCTGTCCTTCCTATTGAAGAGGAAACACAGAAATTGCATCGGAAATATATACAAAAGGCACAATGCCGACTTAAGTACAAGAAGACTGACTCTTCTTACTGTCTATGTTTGAGCAATTCCTGTGACACTAGTTATAGATTCCGATGCTTCACTTCAGGTTTGCTGTATCCCACTGACCTTCCTATTGAAGATGAAACTCAGAAATTGCATCGGAATTAAATACAAAAGGCACATTGCCGACTTAAGTACAAGAAGACTGACTCTACCTAGTGTCTATGTTTTGAACCATTCCTGTGACACTAGTTATACATTCCGATGCTTCACTTCAGGTTTACTGTATCCCTATGACCTTCCTATTGAAGAAGAAACACAGAAATTGCATCGGAATTAAATACAAAAGGCACAATGCCGACTTAAGTACAAGAAGACTGACTCTTCTTACTGTCTATGTTTTGAACCGTTCCTGTGACACTAGTTATACATTCCGATGCTTCACTTCAGGTTTACTGTATCCCTTGGACCTTCTTAATGACGATGAAACACAGATATTGCGTCGGAATTAAATACAAAGGGCACAATGCCGACTTAAGTACAAGAAGACTGACTCTTCTTACTGTCTATGTTTGAACAATTAGTGTGACACTAGTTATAGTTTTCGATGCTTCACTTCAGGTTTACTGTATCTTTCTGTCCTTCCTATTGAAGATGAAACACAGAAATTTAATCGGAAGTAAATACAAAAGGTACAATGCCGACTTAAGTACAGGAAGACTGACTCTTCCTACTGTCTATGTTTTGAACCATTCCTGTGACACTAGTTATAGATTCCGATGATTCACTTCAGGTTTACTGTATCCATCTGAGCTTCTTATTGACGATGAAACACAGAAATTGCATCGGAATTAAATAGAAAAGGCGCAATGCCGACTTAAGTACAAGAAGACTGACTCTTCGTACTGTCTATGTTTTGAATCACTCCTGTGACACTAGTTATCCATTCCGATGCTTCACTTCAGCTTTACTGTATCTCTCTTACCCTCTTATTGACGATGAAACTCAGAAAATGCATCGGAATTAAATACAAAAGGCCCAATGCCGACTTAAGTACAAGAACACTGACTCTTCTTACTGTCTATGATTTGAATCATTCCTGTGACACTAGTTATAGATTCCGATGCTTCACTTCAGGTGTACTGTATCCCTCTGACCTTCTTATTGACGATGAAACACAGAAATTACATCGGAAGTAAATAGAAAAAGCACAATGCCAACTTAAGTACAAGAAGACTGACTCTTCTTACTCACTATGTTTTGAACTATTCCTGTGACACTAGTTATATATTCCGATGCTTCACTTCAGGTTTACTGTATCGTTCTGACCTTCTTATTGACGATGAAACACGGAAATTGCATCGGAATTAAATACAAAATTCACAATGCCGACTTAAGTATAACAAGACTGACTCTCCTTACTGAATGTGTTTTGAGCCATTCCTGTGACACTAGTTATAGATTCCGATGCTTCACTTCAGGTTTACAGTCTCCCTGTGACCTTCTTATTGAAGATGAAAACCCAAAAATTGCATCGGAATTAAATACAAAAGGCACAATGCCGACTTATGTACAAGACGACTGACTCATCTTACTGTCTATGATTTGAACCATTCGTCTGACACTAGTTATTGATTCCGATGCTACACTTCAGGTTTACTGATTCGCTTGGACCTCCTTATTGCCGAAGAAACACAGAAATTGCATCGGAATTAAATTGAAAAGGCACAATGATGACTTAAGTTCAAGCAGCCTGACTCTTCCTACTGTCTATGATTTGAACCATTCCTGTGACACTAGTTATAGATTCCAATGCTTCTCTTCAGGTTTACAGAATCCCTCTGACCTTCTTATTGACGATGAAAACCAAAAATTGCATCGGAATTAAATACAAAAGGCACAATGCCGGCTTATGTACAAGACGACTGACTCATCTTACTGTCTATGTTTTGAACCATTCGTCTGACACTAGTTATAGATTCCGATGCTACACTTCAGGTTTACTGTTTCGCTTGGACCTCCTTATTGACGAAGAAACACAGAAATTTGATCGGAATTAAATTGAAAAGGCACAATGCCGACTTCAGTACAAGCAGCCTGACTCTTCCTACTGTCTATGTTTTGAACCATTCCTGTGACACTAGTTATAGATTCCGATGCTTCACTTCAGGTTTAGTGTATCCTTCTGACCTTCTTATTGACGACGAAACACAAAAATGGCATCGGAATTAAATGGAAAAGGCACAATGCCGACTTAAGTACAAAAAGACTGACCCTTCCTATTGTCTATGCTTTGAACCATTCCTGTGACACTAGTTATACATTCCAATGCTTCACTTCAGGTTTACTGTATCCCTCTGACCTTCTTATTGACGATGAAACACAGAAAATGCATCGGAATTAAATAGAAAAATCACAATGCCGACTTAAGTACAAGATGTTTGACTCCTCTTACTGTCTATGATTTGAAACATTCCTGTGACACTAGTTATAGATTCCGATGCTTCACTTCAGGTATACTGTATCCCTTGGACCTTCTTATTGACGATGAAACACAGAAATCGCATCGGAATTAAATACAAAAGGCACAATGCGGACTTAAGTACAAGTACACTGAATCTTCTTACTGTCTATGTGTTGAACCATTCCTGTGACACTAGTTATGGATTCTGATGCTTCACTTCAGGTTTACTGTATCCCTCTGACCTTCTTATTGACGATGAAACACAGAAATTTCATCTGAATTAAATAAAAAAGGCACAATGGCGACTTAGGTACAAGAAGACTGACTCTTCCTACTGTCTATGTTTTGAACCTTTCCTGTGACACTAGTTATAGATTCCGATGCTTTACTTCAGGTTTACTGTATCCCTCTGACCTTCTTATTGACGATGAAACACAGAAATTGCATCGGAATTAAATACAAAAGGCACAATGCCGACTTAAGTACAAGAAGAGTGACTCTTCCTACTGTCTATGATTTGAACCATTCCTCTGACACTAGTTATAGATTCCGATGCTTCACTTCAGGTTTACTGTATCCATCTGACCTTCTTATTGACGATGAAACACAGAAATTGCATCGGAATTAAATAGAAAAGGCACAATGCCGACTTAAGTACAAGAAGACTGATCTTCCCACTGTCTATGGTTTGAATCATTCCTGTGACAGTAGTTATACATTCCAATGCTTCACTTCAGGTTTACTGTATCCCTCTGACCTTCTTATTGACGAAGAAACACAGAAAATGCATCGGAATTAAATAGAAAAGACACAATGCCGACTTAAGTACAAGATGACTGACACTGCTTACTGTCTATGATTTGAACCATTCCTGTGACACTAGTTGTAGATTCCGATGCTTCACTTCAGGTATACTGTATCCCTTGGACCTTCTTATTGACGATGAAACACAGAAATTGCATCGGAATTAATTACAAAAGGCACAATGCCGACTTAAGTACAAGTAGACTGAATCTTCTTACTGTCTATGTTTTGAACCATTCCTGTGACACTAGTTATAGATTCTGATGCTTCACTTCAGGTTTACTGTATCCCTTGGACCTTCTTATTGACGAAGAAACACAGAAATTGCATCGGAATTAAATTGAAAAGGCACAATGCCTACTTAACTACAAGCAGACTCACTCTTCCTACGGTCTATGTTTGGAACCATTCCTGTGACACTAGTTATAAATTCCGATGCTTCACTTCAGGTTTACAGTATCCTTCTGACCTTCTTATTGACGATGAAACACAGAAATTGCATCGGAATTAGATACAAAAAGCACAATGCCGACTTAAGTACAAGAGGACTGACTCTTCTTACTGTCTATGTTTTGAAACATTCCTGTGACACTAGTTATAGATTCCGATGCTTCACTTCAGGTTTACTGTATCCCTTGCACCTTCTTATTGACGACGAAACACAGAAGTTGCATCGGAATTAAATAGAAAAGTCTAAATGCCGACTTAAGTACAAGAAGACTGATCCTCCTATTGTCTATGCTTTGAACCATTCCTGTGACACTAGTTATAGATTCCGATGCTTCACTTCAGGTTTACTGTATCCATCTGACCCTCTTATTGACGATGAAACACTGAAATTGCATCGGAATTAAATAGAAAAGGCAGAATGCCGACTTAAGTACAAGAAGACTGACTCTTCCCACTGTCTATGTTTTGAATCATTCCTGTGACAGTAGTTATACATTCCAATGCTTCACTTCAGGTTTACTGTATCCCTCTGACCTTCTTATTGACGATGAAGCACAGAAAATGCAACGAAATTAAATAGAAAAGGCACAATGCCGCCTTAAGTACAAGATGTTTGAACTCTTCTTACTGTCTATGATTTGAAACATTCCTGAGACACTAGTTATAGTTTCCGATGCCTCACTTCAGTTTACTGTATCCCTTGGACCTTCTTATTGACCATGAAACACAGAAATTGCATCGGAATTAAATACAAAAGGCACAATGCCGACTTAAGTACAAGAAGACTGACTCTTCCTTCTGTCTATGCTTTGAACCATTCCTGTGACACTAGTTATAGATTCCGATGCTTCACTTCAGGTTTACTGTATCCATCTGACCTTCTTATTGACGATGAAACACAGAAATTGCATCGGAATTAAATAGAAAAGGCACAATGCCGACTTAAGTACAAGATGACTGACACTTCTTACTGTCTATGATTTGAACAATTCCTGTGACACTAGCTATAGATTCCGATGCTTCACTTCAGGTTTACTGTATCCATCTGACCTTCGTATTGACGACGTAACACAGATATTGCATCGGAATTAAATAGAAATGGCACAATGCCGACTTAAGTACAAGAAGACTGACTCTTCTTACTGACTATGTTTTGAACCATTTCTGTGACACTAGTTATTGATTCCGATGCTTCACTTCAGGTTTACTGTATCCCTCTGACCTACTTATTGACGATGAAACACAGAAATTGCATCGGAAATAAATACAAAAGGCACAATGCCGACTTAAGTACAAGAAGACTGACTCTTCCTTCTGTCTATGCTTTGAACCATTCCTGTGACACTAGGTATAGATTCCGATGCTTCACTTCAGGTTTACTGTATCCATCTGAGTTTCTTATTGACGATTAAACACAGAAATTGCATCGGAATTAAATAGAAAAGGCACAATGCCGACTTAAGTACAAGATGACTGACACTTCTTACTGTCTATGATTTGAACAATTCCTGTGACACTAGCTATAGATTCCGATGCTTCACTTCAGGTTTACTGTATCCATCTGACCTTCGTATTGACGACGTAACACAGATATTGCATCGGAATTAAATAGAAATGGCACAATGCCGACTTAAGTACAAGAAGACTGACTCTTCCTTCTGTCTATGCTTTGAACCATTCCTCTGACACTAGTTATGGATTCCGATGCTTCACTTCAGGTTTACTGTATCCCTTGGACATTCGTATTGACGACGTAACACAGAAATTGCATCGGAATTAAATAGAAAAGGCACAATGCCGACTTATGTACAAGAAGACTGACTCTTCCTACTGTCTATGTTTTGAATTATTTCTGTGACACTAGTTATAGATTCCGATGCTTCACTTGAGGTTTACTGTATCCCTCTGACCTTCTTATTGACGATGAAAGACAGAAATTGCATCGGAAATAAATACAAAAGGCACAATGCCGACTCAAGTAGAAGAAGACGGACTCTTCCTACTGTGTATGTTTTGAACGATTCCTGTGACACTAGTAATACATTCCGATGCTTCACTTCAGGTTTACTGTATCCCTTTGACATTGGTATTGACGACGTAACATAGATATTGCATCGGAATGAAATAGAAATGGCACAATGCCGACTTAAGTACAAGAAGACTGACTCTTCTTACTGACTATGTTTTGAACCATTTCTGTGCCACTAGTTATAGATTCCGATGCTTCAATTCAGGTTTACTGTATCCCTCTGACCTTCTTATTGACGATGAAACACAGAAATAGCATCGGAATTAAATACAACAGGCACAATGCCGGAATAAGTACAAGAAGACTGATTCTTCTTACTGACAATGTTTTGAACCATTCCTGTTACACTAGTTATATATTCCGATGCTTTACTTCAGGTTTACTGTATCCCTCTGACCTTCTTATTGTCGATGAAACACAGATATTGCATCGGAATTGTGTACAAAAGGCACAATTCCGAATTAAGTACAAGAGGTCTGACTCTTCCTACTCCCTATGTTTAGGACCAATCCCGTGACACTAGTTAGAGATTCCGATGCTTCACTTCAGGTTTACTGTATCCCTCTGACCTTCTTATTGACGATGAAAAACAGAGATTGCATCGGAATTAAATACAAAAAGCACAATGCCGACTTAAGTACAAGGAAACTGACTCTTATTACTATCTATGTTTTAAACCATTCCTGTGACACTAGTTACTAATTCCGATGCTTCACTTCAGGTTTACTGTATCCCTTGGACCATCTTATTGACGATGAAACACAGAAATTGCATCGGAATTAAATACAAAAATCACAATGCCGACTTATGTACAAGAAGACTGACTCATCTTACTGTCTATGTTTTGAACCATTCCTCTGACACTAGTTATAGATTCCGATGCTTCACTTCAGGTTTACTGTATCCCTCTGACCTTCTTATTGACGATGAAACACAGAAATTGCATCGGAATTGTGTATAAAAGGCACAATTCCGAATTAAGTACAAGAAGTCTGACTCTTCCTACTCCCTATGTTTAGGACCAATCCCGTGACACTAGTTACAGATTCCGATGCTTCACTTCATTTTTACTGTATCCCTCTACCTTCTTATTGACGGTGAAAAACAGAGATTGCATCGGAATTAAATACAAAAAGCACAATGCCGACTTAAGTACAAGGAAACTGACTCTTATTACTATCTATGTTTTAAACCATTCCTGTGACACTAGTTACAAATTCCGATGCTTCACTTCAGGTTTACTGTATCCCTTGGACCATCTTATTGACGATGAAACACAGAAATTGCATCGGAATTAAATACAAAAGGCACAATGCCGACTTATGTACAAGAAGACTGACTCATCTTTCTGTCTATGTTTTGAACCATTCCTCTGACACTAGTTATAGATTCCGATGCTTCACTTCAGGTTTACTGTATCCCTTGGTCCTTCTTATTGACGACGAAACACAGAAATTGCATCGGAATTAAATAGAAAAGGCACAATGCCGACTTATGTACAAGAAGACTGACTCTACCTACTGTCTATGTTTTGAACCATTCCTGTGACACTAGATACAGATTCCGATGCTTCACTTCAGGTTTACTGTATCCCTCTGACCATCGTATTTACGATGAACACAGAAATTGCATCGGAATTAGATACAAAAAGCACAAGGCCGACTTAAGCACAAGAGGACTGACTCTTCTTACTGTCTATGTTTTCAAACATTTCAGTGACACTAGTTATAGATTCCGATGCTTCACTTTAGGTTTACTATATCCCTGGACCTTCTTATTGACGACGAAACACAGAAACTACATCGGAATTAAATAGAAAAGGCACAATGCCGACGTAAGTACAAGAAGACTGACTCTTCTTACCGTCTATGTTTGAACAATTCTTGTGACTCTAGTTATAGAATCCGATGCTTCACTTCAGTTTTACTGTATCCCTTGGACCTTCTTTTCGACGATGAAACACAGAAATTGCATCCGAATTACATACAAAAGGCACAATGCCGACTTAAGTACAAGAAGAATGACTCTTCCTACTGTCTATGTTTAGAACCATTTCTGTGATACTGGTTATAGATTCCGATGCTTCACTTCAGGTTTTCTGTATCCCTCTGACCTTCTTATTGATGATGAAACACAGAAATTGCATCGGAAATAAATGCAAAAGGCACAATGCCGACTCAAGTACAAGAAGACTGACACTTCCTACTGTCTATGGTTTGAACCATTCCTGTGACACTAGTTATACATTCCGTAGCTTCACTTCAGGTTTACTGTATCCCTTGGACCTTCTTATTGGCGATGAAACACAGAAATTGCATCGGAATTAAATACAAAAGGCACAATGCAAACTTAAGTAAAAGAAGACTGAATCTTCTTACTGTCTACGTTTTGAACCATTTCTGTGACACTAGTTATAGTTTCCGATGCATCACTTCAGGTTTACTGTATCCCTCTGACCCTCCCATTGAAGATAAAACACAGAAATTGCATCGGAATTAAATACAAATGCACAATGCCGACTTAAGTACAAGAAGACTGACTCTTCTTCCTGTCTATGTTTGAACAATTCCTGTGACACTAGTTATAGATTCCGATGCTTCACATCAGGTCTACTGTATCCCTCTGACCTTCCTGTTGAAGATGAAACACAGAAATTGCATCGGAATTAAATACAAAATTCACAATGCCGACTCAAGTACAAGAAGACTGACTCTTCTTACTGTCTATGTTTTGAACCATTTCTGTGACACTAGTTATAGATTCCGATGCTTCACTTCAGGTTTACTGTATCCCTCTGACCTTCCTATTGAAGATGAAACACAGAAATTGCATCGGAATTAAATACAAAAGGCACAATGCCGACTTTAGTACAAGAAGACTGACTCTTCCTACTGTCTATGTTTTGAACCATTTCTGTGACACTGCTTATAGATTCCGTTGCTTCCCTTCAGGTTTACAGTATCCCTCTGACCTTCCTTTTGAAGATGAAACACAGAAATTGCATCGGAATTACGTACAAAAGGCACAATGCCGACTTAAGTACAAGAAGACTGATCCCTTCTTACTGTCTATGTTTGAACAATTCCTGTGACACTAGTTATAGATTCCGATGCTTCACTTCAGGTTTACTGTATCCCTCTGACCGTCCTATTGAAGATGAAACACAGAAATTGCATCGGAATTGAACACAAGAGGCACAATGCCGACTTATGTACAAGAAGACTGACCCTTCCTATTGTCTATGATTTTGAACCATTCCTGTGACACTAGTTAGAGATTCCGATGCCTCACTTCAGGTTTACTGTATCCCTCTGACCTTCTTATTGACGATGAAACACAGAAATTGCATCGGAATTAAATAGAAAAGGCACAATGCCGACTTAAGTACAAGAAGACTGACTCTTCTTACTGTCTATGTTTGAACAATTCTTGTGACACTAGTTATAGTACCCGATGCTTCACTTCAGGTTTACTGTATCCCTTGGACCTTCTTTTTGATGATGAAACACAGAAATTGTATCCGAATTAAATACAAAAGGCACAATGCCGACTTAAGTACAAGAAGAATGACTCTTCCTACTGTCTATGTTTAGAACCATTCCTGTGACACTGGTTATAGATTCTGATGCTTCACTTCAGGTTTACTGTATCCCTCTGACCTTCTTATTGACGATGTAAGACAGAAATTGCATCGGAATTAAATTCAAAAGGCACAATGCCGACTTAAGTACAAGAAGAATAACTCTTCCTACTGTCTATGTTTTGAACCATTCCTGTGACACTGGTTATAGATTCCGATGCTTCACTTCAGGTTTACTGAATCCCTCTGTCCTTCTTATTCATGATGAAACACAGAAATTGCATCGGAAATAAATACAAAAGGCACAATGCCGACTTGAGTACAAGAAGACTGGCTCTTCTTACTGTCTATGTTTGAACAATTCCTGTGACACTAGTTATAGATTCCGATGCTACACATCAGGTTTACTGTATCCCTCCGACCCTCCTATTGAAGATGAAACACAGAAATTGGAACGGAATTAAATACAAAACTCACAATGCCGACTTAAGTACAAGAAGACTGACTCTTCTTACTGTCTATGTTTGAACAATTCCTGTGACACTAGTTATAGATTCCGATGGTTCACTTCAGGTTTACTGTATCCCTCTGTCCCTCCTATTGAAGATGAAACACAGAAATTGCGTCGGAATTAAATACAAAAGGCACAATGCCGACTTAAGTACAAGAAGACTGACTCTTCTTACTGTCTATGTTTTGAACCATTCCTGTAACACTAGTTATAGATTCCGATGCTTCACTTCAGGTTTACTGTATCCCTCTGACCTTCTTAATGACGATGAAACACAGAAATTGCATCGGAATTAAATACAAAAGGCACAATGCCGACTTAAGTACAAGAATACTGACTCCTCTTACTGTCTATGTTTTGAACCATTCCTGTGACAATAGTTATACATTCCGATGCTTCACTTCAGGTTTACTGTATCCCTTGGACCTTCTAACTGACGATGAAACACTGAAATTGCATCGGAATTATATACAAAAGGCACAAAGCCGACATAAGTACAAGAAGACTCACTTTACCTAATGTCTATGTTTTGAACAATTCCTGTTATTCTAGTTATACATTCCGATGCTTAACTTCAGGTTTACTGTATACCTCTGACCTTCCTATTGAAAAAGAAACACAGATATTGCATCGGAATTAAATTCAAAAGGCACAATGGCGAATTAAGTACAAGGAGACTGACTCGTCTTACTGTCTATGTTTTGAACCATTCCTGTGACACTAGTTATAGATTCCGATGCTTCACTTCAGGTTTACTGTATCCTTGGACCTTCTTATTGACGATGAAACAAAGAAATTTCATCGGAATTAAATACAAAAGGCACAATGCCGACTTAAATACAAGAAGATTGACTCTTCTTACTGTCTATGTTTGAACAATTCCTGTGACACTAGTTATAGATTCCGATGCTTCACTTCAGATTTACTGTATCCCTCTGGCCTTCCTATTGCAGATGAAACACAGAAATAGCATCGGAATTAAATACAAAAGGCACAATGCCGACTTAAGCACAAGAAGACTGACTCTTCTTACTGTCTATGTTTTGAACCATTCCTGTGACACTAGTTATAGATTCCGATGCTACAATTCGGGTTTACTGAATCTCTTGGTATTTCTTATTGACGATGAAACACAGAAATTGCATCGGAATTAAATACAAAAGGCACAATGCCGACTTAAGTACAAGAAGAATAACTCTTCCTACTGTCTATGTTTTGAACCATTCCTGTGACACTAGTTATAGATTCCGATGCTTCACTTCAGGTTTACTGTATCCCTTGGACCTTCTTATTTACGAAGAAACACAGAAATTGCATCGGAATTAAATGCAAAAGCCACAATGCCGACTTAAGTACAAGAAGAATGACTCTTCTTACTGTCTATGTTTTGAACCATTCCTGTGACACTAGTTATAGATTCCGATACTTCACTTCAGGTTTACTGTATCCTTGGACCTTCTTATTGACGATGAAACACATAAATTTCATCGGAATTAAATACAAAAGGCACAATGCCGACTTAAATACAAGAAGATTGACTTTTCTTACTGTCTATGATTTGAACCATTCCTGTGACACTAGTTATACATTCCGTTGCTTCACTTCAGGTTTACTGTATCCCTCTGACCCTCCTATTGAAGATGAAACACAGAAATTGCATCGGAATTAAATACAAAAGGCACAATGCCGACTTAAGTACAAGAAGACTGACTCTTCATACTGTCTATGTTTGAACAATTCCTGTGACACTAGTTATAGATTCCGATGCTTCTTATCAGGTCTACTGTATCCCTCTGACATTCCTGTTGAAGATGAAACAAAGAAATTGCATCGGAATTAAATACAAAATTCACAATGCCGACTCAAGTACAAGAAGACTGACTCTTCTTACTGTCTATGTTTTGAACCATTTCTGTGACACTAGTTATAGATTCCGATGCTTCACTTCAGGTTTACTGTATCCCTCTGATCTTCCTATTGAAGATGAAACACAGAAATTGCATCGGAATTAAATACAAAAGGCACAATGCCGACTTTAGTACAAGAAGACTGACTCTTCCTACTGTCTATGTTTTGAACCATTTCTGTGACACTGCTTATAGATTCCGTTGCTTCCCTTCAGGTTTACAGTATCCCTCTGACCTTCGATTTGAAGATGAAATACAGAAATTGCATCGGAATTACGTACAAAAGGCACAATGCCGACTTAAGAACAAGAAGACTGACTCTTCTTACTGTCTATGTTTGAACAATTCCTGTGACACTAGTTATAGTTTCCGATGCTTCACTTCAGGTTTACTGTATCCCTCTGAACCTCCTATTGAAGATGAAACACAGAAATTGCATCGGAATTAAACACAAGAGGCACAATGCCGACTTATGTACAAGAAGACTGACCCTTCCTATTGTCTATGATTTTGAACCATTCCTGTGACACTAGTTAGAGATTCCGATGCTTCACTTCAGGTTTACTGTATCCCTCTGACCTTCTTATTGACGATGAAACACAGAAATTGCATCGGAATTAAAATCAAAAGGCACAATGTCGACTTAAGTACAAGAAGACTGACTCTTCCTACTGTCTATGTTTTGAACCATTCCTGTGACACTAATTATAGATTCCGATGCTTCACTTCAGGTTTACTGTATCCCTCTGACCTTCCAATTGAAGATGAAACACAGATATTGCATCGGAAATAATTTAGAAAAGGCACAATGCCGACTTAAGTACAAGAATACTGACTCTTCTTACTGGCTATGTTTTGAACCATTCCAGTGACACTAGTTATACATTCCGATGCTTCACTTCAGGATTACTGTATCCCTTGGACCTTCTTATTGACGATGAAACAAAGAAATTTCATCGGAATTAAATACAAGGGGCACAATGCCGACTTAAGTACAGGAAGACTGACTCTTCTTACTGTCTGTTTTTGAACAATTCTTGTGACACTAGTTATAGAATCCGATGCTTCACTTCAGGTTTACTGTATCCCTTGGACCTTCTTTTTGACGATAAAACACAGAAATTGCATCCGTATTAAATACAAAAGGCACAATGCCGACTTAAGTACAAGAAGAATGACTCATCCTACTGTCTATGTTTAGAACCATTCCTGTGACACTGGTTATAGATTCCGATGCTTCACTTCAGGTTTACTGTATCCCTCTGACCTTCTTATTGACGATGTAACACAGAAATTGCATCGGAATTAAATTCAAAAGGCACAATGCCGACTTAAGTACAAGAAGAATAACTCTTCCTACTGTCTATGTTTTGAACCATTCCTGTGACACTGGTTATAGAATCCGATGCTTCACTTCAGGTTTACTGAATCCCTCTGTCCTTCTTATTGATGATGAAACACAGAAATTGCATCGGAAATAAATACAAAAGGCACAATGCCGACTCAAGTACAAGAAGACTGACTCTTCCTACTGTCTAAGATTTGAACAATTCCTGTGACACTAGTTATAGATTCCGATGCTTCACTTCAGGTTTACTGTATCCCTCTGATCTTGCTATTGAAGATGAAACACAGAAATTGCATCGGAATTAAATACAAAAGGCACAATGCCGACTTAAGTACAAGAAGACTGACTCTTCTTACTGTCTATGTTTGAACAATTCCTGTGACACTAGTTATAGATTCCGATGCTACACTTCAGGTTTACTGTATCCCTCTGACCCTCCTATTGAAGTTGAAACACAGAAATTGCATCGGATTTAAATACAAAAGGCACAATGCCGACTTAAGTACAAGAAGACTGACTCTTCTTACTGTCTATGTTTGAACAATTCCTGTGACACTAGTTATAGATTCCGATGCTTCACTTCAGGTTTACTGTATCCCTCTGACCCACCAATTGAAGATGAAACACAGAAATTGCGTCGGAATTAAATACAAAAGGCACAATGCCGACTTATGTACAAGAAGACTGACTCTTCTTACTGTCTATGTTTTGAACCATTCCTGTGACACTAGTTATAGATTCCGATACTTCACTTCAGGTTTACTGTATCCTTGGACCTTCTTATTGACGATGAAACAAAAAAAAATCTCGTCGGAATTAAGTACAAAAGGCACAATGCCGACTTAAATACAAGAAGATTGACTTTTCTTACTGTCTATGTTTTGAACCATTCCTGTGACACTAGTTATAGATTCCGATGCTTCACTTCAGGTTTACTGTATCCTTGGACCTTCTTATTGACGATGAAACAAAGAAATTTCATCGGAATTAAATACAAAAGGCACAATGCCGACTTAAATACAAGAAGATTGACTCTTCTTACTGTCTATGTTTGAACAATTCCTGTGACACTAGTTAAAGATTCCGATGCTTCACTTCAGGTTTACTGTATCCCTCTGGCCTTCCTATTGCAGATGAAATACAGAAATAGCATCGGAATTAAATACAAAATTCACAATGCCGACTCAAGTACAAGAAGAGTGACTCTTCTTACTGTCTATGTTTTGAACCATTTCTGTGACACTAGTTATAGATTCCGATGCTTCACTTCAGGTTTACTGTATCCCTTTGACCTTCCTATTGAAGATGAAACACAGAAATTGCATCGGAATTAAATACAAAAGGCACAATGCCGACTTTAGTACAAGAAGACTGACTCTTCTTACTGTCTATGTTTGAACAATTCCTGTGACACTAGTTATAGATTCCGATGCTTCACTTCAGGTTTACTGTATCCCTCTGACCTTCCTATTGAAGATGAAACACAGAAATTGCATCGGAATTAAACACAAGAGGCACAATGCCGACTTACGTACAAGAAGACTGACCCTTCCTATTGTCTATGATTTTGAACCATTCCTGTGACACTAGTTAGAGATTCCGATGCTTCACTTCAGGTTTAATGTATCCCTCTGACCTACTTATTGACGATGAAACACAGAAATTGCATCGGAATTAAATAGAAAAGACACAATGCCGACTTAAGTACAAGAAGACTGACTCTTCTTACTGGCTATGTTTTGAACCATTCCTGTGACACTAGTTATAGATTCCGATGCTTCACTTCAGGATTACTGTATCCCTTGGACCTCCTTATTGACGATGAAACAAAGAAATTTCATCGGAATTAAATACAAGGGGCACAATGCCGACTTAAGTACAAGAAGACTGACTCTTCTTACTGTCTATGTTTGAACAATTCTTATGACACTAGTTATAGAATCCGATGCTTCACTTCAGGTTTACTGTATCTCTTGGACCTTCTTTTTGACGATGAAACACAGAAATTGAATCCGAATTAAAGACAAAAGGCACAATGCCGACTTAAGTACAAGAAGAATGACTCTCCCTACTGTCTATGTTTAGAACCATTCCTGTGACACTGGTTATAGATTCCGATGCTTCACTTCTGGTTTACTGTATCCCTCTGACCTTCTTATTGGCGATGTAACACAGAAATTGCATCGGAATTAAATTCAAAAGGCACAATGCCGACTTAAGTACAAGAAGAAAAACTCTTCCTACTGTCTATGTTTTGAACCATTCCTGTGACACTGGTTATAGATTCCGATGCTTCACTTCAGGTTTACTGAATCCCTCTGTCCTTCTTATTGATGATGAAACACAGATATTGCATCGGAAATAAATACAAAAGGCACAATGCCGACACAAGTACAAGAAGACTGACTCTTCCTACTGTCTATGATTTGAACAATTCCTGTGACACTAGTTATAGATTCCGATGCTTCACTTCAGGTTTACTGTATCCCTCTGATCTTCCTATTGAAGATGAAACACAGAAATTGCATCGGAATTAAATACAAAAGGCACAATGCCGACTTAAGTACAAGAAGACTGACTCTTCTTACTGTCTATGTTTGAACAATTCCTGTGACACTAGTTATAGATTCCGATGCTACACTTCAGGTTTACTGTATCCCTCTGACCCTCCTATTGAAGATGAAACACAGAAATTGCATCGGAATTAAATACAAAAGGCACAATGCCGACTTAAGTACAAGAAGACTGACTCTTCTTACTGTCTATGTTTGAACAATTCCTGTGACACTAGTTATAGATTCCGATGCTTCACTTCAGGTTTACTGTATCCCTCTGACCCTCCTATTGAAGATGAAACACAGAAATTGCGTCGGAATTAGATACAAAAGGCACAATGGCGACATAAGTACAAGAAGACCGACTCTTCTTACTGTCTATGTTTTGAACCATTCCTGTGACACTAGTTATAGATTCCGATGCTTCACTTCAGGTTTACTGTATCCTTGGACCTTCTTATTGACGATGAAACAAAGAAATTTCATCGGAATTAAATACAAAAGGCACAATGCCGACTTAAATACAAGAAGATTGACTCTTCTTACTGTCTATGTTTGAACAATTCCTGTGACACTAGTTATAGATTCCGATGCTTCACTTCAGGTTTACTGTATCCCTCTGGCCTTCCTATTGCAGATGAAACACAGAAATAGCATCGGAATTAAATACAAAATTCACAATGCCGACTCAAGTACAAGAAGACTGACTCTTCTTACTGTCTATGTTTTGAACCATTTCTGTGACACTAGTTATAGATTCCGATGCTTCACTTCAGGTTTACTGTATCCCTCTGACCTTCCTATTGAAGATGAAACACAGAAATTGCATCGGAATTAAATACAAAAGGCACAATGCCGACTTTAGTACAAGAAGACTGACTCTTCCTACTGTCTATGTTTTGAACCATTTCTGTGACACTGCTTATAGATTCCGTTGCTTCCCTTCAGGTTTACAGTATCCCTCTGACCTTCGTTTTGAAGATGAAACACAGAAATTGCATCGGAATTACGTACAAAAGGCACAATGCCGACTTAAGTACAAGAAGACTGACTCTTCTTACTGTCTATGTTTGAACAATTCCTGTGACACTAGTTATAGATTCCGATGCTTCACTACAGGTTTACTGTATCCCTCTGACCTTCCTATTGAAGATGAAACACAGAAATTGCATCGGAATTAAACACAAGAGGCACAATGCCGTCTTATGTACAAGAAGACTGACCCTTCCTATCGTCTATGATTTTGAACCATTCCTGTGACACTAGTTAGAGATTCCGATGCTTCACTTCAGGTTTACTGTATCCTTGGACCTTCTTATTGACGATGAAACAAAGAAATTTCATCGGAATTAAATACAAAAGGCACAATGCCGACTTAAGTACAATAAGATTGACTTTTCTTACTGTCTATGTTTTGAACCATTCCTGTGACACTAGTTATAGATTCCGATGCTTCACTTCAGGTTTACTGTATCCTTGGACCTTCTTATTGACGATGAAACAAAGAAATTTCATCGGAATTAAATACAAAAGGCACAATGCCGACTTAAATACAAGAAGATTGACTCTTCTTACTGTCTATGTTTGAACAATTCCTGTGACACTAGTTATAGATTCCGATGCTTCACTTCAGGTTTACTGTATCCCTCTGGCCTTCCTATTGCAGATGAAACACAGAAATAGCATCGGAATTAAATACAAAATTCACAATGCCGACTCAAGTACAAGAAGACTGACTCTTCTTACTGTCTATGTTTTGAACCATTTCTGTGACACTAGTTATAGATTCCGATGCTTCGCTTCAGGTTTACTGTATCCCTCTGACCTTCCTATTGAAGATGAAACACAGAAATTGCATCGGAATTAAATACAAAAGGCACAATGCCGACTTTAGTACAAGAAGACTGACTCTTCCTGCTGTCTATGTTTTGAACCATTTCTGTGACACTGATTATAGATTCCGTTGCTTCCCTTCAGGTTTACAGTATCCCTCTGACCTTCGTTTTGAAGATGAAACACAGAAATTGCATCGGAATTATGTACAAAAGGCACAATGCCAACTTAAGTACAAGAAGACTGACTCTTCTTACTGTCTATGTTTGAACAATTCTTGTGACACTAGTTATAGAATCTGATGCTTCACTTCAGGTTTACTGTATCCCTTGGACCTTCTTTTTGGCGATGAAACACAGAAATTGCATCGGAATTAAATTCAAAAGGCACAATGCCGACTTAAGTACAAGAAGAATAACTCTTCCTACTGTCTATGCATTGAACCATAACTGTGACACTGGTTATAGATTCCGATGCTTCACTTCAGTTTTACTGAATCCTTCTGTCCTTCTTATTGATGATGAAACACAGAAATTGCATCGGAAATAAACACAAAAGGCTCAATGCCGACTTAAGTACAAGAAGACTGACTCTTCTTACTGTCTATGTTTGAACAATTCCTGTTACACTAGTTATAGATTCCGATGCTACACTTCAGGTTTACTGTATCCCTCTGACCCTCCTATTGAAGATGAATCAAAGAAATTTCATCGGAATTAAATACCAAAGGCACAATGCCGACTTAAATACAAGAAGATTGACTTTTCTTACTGTCTATGTTTTGATCCATTCCTGTGACACTAGTTATAGATTCCAATGCTTCACTTCAGGTTTACTGTATCCTTGGACCTTCTTATTGACGATGAAACAAAGAAATTTCATCGGAATTAAATACAAAAGGCACAATGCCGACTTAAATACAAGAAGATTGACTCTTCTTACTGTCTATGTTTGAACAATTCCTGTGACACTAGTTATAGATTCCGATGCTTCACTTCAGGTTTACTGTATCCCTCTGGCCTTCCTATTGCAGATGAAACTCAGAAATAGCATCGGAATTATATACAAAAGGCACAATGCCGACTTAAGCACAAGAAGACTGACTCTTCTTACTGTCTATATTTTGAACCATTCCTGTGACACTAGTTATAGATTCCGATGCTACAATTCGGGTTTACTGTATCTCTTGGACCTTCTTATTGACGATGAAACACAGAAATTGCATCGGAATTAAATACAAAAGGCACAATGCCGATTTAAGTACAAGAAGAATGACTCTTCCTACTGTCTATGTTTTGAACCATTCCTGTGACACTAGTTATAGATTCCGATGCTTCACTTCAGGTTTACTGTATCCATTGGACCTTCTTATTGACGAAGAAACACAGAAATTGCATCGGAATTAAATGCAAAAGGGACAATGCCGACTTAAGTACAAGAAGAATGACTCTTCCGACTGTCTATGTTTTGAACCATTCCTGTGACACTAGTTATAGATTCCGATACTTCACTTCAGGTTTACTGTATTGTTGGACCTTCTTATTGACGATGAAACAAAGAAATTTCATCGGAATTAAATACAAAAGGCACAATGCCGACTTAAGTACAAGAATAATGACTCTTCCTACTGTCTATGTTTAGAGCAATTTCTGTGATACTGGTTATAGATTCCGATGCTTCACTTCAGGTTTTCTGTATCCCTCTGACCTTCTTATTGATGATGAAACACAGAAATTGCATCGGAAGTAAATACAAAAGGCACAATGCCGACTCAAGTACAAGAAGACTGACACTTCCTACTGTCTATGATTTGAACCATTCCTGTGATACTAGTTATACATTCCGATGCTTAACTTCAGGTTTACTGTATACCTCTGTCCTTGCTATTGAAGAAGAAACACAGATATTGCATCGGAATTAAATACAAAAGGCACAATGTCGAATTAAGTGCAAGGAGACTGACTCGTCTTACTGTCTATGTTTTGAACCATTCCTGTGACACTAGTTATAGATTCCGATGATTCACTTCAGGTTTAGTGTATCCTTGGACCTTCTTATTGACGATGAAACAAAGAAATTTCATCGGAATTAAATACAAAAGGCACAATGCCGACTTAAATACAAGAAATTGACTCTTCCTACTGTCTATGTTTGAACAATTCCTGTGACACTAGTTATAGATTCCGATGCTTCACTTCAGGTTCACTGTATCCCTCTGGCCTTCCTATTGCTGATGAAACACAGAAATAGCATCGGAATTAAATACAAAAGGCAAAATGCCGACTTAAGTACAAGAAGACTGACTCTTCTTACTGTCTATGTTTTAAACCATTCCTGTGACACTAGTTATACATTCCGATGCTTCACTTCAGGTTTACTGTATCGTTTGGACCTTCTTATTGACGATGAAACCAGAAATTGCATCGGAATTATATACAAAAGGCACAATGCCGACTTTAGTACAAGAAGACTGACTCTTCCTACTGTCTATGTTTTGAACCATTTCTGTGACACTGCTTATAGATTCCGTTGCTTCCCTTCAGGTTTACAGTATCCCTCTGACCTTCCTTTTGAAGATGAAACACAGAAATTGCATCGGAATTACGTACAAAAGGCACAATGCCGACTTAAGTACTAGAAGACTGACTCTTCTTACTGTCTATGTTTGAACAATTCCTGTGACACTAGTTATAGATTCCGATGCTTCACTTCAGGTTTACTGTATCCCTCTGACCTTCCTATTGAAGATGAAACACAGAAATTGCATCGGAATTAAACACAAGAGGCACAATGCCGACTTATGTACAAGAAGTCTGACCCTTCCTATTGTCTATGATTTTGAACCATTCCTGTGACACTAATTAGAGATTCCGATGCTTCACTTCAGGTTTACTGTATCCCTCTGATCTTCCTATTGAAGATGAAACACAGAAATTGCATCGGAATTAAATACAAAAGGCACAATGCCGACTTAAGTTTAAGAAGACTGACTCTTCTTACTGTCTATGTTTGAACAATTCCTGTGACACTAGTTATAGATTCCGATGTTACACTTCAGGTTTACTGTATCCCTCTGACCCTCCTATTGAAGATGAAACACAGAAATTGCATCGGAATTAAATACAAATGGCACAATGCCGACTTAAGTACAAGAAGACTGACTCTTCTTACTGTCTATGTTTGAAAAATTCCTGTGACACTAGTTATAGATTCCGATGCTTCACTTCAGGTGTACTGTATCCCTCTGACCCTCCTCTTGAAGATGAAACACAGAAATTGCGTCGGAATTAAATACAAAAGGCACAATGCCGACTTAAGTACAAGCAGACTGACTCTTCTTACTGTCTATGTTTTGAATCATTCCTGTAACACTAGTTATAGATTCCGATGCTTCACTTCAGGTTTACTGGATCCCTCTGACCTTCTTATTGACGAGGAAACAAAGAAATGTCATCGGAATTAAATACAAAGGGCACAATGCCGACTTAAGTACAAGAAGACTGACTCTTCTTACTGTCTATGTTTGAACAATTCTTGTGACACTAGTTATAGAATCCGATGCTTCACTTCAGGTTTACTGTATCCCTTGGACCTTCTAACTGACGATGCAACACAGAAATTGCATCGGAATTATATACAAAAGGCACAAAGCTGACATAAGTACAAGAAGACTGACTTTACCTAATGTCTATGTTTTAAACAATTCCTGTGATACTAGTTATACATTCCGATGCTTAACTTCAGGTTTACTGTATACCTCTGACCTTGCTATTGAAAAAGAAACACAGATATTGCATCGGAATTAAATACAAAAGGCACAATGTCGAATTAAGTACAAGGAGACTGACTCGTCTTACTGTCTATGTTTTGAACCATTCCTGTGACACTAGTTATAGATTCCGATGATTCACTTCAGGTTTACTGTATCCTTGGATCTTCTTATTGACGATGAAACAAAGAGATTTCATCGGAATTAAATACGAAAGGCACAATGCCGACTTAAATACAAGAAATTGACTCTTCTTACTGTCTATGTTTGAACAATTCCTGTGACACTAGTTATAGATTCCGATGCTTCACTTCAGGTTCACTGTATCCCTCTGGCCTTCCTATTGCAGATGAAACACAGAAATAGCATCGGAATTAAATACAAAAGGCACAATGACGACTTAAGCAGAAGAAGACTGACTCTTCTTACTGTCTATGTTTTGAACCATTCCTGTGACACTATTTATAGATCCGATGCTACAATTCGGGTTTACTGTATCTCTTGGACCTTCTTATTGACGATGAAACACAGAAATTGCATCGGAATTAAATACAAAAGGCACAATGCCGACTTAAGTACAAGAAGAATGACTCTTCCTACTGTCTATGATTTGAACCATTCCTGTGACACTAGTTATAGATTCCGATGCTTCACTTCAGCTTTACTGTATCCCTTGGACCTTCTTATTGACGAAGAAACACAGAAATTGCATCGGAATTAAATGCAAAAGGCACAATGCCGACTTAAGTACAAGAAGAATGACTCTTCCTACTGTCTATGTTTGGAACCATTCCTGTGACACTAGTTATAGATTCCGATACTTCACTTCAGGTTTACTGTATCCTTGGACCTTCTTATTGACGATGAAACAAAGAAATTTCATCGGAATTAAATACAAAAGGCACAATGCCGACATAAATACATGAAGATTGACTTTTCTTACTGTCTATGTTTGAACAATTCCTGTGATACTAGTTATAGATTCCGATGCTTCACTTCTGGTTTACTGTATCCCTTGGACCTTCTTTTTGACGATGTAACACAGAAATTGCATCGGAATTAAATACAAAAGGCACAATGCCGACTTAAGTACAAGAAGAATAACTCTTCTTACTGTCTATGTTTTGAACCATTCCTGTGACACTAGTTATAGATTCCGATGCTTCACTTCAGGTTTACTGTATCCCTCTGACCTTCCTACTGAAGATGAAACACAGATATTGCATAGGAATTAAATACAAAACTCACAATGCTGACATAGGTACAAGAAGACTGACTCTTCTTACTGTCTATGTTTTGAGCCATTCCTGTGACACTAGTTATACATTCCGATGCTTCACTTCAGGAGGTTTACTTTATCCCTTGGACCTTCATATTGACGATGAAACACAGGAATTGCATCGGAATTAAATACAAAAGGCACAATGCCGACTTAAGTACAATAAGAATGACTCTTCCTACTTTCTATATTTTGAACCATTCCTGTGACACTAGTTATAGATTCCGATGCTTCACTTCAGGTTTACTGTAACCCTCTGACCTTCTTACTGACGATGAAACACAGAAATTGCATCGGAATTAAATAGAAAAGGCACAATGCCGACTTAAGTACAAGAAGACTGACTCTTCTTACTGACTATGTTTTGAACCATTTCTGTGACACTAGTTATAGATTCCGATGCTTCATTTCAGGTTTACTGTATACCTTGGACCTTCTTATTGACGATGAAACAAAGAAATTTCATTGGAATTAAATACAAAAGGCACAATGCCGACTTAAGTACAAGAAGACTGACTCTTCCTATTGTCTATGTTTGAACAATTCCTGTGACACTAGTTATAGATTCCGATGCTTCACTTCAGGTTTACTGTATCCCTCTGACCCTCCTATTGAAGATGAAACACAGAAATTGCATCGGAGTTAAATACAAAAGGCACAATGCCGACTTAAGTACAAGAAGACTGACTTTACCTAATGTCTATGTTTTGAACCATTCCGGTGACACTAGTTATACATTCCGATGCTTCATTTCAGGTTTCCTGTATCCCTCTGACCTTCCTATTGAAAAAGAAACACAGAAATTACATCGGAAATAAATACAAAAGGCACAATGGCGACTTAAGTACAAGAAGACTGACTCTTCTTACTGTCTATGTTGTGAACCATTCCTGTGACACTAATTATAGATTCCGATGCTTCACTTCAGGTTTACTGTATCCTTGGACCTTCTTATTGACGATGAAACAAAGAAATTTTATCGGAATTAAATACAAAGGCACAATGGCGACTTAAATACAAGAAGACTGACTCTTCTTACTGTCTATGTTTGAACAATTCCTGTGACACTAGTTATAGATTCCGATGCTTCACTTCAGGTTTACTGTGTCCCTCTGTCCTTCTTATTGATGATGAAACACAGAGATTGCATCGGAAATAAAAACAAAAGGCACAATGCCGACTCAAGTACAAGAAGACTGACTCTTCCTACTGTCTAAGTTTTGAACCTTTCCTGTGACACTAGTTATACACTCCGATGCTACACTTCAGGTTTACTGTATCCCTTGGACCTTCTTATTGACGATGAAACACAGAAATTGCATCGGAATTAAATACAAAAGCACAATGCCGACTTAAGTACAAGAAGACTGACTCTTCTTACTGTCTATGTTTTGAACCATTCCTGTGACACTAATTATAGATTCCGATGCTTCACTTCAGGTTTACTGTATCCCTTGGACCTTCTTTTTGACGATGAAACATAGAAATTGCATCGGAATTAAATACAAAAGGCACAATGCCGACATAAGTACAAGAAGAATAACTCTTCCTACTGACTATGTTTTGAACCATTCCTGTGACACTGGTTATAGATTCCGATGCTTCACTTCAGTTTTACTGTGTCCCTCTGTCCTTCTTGTTGATGATGAAACACAGTGATAGCATCGGAAATAAATACAAAAGGCACAATGCCGACTCAAGTACAAGAAGACTGACTCTTCCTACTGTCTAAGTTTTGAACCTTTCCTGTGACACTAGTTATACACTCCGATGATACACTTCAGGTTTACTGTATCCCTTGGACCTTCTTATTGACGATGAAACACAGAAATTGCATCGGAATTAAATACAAAAGCACAATGCCGACTTAAGTACAAGAAGACTGACTCTTCTTACTGTCTATGTTTTGAACCATTTCTGTGACACTAGTTATAGATTCCGATGCTTCACTTCAGGTTTACTGTATCCCTCTGACCTTCCTATTGGAGATGAAACACAGTGCATCGGAATTAAAAAGAAATGACACAATGCCGTCTTAAGTACAAGCATACTGACTCTTCTTATTGTCTATGTTTTGAACCATTCCTGTGACACTAGTTATACATTCCGATGCTTCACTTCAGGTTTACTGTATCCCTTTGGCCATTCTATTGAAGATGAAACACAGAAATTGCATCGGAATTAAAAAGAAAAGGCACAATGCCGACTTAAGCACAAGAAGACTGACTCTTCTTACTGTCTATGTTTTGAACCATTCCTGTGACACTAGTTATAGATTCCGATGCTTCAATTCGGGTTTACTGTATCTCTTGGACCTTCTTATTGACGACGAAACACAGAAATTGCATCGGAATGAAATACAAAAGGCACAATGCCGACTTAAGTACAGGAAGACTGACTCTTCCTACTGTCTATGTTTTGAACCATTCCTGTAACACTAGTTATAGATTCCGATGCTACACTTCAGGTTTACTGTATCTCTTGGACCTTCTTATTGACGATGAAACACAGAAATTGCATCGGAACTAAATACAAAAGGCACAATGCCGACTTAAGTACAAGAAGAATGACCCTTCCTACTGTCTATGTTTTGAACCATTCCTGTGACACTAGTTATAGATTCCGATGCTTCACTTCAGGTTTACTGTATCCCTCTGACCTTCCTATTGAAGATGAAACACAGAAATTGCATGGGAATTAAAAAGAAATGACACAATGCCGACTTAAGTACAAGAATACTGACTCTTCTTACTGTCTATGTTTTGAACCATTCCTGTGACACTAGTTATACGTTCCGATGCTTCACTTCAGGTTTAATGTATCCCTTGGACCTTCATATTGACGATGAAACACAGAAATTGCATCGGAATTAAATACAAAAGGCACAATGGTGACTTAAATACAAGAAGACTGACCCTTCTTACTGTCTATGTTTGAACAATTCCTGTGACACTAGTTATAGATTCCGATGCTTCACTACAGGTTTACTGTATCCCTTGGACCTTCATTTTGACGATGAAACACAGATATTGCATCGGAATTAAATACAAAAGGCACAATGCCGACTTAAGTACAAGAAGAATGACTCTTCCAACTGTCTATGTTTTGAACCATTCCTGTGACACTGGTTATAGATTCCGATGCTTCACTTCAGTTTTACTGTGTCCCTCTGTCTTTCTTATTGATGATGAAACACAGAAATTGCATCGGAAATAAATACAAAAGGCACAATGCCGACTCAAGTACAGGAAGACTGACTCTTCCTACTGTCTAAGTTTTGAACCTTTCCTGTGACACTAGTTATACACTCCGATGCTACACTTCAGGTTTACTGTATCCCTTGGACCATCTTATTGACGATGAAACACAGAAATTGCATCGGAATTAAATATAAAAGCACAATGCCGACTTAAGTACAAGAAGACTGACTCTTCTTACTATCAATGTTTGAACAATTCCTGTGACACTAGTTATACACTCCGATGCTACAATTCAGATTTACTGTATCCCTTGGACCTTCTTATTGAAGATGAAACACAGAAATTGCATCGGAATTAAATATAAAAGCACAATGCCGACTTAAGTACAAGAACACTGACTCTTCTTACTGTCTATGTTTTGAACCATTTCTGTGACACTAGTTATAGATTCCGATGGTTCACTTCAGGTTTACTGTATCCCTCTGACCTTCCTATTGAAGATGAAACACAGAAATTGCATCGGAATTAAATACAAAAGGCACAATGCCGACTGAAGTACAAGAAGACTGACTCTTCATACTGTCTATGTTTGAACAATTCCTGTGACACTAGTTACTGAATGCGATGCTTCACTTCAGGTTAACTGTATCCCTCTGACCTTCCTATTGAAGATAAAACACAGATTTTGCATCGGATTTAAATACAATAGGCACAATGACGATTAAGTACAAGAAGAATGACTCTACCTAGTGTCTATGTTTTGAACCATTCCTGTGACACTAGTTATACATTCCGATGCTTCACTTCAGGTTTCCTGTATCCCTCTGACCTTCCTATTGAAAAAGAAACACAGAAATTGCATCGGAAATAAATACAAAAGGCACAATAGCGACTTAAGTACAAGAAGACTGACTCTTCTTACTGTCTATGTTTTGAACCATTCCTGTGACACTAATTATAGATTCCGATGCTTCACTTCAGGTTTACTGAATCCTTGGACCTTCTTATTGACGATGAAACAAAGTAATTTTATCGGAATTAAATACAAAAGGCACAATGGCGACTTAAATACAAGAAGACTGACTCTTCTTACTATCAATGTTTGAACAATTCCTGTGACACTAGTTATAGATACCGATGCTTCACTTCAGGTTTACTGTATCCCTTGGACCTTCTTTTTAACGATGAAACACAGAAATTGCATCGGAATTAAATACAAAAGGCACAATGGCGACTTAAGTACAAGAAGAATAACTCTTCCTACTGTCTATGTTTTGAACCATTCCAGTGACACTGGTTATAGATTCCGATGCTTCACTTCAGTTTTACTGTGTCCCTCTGTCCTTCTTGTTGATGATGAAACACAGAGATTGCATCGGAAATAAATGCAAAAGGCACAATGCCGACTCAAGTACAAGAAGACTGACTCTTCCTACTGTCTAAGTTTTGAACATTTCCTGTGACACTAGTTATACACTCTGATGCTTCCTTCAGGTTTAATGTATCCCTTGGACCTTCATATTGACGATGAAACACAGAAATTGCATCGGAATTAAATACAAAAGGCACAATGGCGACTTAAATACAAGAAGACTGACCCTTCTTACTGTCTATGTTTGAACAATTCCTGTGACACTAGTTATAGATTCCGATGCTTCACTACAGGTTTACTGTATCCCTTGGACCTTCATTTTGACGATGAAACACAGAAATTGCATCGGAATTAAATACAAAAGGCACAATGCCGACTTAAGTACAAGAAGAATGACTCTTCCTACTGTCTATGTTTTGAACCATTCTTGTGACACTGGTTATAGATTCCGATGCTTCACTTCAGTTTTACTGTGTCCGTCTGTCTTTCTTATTGATGATGAAACACAGAAATTGCATCGGAAATAAATACAAAAGGCACAACGCCGACTCAAGTACAAGAAGACTGACTCTTCCTACTGTCTAAGTTTTGAACCTTTCCTGTGACACTAGTTATACACTCCGATGCTACAATTCAGGTTTACTGTATCCCTTGGACCTTCTTATTGAAGATGAAACACAGAAATTGCATCGGAATTAAATATAAAAGCACAATGCCGACTTAAGTACAAGAAGACTGACTCTTCTTACTGTCTATGTTTTGAACCATTTCTGTGACACTAGTTATAGATTCCGATGCTTCACTTCAGGTTTACTGTATCCCTCTGACCTTCCTATTGAAGATGAAACACAGAAATTGCATCGGAATTAAATACAAAAGGCACAATGCCGACTGAAGTACAAGAAGACTGACTCTTCTTACTGTCTATGTTTGAACAATTCCTGTGACACTAGTTATTGAATGCGATGCTTCACTTCAGGTTAACTGTATCCCTCTGACCTTCCTATTGAAGATAAAACACAGATTTTGCATCGGAATTAAATACAATAGGCACAATGCCGACTTAAGTACAAGAAGACTGACTCTACCTAGTGTCTATGTTTTGAACCATTCCTGTGGCACTAGTTATACATTCCGATGCTTCACTTCAGGTTTCCTGTATCCCTCTGACCTTCCTATTGAAAAAGAAACACAGAAATTGCATCGGAAATAAATACAAAAGGCACAATAGCGACTTAAGTACAAGAAGACTGACTCTTCTTACTGTCTATGTTTTGAACCATTCCTGTGACACAAATTATAGATTCCGATACTTCACTTCAGGTTTACTGTATCCTTGGACCTTCTTATTGACGATGAAACAAAGTAATTTTATCGGAATTAAATACAAAAGGCACAATGGCGACTTAAATACAAGAAGACTGACTCTTCTTACTGTCTATGTTTGAACAATTCCTGTGACACTAGTTATAGATTCCGATGCTTCACTTCAGGTTTACTGTATCCCTTGGACCTTCTTTTTGACGATGAAACACAGAAATTGCATCGGAATTAAATACAAAAGGCACAATGCCGACTTAAGTACAAGAAGAATAACTCTTCCTACTGTCTATGTTTTGAACCATTCCAGTGACACTGGTTATAGATTCCGACGCTTCACTTCAGTTTTACTGTGACCCTCTGTCCTTCTTGTTGATGATGAAACACAGAGATTGCATCGGAAATAAATACAAAAGTCACAATGCCGACTCAAGTACAAGAAGACTGACTCCTCCTACTGTCTAAGTTTTGAACCTTTCCTGTGACACTAGTTATACACTCTGATGCTACACTTCAGGTTTACTGTATCCCTTGAACCTTCTTATTGACGATGAAACACAGACATTGCATCGGAATTAAATACAAAAGCACAATGCCGACTTAAGTGCAAGAAGACTGACTCTTCTTACTGTCTATGTTTTGAACCATTCCTGTAACACTAGTTATAGATTCCGATGCTTCACATCAAGTTTACTGTATCTCTTGGACCTTCTTATTGACGATGAAACACAGAAATTGCATCGGAATTAAATACAAAAGGCACAATGCCGACTTAAGTACAAGAAGAATGACGCTTCCTACTGTCTATGTTTTGAACCATTCCTGTGACACTAGTTATAGATTCCGATGCTTCACTTCAGGTTTACTGTATCCCTCTGACCTTCCTATTGAAGATGAAACACAGAAATTGCATCGGAAATAAATACAAAAGGCACAATGGCGACTTAAGTACAAGAAGACTGACTCTTCTTACTGTCTATGTTTTGAACCATTCCTGTGACACTAATTACAGATTCCGATGCTTCACTTCAGGTTTACTGCATTCTTGGACCTTCTTATTGACGATGAAACAAAGAAATTTTATCGGAATTAAATACAAAAGGCACAATGGCGACTTAAATACAAGAAGACTGACTCTTCTTACTGTCTATGTTTGAACAATTCCTGTGACACTAGCTATAGATTCCGATGCTTCACTTCAGGTTTACTGTATCCCTTGGACCTTCTTTTTGACGATGAAACACAGAAATTGCATCGGAATTAAATACAAAAGGCACAATGCCGACTTAAGTACAAGGAGAATAACTCTTCCTACTGTCTGTGTTTTGAACCATTCCTGTGACACTGGTTATAGATTCCGATGCTTCACTTCAGTTTTACTGTGTCCCTCTGTTCTTCTTGTTGATGATGAAACACAGAGATTACATCGGAAATAAATACAAAAGGCACAATGCCGACTCAAGTACAAGAAGACTGACTCTTCCTACTGTCTAAGTTTTGAACCTTTCCTGTGACACTAGTTATACACTCCGATGCTACACTTCAGGTTTACTGTATCCCTTGGACCTTCTTATTGACGATGAAACACAGAAATTGCATCGAAATTAAATACAAAAGCACAATGCCGACTTAAGTACAAGAAGACTGACTCTTCTTACTGTCTATGTTTTGAACCATTTCTGTGACACTAGTTATAGATTCCGATGCTTCACTTCAGGTTTACTGTATCCCTCTGACCTTCCTATTGATGATGAAACACACAAATTGCATCGGAATTAAATACAAAAGGTACAATGCCGACTTAAGTACAAGAAGACTGACTCTTTTTACTGTCTATGTTTTGAACCAGTCCTATGACACTAGTTATACATTCCGATGCTTCACGTCAGGTTTACTGTATCCCTTGACTTTCTTATTGACGATTAAACACAGAAATTGTATCGGAATTAAATACAAAAGGCACAATGTTGCCTTAAGTACAAGAAGAATGACTCTTCCTACTGTCTATGTTTTGAACCATTCCTGTGGTACTAGTTATAGATTCCGATGCTTCAATTCGGGTTTACTGTATCTCTTGGACCTTCTTATTGACGATGAAACACAGAAATTGCATCGGAATTAAATACAAAAGTCACAATGCCGACTTAAGTACAGGAAGACTGACTCTACCTACTGTCTATGTTTTGAACCATTCCTGTAACACTAGTTATAGATTCCGATGCTTCACTTCAGGTTTACTGTATCTCTTGGACCTTCTTATTGACGATGAAACACAGAAATTGCATCGGAATTAAATACAAAAGGCACAATGCCGACTTAAGTACAAGAAGAATGACCCTTCCTACTGTCTATGTTTTGAACCATTCCTGTGACACTAGTTATAGATTCCGATGCTTCACTTCAGGTTTACTGTATCCCTCTGACCTTCCTATTGAAGATGAAACACAGAAATTGCATCGGAATTAAAAAGAAATGACACAATGCCGACTTAAGTACAAGAATACTGACTCTTCATACTGTCTATGTTTTGAACCATTCGTGTGACACTAGTTATACATTCCGATGCTTCACTTCTGGTTTAATGTATCCCTTGGACCTTCTTATTGACGATGAAACACAGAAATTGCATCGGAATTAAATACAAGAAGCACAATGGCGACTTAAATACAAGGAGACTGACCCTTCTTACTGTCTATGTTTGAACAACTCCTGTGACACTAGTTATAGATTCCGATGCTTCACTACAGGTTTACTGTATCCCTTGGACCTTCATTTTGATGATGAAACACAGATATTGCATCGGAATTAAATACAAAAGGCACAATGCCGACTTAAGTACAAGAAGAATGACTCTTCCAACTGTCTATGTTTTGAACCATTCCTGTGACACTAGTTATAGATTCCGATGCTTCACTTCAGTTTTACTGTGTCCCTCTGTCTTTCTTATTGATGATGAAACACAGAAATTGCATCGGAAATAAATACAAAAGGCACAATGCCGACTCAAGTACAAGAAGACTGACTCTTCCTACTGTCTAAGTTTTGAACCTTTCCTGTGACACTAGTTATACACTCCGATGCTACAATTCAGGTTTACTGTATCCCTTGGACCTTCTTATTGAAGATGAAACACAGAAATTGCATCGGAATTAAATATAAAAGCACAATGCCGACTTAAGTACAAGAAGACTGACTCTTCTTACTGTCTATGTTTTGAACCATTTCTGTGACACTAGTTATAGATTCCGATGCTTCACTTCAGGTTTACTGTATCCCTCTGACCTTCCTATTGAAGATGAAACACAGAAATTGCATCGGAATTAAATACAAAAGGCACATTGCCGACTGAAGTAAAAGAAGACTGACTCTTCTTACTGTCTATGTTTGAACAATTCCTGTGACACTAGTTATTGAATGCGATGCTTCACTTCAGGTTAACTGTATCCCTCTGACCTTCCTATTGAAGATAAAACACAGATTTTGCATCGGAATTAAATACAATAGGCACAATGCCGACTTAAGTACAAGAAGACTGACTCTACCTAGTGTCTATGTTTTGAACCATTCCTGTGGCACTAGTTATACATTCCGATGCTTCACTTCAGGTTTCCTGTATCCCTCTGACCTTCCAATTGAAAAAGAAACACAGAAATTGCATCGGAAATAAATACAAAAGGCACAATAGCGACTTAAGTACAAGAAGACTGACTCTACTTACTGTCTATGTTTTGAACCATTCCTGTGACACTAATTATAGATTCCGATACTTCACTTCAGGTTTACTGTATCCTTGGACCTTCTTATTGACGATGAAACAAAGTAATTTTATCGGAATTAAATACAAAAGGCACAATGGCGACTTAAATGCAAGAAGACTGACTCTTCTTACTGTCTATGTTTGAACAATTCCTGTGACACTAGTTATAGATTCCGATGCTTCACTTCAGGTTTACTGTATCCCTTGGACCTTCTTTTTGACGATGAAACACAGAAATTGCATCGGAATTAAATACAAAAAGCACAATGCCGACTTAAGTACAAGAAGAATAACTCTTCCTACTGTCTATGTTTTGAACCATTCCAGTGACACTGGTTATTGATTCCGATGCTTCACTTCAGTTTTACTGAGTCCCTCTGTCTTTCTTATTGATGATGAAACACAGAAATTGCATCGGAAATAAATACAAAAGGCACAATGCCGACTCAAGTACAAGAAGACTGACTCCTCCTACTGTCTAAGTTTTGAACCTTTCCTGTGACACTAGTTATACACTCTGATGCTACACTTCAGGTTTACTGTATCCCTTGGACCTTCTTATTGACGATGAAACACAGACATTGCATCGGAATTAAATACAAAAGCACAATGCCGACTTAAGTGCAAGAAGACTGACTCTTCTTACTGTCTATGTTTTGAACCATTCCTGTAACACTAGTTATAGATTCCGATGCTTCACATCAGGTTTACTGTATCTCTTGGACCTTCTTATTGACGATGACACACGGAAATTGCATCGGAATTAAATACAAAAAGCACAATGCCGACTTAAGTACAAGAAGAATGACCCTTCCTACTGTCTATGTTTTGAACCATTCCTGTGACACTAGTTATAGATTCCGATGCTTCACTTCAGGTATACTGTATCCCTCTGACCTTCCTATTGAAGATGAAACACAGAAATTGCATCGGAATTAAAAAGAAATGACACAATGCCGACTTAAGTACAAGAATACTGACTCTTCATACTGTCTATGATTTGAACCATTCCTGTGACACTAGTTATTCATTCAGATGCTTCACTTCTGGTTTAATGTATCCCTTGGACCTTCTTATTGACGATGAAACACAGAAATTGCATCGGAATTAAATACAAGAGGCACAATGGCGACTTAAATACAAGGAGACTGACCCTTCTTACTGTCTATGTTTGAACAACTCCTGTGACACTAGTTATAGAATCCGATGCTTCACTACAGGTTTACTGTATCCCTTGGACCTTCTTATTGACGATGAAACAAAGAAATTTTATCGGAATTAAATACAAAAGGCACAGTGGCGACTTAAATACAAGAAGACTGACTCTTCTTACTGTCTATGTTTGAACAATTCCCGTGACACTAGCTATAGATTCCGATGCTTCACTTCAGGTTTACTGTATCCCTTGGACCTTCTTTTTGACGATGAAACACAGAAATTGCATCGGAATTAAATACAAAAGGCACAATGCCGACTTAAGTACAAGGAGAATAACTCTTCCTACTGTCTATGTTTTGAACCATTCCTGTGACACTGGTTATAGATTCCGATGCTTCACTTCAGTTTTACTGTGTCCCTCTGTTCTTCTTGTTGATGATGAAACACAGAGATTACATCGGAAATAAATACAAAAGGCACAATGCCGACTCAACTACAAGAAGACTGACTCTTCCTACTGTCTAAGTTTTGAACCTTTCCTGTGACACTAGTTATACACTCCGATGCTACACTTCAGGTTTACTGTATCCCTTGGACCTTCTTATTGACGATGAAACACAGAAATTGCATCGAAATTAAATACAAAAGCACAATGCCGACTTAAGTACAAGAAGACTGACTCTTCTTACTGTCTATGTTTTGAACCATTCCTGTGACACTAGTTATAGATTCCGATGCTTCACTTCAGGTTTACTGTATCCCTCTGACCTTCCTATTGATGATGAAACACACAAATTGCATCGGAATTAAATACAAAAGGCACAATGCCGACTTAAGTACAAGAAGACTGACTCTTTTTACTGTCTATGTTTTGAACCATTCCTGTGACACTAGTTATACATTCCGATGCTTCACGTCAGGTTTACTGTATCCCTTGACTTTCTTATTGACGATTAAACACAGAAATTGTATCGGAATTAAATACAAAAGGCACAATGTTGCCTTAAGTACAAGAAGAATGACTCTTCCTACTGTCTATGTTTTGAACCATTCCTGTGATACTAGTTATAGATTCCGATGCTTCAATTCGGGTTTACTGTATCTCTTGGACCTTCTTATTGACGATGAAACACAGAAATTGCATCGGAATTAAATACAAAAGTCACAATGCCGACTTAAGTACAGGAAGACTGACTCTACCTACTGTCTATGTTTTGAACCATTCCTGTAACACTAGTTATAGATTCCGATGCTTCACTTCAGGTTTACTGTATCTCTTGGACCTTCTTATTGACGATGAAACACAGAAATTGCATCGGAATTAAATACAAAAGGCACAATGCCGACTTAAGTACAAGAAGAATGACCCTTCCTACTGTCTATGTTTTGAACCATTCCTGTGACACTAGTTATAGATTCCGATGCTTCACTTCAGGTTTACTATATCCCTCTGACCTTCCTATTGAAGATGAAACACAGAAATTGCATCGGAATTAAAAAGAAATGACACAATGCCGACTTAAGTACAAGAATACTGACTCTTCATACTGTCTATGTTTTGAACCATTCGTGTGACACTAGTTATACATTCCGATGCTTCACTTCTGGTTTAATGTATCCCTTGGACCTTCTTATTGACGATGAAACACAGAAATTGCATCGGAATTAAATACAAGAGGCACAATGGCGACTTAAATACAAGGAGACTGACCCTTCTTACTGTCTATGTTTGAACAACTCCTGTGACACTAGTTATAGATTCCGGTGCTTCACTACAGGTTTACTGTATCCCTTGGACCTTCATTTTGATGATGAAACACAGATATTGCATCGGAATTAAATACAAAAGGCACAATGCCGACTTAAGTACAAGAAGAATGACTCTTCCAACTGTCTATGTTTTGAACCATTCCTGTTGCACTAGTTATAGATTCCGATGCTTCACTTCAGTTTTACTGTGTCCCTCTGTCTTTCTTATTGATGATGAAACACAGAAATTGCATCGGAAATAAATACAAAAGGCACAATGCCGACTCAAGTACAGGAAGACTGACTCTTCCTACTGTCTAAGTTTTGAACCTTTCCTGTGACACTAGTTATACACTCCGATGCTACACTTCAGGTTTACTGTATCCCTTGGACCTTCTTATTGACGATGAAACACAGAAATTGCATCGGAATTAAATATAAAAGCACAATGCCGACTTAAGTACAAGAAGACTGACTCTTCTTACTGTCTATGTTTTGAACCATTTCTGTGACACTAGTTATAGATTCCGATGCTTCACTTCAGGTTTTCTGTGTCCCTCTGACCTTCCTATTGAAGATGAAACACAAAAATTGCATCGGAATTAAATACAAAAGGCACAATGCCGACTTAAGTACAAGAAGACTGACTCTTCTTACTGTCTATGTTTGAACAATTCCTGTGACACTAGTTATTGAATGCGATGCTTCACTTCAGGTAACTGTATCCCTCAGTCCTTCCTATTGAAGATAAAACACAGATTTTGCATCGGAATTAAATACAATTGGCACAATGCCGACTTAAGTACAAGAAGACTGACTCTACCTAGTGTCTATGTTTTGAACCATTCCTGTGACACTAGTTATACATTCCGATGCTTCACTTCAGGTTTCCTGTATCCCTCTGACCTTCCTATTGAAAAAGAAACACAGAAATTGCATCGGAAATAAATACAAAAGGCACAATGGCGACTTATGTACAAGAAGACTGACTCTTCTTACTGTCTATGTTTTGAACCATTCCTGTGACACTAATTATAGATTCCGATGCTTCACTTCAGGTTTACTGTATCCTTGGACCTTCTTATTGACGATGAAACAAAGTAATTTTATCGGAATTAAATACAAAAGGCACAATGGCGACTTAAATGCAAGAAGACTGACTCTTCTTACTGTCTATGTTTGAACAATTCCTGTGACACTAGTTATAGATTCCGATGCTTCACTTCAGGTTTACTGTATCCCTTGGACCTTCTTTTTGACGATGAAACACAGAAATTGCATCGGAATTAAATACAAAAAGCACAATGCCGACTTAAGTACAAGAAGAATAACTCTTCCTACTGTCTATGTTTTGAACCATTCCAGTGACACTGGTTATTGATTCCGATGCTTCACTTCAGTTTTACTGAGTCCCTCTGTCTTTCTTATTGATGATGAAACACAGAAATTGCATCGGAAATAAATACAAAAGGCACAATGCCGACTCAAGTACAAGAAGACTGACTCCTCCTACTGTCTAAGTTTTGAACCTTTCCTGTGACACTAGTTATACACTCTGATGCTACACTTCAGGTTTACTGTATCCCTTGGACCTTCTTATTGACGATGAAACACAGACATTGCATCGGAATTAAATACAAAAGCACAATGCCGACTTAAGTGCAAGAAGACTGACTCTTCTTACTGTCTATGTTTTGAACCATTCCTGTAACACTAGTTATAGATTCCGATGCTTCACATCAGGTTTACTGTATCTCTTGGACCTTCTTATTGACGATGACACACGGAAATTGCATCGGAATTAAATACAAAAAGCACAATGCCGACTTAAGTACAAGAAGAATGACCCTTCCTACTGTCTATGTTTTGAACCATTCCTGTGACACTAGTTATAGATTCCGATGCTTCACTTCAGGTATACTGTATCCCTCTGACCTTCCTATTGAAGATGAAACACAGAAATTGCATCGGAATTAAAAAGAAATGACACAATGCCGACTTAAGTACAAGAATACTGACTCTTCATACTGTCTATGATTTGAACCATTCCTGTGACACTAGTTATTCATTCAGATGCTTCACTTCTGGTTTAATGTATCCCTTGGACCTTCTTATTGACGATGAAACACAGAAATTGCATCGGAATTAAATACAAGAGGCACAATGGCGACTTAAATACAAGGAGACTGACCCTTCTTACTGTCTATGTTTGAACAACTCCTGTGACACTAGTTATAGAATCCGATGCTTCACTACAGGTTTACTGTATCCCTTGGACCTTCTTATTGACGATGAAACAAAGAAATTTTATCGGAATTAAATACAAAAGGCACAGTGGCGACTTAAATACAAGAAGACTGACTCTTCTTACTGTCTATGTTTGAACAATTCCCGTGACACTAGCTATAGATTCCGATGCTTCACTTCAGGTTTACTGTATCCCTTGGACCTTCTTTTTGACGATGAAACACAGAAATTGCATCGGAATTAAATACAAAAGGCACAATGCCGACTTAAGTACAAGGAGAATAACTCTTCCTACTGTCTATGTTTTGAACCATTCCTGTGACACTGGTTATAGATTCCGATGCTTCACTTCAGTTTTACTGTGTCCCTCTGTTCTTCTTGTTGATGATGAAACACAGAGATTACATCGGAAATAAATACAAAAGGCACAATGCCGACTCAACTACAAGAAGACTGACTCTTCCTACTGTCTAAGTTTTGAACCTTTCCTGTGACACTAGTTATACACTCCGATGCTACACTTCAGGTTTACTGTATCCCTTGGACCTTCTTATTGACGATGAAACACAGAAATTGCATCGAAATTAAATACAAAAGCACAATGCCGACTTAAGTACAAGAAGACTGACTCTTCTTACTGTCTATGTTTTGAACCATTCCTGTGACACTAGTTATAGATTCCGATGCTTCACTTCAGGTTTACTGTATCCCTCTGACCTTCCTATTGATGATGAAACACACAAATTGCATCGGAATTAAATACAAAAGGCACAATGCCGACTTAAGTACAAGAAGACTGACTCTTTTTACTGTCTATGTTTTGAACCATTCCTGTGACACTAGTTATACATTCCGATGCTTCACGTCAGGTTTACTGTATCCCTTGACTTTCTTATTGACGATTAAACACAGAAATTGTATCGGAATTAAATACAAAAGGCACAATGTTGCCTTAAGTACAAGAAGAATGACTCTTCCTACTGTCTATGTTTTGAACCATTCCTGTGATACTAGTTATAGATTCCGATGCTTCAATTCGGGTTTACTGTATCTCTTGGACCTTCTTATTGACGATGAAACACAGAAATTGCATCGGAATTAAATACAAAAGTCACAATGCCGACTTAAGTACAGGAAGACTGACTCTACCTACTGTCTATGTTTTGAACCATTCCTGTAACACTAGTTATAGATTCCGATGCTTCACTTCAGGTTTACTGTATCTCTTGGACCTTCTTATTGACGATGAAACACAGAAATTGCATCGGAATTAAATACAAAAGGCACAATGCCGACTTAAGTACAAGAAGAATGACCCTTCCTACTGTCTATGTTTTGAACCATTCCTGTGACACTAGTTATAGATTCCGATGCTTCACTTCAGGTTTACTATATCCCTCTGACCTTCCTATTGAAGATGAAACACAGAAATTGCATCGGAATTAAAAAGAAATGACACAATGCCGACTTAAGTACAAGAATACTGACTCTTCATACTGTCTATGTTTTGAACCATTCGTGTGACACTAGTTATACATTCCGATGCTTCACTTCTGGTTTAATGTATCCCTTGGACCTTCTTATTGACGATGAAACACAGAAATTGCATCGGAATTAAATACAAGAGGCACAATGGCGACTTAAATACAAGGAGACTGACCCTTCTTACTGTCTATGTTTGAACAACTCCTGTGACACTAGTTATAGATTCCGGTGCTTCACTACAGGTTTACTGTATCCCTTGGACCTTCATTTTGATGATGAAACACAGATATTGCATCGGAATTAAATACAAAAGGCACAATGCCGACTTAAGTACAAGAAGAATGACTCTTCCAACTGTCTATGTTTTGAACCATTCCTGTTGCACTAGTTATAGATTCCGATGCTTCACTTCAGTTTTACTGTGTCCCTCTGTCTTTCTTATTGATGATGAAACACAGAAATTGCATCGGAAATAAATACAAAAGGCACAATGCCGACTCAAGTACAGGAAGACTGACTCTTCCTACTGTCTAAGTTTTGAACCTTTCCTGTGACACTAGTTATACACTCCGATGCTACACTTCAGGTTTACTGTATCCCTTGGACCTTCTTATTGACGATGAAACACAGAAATTGCATCGGAATTAAATATAAAAGCACAATGCCGACTTAAGTACAAGAAGACTGACTCTTCTTACTGTCTATGTTTTGAACCATTTCTGTGACACTAGTTATAGATTCCGATGCTTCACTTCAGGTTTTCTGTGTCCCTCTGACCTTCCTATTGAAGATGAAACACAAAAATTGCATCGGAATTAAATACAAAAGGCACAATGCCGACTTAAGTACAAGAAGACTGACTCTTCTTACTGTCTATGTTTGAACAATTCCTGTGACACTAGTTATTGAATGCGATGCTTCACTTCAGGTAACTGTATCCCTCAGTCCTTCCTATTGAAGATAAAACACAGATTTTGCATCGGAATTAAATACAATTGGCACAATGCCGACTTAAGTACAAGAAGACTGACTCTACCTAGTGTCTATGTTTTGAACCATTCCTGTGACACTAGTTATACATTCCGATGCTTCACTTCAGGTTTCCTGTATCCCTCTGACCTTCCTATTGAAAAAGAAACACAGAAATTGCATCGGAAATAAATACAAAAGGCACAATGGCGACTTATGTACAAGAAGACTGACTCTTCTTACTGTCTATGTTTTGAACCATTCCTGTGACACTAATTATAGATTCCGATGCTTCACTTCAGGTTTACTGTATCCTTGGACCTTCTTATTGACGATGAAACAAAGTAATTTTATCGGAATTAAATACAAAAGGCACAATGGCGACTTAAAAACAAGAAGACTGACTCTTCTTACTATCAATGTTTGAACAATTCCTGTGACACTAGTTAGAGATTCCGATGCTTCACTTCAGGTTTACTGTATCCCTTGGACCTTCTTTTTAACGATGAAACACAGAAATTGCATCGGAATTAAATACAAAAGGCACAATGGCGACTTAAGTACAAGAAGAATAACTCTTCCTACTGTCTATGTTTTGAACCATTCCAGTGACACTGGTTATAGATTCCGATGCTTCACTTCAGTTTTACTGTGTCCCTCTGTCCTTCTTGTTGATGATGAAACACAGAGATTGCATCGGAAATAAATGCAAAAGGCACAATGCCGACTCAAGTACAAGAAGACTGACTCTTCCTACTGTCTAAGTTTTGAACCTTTCCTGTGACACTAGTTATACACTCTGATGTTTCCTTCAGGTTTAATGTATCCCTTGGATCTTCATATTGACGATGAAACACAGAAATTGCATCGGAATTAAATACAAAAGGCACAATGGCGACTTAAATACAAGAAGACTGACCCTTCTTACTGTCTATGTTTGAACAATTCCTGTGACACTAGTTATAGATTCCGATGCTTCACTACAGGTTTACTGTATCCCTTGGACCTTCATTTTGAGGATGAAACACAGAAATTGCATCGGAATTAAATACAAAAGGCACAATGCCGACTTAAGTACAAGATGAATAACTCTTCCTACTGTCTATGTTTTAAACCATTCCAGTGACACTGGTTATAGATTCTGATGCTTCACTTCAGTTTTACTGTGTCCCTCCGTCCTTCTTGTTGATGATGAAACACCGAGATTGCATCGGAAATAAATACAAAAGGCACAATGCCGACTCAAGTACAAGAAAACTGACTCTTCCTACTGTCTAAGTTTTGAACCTTTCCTGTGACACTAGTTATACACTCTGATGCTACACTTCAGGTTTACTGTATTTCTTGGACCTTCTTATTGACGATGAAACACAGACATTGCGTCGGAATTAGATACAAAAGCACAATGCCGACTTAAGTACAAGAGGACTGACTCTTCTTACTGTCTATGTTTTGAACCATTTCTGTGACACTAGTTATAGATTCCGATGCTTCACTTCAGGTTTACTGTATCCCTCTGACCTTCCTATTGAAGATGAATCACAGAAATTGCATCGGAATTAAATACAAAAGGCACAATGCCGACTTAAGTACAAGAAGACTGACTCTTCTTACTGTCTATGTTTGAACAATTCCTGTGACACTAGTTACTGAATGCGATGCTTCACTTCAGGTTAACTGTATCCCTCTGACCTTCCTATTGAAGATAAAACACAGATTTTGCATCGGAATTAAATACAAAAGGCACAATGCTGACTTAAGTACAAGAAGACTGACTCTACCTAGTGTCTATGTTTTGAACCATTCCTGTGACACTAGTTATACATTCCGATGCTTCACTTCAGGTTTCCTGTATCCCTCTGACCTTATAATTGAAAAAGAAACACAGAAATTGCATCGGAAATAAATACAAAAGGCACAATGGCGACTTAAGTACAAGAAGACTGACTCTTCTTACTGTCTATGTTTGAACAATTCCTGTGACACTAGCTATAGATTCCGATGCTTCACTTCAGGTTTACTGTATCCCTTGGACCTACGTTTTGACGATGAAACACAGAAATTGCATCGGAATTAAATACAAAAGGCACAATGCCGACTTAAGTACAAGGAGAATAACTCTTCCTACTGTCTATGTTTTGAACCATTCCTGTGACACTGGTTATAGATTCCGATGCTTCACTTCAGTTTTACTGTGTCCCTCTGTTCTTCTTGTTGATGATGAAACACAGTGATTACATCGGAAATAAATACAAAAGGCACAATGCCGACTCAAGTACAAGAAGACTGACTCTTCCTACTGTCTAAGTTTTGAACCTTTCCTGTGACACTAGTTATACACTCCGATGCTACACTTCAGGTTTACTGTATCCCTTGGACCTTCTTATTGACGATGAAACACAGAAATTGCATCGAAATTAAATACAAAAGCACAATGCCGACTTAAGTACAAGAAGACTGACTCTTCTTACTGTCTATGTTTTGAACCATTTCTGTGACACTAGTTATAGATTCCGATGCTTCACTTCAGGTTTACTGTATCCCTCTGACCTTCCTATTGATGATGAAACACACAAATTGCATCGGAATTAAATACAAAAGGCACAATGCCGACTTAAGTACAAGAAGACTGACTCTTCTTACTGTCTATGTTTTGAACCATTCCTGTGACACTAGTTATACATTCCAATGCTTCACGTCAGGTTTACTGTATCCCTTGACTTTCTTATTGACGATTAAACACAGAAATTGTATCGGAATTAAATACAAAAGGCACAATGTTGCCTTAAGTACAAGAAGAATGACTCTTCCTACTGTCTATGTTTTGAACCATTCCTGTGATACTAGTTATAGATTCCGATGCTTCAATTCGGGTTTACTGTATCTCTTGGACCTTCTTATTGACGATGAAACACAGAAATTGCATCGGAATTAAATACAAAAGTCACAATGCCGACTTAAGTACAGCAAGACTGACTCTACCTACTGTCTATGTTTTGAACCATTCCTGTAACACTAGTTATAGATTCCGATGCTTCACTTCAGGTTTACTGTATCTCTTGGACCTTCTTATTGACGATGAAACACAGAAATTGCATCGGAATTAAATACAAAAGGCACAATGCCGACTTAAGTACAAGAAGAATGACCCTTCCTACGGTCTATGTTTTGAACCATTCCTGTGACACTAGTTATAGATTCCGATGCTTCACTTCAGGTTTACTGTATCCCTCTGACCGCCCTATTGAAGATGAAACACAGAAATTGCATCGGAATTAAAAAGAAATGACACAATGCCGACTTAAGTACAAGAATACTGACTCTTCATACTGTCTATGTTTTGAACCATTCGTGTGACACTAGTTATACATTCCGATGCTTCACTTCTGGTTTAATGTATCCCTTGGACCTTCTTATTGACGATGAAACACAGAAATTGCATCGGAATTAAATACAAGAGGCACAATGGCGACTTAAATACAAGGAGACTGACCCTTCTTACTGTCTATGTTTGAACAACTCCTGTGACACTAGTTATAGATTCCGATGCTTCACTACAGGTTTACTGTATCCCTTGGACCTTCATTTTGACGATGAAACACAGAAATTGCATCGGAATTAAATACAAAAGGCACAATGCCGACTTAAGTACAAGAAGAATGACTCTTCCTACTGTCTATGTTTTGAACCATTCCTGTGACACTGGTTATGGATTCCGATGCTTCACTTCAGTTTTACTGTGTCCCTCTTTCTTTCTTATTGATGATGAAACGCAGAAATTGCATCGGAAATAAATACAAAAGGCACAATGCCGACTTAAGTACAAGAAGAATGACTCTTCCTACTGTCTAAGTTTTGAACCTTTCCTGTGACACTAGTTATACACTCCGATGCTACACTTCAGGTTTACTGTATCCCTTGGACCTTCTTATTGACGATGAAACACAGAAATTGCATCGGAATTAAATACAAAAGCACAATGCCGACTTAAGTACAAGAAGACTGACTCTTCTTACTGTCTATGTTGTGAACCATTTCTGTGACACTAGTTATAGATTCCGATGCTTCACTTCAGGTTTACTGTATCCCTCCGACCTTCCTATTGAAGATAAAACACAGATTTTGCATCGGAATTAAATACAATAGGCACAATGACGACTTAAGTACAGGAAGACTGACTCTTCCTACTGTCTATGTTTTGAACCATTCCTGTGACACTAGTTATGGATTCCGATGCTTCACTTCAGGTTTACTGTATCTCTTGGACATTCTTATTGACGATGAAACACAGAAATTGCATCGGAATTACATACAAAAGGCACAATGCCGACTTAAGTACAAGAAGAATGACTCTTCCTACTGTCTATGTTTTGAACCATTCCTGTGACACTAGTTATAGATTCCGATGCTTCACTTCAGGTTTACTGTATCCCTCCGACCTTCCTATTGAAGATGAAACACAGAAATTGCATCGGAATTAAATAAAAATGACACAATGCCGACTTAAGTACAAGAATACTGACTCTTCTTACTGTCTATGTTTGAACCATTCCTGTGACACTAGTTATACATTCCGACGCTTCACTTCAGGTTTAATGTATCCCTCTGACCATCCTATTGAAGATGAAACACAGAAATTGCATCGGAATTAAACACAAAAGGCACAATGCCGACTTAAGTACAGGAAGACTGACTCTTTCTACTGTCTATGTTTTGAACCATTCCTGTCACACTAGTTATACATTCCGATGCTTCACTTCAGGTTTACTGTATCCCTTGGACCTTCTAATTGACGATGAAACTCAGAAATTGCATCGGAAGTAAATACAAAAGGCACAATGCCGACCTAAATACAAAAAGAATGACTCTTCCTACTGTCTATGCTTTCAACCATTCCTGTGACACTAGTTATAGATTCCGATGCTTCACTTCAGGTTTACTGTATCCCTCTGACCTTCCTATTGAAAATGAAACACAGAAATTGCATCGGAATTAAAAAGAAATGACACAATGCCGACTTAAGTACAAGAATACTGACTCTTCTTACTGTCTATGTTTTGAACCATTCCTGTGACACTAGGTATACATTCCGATGCTTCACTTCAGGTTTAATGTATCCCTTGGAGCCTCTTATTGACGATGAAACACAGAAATTGCATCGGAATTAAATACAAAATGCTCAATGCCGACTTAAGTACATGAAGACTAACTCTTCCTACTGTCTATGTTTGAACCATTCCTGTGACACTAGTTATAGATTCCGATGCTTCACTTCAGGTTTACTGTATCCCTTGGACCTTCTTATTAACGATGAAACACAGAAATTGCATCGGAATTAAATACAAAAGGCACAATGCCGACTTAAGTACAGGAAGAATGACTCTTCCTACTGTCTATGTTTTGAACCATTCCTGTGACACTAGTTATAGATTCCGATGCTTCACTTCAGGTTTACTGTATCCCTCCGACCTTCCTATTGAAGACGAAACACAGAAATTGCATCGGAATTAAATACAAAAGGCACAATGCCGACATAAGTACAAGAAGACTGACTCTTCCAACTGTCTATGCTTTGACGCATTCCTGTGACACTAGTTATAGATTTCGATGCTTCACTTCAGGTTTACTGTATCCTTTCGACCTTCTTATTGGCGATGAAACACAGAAATTGCATCGGAATCAAATACAAACGGCACAATGCAAACTTACGTACAAGAAGAATGACTCTTCCCACTGTCTATGATTTGAACCATTACTGTGACACTAGTTATAGATTCCGATGCTTCACTTCAGGTTTACTGTATCCCTCCGACCTTCCTATAGAAGAAGAAACACAGAAATTGCATCGGAATGAAATAGAAATGACACAATGCCGACTACAGTACAAGAATCCTGACTCTTCTTACTGTCTATGTTTTGAACCATTCCTGTGACACTAGTTATACATTCCGATGCTTCACTTAAGGTTTAGTGTATCCGTCTGACCATCCTATTGAAGATGAAACACAGAAATAAAACGGAATTAAATACAAAAGGCACAATGCCGACTTAAGTACAGGAAGACTGACTCTCTCTACTGTCTATGTTTTGTACCATTCTTGTGACACTAGTTATACATTCCGATGCTTCACTTCAGGTTTACTGTATCCCTTGGACCTTCTTATTGACGATGAAACTCAGAAATTGCATCGGAAGTAAATACCAAAGGCACAATGCCGACCTAAGTACAAGAAGAATGACTCTTCCTACTGTCTATGCTTTCAACCATTCCTGTGATACTAGTTATAGATTCCGATGCATCACGTCAGGTTTACTGTATCCCTCTGACCTTCCTATTGAAGTTGAAACACAGAAATTGCATCGGAATTAAATAGAAAAGGCACAATGCCGACTTAAGTACAAGAAGACTGACAATACTTACTGTCTATGTTTTGAACCATTCCTGTGACACTAGTTATACATTCCGATGCTTCACTTCGGGTTTACTGTATCCCTTGGAGCCTCCTATTGACGATGAAACACAGAAATTGCATCGGAATTAAATACAAAAGGCTCAATGCCGACTTAAGTACAAGAAGACTGACTCTTCCTACTGTCTATGTTTTGAACCATTCCTGTGACACTAGTTATACATTCCGATGCTTCACTTCAGGTTAACTGTATCAATTGGACCTTCGTGTTGACGATGAAACACAGAAATTGCATCGGAATTAAATACAAAAGGCACAATGCCGACTTAAGTACAGGAAGAATGACTCTTCCTACTGTCTATGTTTTGAACCATTCCTGTGACTCTAGTTATAGATTCCGATGCTTCACTTCAGGTTTACTGTATCCCTTCGACCTTCCTATTGAAGATGAAACACAGAAATTGCATCGGAATTAAATACAAAAGGCACAATGCCGACATAAGTACAAGAAGACTGACTCTTCTTACTGTCTATGTTTGAACATTTCCTGTGACACGAGGAATAGATTCCGATGCTTCACATCAGGTTTACTGTATCCCTCTGACCTTCCTATTGAAGATGAAACACAGAAATTTCATCGGAATTAAATACAAAAGGCACAATGCCAACTTAAGCACAACAAGAATGACTCTTCCTTCTGTCTATTTTTATCAACCATTCCGGTGACACTAGTTATAGATTCCGATGCTACACTTCAGGTTTACTGTATCCCTCTGACCTTCCTATTGAAAATGAAACACAGAATTGCATCGGAATTAAATACAAAAGTCACAATGCCGACTTAAGTACAAGAAGACTGACTCTTCTTACTGTCTATGTTTTGAGCCATTCCTGTGACACTAGTTATACATTCTGATGCTTCACTTCACTAGGTTTACTGTATCCCTTGGACCTTCTTATTGACGATGAAACACAGAAATTGCATCGGAATTAACTACAAAAGGCACAATGCCGACTTAATACAAGAAGAATGACGCTTCCTACTTTCTATATTCTGAACCATTCCTGTGACACTAGTAACAGATTCCGATGCTTCACTTCAGGTTTACTGTATCCCTCTGACCTTCCTATTGAAGTTGAAACACAAAAATTGCATCGGAATTAAATACAAAAGGCTCAGTGCCGACTGAAGTACAAGAAGACTGACTCTTCTTACTGTCTAAGTTTGAACAATTCCTGTGACACTAGTTACAGATTCCGATGCATCACTTCCGGTTTACTGTATCCCTTGGACCTTCTTCTTGACGATGAAACACAGAAATTGCATCGGAATAAAATACAAAAGCACAATGCCGACTTTAGTACAAGAAGATTGCCTCTTCCGACTGTCTATGATTTGAACCCTTCCTCTGACACTAGTTATACATTCCGATGCTTCACTTCAGGTTTACTGTATTTCTTGGACCTCCTTCTTGACGATGAAACACAGAAATTGCATCGGAATGAAATACAAAAGGCACAATGCCGACTTAAGTACAAGAAGAATGACTCTTCCTACTGTCTATGTTTTGAACCATTCCTGTGACACTAGTTATAGATTCTGATGCTTCACTTCAGGTGTACTGTATCCCTATGACCTTCGTATTGAAGATGAAACACAGAAATTGCATCGGAATTAAATACAAAAGGCACAATGTTGACATAAGGACAAGAAGACTGACTCTTCTTACTGTCTATGTTTTGAACCATTCCTGTGACACTAGTTATATATTCCGATGTTTCACTTCAGGTTTACTGTATCCCTCTGACTTTTTTATTGACGATGAAACACAGAAATTTCATCGGAATTAAATAAAAAAGACACAATGCCGACTTAAGTACGAGAATACTGACTCTACTTACTGTCTATGTTTTGAACCATTCCTGGACACTAATTGTACATTCCGATGCTTCACTTCAGGTTTACTGTATCCCTTGGACATTCTAATTGACGATGAAACACAGAAATTGCATCGGAATTAAATACAAAATGCACAATGCCGACTTAAGAACAAGAAGACTGACTCTTCCTACTATCTATGTTTTGACTCATTCCTGTGACACCAGTTATACATTCCGATGCTTCACATCAGGTTTAGTGTATCCCTTGGACCTTCTTATTGACGATTAAACACAGAGATTGTATCGAAATTTAATACAAAAGGCTCAATGCCGCCTTATGTACAAGAAGAATCACTCTTCCTACTGTCTATGTTTTGAACCATTCATGTGGCACTGGTTATGGATTCCGATGCTTCACTTCACGTTTACTGTATCCCTCTGACCTTCCTATTGAAGATGAAACACAGAAATTGCATCGGAATTAAATACAAAAGGCACAATGCCGACTTAAGTACAAGAAGACTGACTCTTCCTACTGTCTATGTTTGAACCATTCCTGTGACACTAGTTATAGATTCCGATGCTTCACTTCAGGTTTACTGTATCCCTCTGACCTTCCTATTGAAGATGAAACACAGAAATTGCATCGGAATTAAATACAAAAGGCACAATGTTGACATAAGGACAAGAAGACTGACTCTTCTTACTGTCTATGTTTGATCAATTCCTGTGACACCAGTTATAGATTCCGATGCTTCACTTCACGTTTACTGTATACCTCTGACCTTCCTATTGAAGATGAAACACAGAAATTGCATCGGAATTAAATACAAAAGGCACAATGCCGACTTAAGTACAAGAAGACTGACTCTTCCTACTGTCTATGTTTGAACCATACCTGTGACACTAGTTATAGATTCCGATGCTTCACTTCAGGTTTACTGTATCCCTCTGACTTTCTTATTGACGATGAAACACAGAAATTGCATCGGAATTAAATACAAAAGGCACAATGCCGACTTAAGTACAAGAAGACTGACTCTTCTTACTATCTATGGTTTGAACCATTCCTGTGACACTAGTTATTCATTCCGATGCTTCACTACAGGTTTACTGTATCCCTTGGACCTTCTTATTGACGATGAAACACAGAAATTGCATCGGAATTAAATACAAAAGGCACAATGAAGACTTAAGTACAAGAAGAATGACCCTTCCTACTGTCTATGTTTAGAACCATTACTGTGACACTAGTTGTAGATTCCGATGCTTCACTTCAGGTTTACTGTATCCCTCTGACTTTCTTATTGACGATGAAACACAGAAATTGCATCGGAATTAAATAAAAAAGACACAATGCCGACTTAAGTACAATAATGCTGACTCTACTTACTGTCTATGTTTTGAACCATTCCTGGACTCTAATTGTACATTCCGATGCGTCACTTCAGGTTTACTGTATCCATTGGACATTCTAATTGACGATGAAACACAGAAATTGCATCGGAATTAAATACAAAATGCACAATGCCGACTTAAGAACAAGATGACTGACTCTTCCTACTATCTATGTTTTGAACCATTCCTGTGATACTTGTTACACATTCCGATGCTTCACATCAGGTTTAGTGTATCCCTTGGACCTTCTTATTGACGATTAAACACAGAATTTGTATCGAAATTTAATACAAAAGGCTCAATGCTGCCTTAAGTACTAGAAGAATCACTCTTCCTACTGTCTATGTTTTGAACCATTCCTGTGACACTAGTTATGGACTCCGATGCTTCACTTCAGGTTTACTGTTTCCTTTGGACCTTCTTATTGACGACGAAACAAAGAAATTTCACTGGAATTAAATACAAAAGGCACAATGCCGACTTATGTACAAGAAGAATGACTCTTCCCACTGTCTATGTTTTGAACCATTCCTATGACACTAGTTATAGATTCCGATGTTTCACTTCAGGTTTACTGTATCCCTCTGACTTTCTTATTGACGATGAAACACAGAAATTGAATCGGAATTAAATAAAAAAGACACAATGCCGACTTAAGTACAAGAATACTGACTCTACTTACTGTCTATGTTTTGAACCATTCCTGGACACTAATTGTACATTCCGATGCTTCACTTCAGGTTTACTGTATCCCTTGGACATTCTAATTGACGATGAAACACAGAAATTGCATCGGAATTAAATACAAAATGAACAATGCCGACTTAAGAACAAGAAGACTGACTCTTCCTACTATCTATGTTTTGAACCATTCCTGTGACACTAGTTATACATTCCGATGCTTCACATCAGGTTTAGTGTATCCCTTGGACCTTCTTATTGACGATTAAACACAGAGATTGTATCGAAATTTAATACAAAAGGCTCAAGGCCGCCTTATGTACAAGAAGAATCACTCTTCCTACTGTCTATGATTTGAACCATGCCTGTGACACTAGTTATGGATTCCGATGCTTCACTTCACGTTTACTGTATCCCTCTGACCTTCCTATTGAAGATGAAACACAGAAATTGCATCGGAATTAAATACAAAAGGCACAATGCCGACTTAAGTACAAGAAGACTGACTCTTCCTACTGTCTATGTTTGAACCATTCCTGTGACACTAGTTATAGATTCCGATGCTTCACTTCAGGTTTACTGTATCCCTCTGACCTTCCTATTGAAGATGAAACACAGAAATTGCATCGGAATTAAATACAAAAGGCACAATGTGACATAAGGACAAGAAGACTGACTCTTCTTACTGTCTATGTTTGATCAATTCCTGTGACACCAGTTATAGATTCCGATGCTTCACTTCACGTTTACTGTATCCCTCTGACCTTCCTATTGAAGATGAAACACAGAAATTGCATCGGAATTAAATACAAAAGGCACAATGCCGACTTAAGTACAAGAAGACTGACTCTTCCTACTGTCTATGTTTGAACCATTCCTGTGACACTAGTTATAGATTCCGATGCTTCACTTCAGGTTCACTGTATCCCTCTGACTTTCTTATTGACGATGAAACACAGAAATTGCATTGGAATTAAATACAAAAGGCACAATGCCGACTTAAGTACAAGAAGACTGACTCTTCTTACTATCTATGGTTTGAACCATTCCTGTGACACTAGTTATTCATTCCGATGCTTCCCTACAGGTTTACTGTATCCCTTGGACCTTCTTATTGACGATGAAACACAGAAATTGCATCGGAATTAAATACAAAAGGCACAATGACGACTTAAGTACAAGAATAATGACCCTTCCAACTGTCTATGTTTAGAACCATTACTGTGACACTAGTTGTAGATTCCGATGCTTCACTTCAGGTTTACAGTATCTCTCTGACCTTCCTATTGAAGATGAAACACAGAAATTGCATCGGAATGAAACAGAAAAGGCACAATGCCGACTTAAGTACAAGAAGACTGACTCTTCTTTCTGTCTATGTTTTGAACCATTCCTGTGACACTAGTTATACATTCCGATGCTTCACTTCAGGTTTACTGTATCCCTTGGACCTTCGTATTGACGATGAAACACAGAAATTGCATCGGAATTAAATACAAAAGGCACAATGCCGACTTAAGTACAAGAAGACTGACTCTTCCAACTGTCTATGCTTTGACGCATTCCTGTGACACTAGTTATAGATTTCGATGCTTCACTTCAGGTTTACTGTATCCTTTCGACCTTCTTATTGACGATGAATTACAGAAATTGCATCGGAATTAAATACAAACGGCACAATGCAAACTTAAGTACAAGAAGAATGACTCTTCCCACTGTCTATGATTTGAACCATTACTGTGACACTAGTTATAGATACCGATGCTTCACTTCAGGTTAACTGTATCCCTCTGACCTTCTTATTGACGATGAAACACAGAAATTGCATCGGAATTAAATAGGAAAGGCACAATGCCGACTAAAGTACAAGAAGACTGACATTTTTTTCTGTCTATGTTTTGAACCATTCCTGTGACACTAGTTATATATTCCGATGTTTCACTTCAGGTTTACTGTATCCCTCTGACTTTCTTATTGACGAACAAACACAGAAATTGCATCGGAATTAAATAAAAAAGACACAATGCCGACTTAAGTACAAGAATGCTGACTCTACTTACTGTCTATGTTTTGAACCATTCCTGGACTCTAATTGTACATTCCGATGCTTCACTTCAGGTTTACTGTATCCATTGGACATTCTAATTGACGATGAAACACAGAAATTGCATCGGAATTAAATACAAAATGCACAATGCCGACTTAAGAACAAGAAGACTGACTCTTCCTACTATCTATGTTTTGAACCATTCCTGTGACACTAGTTATACATTCCGATGCTTCACATCAGGCTTAGTGTATCCCTTGGACCTTCTTATTGACGATTAAACACAGAATTTGTATCGAAATTTAATACAAAAGGCTCAATGCCGCCTTAAGTACGAGAAGAATCACTCTTCCTACTGTCTATGTTTTGAACCATTCCTGTGACACTAGTTATGGATTCCGATGCTTCACTTCAGGTTTACTGTTTCCTTTGGACCTTCTTATTGACGATGAAACAAAGAAATTTCACTGGAATTAAATAAAAAAGGCACAATGCCGACTTATGTACAAGAAGAATGACTCTCCCTACTGTCTATGTTTTGAACCATTCCTATGACACTAGTTATAGATTCCGATGCTTCACTTCAGGTTTACTGTATCCCTCTGACTTTCCTATTGAAGATGAAACACAGAAATTGCATCGGAATTAAATACAAAAGGCACAATGCCGACTTAAGTACAAGAAGACTGACTCTTCTTACTGTCTATGTTTGAACAATTCCTGTCACACTAGTTATCGATTCCGATGCTTCACTTTAGGTTTACTGTATCCCTCTGACCTTCTTATTGACGATGAAACACAGAAATTGCATCGGAATTAAATAGAAAAGGCACAATGCCGACTGAAGTACAAGAAGACTGACTCTTCTTCCTGACTATGTTTTGAACCATTTTTGTGACACTAGTTATGGATTCCGATGCTTCACATCAGGTTTACTGTTTCCTTTGGACCTTCTTAATGACGATGAAACAAAGAAGTTTCATTGGAATTAAATACAAAAGGCATAATGCCGACTTAAGTACAAGAAGAATGACTCTCCCTACTGTCTATGTTTTGAACCATTCCTGTGACACTAGTTATAGATTCCGATGCTTCACTTCAGGTTTACTGTATCCCTCTGACCTTCTTATTGATGATGAAACACAGAAATTGCATCGGAAATAAATACAAAAGGCACAATGCCGACTTAAGTACAAGAAGGCTGACTCTTCTTACTGTCTATGATTGAACAACTCCTGTGACACTAGTTATACATTCCGATGCTTCACTTCAGGTTTACTGTATTCCTTGGATTTTCTTATTGACGATGAAACACAGAAAATGCATCGGAATTAAATACAAATGGCTCAATGCCAACTTAAGTACAAGAAGAATGACTCTTCATACTGTATATGTTTTGAACCATTCCTGTGACACTAGTTATACATTCCGATGCTTCACTTCAGGTTTACTGTATCCCTCTGACCTTCTTATTGACGATGAAACACCGAAATTGCATCGCAATTAAATAAAAAGGCACAGTGCCGAATTAAGTAAAAGAAGACTGACTCTTCTTACTGACTATGTTTTCAACCATTCCTGTGACACTAGTTATAGATTCCGATGCTTCACTTCGGTTTACTGTATCCCTCTGACCTTCTTAATGACGATGAAACACAGAAATAGCATCGGAATTAAATACAAAAGGCACAATGCCGACTTAAGTAAAAGAAGACTTACTCTTATTACTGTCTATGTTTTGAACCATTCCTGTGAAAATAGTTATAGTTTCCGATGCTTCACTTCAGGTTTACTGTATCCCTTGGACCTTCTTATTGACGAAGAAACACAGAAATTGCATCGGAATTAACACAAAAGGCACAATGCCGACTTATGTACAAGAAGACTGATGCATCTTACTGTCTATGTTTTGAACCATTCCTGTGACACTAGTTATTGATTACGATGCTTCATTTCAGGTTTACTGTATCCCTTGGACCTTGTTATTTACGATGAAACACAGAAATTGCATCGGAATTAAATACAAAAAGCACAATGCCTACTTAAGTCCAAGTAGACTGACTCTTCTTGCTGTCTATGCTTTGAACCACTCCTGTGACACTAGTTATAGATTCCGAAGCTTCACTTCAGGTTTACTGTATCCCTCTGGCCTTCTTATTGACGATGAAAACACAGAAATTGCATCGGATTTAAAGTGAAAAGGCACAATGCCGACTTAAGTACAAGAATACTGACTCTTCTTACTGTATATGTTTTGACCCATTCCTGTGACACTAGTTATACATTCCGATGCTTCACTTCAGGTTTACTGTTTCCATTGGACCTTCTTATAGACGATGAAACACAGAAATTGCATCGGAATGAAATAGAAAAGGCACAATGCCGACTTAAGTACTAGAAGACTGACTCTTCTTACTGACTATGTTTTGAACCATTTCAGTGACTGTAGTTATAGATTCCGAATTTTCAATTCAGATTTACTGTATCCCTCTGACCTTCTTATTGACGATGAAACACAGAAATTGCAACGGAATTAAATAAAAAGGCACAATGCCGAATTAAGTACAAGAAGACTAACTCTTCTTACTGACTATGCTTTGAACCATTCCTGTGACACTAGTTATGGATTCCGATGCTTCACTTCAGGTTTACTGTATCCCTCTGACCTTCTTATTGTCGATAAAACACAGATATTGCATCGGAATTAAATACAAAAGGCACAATGCCGACTGAAGTACAAGAAGACTTACTCTTATTACTCTCTATGATTTAAACCACTACTGTGACAATAGTTATAGATTCCGATGCTTCACTTCAGGTTTACTGTATCCCTCTGACTTTCTTATTGACGATGAAACACACAAATTGCATCGGAAATAAATGGAAAAGGCACAATGCCGACTTAAGTACAAGAAGACTGACTCTTCTTACTGACTATGTTTTGACCCATTCCTGTGACACTAGTTATGGATTCCGATGCTTCACTTCAGGTTTACTGTTTCCTTTGGACCTTCTTATTGACGATGAAACAAAGAAATTTCATTGGAATTAAATACAAAAGGCACAATGCCGACTTAAGTACAAGAAGAATGGCTCTTCTTTCTCTCTATGTTTGAACAATTCCTGTGACAGTAGTTATAGATTCCGATGCTTTGCATCATTGTTACTGTATCCCTCTGACCTTCTTATTGATGATGAAACACAGAAATTGCATCGGAAATAAATACAAAAGGCACAATGCCGACTCAAGTACAAGAAGACTGACTCTTCCTCCTGTCTATGTTTTGAATAATTCCTGTGACACTAGTTATAGATTCCGATGCTTCACTTCAGGTTTACTGTATCCCTCTGACCTTCCTCTTGAAGATGAAACACAGAAATTGCATCGGAATTAAATACAAAAGGCACAATGCCGACTTAAGTACAAGAAGACTGACTCTTCCTACTGTCTATGTTTGAACAATTCCTGTGACACTAGTTATAGATTCCGATGCTTCACTTCAGGTTTACTGTATCGCTCTGACCATCCTATTGAAGATGAAACACAGAAATTGCATCGGAATCAAATACAGAAGCACAATGCCGACTCAAGTACAAAAAGGCTGGCTCTGCCTACTGTCTATGTTTTGAACCATTTCTGTGACACTAGTTATAAATTCCGATGCTTCACCTCTGGTTTACTGTATCCATCTGACCCTCCTATTGAAGATGAAACACAGAAATTGCATCTGAATTTAATACATAAGGCACAATGCCGACTTTAGTACAAGAAGACTGACTCTTCTTACTGTCTATGTTTGAACAATTCCTGTGACACTAGTTATAGATTCCGATGCTTCACTTCAGGTTTACTGTATCCCTGTGACCTTCTTATTGACGATGAAACACAGAAATTGCATCGGAATTAAATACAAAAGGCACAATGCCGACTTATGTAAAAGAAGACTGACTCTTCATACTGTCCAAGTTTTGAACCATTCATGTGACACTAGTATACATTCCGATGCTTCACTTCAGGTTTACTGTATCCCCGTGACCTTCTTATTGACGATGAAACACAGAAATTGCATCGGAATTAAATAGAAAAGGTACAATGCCGACTTAAGTACAAGAAGACTGACTCCTCTTACTGACTATGTTTTGAAACATTTCTGTGACACTAGTTATAGATTCCGATGCTTCACTTCAGGTTTACCGTATGCCTTGCACCTTCTTATTGACGATGAAACACCGAAATTGCATCGCAATTAAATATATAGGCACATTGCCGAATTAAGTAAAAGAAGACTGACTCTTCTTACTGACTATGTTTTGAACCATTCCTGTGACACTAGTTATAGATTCCGATGCTTCATTTTAGGTTTTCTGTATCCCTGGGACCTTCTTATTGACGATGAAACACAGAAATTGCATTGGAATTAAATACAAAAGGCACAATGCCGACTTATGTCCAAGAAGACTGACTCATCTTACTGTCTATGTTTTGATCAATTCCTATGACACTAGTTATAGATTCCGATGCTTCACTTCAGGTTTACTGTATCAGTCTGACCTTCTTATTGACGATGAAACACAGAAATAGCATCGGAATTAAATAGAAAAGGCACAATGCCGACTTAAGTACAAGAAGACTGACTCTTCTTCCTGACTATGTTTTGAACCATTTTTGTGACACTAGTTATGGATTCCGATGCTTCACATCAGGTTTACTGTTTCCTTTGGACCTTCTTAATGACGATGAAACAAAGAAGTTTCATTGGAATTAAATACAAAAGGCATAATGCCGACTTAAGTACAAGAAGAATGACTCTTCCTACTGTCTATGTTTTGAACCATTCCTGTGACACTAGTTATAGATTCCGATGCTTCACTTCAGGTTTACTGTATCCCTCTGACCTTCTTATTGATGATGAAACACAGAAATTGCATCGGAAATAAATACAAAAGGCACAATGCCGACTTAAGTACAAGAAGGCTGACTCTTCTTACTGTCTATGATTGAACAACTCCTGTGACACTAGTTATACATTCCGATGCTTCACTTCAGGTTTACTGTATTCCTTGGATTTTCTTATTGACGATGAAACACAGAAAATGCATCGGAATTAAATACAAATGGCTCAATGCCAACTTAAGTACAAGAAGAATGACTCTTCATACTGTATATGTTTTGAACCATTCCTGTGACACTAGTTATACATTCCGATGCTTCACTTCAGGTTTACTGTATCCCTCTGACCTTCTTATTGACGATGAAACACCGAAATTGCATCGCAATTAAATAAAAAGGCACAGTGCCGAATTAAGTAAAAGAAGACTGACTCTTCTTACTGACTATGTTTTCAACCATTCCTGTGACACTAGTTATAGATTCCGATGCTTCACTTCGGTTTACTGTATCCCTCTGACCTTCTTAATGACGATGAAACACAGAAATAGCATCGGAATTAAATACAAAAGGCACAATGCCGACTTAAGTAAAAGAAGACTTACTCTTATTACTGTCTATGTTTTGAACCATTCCTGTGAAAATAGTTATAGTTTCCGATGCTTCACTTCAGGTTTACTGTATCCCTTGGACCTTCTTATTGACGAAGAAACACAGAAATTGCATCGGAATTAACACAAAAGGCACAATGCCGACTTATGTACAAGAAGACTGATGCATCTTACTGTCTATGTTTTGAACCATTCCTGTGACACTAGTTATTGATTACGATGCTTCATTTCAGGTTTACTGTATCCCTTGGACCTCCTTATTGACGACGAGACACAGAATTTGCATCGGAATTAAATAGAAAAGGCACAATGCCGACTTAAGTACAAGAAGACTTACTCTTCCTACTGACTATGTTATGAACCATTCCTGTGACACTAGTTATAGATTCCGATGCTTCACTTCAGGTTTACTGTTTCCCTCTGACCTTCTTATTGACGATGAAACACAGAAATTGCATCGGAATTAGATACAAAAAGCACCATGCCGACTTAAGTACAAGAGGACTGACTCTTCTTACTGTCTATGATTTGAAACATTCCTGTGACACTAGTTATAAATTCCGATGCTTCACTTCAGGTTTACTGTATCCCTCTGACCTTATTGACGATGAAACACAGAAAATGCGTCGGAATTAAATACAAAAGGCACAATGCCGACTTAAGTACAAGGAGACTGACCCTTCTTACTGTCTATGTTTGAACAACTCCTGTGACACTAGTTAGAGATTCCGATGCTTCACGTCAGGTGTACTGTATCCCTTGGACCTTGTTATTTACGATGAAACACAGAAATTGCATCGGAATTAAATACAAAAAGCACAATGCCTACTTAAGTCCAAGTAGACTGACTCTTCTTGCTGTCTATGCTTTGAACCACTCCTGTGACACTAGTTATAGATTCCGAAGCTTCACTTCAGGTTTACTGTATCCCTCTGGCCTTCTTATTGACGATGAAAACACAGAAATTGCATCGGATTTAAAGTGAAAAGGCACAATGCCGACTTAAGTACAAGAATACTGACTCTTCTTACTGTATATGTTTTGACCCATTCCTGTGACACTAGTTATACATTCCGATGCTTCACTTCAGGTTTACTGTTTCCATTGGACCTTCTTATAGACGATGAAACACAGAAATTGCATCGGAATGAAATAGAAAAGGCACAATGCCGACTTAAGTACTAGAAGACTGACTCTTCTTACTGACTATGTTTTGAACCATTTCAGTGACTGTAGTTATAGATTCCGAATCTTCAATTCAGATTTACTGTATCCCTCTGACCTTCTTATTGACGATGAAACACAGAAATTGCAACGGAATTAAATAAAAAGGCACAATGCCGAATTAAGTACAAGAAGACTAACTCTTCTTACTGACTATGCTTTGAACCATTCCTGTGACACTAGTTATGGATTCCGATGCTTTACTTCAGGTTTACTGTATCCCTCTGACCTTCTTATTGTCGATAAAACACAGATATTGCATCGGAATTAAATACAAAAGGCACAATGCCGACTGAAGTACAAGAAGACTTACTCTTATTACTCTCTATGATTTAAACCACTACTGTGACAATAGTTATAGATTCCGATGCTTCACTTCAGGTTTACTGTATCCCTCTGACTTTCTTATTGACGATGAAACACACAAATTGCATCGGAAATAAATGGAAAAGGCACAATGCCGACTTAAGTACAAGAAGACTGACTCTTCTTACTGACTATGTTTTGACCCATTCCTGTGACACTAGTTATGGATTCCGATGCTTCACTTCAGGTTTACTGTTTCCTTTGGACCTTCTTATTGACGATGAAACAAAGAAATTTCATTGGAATTAAATACAAAAGGCACAATGCCGACTTAAGTACAAGAAGAATGGCTCTTCTTTCTCTCTATGTTTGAACAATTCCTGTGACAGTAGTTATAGATTCCGATGCTTTGCATCATTGTTACTGTATCCCTCTGACCTTCTTATTGATGATGAAACACAGAAATTGCATCGGAAATAAATACAAAAGGCACAATGCCGACTCAAGTACAAGAAGACTGACTCTTCCTCCTGTCTATGTTTTGAATAATTCCTGTGACACTAGTTATAGATTCCGATGCTTCACTTCAGGTTTACTGTATCCCTCTGACCTTCCTCTTGAAGATGAAACACAGAAATTGCATCGGAATTAAATACAAAAGGCACAATGCCGACTTAAGTACAAGAAGACTGACTCTTCCTACTGTCTATGTTTGAACAATTCCTGTGACACTAGTTATAGATTCCGATGCTTCACTTCAGGTTTACTGTATCGCTCTGACCATCCTATTGAAGATGAAACACAGAAATTGCATCGGAATCAAATACAGAAGCACAATGCCGACTCAAGTACAAAAAGGCTGGCTCTGCCTACTGTCTATGTTTTGAACCATTTCTGTGACACTAGTTATAAATTCCGATGCTTCACCTCTGGTTTACTGTATCCATCTGACCCTCCTATTGAAGATGAAACACAGAAATTGCATCTGAATTTAATACATAAGGCACAATGCCGACTTTAGTACAAGAAGACTGACTCTTCTTACTGTCTATGTTTGAACAATTCCTGTGACACTAGTTATAGATTCCGATGCTTCACTTCAGGTTTACTGTATCCCTGTGACCTTCTTATTGACGATGAAACACAGAAATTGCATCGGAATTAAATACAAAAGGCACAATGCCGACTTATGTAAAAGAAGACTGACTCTTCATACTGTCCAAGTTTTGAACCATTCATGTGACACTAGTATACATTCCGATGCTTCACTTCAGGTTTACTGTATCCCTGTGACCTTCTTATTGACGATGAAACACAGAAATTGCATCGGAATTAAATAGAAAAGGTACAATGCCGACTTAAGTACAAGAAGACTGACTCCTCTTACTGACTATGTTTTGAAACATTTCTGTGACACTAGTTATAGATTCCGATGCTTCACTTCAGGTTTACCGTATGCCTTGCACCTTCTTATTGACGATGAAACACCGAAATTGCATCGCAATTAAATATATAGGCACATTGCCGAATTAAGTAAAAGAAGACTGACTCTTCTTACTGACTATGTTTTGAACCATTCCTGTGACACTAGTTATAGATTCCGATGCTTCATTTCAGGTTTTCTGTATCCCTGGGACCTTCTTATTGACGATGAAACACAGAAATTGCATTGGAATTAAATACAAAAGGCACAATGCCGACTTATGTCCAAGAAGACTGACTCATCTTACTGTCTATGTTTTGATCAATTCCTATGACACTAGTTATAGATTCCGATGCTTCACTTCAGGTTTACTGTATCAGTCTGACCTTCTTATTGACGATGAAACACAGAAATAGCATCGGAATTAAATAGAAAAGGCACAATGCCGACTTAAGTACAAGAAGACTGACTCTTCTTACTGACTATGTTTTGAACCATTTTTGTGACACTAGTTATGGATTCCGATGCTTCACTTCAGGTTTACTGTTTCCTTTGGACCTTCTTATTGACGATGGAACAAAGAAATTTCATTGGAATTAAATACAAAAGGCATAATGCCGACTTAAGTACAAGAAGAATGACTCTTCCTACTGTCTATGCTTTGAACCATTCCTGTGACACTAGTTATAGATTCCGATGCTTCATATCAGGTTTACTGTATCCCTCTGACCTTCTTATTGATGATGAAACACAGAAATTGCATCGGAATTAAATAGAAAAGGCACAATGCCGACACAAGTACAAGAAGACTGACTCTTCCTACTGTCTATGTTTTGAACCATTCCTGTGACACTAGTTATAGACTCCGATGCTTCACTTCAGGTTTACTGTATCCCTTGGACCTTCTTATTGACGATGAAACACAGAAATTGCATCGGAATTTAATACAAAAGGCACAACGCCGACTTAAGTACAAGAAGATTGACTCTTCTTACTGTCTATGTTTTGAACCATTTCAGTGACACTAGTTATAAATTCCGATGCTTCACTTCAGGTTTACTGTATCCCTCTGACCTTCCTATTGAAGATGAAACACAGAAATTGCATCTGAATTTAATACAAAAGGCACAATGCCGACTTAAGTAAAAGAAGACTGACTCTTCTTACTGTCTATGTTTGAACAATTCCTGTGACACTAGTTATAGATTCCGCTGCTTCACTTCAGGTTTACTGTATCCCTCTGACCTTAATATTGAAGATGAAATACAGAAATTGCATCGGAATTAAATACAAAAGGGCGAATGCCGATTTAAGTACAGGAAGACTGACTCTTCCTACTGTTTTTTTTTTTTTTTTGAACCATTTCTGTTACACTAGTTATACATTCCCATGCTTCACTTCAGGTTTACTGTATCCCTTGGACCTTGTTATTGACGATGAAGCACTGAGATTGCATCGGAATTAAATGCAAATGGCTCAATGCCGACTTAAGTACAAGAAGAATGACTATTCATACTGTCTATGCTTTGAACCATTCCTGTGACTCTAGTTATACATTCCGATGCTTCACTTCAGGTTTACTGTATCCCTCTGACCTTCTTATTGACGATGAAACACAGAAACTGCATCGGAATTAAATAGAAAAGGTACAATGCCGACTTAAGTACAAGAAGACTGACTCCTCTTACTGACTATGTTTTGAACCATTTCTGTGACACTAGTTATAGATTCCCATGCTTCACTTCAGGTTTACTGTATGCCTTGGACCTTCTTATTGACGATGAAACACCGAAATTGCATGGCAATTAAATATAAAGGCACAGTGCAGAATTAAGTAAAAGAAGACTGACTCTTCTTACTGACTATGTTTTGAACCATTCCTGTGACACTAGTTATATATTCCGACGCTTCACTTCAGGTTTACTGTATCCCTCAGACCTTCCTATTGAAGATGAAACACTGAAATTGCATCGGAATTATATACAAAAGGCACAATGCCGACATAAGTAAAAGAAGACTGAATCTTCTTACTGGCTATGTTCTGTACCATTCCTGTGACACTAGTTATACATTCCGATGCTTCACTTCAGGTTTACTGTATCCCATGGACCTTCTTATTGACGATGAAACACAGAAATTGCATCGGAATTAAATGCAAATGGCTTAATGCCGACTTAAGTGCAAGAAGAATGACTATTCATACTGTCTATGCTTTGAACCATTCCTGTGACAATAGCTATACATTCCGATGTTTCACTTCAGGTTTACTGTATCCCTCTGACTAGCTTATTGACGATGAAACACAGAAATTGCATCGGAATTTATTAGAAAAGGTACAATGCCGACTTAAGTACAAGATGACTGACTCCTCTTACTCACTATGTTTTGAACCATTTCTGTGACACTAGTTACAGATTCCGATGCTTCACTTCAGGTTTACTGTATGCCTTGGACCTTCTTATTGACAATGAAACACCGAAATTGCATCGCAATTAAATATAAAGGCACAAAGCCGAATTAAGTAAAAGAAGACTGACTCTTCTTACTGACTATGTTTTGAACCATTCCTGTGACGCTAGTTATAGATTCCGATGCTTCACTTCTAGTTTACTGTATCCCTCTGACCTTATTGACGATGAAACACAGAAATTGCATCGGAATTAAATAGAAAAGGCAGAATGCCGACTTAAGTACAAGAAGACTGACTCTTCTTACTGACTATGTTTTGAACCATTCCTGTCACACTAGTTATAGATTCCGATGCTTCACTTCAGGTTTACTGTATCCCTTGGACCTTCTTATTGACGATGAAACACATAAATTGCATCAGAATTAAATACAAAAGGCACAATGCCGACTTAAGTACAAGAAGATTGACTCTTCTTAATGTCTATGTTTTGAACCGTTTCTGTGACACTAGTTATAGATTCCGATGCTTCACTTCAGGTTTACTGTATCCCTCTGACCTTCCTATTGAAGATGAAGCACAGAAATTGCATCGGAATTAAATACAAAACACACAATGCCGACTTAAGTAAAAGAAGACTGACTCTTCTTACTGTCTGTGTTTGAACAATTCCTGTGACACTAGTTATAGATTCCGATGCTTCACTTCAGGTTTACTGTATCCCTCTGACCTTAATATTGGAGATGAAATACAGAAATTGCATCGGAATTAAATACAAAAAACCGAATGCCGAGTTAAGTACAAGTAGACTGACCCTTCCTACTCTCTATGTTTTGAACCATTCCTGTGACACTAGTTATACATTCCGATGCTTCACTTCAGGTTTACTGTATCCCTTGGACCTTCTTATTGACGATGAAACACAGAAATTGCATCGGAATTAAATGCAAATGGCTCAATGCCGACTTAAGTACAAGAAGAATGACTATTCATACTGTCTATGATTTGAACCATTCCTGTGACACTAGTTATACATTCCGATGCTTCACTTCAGGTTTACTGTATCCCTCTGACCTGCTTATTGACGATGAAACACAGAGATTGCATCGGAATTACATACAAAAGGCACAATGCCGACTTAAGTACAAGAAGACTGACTCTTCTCACTGTCTATGCTTTGAACCATTTCTGTGGCACTAGTTATGGATTCCAATGCTTCACTTCAGGTTTACTGCATCCCTCTGACCTTCCTATTGAAGATGAAACACTGATATTTCAACGGAATTAAATACAAAAGGCAGAATGCCGACATAAGTAAAAGAAGACTGACTCTTCTTACTGGCTATGTTTTGAACCATTCCTGTGACACTAGTTATACATTCCGATGCTTCACTTCAGGTTTACTGTATCCCTTCGACCTTGTTATTGACGATGAAACACAGAAATAGCATTGGAATTAGATACAAAAGGCACAATGCCGACTTAAGTACAAGAAGACTGACTCTTCTTACTGTATATGTTTTGAACCATTCCTGTGACACTAGTTATACATTCCGATGCTTCACTTCAGGTTTACTGTATCCCTCTGACCTTCTTATTGACGATGAAACACCGAAATTGCATCGCAATTAAATAAAAAGGCACAGTGCCGAATTAAGTAAAAGAAGACTGACTCTTCTTACTGACTATGTTTTCAACCATTCCTGTGACACTAGTTATAGATTCCGATGCTTCACTTCGGTTTACTGTATCCCTCTGACCTTCTTAATGACGATGAAACACAGAAATAGCATCGGAATTAAATACAAAAGGCACAATGCCGACTTAAGTAAAAGAAGACTTACTCTTATTACTGTCTATGTTTTGAACCAATCCTGTGACAATAGTTATAGTTTCCGATGCTTCACTTCAGGTTTACTGTATCCCTTGGACCTTCTTATTGACGAAGAAACACAGAAATTGCATCGGAATTAACACAAAAGGCACAATGCTGACTTATGTACAAGAAGACTGATGCATCTTACTGTCTATGTTTTGAACCATTCCTGTGACACTAGTTATTGATTACGATGCTTCATTTCAGGTTTACTGTATCCCTTGGACCTCCTTATTGACGACGAGACACAGAATTTGCATCGGAATTAAATAGAAAAGGCACAATGCCGACTTAAGTACAAGAAGACTTACTCTTCCTACTGACTATGTTATGAACCATTCCTGTGACACTAGTTATAGATTCCGATGCTTCACTTCAGGTTTACTGTTTCCCTCTGACATTCTTATTGACGATGAAACACAGAAATTGCATCGGAATTAGATACAAAAAGCACCATGCCGACTTAAGTACAAGAGGACTGACTCTTCTTACTGTCTATGATTTGAAACATTCCTGTGACACTAGTTATAAATTCCGATGCTTCACTTCAGGTTTACTGTATCCCTCTGACCTTATTGACGATGAAACACAGAAAATGCGTCGGAATTAAATACAAAAGGCACAATGCCGACTTAAGTACAAGGAGACTGACCCTTCTTACTGTCTATGTTTGAACAACTCCTGTGACACTAGTTAGAGATTCCGATGCTTCACGTCAGGTGTACTGTATCCCTTGGACCTTCTTATTTACGATGAAACACAGAAATTGCATCGGAATTAAATACAAAAAGCACAATGCCTACTTAAGTCCAAGTAGACTGACTCTTCTTGCTGTCTATGCTTTGAACCACTCCTGTGACACTAGTTATAGATTCCGAAGCTTCACTTCAGGTTTACTGTATCCCTCTGGCCTTCTTATTGACGATGAAAACACAGAAATTGCATCGGATTTAAACTGAAAAGGCACAATGCCGACTTAAGTACAAGAATACTGACTCTTCTTACTGTATATGTTTTGACCCATTCCTGTGACACTAGTTATACATTCCGATGCTTCACTTCAGGTTTACTGTTTCCATTGGACCTTCTTATTGACGATGAAACACAGAAATTGCATTGGAATGAAATAGAAAAGGCACAATGCCGACTTAAGTACTAGAAGACTGACTCTTCTTACTGACTATGTTTTGAACCATTTCAGTGACTGTAGTTATAGATTCCGAAGCTTCACTTCAGGTTTACTGTATCCCTCTGACCTTCTTATTGACGATGAAACACAGAAATTGCATCGGAATTAAATAGAAAAGGCACAATGCCGACTTAAGTACAAGAAGACTGCCTCTTCTTACAGACTATGTTTTGAACCATTTTTGTGACACTAGTTATGGATTCCGATGCTTCACTTCAGGTTTACTGTTTCCTTTGGACCTTCTTATTGACGATGGAACAAAGAAATTTCATTGGAATTAAATACAAAAGGCATAATGCCGACTTAAGTACAAGAAGAATGACTCTTCCTACTGTCTATGCTTTGAACCATTCCTGTGACACTAGTTATAGATTCCGATGCTTCATATCAGGTTTACTGTATCCCTCTGACCTTCTTATTGATGATGAAACACAGAAATTGCATCGGAATTAAATAGAAAAGGCACAATGCCGACACAAGTACAAGAAGACTGACTCTTCCTACTGTCTATGTTTTGAACCATTCCTGTGACACTAGTTATAGACTCCGATGCTTCACCGCAGGTTTACTGTATCCCTTGGACCTTCTTATTGACGATGAAACACAGAAATTGCATCGGAATTTAATACAAAAGGCACAACGCCGACTTAAGTACAAGAAGATTGACTCTTCTTACTGTCTATGTTTTGAACCATTTCAGTGACACTAGTTATAAATTCCGATGCTTCACTTCAGGTTTACTGTATCCCTCTGACCTTCCTATTGAAGATGAAACACAGAAATTGCATCTGAATTTAATACAAAAGGCACAATGCCGACTTAAGTAAAAGAAGACTGACTCTTCTTACTGTCTATGTTTGAACAATTCCTGTGACACTAGTTATAGATTCCGCTGCTTCACTTCAGGTTTACTGTATCCCTCTGACCTTAATATTGAAGATGAAAAACAGAAATTGCATCGGAATTAAATACAAAAGGGCGAATGCCGACTTAAGTACAGGAAGACTGACTCTTCCTACTGTTTTATTTTTTTTTTTTGAACCATTTCTGTTACACTAGTTATACATTCCGATGCTTCACTTCAGGTTTACTGTATCCCTTGGACCTTGTTATTGACGATGAAGCACAGAGATTGCATCGGAATTAAATGCAAATGGCTCAATGCCGACTTAAGTACAAGAAGAATGACTATTCATACTGTCTATGCTTTGAACCATTCCTGTGACTCTAGTTATACATTCCGATGCTTCACTTCAGGTTTACTGTATCCCTCTGACCTTCTTATTGACGATGAAACACAGAAATTGCATCGGAATTAAATAGAAAAGGTACAATGCCGACTTAAGTACAAGAAGACTGACTCCTCTTACTGACTATGTTTTGAACCATTTCTGTGACACTAGTTATAGATTCCCATGCTTCACTTCAGGTTTACTGTATGCCTTGGACCTTCTTATTGACGATGAAACACCGAAATTGCATGGCAATTAAATATAAAGGCACAGTGCAGAATTAAGTAAAAGAAGACTGACTCTTCTTACTGACTATGTTTTGAACCATTCCTGTGACACTAGTTATATATTCCGACGCTTCACTTCAGGATTACTGTATCCCTCTGACCTTCCTATTGAAGATGAAACACTGAAATTGCATCGGAATTATATACAAAAGGCACAATGCCGACATAAGTAAAAGAAGACTGAATCTTCTTACTGGCTATGTTCTGTACCATTCCTGTGACACTAGTTATACATTCCGATGCTTCACTTCAGGTTTACTGTATCCCATGGACCTTCTTATTGACGACGAAACACAGAAATTGCATCGGAATTAAATGCAAATGGCTTAATGCCGACTTAAGTGCAAGAAGAATGACTATTCATACTGTCTATGCTTTGAACCATTCCTGTGACAATAGCTATACATTCCGATGTTTCACTTCAGGTTTACTGTATCCCTCTGACTAGCTTATTGACGATGAAACACAGAAATTGCATCGGAATGTATTAGAAAAGGTACAATGCCGACTTAAGTACAAGATGACTGACTCCTCTTACTCACTATGTTTTGAACCATTTCTGTGACACTAGTTACAGATTCCGATGCTTCACTTCAGGTTTACTGTATGCCTTGGACCTTCTTATTGACAATGAAACACCGAAATTGCATCGCAATTAAATATAAAGGCACAAAGCCGAATTAAGTAAAAGAAGACTGACTCTTCTTACTGACTATGTTTTGAACCATTCCTGTGACGCTAGTTATAGATTCCGATGCTTCACTTCAAGTTTACTGTATCCCTCTGACCTTCTTATTGACGATGAAACACAGAAATTGCATCGGAATTAAATAGAAAAGGCAGAATGCCGACTTAAGTACAAGAAGACTGACTCTTCTTACTGACTATGTTTTGAACCATTCCTGTCACACTAGTTATAGATTCCGATGCTTCACTTCAGGTTTACTGTATCCCTTGGACCTTCTTATTGATGATGAAACACATAAATTGCATCGGAATTAAATACAAAAGGCACAATGCCGACTTAAGTACAAGAAGATTGACTCTTCTTAATGTCTATGTTTTGAACCGTTTCTGTGACACTAGTTATAGATTCCGATGCTTCACTTCAGGTTTACTGTATCCCTCTGACCTTCCTATTGAAGATGAAGCACAGAAATTGCATAGGAATTAAATACAAAAGGCACAATGCCGACTTAAGTAAAAGAAGACTGACTCTTCTTACTGTCTATGTTTGAACAATTCCTGTGACACTAGTTATAGATTCCGATGCTTCACTTCAGGTTTACTGTATCCCTCTGACCTTCCTATTGAAGATGAATCACAGAAATTGCGTCGGAATCAAATACAGAAATCACAATACCGACTCAAGTACAAGAAGACTGACTCTTCCTAATGTCTATGTTTTCAACCATTTCTGTGACACTAGTTATAAATTCCAATGCTTCACTTCAAGTTTTCTGTTTCCCTCTGACCTTCCTATTTAAGATGAAACACAGAAATTGCATCTGAATTTAATACAAAAGGCACAATGCCGACATAAGTACAAGAAGACTGACTCTTCTTACTGTCTGTGTTTGAACAATTCCTGTGACACTAGTTATAGATTCCGATGCTTCACTTCAGGTTTACTGTATCCCTCTGACCTTAATATTGGAGATGAAATACAGAAATTGCATCGGAATTAAATACAAAAAACCGAATGCCGAGTTAAGTACAAGAAGACTGACCCTTCCTACTCTCTATGTTTTGAACCATTCCTGTGACACTAGTTATACATTCCGATGCTTCACTTCAGGTTTAGTGTATCCCTTGGACCTTCTTATCGACACTGAAACACAGAAATTGCATCGGAATTAAATGCAAATGGCTCAATGCCGACTTAAGTACAAGAAGAATGACTATTCATACTGTCTATGATTTGAACCATTCCTGTGACACTAGTTATACATTCCGATGCTTCACTTCAGGTTTACTGTAACCCTCTGACCTGCTTATTGAGGATGAAACACAGAGATTGCATCGGAATTACATACAAAAGGCACAATGCCGACTTAAGTACAAGAAGACTGACTCTTGTCACTGTCTATGCTTTGAACCATTTCTGTGGCACTAGTTATGGATTCCAATGCTTCACTTCAGGTTTACTGCATCCCTATGACCTTCCTATTGAAGATGAATCACTGATATTTCAACGGAATTAAATACAAAAGGCAGAATGCCGACATAAGTAAAAGAAGACTGACTCTTCTTACTGGCTATGTTTTGAACCATTCCTGTGACACTAGTTATACATTCCGATGCTTCACTTCAGGTTTACTGTATCCCTTCGACCTTCTTATTGACGATGAAACACAGAAATAGCATTGGAATTAGATACAAAAGGCACAATGCCGACTTAAGTACAAGAAGACTGACTCTTCTTACTGTATATGTTTTGAACCATTCCTGTGACACTAGTTATACATTCCGATGCTTCACTTCAGGTTTACTGTATCCCTCTGACCTTCTTATTGACGATGAAACACCGAAATTGCATCGCAATTAAATAAAAAGGCACAGTGCCGAATTAAGTAAAAGAAGACTGACTCTTCTTACTGACTATGTTTTCAACCATTCCTGTGACACTAGTTATAGATTCCGATGCTTCACTTCGGTTTACTGTATCCCTCTGAATTTCTTAATGACGATGAAACACAGAAATAGCATCGGAATTAAATACAAAAGGCACAATGCCGACTTAAGTAAAAGAAGACTTACTCTTATTACTGTCTATGTTTTGAACCATTCCTGTGACAATAGTTATAGTTTCCGATGCTTCACTTCAGGTTTACTGTATCCCTTGGACCTTCTTATTGACGAAGAAACACAGAAATTGCATCGGAATTAACACAAAAGGCACAATGCCGACTTATGTACAAGAAGACTGATGCATCTTACTGTCTATGTTTTGAACCATTCCTGTGACACTAGTTATTGATTACGATGCTTCATTTCAGGTTTACTGTATCCCTTGGACCTCCATATTGACGACGAGACACAGAATTTGCATCGGAATTAAATAGAAAAGGCACAATGCCGACTTAAGTACAAGAAGACTTACTCTTCCTACTGACTATGTTATGAACCATTCCTGTGACACTAGTTATAGATTCCGATGCTTCACTTCAGGTTTACTGTTTCCCTCTGACCTTCTTATTGACGATGAAACACAGAAATTGCATCGGAATTAGATACAAAAAGCACCATGCCGACTTAAGTACAAGAGGACTGACTCTTCTTACTGTCTATGATTTGAAACATTCCTGTGACACTAGTTATAAATTCCGATGCTTCACTTCAGGTTTACTGTATCCCTCTGACCTTATTGACGATGAAACACAGAAATTGCATCGGATTTAAACTGAAAAGGCACAATGCCGACTTAAGTACAAGAATACTGACTCTTCTTACTGTATATGTTTTGACCCATTCCTGTGACACTAGTTATACATTCCGATGCTTCACTTCAGGTTTACTGTTTCCATTGGACCTTCTTATTGACGATGAAACACAGAAATTGCATCGGAATGAAATAGAAAAGGCACAATGCCGACTTAAGTACTAGAAGACTGACTCTTCTTACTGACTATGTTTTGAACCATTTCAGTGACTGTAGTTATAGATTCCGAAGCTTCACTTCAGATTTACTGTATCCCTCTGACCATCTTATTGACGATGAAACACAGAAATTGCATCTTAATTAAATAAAAAGGCACAATGCCGAATTAAGTACAAGAAGACTAACTCTTCTTACTGACTATGCTTTGAACCATTCCTGTGACACTAGTTATGGATTCCGATGCTTCACTTCAGGTTTACTGTATCCCTCTGACCTTCTTATTGTCGATAAATTACAGATATTGCATCGGAATTAAATACAAAAGGCACAATGCCGACTGAAGTACAAGAAGACTTACTCTTATTACTCTCTATGATTTAAACCACTACTGTGACAATAGTTATAGATTCCGATGCTTCACTTCAGGTTTACTGTATCCCTCTGACTTTCTTATTGACGATGAAACACAGAAATTGCATCGGAATTAAATACAAAAGGCACAATGCCGACTTAAGTACAAGAAGACTGACTCTTCCTACTGTCTATGTTTGAACAATTCCTGTGACACTAGTTATAGATTCCGATGCTTCACTTCAGGTTTACTGTATCCCTCTGACCATCCTATTGAAGATGAAACACAGAAATTGCATCGGAATCAAATACAGAAGCACAATGCCGACTCAAGTACAAAAAGGCTGACTCTTCCTACTGTCTATGTTTTGAACCATTTCTGTGACACTAGTTATAAATTCCGATGCTTCACCTCTGGTTTACTGTATCCATCTGACCCTCCTATTGAAGATGAAACACAGAAATTGCATCTGAATTTAATTTATAAGGCACAATGCCGACTTATGTAAAAGAAGACTGACTCTTCATACTGTCTATGTTTTGAACCATTCATGTGACACTAGTATACATTCCGATGCTTCACTTCAGGTTTACTGTATCCCTGTGACCTTCTTGTTGACGATGAAACACAGAAATTGCATCGGAATTAAATAGAAAAGGTACAATGCCGACTTAAGTACAAGAAGACTGACTCCTCTTACTGACTATGTTTTGAAACATTTCTGTGACACTAGTTATAGATTCCGATGCTTCACTTCAGGTTTACCGTATGCCTTGCACCTTCTTATTGACGATGAAACACCGAAATTGCATCGCAATTAAATATATAGGCACATTGCCGAATTAAGTAAAAGAAGACTGACTCTTCTTACTGACTATGTTTTGAACCATTCCTGTGACACTAGTTATAGATTCCGATGCTTCATTTCAGGTTTTCTGTATCCCTGGGACCTTCTTATTGACGATGAAACACAGAAATTGCATTGGAATTAAATACAAAAGGCACAATGCCGACTTATGTCCAAGAAGACTGACTCATCTTACTGTCTATGTTTTGATCAATTCCTATGACACTAGTTATAGATTCCGATGCTTCACTTCAGGTTTACTGTATCCCTCTGACCTTCTTATTGACGATGAAACACAGAAATTGCATCGGAATTAAATAGAAAAGGCACAATGCCGACTTAAGTACAAGAAGACTGACTCTTCTTACTGACTATGTTTTGAACCATTTTTGTGACACTAGTTATGGATTCCGATGCTTCACTTCAGGTTTACTGTTTCCTTTGGACCTTCTTATTGACGATGGAACAAAGAAATTTCATTGGAATTAAATACAAAAGGCATAATGCCGACTTAAGTACAAGAAGAATGACTCTTCCTACTGTCTATGCTTTGAACCATTCCTGTGACACTAGTTATAGATTCCGATGCTTGACATCAGGTTTACTGTATCCCTCTGACCTTCTTATTGATGATGAAACACAGACATTGCATCGGAATTAAATAGAAAAGGCACAATGCCGACACAAGTACAAGAAGACTGACTCTTCCTACTTTCTATGTTTTGAACCATTCCTGTGACACTAGTTATAGACTCCGATGCTTCACTTCAGGTTTACTGTATCCCTTGGACCTTCTTATTGACGATGAAACACAGAAATTGCATCGGAATTTAATACAAAAGGCACAACGCCGACTTAAGTACAAGAAGATTGACTCTTCTTACTGTTTATGTTTTGAACCATTTCAGTGACACTAGTTATAAATTCCGATGCTTCACTTCAGGTTTACTGTATCCCTCTGACCTTCCTATTGAAGATGAAACACAGAAATTGCATCTGAATTTAATACAAAAGGCACAATGCCGACTTAAGTAAAAGAAGACTGACTCTTCTTACTGTCTATGTTTGAACAATTCCTGTGACACTAGTTATAGATTCCGATGCTTCACTTCAGGTTTACTGTATCCCTCTGACCTTAATATTGAAGATGAAATACAGAAATTGCATCGGAATTAAATACAAAAGGGCGAATGCCGACTTAAGTACAGGAAGACTGACTCTTCCTACAGTTTTTTTTTTTTTGAACCATTTCTGTGACACTAGTTATACATTCCGATGCTTCACTTCAGGTTTACTGTATCCCTTGGACCTTGTTATTGACGATGAAGCACAGAGATTGCATCGGAATTAAATGCAAATGGCTCAATGCCGACTTAAGTACAAGAAGAATGACTATTCATACTGTCTATGCTTTGAACCATTCCTGTGACACTAGTTATACATTCCGATGCTTCACTTCAGGTTTACTGTATCCCTCTGACCTTCTTATTGACGATGAAACACAGAAATTGCATCGGAATTAAATAGAAAAGGTACAATGCCGACTTAAGTACAAGAAGACTGACTCCTCTTACTGACTATGTTTTGAACCATTTCTGTGACACTAGTTATAGATTCCCATGCTTCACTTCAGGTTTACTGTATGCCTTGGACCTTCTTATTGACGATGAAACACCGAAATTGCATGGCAATTAAATATAAAGGCACAGTGCAGAATTAAGTAAAAGAAGACTGACTCTTCTTACTGACTATGTTTTAAACCATTCCTGTGACACTAGTTATATATTCCGACGCTTCACTTCAGGTTTAGTGTATCCCTCTGACCTTCCTATTGAAGATGAAACACTGAAATTGCATCGGAATTATATACAAAAGGCACAATGCCGACATAAGTAAAAGAAGACTGAATCTTCTTACTGGCTATGTTCTGTACCATTCCTGTGACACTAGTTATACATTCCGATGCTTCACTTCAGGTTTACTGTATCCCATGGACCTTCTTATTGACGATGAAACACAGAAATTGCATCGGAATTAAATGCAAATGGCTCAATGCCGACTTAAGTGCAAGAAGAATGACTATTCATACTGTCTATGCTTTGAACCATTCCTGTGACACTAGTTATACATTCCGATTTTTCACTTCAGGTTTACTGTATCCCTCTGACCAGCTTATTGACGATGAAACACAGAAATTGCATCGGAATTTAATAGAAATGGTACAATGCCGACTTAAGTACAAGATGACTGACTCCTCTTACTCACTATGTTTTGAACCATTTCTGTGACACTAGTTACAGATTCCGATGCTTCACTTCAGGTTTACTGTATGCCTTGGACCTTCTTATTGACAATGAAACACCGAAATTGCATCGCAATTAAATATAAAGGCACAAAGCCGAATTAAGTAAAAGAAGACTGACTCTTCTTACTGACTATGTTTTGAACCATTCCTGTGACGCTAGTTATACATTCCGATGCTTCACTTCAAGTTTACTGTATCCCTCTGACCTTCTTATTGACGATGAAACACAGAAATTGCATCGGAATTAAATAGAAAAGGCAGAATGCCGACTTAAGTACAAGAAGACTGACTCTTCTTACTGACTATGTTTTGAACCATTCCTGTCACACTAGTTATAGATTCCGATGCTTCACTTCAGGTTTACTGTATCCCTTGGACCTTCTTATTGACGATGAAACACATAAATTGCATCGGAATTAAATACAAAAGGCACAATGCCGACTTAAGTACAAGAAGATTGACTCTTCTTAATGTCTATGTTTTGAACCGTTTCTGTGACACTAGTTATAGATTCCGATGCTTCACTTCAGGTTTACTGTATCCCTCTGACCTTCCTATTGAAGATGAAGCACAGAAATTGCATCGGAATTAAATACAAAAGGCACAATGCCGACTTAAGTAAAAGAAGACTGACTCTTCTTACTGTCTATGTTTGAACAATTCCTGTGACACTAGTTATAGATTCCGATGCTTCACTTCAGGTTTACTGTATCCCTCTGACCTTCCTATTGAAGATGAATCACAGAAATTGCGTCGGAATCAAATACAGAAATCACAATACCGACTCAAGTACAAGAAGATTGACTCTTCGTAATGTCTATGTTTTGAACCATTTCTGTGACACTAGTTATAAATTCCAATGCTTCACTTCAGGTTTTCTGTTTCCCTCTGACCTTCCTATTGAAGATGAAACACATAAATTGCATCGGAATTAAATACAAAAGGCACAATGCCGACATAAGTACAAGAAGACTGACTCTTCTTACTGTCTGTGTTTGAACAATTCCTGTGACACTAGTTATAGATTCCGATGCTTCACTTCAGGTTTACTGTATCCCTCTGACCTTAATATTGGAGATGAAATACAGAAATTGCATCGGAATTAAATACAAAAAACCGAATGCCGAGTTAAGTACAAGAAGACTGACTCTTCCTACTCTCTATGTTTTGAACCATTCCTGTGACACTAGTTATACATTCCGATGCTTCTCTTCAGGTTTACTGTATCCCTTGGACCTTCTTATTGACGATGAAACACAGAAATTGCATCGGAATTAAATGCAAATGGCTCAATGCCGACTTAAGTACAAGAAGAATGACTATTCATACTGTCTATGATTTGAACCATTCCTGTGACACTAGTTATACATTCCGATGCTTCACTTCAGGTTTACTGTATCCCTCTGACCTGCTTATTGACGATGAAACACAGAGATTGCATCGGAATGACATACAAAAGGCACAATGCCGACTTAAGTACAAGAAGACTGACTCTTGTCACCGTCTATGCTTTGAACCATTTCTGTGGCACTAGTTATGGATTCCAATGCTTCACTTCAGGTTTACTGCATCCCTCTGACCTTCCTATTGAAGATGAAACACTGATATTTCAACGGAATTAAATACAAAAGGCAGAATGCCGACATAAGTAAAAGAAGACTGACTCTTCTTACTGGCTATGTTTTGAACCATTCCTGTGACACTAGTTATACATTCCGATGCTTCACTTCAGGTTTACTGTATCCCTTCGACCTTCTTATTGACGATGAAACACAGAAATAGCATTGGAATTAGATTTAAAAGGCACAATGCCGACTTAAGTACAAGAAGACTGACTCTTCTTACTGACTATGTTTTGAACCATTTTTGTGACACTAGTTATGGATTCCGATGCTTCACTTCAGGTTTACTGTTTCCTTTGGACCTTCTTATTGACGATGGAACAAAGAAATTTCATTGGAATTAAATACAAAAGGCATAATGCCGACTTAAGTACAAGAAGAATGACTCTTCCTACTGTCTATGTTTTGAACCATTCCTGTGACACTAGTTATAGACTCCGATGCTTCACTTCGGGTTTACTGTATCCCTTGGACCTTCTTATTGACGATGAAACACTGATATTGCATCGGAATTTAATACAAAAGGCACAATGCCGACTTAAGTACAAGAAGATTGACTCTTCTTACTGTCTATGTTTTGAACCATTTCAGTGACACTAGTTTTAAATTCCGATGCTTCACTTCAGGTTTACTGTATCCCTCTGACCTTCCTATTGAAGATGAAACACAGAAATTGCATCTGAATTTAATACAAAAGGCTCAATGCCGACTTAAGTAAAAGAAGATTGACTCTTCTTACTGTCTATGTTTGAACAATTCCTGTGACACTAGTTATAGATTCCGATGCTTCACTTCAGGTTTACTGTATCCCTCTGACCTTAATATTGAAGATGAAATACAGAAATTGCATCGGAATTAAATACAAAAGGGCGAATGCCGACTTAAGTACAGGAAGACTGACTCTTCCTACTGTTTTTTTTTTTTTTGAACCATTTCTGTGACACTAGTTATACATTCCGATGCTTCACTTCAGGTTTACTGTATCCCTTGGACCTTGTTATTGACGATGAAGCACAGAGATTGCATCGGAATTAAATGCAAATGGCTCAATGCCGACTTAAGTACAAGAAGAATGACTATTCATACTGTCTATGCTTTGAACCATTCCTGTGACACTAGTTATACATTCCGATGCTTCACTTCAGGTTTACTGTATCCCTGTGACCTTCATATTGACGATGAAACACAGAAATTGCATCGGAATTAAATAGAAAATGTACAATGCCGACTTAAGTACAAGAAGACTGACTCCTCTTACTGACTATGTTTTGAACCATTTCTGTGACACTAGATATAGATTCCCATGCTTCACTTCAGGTTGACTGTATGCGTTGGACCTTCTTATTGACGATGAAACACCGAAATTGCATGGCAATTAAATATAAAGGCACAGTGCAGAATTAAGTAAAAGAAGACTGACTCTTCTTACTGACTATGTTTTGAACCAATCCTGTGACACTAGTTATATATTCCGACGCTTCACTTCAGGTTTACTGTATCCCTCTGAGCTTCCTATTGAAGATGAAACACTGAAATTGCATCGGAATTATATACAAAAGGCACAATGCCGACATAAGTAAAAGAAGACTGAATCTTCTTACTGGCTATGTTCTGTACCATTCCTGTGACACTAGTTATACATTCCGATGCTTCACTTCAGGTTTACTGTATCCCATGGACCTTCTTATTGACGATGAAACACAGAAATTGCATCGGAATTAAATACAAAAGGCACAATGCCGACTTAAGTACAACAAGATTGACTCTTCTTAATGTCTATGTTTTGAACCGTTTCTGTGACACTAGTTATAGATTCCGATGCTTCACTTCAGGTTTACTGTATCCCTCTGACCTTCCTATTGAAGCTGAAGCACAGAAATTGCATCGGAATTAAATACAAACGGCACAATGCCGACTTAAGTAAAAGAAGACTGACTCTTCTTACTGTCTATGTTTGAACAATTCCTGTGACACTAGTTATGGATTCCGATGCTTCACTTCAGGTTTACTGTATCCCTCTGACCTTCCTATTGAAGATGAAACACAGAAATTGCGTCGGAATCAAATACAGAAATCACAATACCGACTCAAGTACAAGAAGACTGACTCTTCCTAATGTCTATGTTTTGAACCATTTCTGTGACACTAGTTATAAATTCCAATGCTTCACTTCAGGTTTTCTGTATCCCTCTGACCTTCCTATTGAAGATGAAACACAGAAATTGCATCTGAATTTAATACAAAAGGCACAATGCCGACATAAGTACAAGAAGACTGACTCTTCTTACTGTCTGTGTTTGAACAGTTCCTGTGACACTAGTTATAGATTCCGATGCTTCACTTCAGGTTTACTGTATCCCTCTGACCTTAATATTGGAGATGAAATACAGAAATTGCATCGGAATTAAATACAAAAAGCCGAATGCCGAGTTAAGTACAAGAAGACTGACTCTTCCTACTCTCTATGTTTTGAACCATTCCTGTGACACTAGTTATACATTCCGATGCTTCACTTCAGGTTTACTGTATCCCTTGGACCTTCTTATTGACGATGAAACACAGAAATTGCATCGGAATTAAATGCAAATGGCTCAATGCCGACATAAGTACAAGAAGAATGACTATTCATACTGTCTATGCTTTGAACCATTCCTGTGACACTAGTTGAACATTCCGATGCTTCACTTCAGGTTTACTGTATCCCTCTGACCTGCTTATTGACGATGAAACACAGAGATTGCATCGGAATTACATACAAAAGGCACAATGCCGACTTAAGTACAAGAAGACTGACTCTTCTCGCTGTCTATGCTTTGAACCATTTCTGTGACACTAGTTATGGATTCCAATGCTTCACTTCAGGTTTACTGCATCCCTCTGACCTTCCTATTGAAGATGAAACACTGATATTGCATCGGAATTAAATACAAAAGGCAGAATGCCGACATAAGCAAAAGAAGACTGACTCTTCTTACTGGCTATGTTTTGAACCATTCCTGTGACACTAGTTACACATTCCGATGCTTCACATCAGGTTTACTGTATCCCTTCGACCTTCTTATTGACGATGAAACACAGAAATAGCATTGGAATTAGATACAAAAGGCACAATGCCGACTTAAGTACAAGAAGACTGACACTTATTACTCTCTATGTTTTGAACCATTCCTGTGACACTAGTTATAGTTTCCGATGCTTCACTTCAGGTTTACTGTATCCCTTAGACCTTCTTATTGACGATGAAACACAGAAATTGCATCGGAATTGATACAAAAGGCACAATGCCGACTTATGTACAAGAAGACTGATTCATCTTACTGTCTATGTTTTGAACAATTCCTGTTACACTAGTTATTGATCACGAAGTTTCACTTCAGGTTTACTGTATCACTTGGACCTTCTTATGGACGACGAAACACAAAAAAACTGCATCGGAATCAAATACAGAAATCACAATGCCGACTCAAGTACAAGAAGGCTGACTCTTCCTAATGTCTAGGTTTTGAACCATTTCTGTGACACTAGTTATAAATTCCAATGCTTCACTTCAGGTTTTCTGTATCCCTCTGACCTTCCTATTGAAGATGAAACACAGAAATTGCATCTGAATTTAATACAAAAGGCACAATGCCGACATAAGTACAAGAAGACTGACTCTTCTTACTGACTATGTTTTGAACCATTCCTGTGACACTAGTTATAGGTTCCGATGCTTCACTTCAGGTTTACTGTATCCCTCTGACCTTAATATTGGAGATGAAATACACAAATTGCATCGGAAATAAATACAAAAGCCCGAATGCCGATTTAAGTACAAGAAGACTTACTCTTCCTACTCTCTATGTTTTGAACCATTCCTGTAACACTAGTTATTCATTCCGATGCCTCACTTCAGGTTTACTGTATCCCTTGGACCTTCTTATTGACGATGAAGCACAGAGATTGCATCGGAATTAAATACAAAAGGCACAATGCCGACTTAAGTACAAGAAGACTGACTCTTCTCACTGTCTATGCTTTGAACCATTTCTGTGACACTAGTTATGGATTCCAATGCTTCACTTCAGGTTTACTGCATCCCTCTGACCTTCCTATTGAAGATGAAACACTGATATTGCATCGGAATTAAATACAAAAAGCAGAATGCCGACATAAGTAAAAGAAGACTGACTCTTCTTACTGGCTATGTTTGAACCATTCCTGTGACACTAGTTATACATTCCGATGCTTCACTTCAGGTTTACTGTATCCCTTGGACCTTTTTATTGACGATGAAACACAGAAATTGCATCGGAATTAAATACAAATGGCTCAATGCCGACTTAAGTACAAGAAGAATGACTCTTCATACTGTCTATGTTTTGAACCATTCCTGTGACACTAGTTATACATTCCGATGCTTCACTTCAGGTTTACTGTATCCCTCTGACCTTCTTATTGAGGATGATACACAGAAATTCCATCGGAATTAAATAGAAAAGGTACAATGCCGACTTAAGTACAAGAAGACTGACTCCTCTTACTCACTATGTTTTGAACCATTTCTGTGACACTAGTTATAGATTCCGATGCTTCACTTCAAGTTTACTGTATGCCTTGGACCTTCTTATTGACGATGAAACACCGAAATTGCATCGCAATTAAATATAAAAGCACAGTGCCGAATTAAGTAAAAGAAGACTGACTCTTCTTACTGACTATGTTTTGAACCATTCCTGTGACACTAGTTATAGATTCTGATTCTTCACTTCGGTTTACTGTATCCCTCTGACCTTCCTAATGACGATGAAACACAGAAATAGCATTGGAATTAAATACAAAAGGCACAATGCCGACTTAAGGACAAGAAGACAGACTCTTATTACTCTCTATGTTTTGAACCATTTATGTGACACTAGTTATAGTTTCCGATGCTTCACTTCAGGTTTACTGTATCCCTTGGACCTTCTTATTGACGATGAAACACAGAAATTGCATCGGAATTGATACAAAAGGCACAATGCCGACTTATGTACAAGAAGACTGATTCATCTTACTGTCTATGTTTTGAACAATTCCTGTGACACTAGTTATTGATTACGATGCTTCACTTCAGGTTTACTGTATCCCTTGGACCTCCTTATGGACGACGAAACACAGAAATTGCATCGGAATTAAATAGAAAAGACACAATGCCGACTTAAGTACAAGAAGACTTACTCTTCCTACTGACTATGTTTTGAACCATTCCTGTGACACTACTTATAGATTCCGATGCTTCATTTCACGTTTACTGTATCCCTCAGACCTTCTTATTGACGATGAAACACAGAAATTGCATCGGAATTAGATACAAAAAGCACAATGCCTACTTAAGTTCAAGAGGACTGACTCTTCTTACTGTCTATGTTTTGAAACATTCCTTTGACACTAGTTATAAATTCCGATGCTTCACTTCAGGTTTACTGTATCCCTCTGACCTTCTTATTGACGATGAAACACAGAAATTGCATCGGAATTAAATAGAAAAGTTACAATGCCGACTTAAGTACAATGAGACTGACTCTTCTTACTGTCTATTTTTTGAACCATTCCAGTGACACAAGTTATAGATTTGGATGCTTCACTTCAGGTGTACTGCATCCCTTGGACCTTCTTATTGACGATGAAACACAGAAATTGCATCGGAATTAAATAGAAAAGGCACAATGCCGACTTAAGTACAAGAAGACTGACTCTTCTTACTGACAATGTTTTGAACCATTCCTGTGACACTAGTTATAGATTCCGATGCCTCACTTCAGTTTTACTGTATCCCTTGGACATTCTTACTGACTATGCAACACAGTTATTGCATCGGAATTAAACACAAAAGGCACAATGCCGACTTAAGTACAAGAAGACTGACTCTTCCTACAGTCGATGTTTTGAACCATTCCTGTGACACTAGTTATTGATTCCAATGCTGCACTTCAGGTTTACTGTATCCATCTGACCTTCCTGTTGACGATGAAACACAGAAATTGGATCGGAATGAAATAGAAAAGGCACAATGCCGAGTTAAGTACAAGAAGACTGACTTTTCCTACTGTCTATGCTTTGAATCATTCCTGTGACACTAGTTATACATTCCGATGCTTCACTTCAGGTTTACTGTATCCCTCTGACCTTCTTATTGATGATGAACCACAGAAAATGCATCGGAATTAAATACAAAGTGCACAATGCCGACTTAAGTACAAGAAGACTGACTCTTCTTACTGTCTATGATTTGATCCATTCCTGTGACACTAGTTGGAGATTACGATGCGTCACTTCAGGTGAACTGTATCCCTTGAACCTTCTTATTTACGATGAAACACAGAAATTGCAACGGAATTAAATAGAAAAGTCACAATGCCGACTTAAGTACAAGAAGAATGTCTCTTCCTACTGTCTATGCTTTGAACCATTCCTGTGACACTAGTTATAGATTCCGACGCTTCACTTCTGGTTTACTGTATCCCTCTGACCTTCTTATTGTCGATGAAACACAGAAATTGCATCCAAAATTAATACAAAAGGCACAATGCCGACTCAAGTAGATGAAGACTGACTCTTCCTACTGTCTATGTTTTGAACGATTCCTGTGACACTACTTATAGATTCCGATGCTTCATTTCACGTTTACTGTATCCCTCTTACCTTCTTATTGACGATGAAACACAGAAAATGCAACGGAATGATATAGAAAAGGCACAACGCCGACTTAAGTACTAGAAGACTGACTCTTCTTACTGACTATGTTTTGAACCATTTCTGTGACTCTAGTTATAGATTCCGATGCTTCACTTCAGATTTACTGTATCCCTCTGACCTTCTTATTGACGATGAAACACAGAAATTGCATCGGAATTAAATAAAAAGGCACAATGCCGAATTAAGTAAAGAAGACTGACTCTTATTACTCTCTATGATTCGAACCATTCCTGTGACACTAGTTATAGATTCCGATGCTTCACTTCAGGTTTACTGTATCCCTTGGACCTTCTTATTGACGATGATACACAGAAATTGCATCGGAATTAAATACAAAAGGCACAATGCCGACTCAAGTAGATGAAGACTGACTCTTCCTACTGTCTATGTTTTGAACGATTCCTGTGAAACTAGTTATACACTCCGATGCTTCACTTCAGGTTTACTGTATCCCTCTTACCTTCTTATTGACGATGAAACACAGAAAATGCAACGGAATGATATAGAAAGAGCACAACGCCGACTTAAGTACAAGAAGACTGACTCTTCTTACTGACCATGTTTTGAACCATTCCTGTGACACTAGTTATAGATTCCGATGCCTCACTTCAGTTTTACTGTATCCCTTGGACATTCTTATTGACTATGCAACATAGTTATTGCATCGGAATTAAACACAAAAAGCACGATGCCGACTTAAGTACAAGAGGACTGACTCTTCTTACTGTCTATGTTTCGAAACATTCCTGTGACACTAGTTATACATTCCGATGCTTCACTTCAGGTTTACAGTGTCCCTTGGACCTTCTTATTGACGATGATACACAGAAGTTGCATCGGAATTAAATACAAAAGGCACAAAGCCGACTTAAGTACAAGAAGACTGACTCTTCTTACTGTCTGAATTTTAAACCATTCCTGTGACACTAATTATATATTCCGATGCTTCACTTCAGGTTTACTGTAGCCCTCTGACCTTCTTATTGACGATGAAACACAGAAATTGCATCGGAATTAAATAAAAAGGCACACTGCCGAAATAAGTACAAGAAGACTAACTCTTCTTACTGACTATGTTTTGAACCATTCCTGTTACACTAGTTATAGATTCCGATGCTTCACTTCAGGTTTACTGTATCCCTCTGACCTTCTTATTGACGATGAAACACAGAAATTGCATCGGAATAAAATAAAAAGGCACAATGCCGAATTAAGTACAAGAAGACTAACTCTTCTTACTGACTACGTTTTGAACCATTCCTGTGACACTAGTTATAGATTCCGATGCTTCACTTCAGGCTTACTGTATCCCTCTGACCTTCTTATTGACGATAAAACACAGAAATTGCATCGGAATTTAATACAAAAAGCACAATGCCGACTTAAGGACAAGAGGACTGACTCTTCTTACTGTCTATGTTTTGAAACATTCCTGTGACACAAGTTATAGATTCCGATGCTTCACTTCAGGTTTACAGTATCCCTTGGACCTTCATATTGACGATGATACACAGAAATTGCATCGGAGTTAAGTAGAAAAGGCACAATGCCGACTTATGTACAAGAAGACTGACTCTTCCTACTGTCTATGTTTTGAACCATTCCTGTGACACTAGTTATATATTCCGATGCTTCACTTCTGGTTTACTGTAGCACTCTGACCTTCCTATTGAAATGAAACACAGAAATTTCATCGGAATTAAATACAAAAGGCACAATGCCGACTTAATTAGAAGAAGACTGACTCTTCTTACTGTCTATGTTTGAACAATTCCTGTGACACTAGTTATAGATTCCGATGCTTCACTTCAGGTTTACTGTATCCCTTGGACCTTCTAATCGACGATGAAACACTGAAATTGCATCGGAATTAAATACAAAAGGCACAATGCTGACTTAAGTACAAGAAGACTGACTCATCGTACTGTCTATGTTTGAACCATTGCTGTGACACTAGTTATAGATTCCGATGCTTCACTTCAGGTTTACTGTATCCCTTGGACCTTCTCATTGACGATAAAACACAGAAATTGCATCGGAATTAAATACAAAAGGCGCAATGTCGACTTATGTCCAAAAAGACTGACTCATCTTACTGTCTATGTTTGGAACCATTCCTGTGTCACTAGTTATAGATTCCGATGCTTCACTTCAGGTTTACTGTATCCCTTGGACCTTCTTATTGACGACGAAACACAGAAATTGCATCGGAATTAAATAGAAAAGGCACAATGCCGACTTATGTACAAGAAGACTGACTCTTCCTTTTGTCTATGTTTTGAACCATTCCTGTGACACTAGTTATAGATTCCGATGCTTCACTTCAGGTTTACTGTATCCCTCTGACCTTCTTATTGACGATGGAACACAGAAATTGCATCGGAATTAGATACAAAAAGCACAATGCCGACTTAAATACAAGAGGACTGACTCTTCTTACTGTCTCTGTTTTGAAACATTCCTGTGACACTAGTTATAGATTCCGATGCTTCACTTCAGGTTTACAGTATCCCTTGGACCTTCTTATTGACGATGATACCCAGAAATTGCATCGGAATTAAGTAGAAAAAACACAATGCCGACTTATGTACAAGAAGACTGACTCTTCCTACTGTCTATGTTTTGAACCATTCCTGTGACACAAGTTATATATTCCGATGCTTCACTTCAGGTTTACTGTAGCCCTCTGACCTTCCTATAGAAATGAAACACAGAAATAGCATTGGAATTAAATAGAAAACGCACGATGCCGACTTGTTCACAAGGAGACTGACTCTTCTTACTCTCTATGTTTTGAACCATTCGTGTGACACTAGTTATAGATTCCGATGCTTCATTTCAGGTTTACTGTATCCCTTGGACCTTCTTTTTGACGATGAAACAAAGAAATTTCATCGGAATTAAATACAAAAGGCACAATGCGGACTTAAGTAGAAGAAGACTGGCTCTTCTTACTGTCTATGTTTGAACCATTGCTGTGACACTAGTTACAGATTCCGATGCTTCACTTCAGATTTACTGTATCCCTTGGGCCTTCTTATTGACGGCGAAACACAGAAATTGCATCGGAATTAAATAGAAAAGGCACAATGCCGACTTAAGTACAAGAAGACTGACTCTACCGACTGTCTATGTTTTGAACCATTCCTGTGACACTAGTTACAGATTCCGATGCTTTACTTCAGGTGTACAGTATTCCTTGGACCTTCTTATTGACGATGAAACACAAAAATTGCATCGGAATTAAATACAAAACGCACAATGCCGACTTAAGTACAAGTAGACTGACTCTTCTTATTGTCTATTTTTTAACCATTCCTGTGACACTAGTTATAGATTCCGATGCTTCAGTTAAGGTTTACTGTATCCCTCTGACCTTCGTGTGAACGATGAAACACAGAAATTGCATCGGAATTAAATAGAAAAGGCACAATGCCGACTTATGTACAAGAAGACTGACTCTTCCTACTGTCTATGATTTGAACCATTCCTGTGACACTAGTTATTGATTCCGATGCTTCACTTCAGTTGTACAGTATTCCTTGGACCTTCTTATTGACGATGAAACACAAAAATTGCATCGGAATTAAATACAAAACGCACAATGACGACTTAAGTACAAGTAGACTGACTCTTCTTACTGACTATGTTTTGAACCATTCCTGTTACACTAGTTATAGTGTGTGATGCTTCACTTCAGGTTTACTGTATCCCTCTGACCTTCCTTTTGACGATGAAACACAGAAATTGCATCGGAATTAAATACAAAAGGCACAATGCTGACTTAAGTACATGTAGACTGACTCTTCCAACTGTCTATGTTTTGAACCATTCCTGTGACACTAGTTATTGATTCCGATGATTCACTTCAGGTTTACTGTATCCCTCTGACCTTCTTATTGACGATGAAACACAGAAATTGCATCGGAATTAAATAGGAAAGGCACAATGCCGACTAAAGTACAAGAAGACTGACATTTTTTTCTGTCTATGTTTTGAACCATTCCTGTGACACTAGTTATATATTCCGATGTTTCACTTCAGGTTTACTGTATCCCTCTGACTTTCTTATTGACGAAGAAACACAGAAATTGCATCGGAATTAAATAAAAAAGACACAATGCCGACTTAAGTACAAGAATGCTGACTCTACTTACTGTCTATGTTTTGAACCATTCCTGGACTCTAATTGTACATTCCGATGCTTCACTTCAGGTTTACTGTATCCATTGGACATTCTAATTGACGATGAAACACAGAAATTGCATCGGAATTAAATACAAAATGCACAATGCCGACTTAAGAACAAGAAGACTGACTCTTCCTACTATCTATGTTTTGAACCATTCCTGTGACACTAGTTATACATTCCGATGCTTCACATCAGGTTTAGTGTATCCCTTGGACCTTCTTATTGACGATTAAACACAGAATTTGTATCGAAATTTAATACAAAAGGCTCAATGCCGCCTTAAGTACAAGAAGAATCACTCTTCCTACTGTCTATGTTTTGAACCATTCCTGTGACACTAGTTATGGATTCCGATGCTTCACTTCAGGTTTACTGTTTCCTTTGGACCTTCTTATTGACGATGAAATAAAGAAATTTCACTGGAATTAAATAAAAAAGGCACAATGCCGACTTATGTACAAGAAGAATGACTCTTCCTACTGTCTATGTTTTGAACCATTCCTATGACACTAGTTATAGATTCCGATGCTTCACTTCAGGTTTACTGTATCCCTCTGACTTTCCTATTGAAGATGAAACACAGAAATTGCATCGGAATTAAATACAAAAGGCACAATGCCGACTTAAGTACAAGAAGACTGACTCTTCTTACTGTCTATGTTTGAACAATTCCTGTCACACTAGTTATCGATTCCGATGCTTCACTTTAGGTTTACTGTATCCCTCTGACCTTCTTATTGACGATGAAACACAGAAATTGCATCGGAATTAAATAGAAAAGGCACAATGCCGACTGAAGTACAAGAAGACTGACTCTTCTTCCTGACTATGTTTTGAACCATTCCTGTGACACTAGTTATAGATTCCGATGCTTCACTTCAGGTTTACTGTATCCCTCTGACCTTCTTATTGATGATGAAACACAGAAATTGCATCGGAAATAAATACAAAAGGCACAATGCCGACTTAAGTACAAGAAGGCTGACTCTTCTTACTGTCTATGATTGAACAACTCCTGTGACACTAGTTATACATTCCGATGCTTCACTTCAGGTTTACTGTATTCCTTGGACCTTCTTATTGACGATGAAACACAGAAAATGCATCGGAATTAAATACAAATGGCTCAATGCCGACTTAAGTACAAGAAGAATGCCTCTTCATACTGTATATGTTTTGAACCATTCCTGTGACACTAGTTATACATTCCGATGCTTCACTTCAGATTTACTGTATCCCTCTGACCTTCTTATTGACGATGAAACACCGAAATTGCATCGCAATTAAATAAAAAGGCACAGTGCCGAATTAAGTAAAAAAAGACTGACTCTTCTTACTGACTATGTTTTCAACCATTCCTGTGACACTAGTTATAGATTCCGATGCTTCACTTCGGTTTACTGTATCCCTCTGACCTTCTTAATGACGATGAAACACAGAAATAGCATCGGAATTAAATACAAAAGGCACAATGCCGACTTAAGTAAAAGAAGACTTACTCTTATTACTGTCTATGTTTTGAACCATTCCTGTGACAATAGTTATAGTTTCCGATGCTTCACTTCAGGTTTACTGTATCCCTTGGACCTTCTTATTGACGAAGAAACACAGAAATTGCATCGGAATTAACACAAAAGGCACAATGCCGACTTATGTACAAGAAGACTGATGCATCTTACTGTCTATGATTTGAACCATTCCTGTGACACTAGTTATTGATTACGATGCTTCATTTCAGGTTTACTGTATCCCTTGGACCTCCTTATTGACGACGAGACACAGAATTTGCATCGGAATTAAATAGAAAAGGCACAATGCCGACTTAAGTACAAGAAGACTTACTCTTCCTACTGACTATGTTATGAACCATTCCTGTGACACCAGTTATAGATTCCGATGCTTCACTTCAGGTTTACTGTTTCCCTCTGACCTTCTTATTGACGATGAAACACAGAAATTGCATCGGAATTTGATACAAAAAGCACCATGCCGACTTAAGTACAAGAGGACTTACTCTTCTTACTGTCTATGATTTGAAACATTCCTGTGACACTAGTTATAAATTCCGATGCTTCACTTCAGGTTTACTGTATCCCTCTGACCTTATTGACGATGAAACACAGAAAATGCGTCGGAATTAAATACAAAAGGCACAATGCCGACTTAAGTACAAGGAGACTGACCCTTCTTACTGTCTATGTTTGAACAACTCCTGTGACACTAGTTAGAGATTCCGATGCTTCACGTCAGGTGTACTGTATCCCTTGGACCTTCTTATTTACGATGAAACACAGAAATTGCATCGGATTTAAACTGAAAAGGCACAATGCCGACTTAAGTACAAGAATACTGACTCTTCTTACTGTATATGTTTTGACCCATTCCTGTGACACTAGTTATACATTCCGATGCTTCACTTCAGGTTTACTGTTTCCATTGGACCTTCTTATTGACGATGAAACACAGAAATTGCATCGGAATGAAATAGAAAAGGCACAATGCCGACTTAAGTACTAGAAGACTGACTCTTCTTACTGACTATGTTTTGAACCATTTCAGTGACTGTAGTTATAGATTCCGAAGCTTCACTTCAGATTTACTGTATCCCTCTGACCTTCTTATTGATGATGAAACACAGAAATTGCATCGGAATTAAATAAAAAGGCACAATGCCGAATTAAGTACAAGAAGACTAACTCTTCTTACTGACTATGCTTTGAACCATTCTTGTGACACTAGTTATGGATTCCGATGCTTCACTTCAGGTTTACTGTATCCCTCTGACCTTCTTAATGTCGATAAAACACAGATATTGCATCGGAATTAAATACAAAAGGCACAATGCCGACTTAAGTACAAGAAGACTGACTCTTCTTACTGACTATGTTTTGACCCATTCCTGTGACACTAGTTATGGATTCCGATGCTTCACTCCAGGTTTACTGTTTCCTTTGGACCTTCTTATTGACGATGAAACAAAGAAATTTCATTGGAATTAAATACAAAAGGCACAATGCCGACTTAAGTACAAGAAGACTGACTCTTCCTACTGTCTATGTTTGAACAATTCCTGTGACACTAGTTATAGATTCCGACGCTTCACTTCAGGTTTACTGTATCCCTCTGACCATCCTATTGAAGATGAAACACAGAAATTGCATCGGAATCAAATACAGAAGCACAATGCCGACTCAAGTACAAAAAGGCTGACTCTTCCTACTGTCTATGTTTTGAACCATTTCTGTGACACTAGTTATAAATTCCGATGCTTCACCTCTGGTTTACTGTATCCATCTGACCCTCCTATTGAAGATGAAACACAGAAATTGCATTGGAATTAAATACAAAAGGCACAATGCCGACTTATGTCCAAGAAGACTGACTCATCTTACTGTCTATGTTTTGATCAATTCCTATGACACTAGTTATAGATTCCGATGCTTCACTTCAGGTTTACTGTATCCCTCTGACCTTCTTATTGACGATGAAACACAGAAATTGCATCGGAATTAAATAGAAAAGGCACAATGCCGACTTAAGTACAAGAAGACTGACTCTTCTTACTGACTATGTTTTGAACCATTTTTGTGACACTAGTTATGGATTCCGATGCTTCACTTCAGGTTTACTGTTTCCTTTGGACCTTCTTATTGACGATGGAACAACGAAATTTATTTGGAATTAAATACAAAAGGTATAATGCCGACTTAAGTGCAAGAAGAATGACTCTTCCTACAGTCTATGCTTTGAACCATTCCTGTGACACTAGTTATAGATTCCGATGCTTCACATCAGGTTTACTGTATCCCTCTGACCTTCTTATTGATGATGAAACACAGAAATTGCATCGGAATTAAATAGAAAAGGCACAATGCCGACACAAGTACAAGAAGACTGACTCTTCCTACTGTCTATGTTTTGAACCATTCCTGTGACACTAGTTATAGACTCCGATGCTTCACTTCAGGTTTACTGTATCCCTTGGACCTTCTTATTGACGATGAAACACAGAAATTGCATCGGAATTTAATACAAAAGGCATAATGCCGACTTAAGTACAAGTGGACTGTCTCTTCCTACTGTCTATGCTTTGAACCATTCCTGTGACACTAGTTATAGACTCCGATGCTTCACTTCAGGTTTACTGTATCCCTTGGACCTTGTTATTGACGATGAAGCACAGAGATTGCATCGGAATTAAATGCAAATGGCTCAATGCCGACTTAAATGCAAGAAGAATGACTATTCATACTGTCTATGCTTTGAACCATTCCTGTGACACTAGTTATACATTCCGATGTTTCACTTCAGGTTTACTGTATCCCTCTGACCAGCTTATTCACGATGAAACACAGAAATTGCATCGGAATTTAATAGAAAAGGTACAATGCCGACTTAAGTACAAGATGACTGACTCCTCTTACTCACTATGTTTTGAACCATTTCTGTGACACTAGTTACAGATTCCGATGCTTCACTTCAGGTTTACTGTATGCCTTGGACCTTCTTATTGACAATGAAACACCGAAATTGCATCGCAATTAAATATAAAGGCACAAACCCGAATTAAGTAAAAGAAGACTGACTCTTCTTACTGACTATGTTTTGAACCATTCCTGTGACGCTAGTTATAGATTCCGATGCTTCACTTCAAGTTTACTGTATCCCTCTGACCTTCTTATTGACGATGAAACACAGAAATTGCATCGGAATTAAATAGAAAAGGCAGAATGCCGACTTAAGTACAAGAAGACTGACTCTTCTTACTGACTACGTTTTGAACCATTCCTGTCACACTAGTTATAGATTCCGATGCTTCACTTCAGGTTTACTGTATCCCTTGGACCTTCTTATTGACGATGAAACACATAAATTGCATCGGAATTAAATACAAAAGGCACAATGCCGACTTAAGTACAAGAAGATTGACTCTTCTTAATGTCTATGTTTTGAACCGTTTCTGTGACACTAGTTATAGATTCCGATGCTTCACTTCAGGTTTACTGTATACCTCTGACCTTCCTATTGAAGATGAAGCACAGAAATTGCATCGGAATTAAATACAAAAGGCACAATGCCGACTTAAGTAAAAGAAGACTGACTCTTCTTACTGTCTATGTTTGAACAATTCCTGTGACACTAGTTATAGATTCCGATGCTTCACTTCAGGTTTACTGTATCCCTCTGACCTTCCTATTGAAGATGAATCACAGAAATTGCGTCGGAATCAAATACAGAAATCACAATACCGACTCAAGTACAAGAAGACTGACTCTTCCTAATGTCTATGTTTTGAACCATTTCTGTGACACTAGTTATAAATTCCAATGCTTCACTTCAGGTTTTCTGTTTCCCTCTGACCTTCCTATTGAAGATGAAACACAGAAATTGCATCTGAATTTAATACAAAAGGCACAATGCCGACATAAGTACAAGAAGACTGACTCCTCTTACTGTCTGTGTTTGAACAATTCCTGTGACACTAGTTATAGATTCCGATGCTTCACTTCAGGTTTACTGTATCCCTCTGACCTTAATATTGGAGATGAAATACAGAAATTGCATCGGAATTAAATACAAAAAACCGAATGCCGAGTTAAGTACAAGAAGACTGACTCTTCCTACTCTCTATGTTTTGAACCATTCCTGTGACACTAGTTATACATTCCGATGCTTCACTTCAGGTTTACTGTATCCCTTGGACCTTCTTATTGACGATGAAACACAGAAATTGCATCGGAATTAAATGCAAATGGCTCAATGCCGACTTAAGTACAAGAAGAATGACTATTCATACTGTCTATGATTTGAACCATTCCTGTGACACTAGTTATACATTCCGATGCTTCACTTCAGGTTTACTGTATCCCTCTGACCTGCTTATTGACGATGAAACACAGAGATTGCTTCGGAATTACATACAAAAGGCACAATGCCGACTTAAGTACAAGAAGACTGACTCTTCTCACTGTCTATGCTTTGAACCATTTCTGTGGCACTAGTTATGGATTCCAATGCTTCACTTCAGGTTTACTGCATCCCTCTGACCTTCCTATTGAAGATGAAACACTGATATTTCAACGGAATTAAATACAAAAGGCAGAATGCCGACATAAGTAAAAGAAGACTGACTCTTCTTACTGGCTATGTTTTGAACCATTCCTGTGACACTAGTTATACATTCCGATGCTTCACTTCAGGTTTACTGTATCCCTTCGACCTTCTTATTGACGATGAAACACAGAAATAGCATTGGTATTAGATACAAAAGGCACAATGCCGACTTAAGTACAAGAAGACTGACTCTTCTTACTGTATATGTTTTGAACCATTCCTGTGACACTAGTTATACATTCCGATGCTTCACTTCAGGTTTACTGTATCCCTCTGACCTTCTTATTGACGATGAAACACCGAAATTGCATCGCAATTAAATAAAAAGGCACAGTGCCTAATTAAGTAAAAGAAGACTGACTCTTCTTACTGACTATGTTTTCAACCATTCCTGTGACACTAGTTACAGATTCCGATGCTTCACATCGGTTTACTGTATCCCTTGGACCTTCTTATTGACGAAGACACACAGAAATTGCATCGGAATTAACACAAAAGGCACAATGCCGACTTATGTACAAGAAGACTGATGCATCTTACTGTCTATGTTTTGAACCATTCCTGTGACACTAGTTAATGATTACGATGCTTCATTTCAGGTTTACTGTATCCCTTGGACCTCCTTATTGACGACGAGACACAGAATTTGCATCGGAATTAAATAGAAAAGGCACAATGCCGACTTAAGTACAAGAAGACTTACTCTTCCTACTGACTATGTTATGAACCATTCCTGTGACACTAGTTATAGATTCCGATGCTTCACTTCAGGTTTACTGTTTCCCTCTGACCTTCTTATTGTTGATGAAACACAGAAATTGCATCGGAATTAGATACAAATAGCACCATGCCGACTTAAGTACAAGAGGACTGACTCTTCTTACTGTCTATGATTTGAAACATTCCTGTGACACTAGTTATAAATTCCGATGCTTCACTTCAGGTTTACTGTATCCCTCTGACCTTATTGACGATGAAACACAGAAAATGCGTCGGAATTAAATACAAAAGGCACAATGCCGACTTAAGTACAAGGAGACTGACCCTTCTTACTGTCTATGTTTGAACAACTCCTGTGACACTAGTTAGAGATTCCGATGCTTCACGTCAGGTGTACTGTATCCCTTGGACCTTCTGATTTACGATGAAACACAGAAATTGCATCGGAATTAAATACAAAAAGCACAATGCCTACTTAAGTCCAAGTAGTCTGACTCTTCTTGCTGTCTATGCTTTGAACCACTCCTGTGACACTAGTTATAGATTCCGAAGCTTCACTTCAGGTTTACTGTATCCCTCTGGCCTTCTTATTGACGATGAAAACACAGAAATTGCATCGGATTTAAACTGAAAAGGCACAATGCCGACTTAAGTACAAGAATACTGACTCTTCCTACTGTATATGTTTTGACCCATTCCTGTGACACTAGTTATACATTCCGATGCTTCACTTCAGGTTTACTGTTTCCATTGGACCTTCTTATTGACGATGAAACACAGAAATTGCATCGGAATGAAATAGAAAAGGCACAATGCCGACTTAAGTACTAGAAGACTGACTCTTCTTACTGACTATGTTTTGAACCATTTCAGTGACTGTAGTTATAGATTCCGAAGCTTCACTTCAGATTTACTGTATCCCTCTGACCTTCTTATTGACGATGAAACACAGAAATTGCATCGGAATTAAATAAAAAGGCACAATGCCGAATTAAGTACAAAAAGACTAACTCTTCTTACTGACTATGCTTTGAACCATTCCTGTGACAATAGTTATGGATTCCGATGCTTCACTTCAGGTTACTGTATCCCTCTGACCTTCTTATTGTCGATAAAACACAGATATTGCATCGGAATTAAATACAAAAGGCACAATGCCGACTGAAGTACAAGAAGACTTACTCTTATTACTCTCTATGATTTAAACCACTACTGTGACAATAGTTATAGATTCCGATGCTTCACTTCAGGTTCACTGTATCCCTCTGACTTTCTTATTGACGATGAAACACAGAAATTGCATCGGAATTAAATGGAAAAGGCACAATGCCGACTTAAGTACAAGAAGACTGACTCTTCTTACTGACTATGTTTTGACCCATTCCTGTGACACTAGTTATGGATTCCGATGCTTCACTTCAGGTTTACTGTTTCCTTTGGACCTTCTTATTGACGATGAAACAAAGAAATTTCATTGGAATTAAATACAAAAGCCACAATGCCGACTTAAGTACAAGAAGAATGGCTCTTCTTTCTCTCTATGTTTGAACAATTCCTGTGACAGTAGTTATAGATTCCGATGCTTTGCATCATTGTTACTGTATCCCTCTGACCTTCTTATTGATGATGAAACACAGAAATTGCATCGGAAATAAATACAAAAGGCACAATGCCGACTCAAGTACAAGAAGACTGACTCTTCCTCCTGTCTATGTTTTGAATAATTCCTGTGACACTAGTTATAGATTCCGATGCTTCACTTCAGGTTTACTGTATCCCTCTGACCTTCCTCTTGAAGATGAAACACAGAAATTGCATCGGAATTAAATACAAAAGGCACAATGCCGACTTAAGTACAAGAAGACTGACTCTTCCTACTGTCTATGTTTGAACAATTCCTGTGACACTAGTTATAGATTCCGATGCTTCACTTCAGGTTTACTGTATCCCTCTGACCATCCTATTGAAGATGAAACACAGAAATTGCATCGGAATCAAATACAGAAGCACAATGCCGACTCAAGTACAAAAAGGCTGACTCTTCCTACTGTCTATGTTTTTAACCATTTCTGTGACACTAGTTATAAATTCCGATGCTTCACCTCTGGTTTACTGTATCCATCTGACCCTCCTATTGAAGATGAAACACAGAAATTGCATCTGAATTTAATACATAAGGCACAATGCCGACTTTAGTACAAGAAGACTGACTCTTCTTACTGTCTATGTTTGAACAATTCCTGTGACAGTAGTTATAGATTCCGATGCTTCACTTCAGGTTTACTGTATCCCTGTGACCTTCTTATTGACGATGAAACACAGAAATTGCATCGGAATTAAATACAAAAGGCACAATGCCGACTTATGTAAAAGAAGACTGACTCTTCATACTGTCTATGTTTTGAACCATTCATGTGACACTAGTATACATTCCGATGCTTCACTTCAGGTTTACTGTATCCCTGTGACCTTCTTATTGACGATGAAACACAGAAATTGCATCGGATTTAAATAGAAAAGGTACAATGCCGACTTATGTACAAGAAGACTGACTCCTCTCACTGACTATGTTTTGAAACATTTCTGTGACACTAGTTATAGATTCCGAAGCTTCACTTCAGGTTTACCGTATGCCTTGCACCTTCTTATTGACGATGAAACACCGAAATTGCATCGCAATTAAATATATAGGCACATTGCCGAATTAAGTAAAAGAATACTGACTCTTCTTACTGACTATGTTTTGAACCATTCCTGTGACACTAGTTATAGATTCCGATGCTTCATTTCAGGTTTTCTGTATCCCTGGGACCTTCTTATTGACGATGAAACACAGAAATTGCATTGGAATTAAATACAAAAGGCACAATGCCGACTTATGTCCAAGAAGACTGACTCATCTTACTGTCTATGTTTTGATCAATTCCTATGACACTAGTTATAGATTCCGATGCTTCACTTCAGGTTTACTGTATCCCTCTGACCTTCTTACTGACGATGAAACACAGAAATTGCATCGGAATTAAATAGAAAAGGCACAATGCCGACTTAAGTACAAGAAGACTGACTCTCCTTACTGACTATGTTTTGAACCATTTTTGTGACACTAGTTATGGATTCCGATGCTTCACTTCTGGTTTACTGTTTCCTTTGGACCTTCTTATTGACGATGGAACAAAGAAATTTCATTGGAATTAAATAAAAAAGGCATAATGCCGACTTAAGTACAAGAAGAATGACTCTTCCTACTGTCTATGCTTTGAACCATTCCTGTGACACTAGTTATAGATTCCGATGCTTCACATCAGGTTTACTGTATCCCTCTGACCTTCTTATTGATGATGAAACACAGAAATTGCATCGGAATTAAATAGAAAAGGCACAATGCCGACACAAGTACAAGAAGACTGACTCTTCCTACTGTCTATGTTTTGAACCATTCCTGTGACACTAGTTATAGACTCCGATGCTTCACTTCAGGTTTACTGTATCCCTTGGACCTTCTCATTGACGATGAAACACAGAAATTGCATCGGAATTTAATACAAAAGGCACAACGCCGACTTAAGTACAAGAAGATTGACTCTTCTTACTGTCTATGTTTTGAACCATTTCAGTGACACTAGTTATAAATTCCGATGCTTCACTTCAGGTTTACTGTATCCCTCTGACCATCCTATTGAAGATGAAACACAGAAATTGCATCTGAATTTAATACAAAAGGCACAATGCCGACTTAAGTACAAGAAGATTGACTCTTCTTACTGTCTATGCTTTGAACCATTCCTGTGACACTAGTTATACATTCCGATGCTTCACTTCAGGTTTACTGTATCCCTCTGACCTTCATATTGACGATGAAACACAGAAATTGCATCGGAATTAAATAGAAAAGGCACAATGCCGACTTAAGTACAAGAAGACTGACTCCTCTTACTGACTATGTTTTGAACCATTTCTGTGACACTAGTTATAGATTCCCATGCTTCACTTCAGGTTTACTGTATGCCTTGGACCTTCTTATTGACGATGAAACACCGAAATTGCATGGCAATTAAATATAAAGGCACAGTGCAGAATTAAGTAAAAGAAGACTGACTCTTCTTACTGACTATGTTTTGAACCATTCCTGTGACACTAGTTATATATTCCGACGCTTCACTTCAGGTTTACTGTATCCCTCTGACCTTCGTATTGAAGATGAAACACTGAAATTGCATCGGAATTATATACAAAAGGCACAATGCCGACATAAGTAAAAGAAGACTGAATCTTCTTACTGGCTATGTTCTGTACCATTCCTGTGACACTAGTTATACATTCCGATGCTTCACTTCAGGTTTACTGTATCCCATGGACCTTCTTATTGACGATGAAACACAGAAATTGCATCCGAATTAAATGCAAATGGCTCAATGCCGACTTAAGTGCAAGAAGAATGACTATACATACTGTCTATGCTTTGAACCATTCCTGTGACATTAGTTATACATTCCGATGTTTCACTTCAGGTTTACTGTATCCCTCGACCAGCTTATTGACGATGAAACACAGAAATTGCATCGGAATTTAATAGAAAAGGTACAATGCCGACTTAAGTACAAGATGACTGACTCCTCTTACTCACTATGTTTTGAACCATTTCTGTGACACTAGTTACAGATTCCGATGCTTCACTTCAGGTTTACTGTATGCCTTGGACCTTCTTATTGACAATGAAACACCGAAATTGCATCGCAATTAAATATAAAGGCACAAAGCCGAATTAAGTAAAAGAAGACTGACTCTTCTTACTGACTATGTTTTGAACCATTCCTGTGACGCTAGTTATAGATTCCGATGCTTCACTTCAAGTTTACTGTATCCCTCTGACCTTCTTATTGACGATGAAACACAGAAATTGCATCGGAATTAAATAGAAAAGGCAGAATGCCGACTTAAGTACAAGAAGACGGACTCTTCTTACTGACTATGTTTTGAACCATTCCTGTCACACTAGTTATAGATTCCGATGCTTCACTTCAGGTTTACTGTATCCCTTGGACCTTCTTATTGACGATGAAACACATAAATTGCATCGGAATTAAATACAAAAGGCACAATGCCGACTTAAGTACAAGAAGATTGACTCTTCTTAATGTCTATGTTTTGAACCGTTTCTGTGACACTAGTTATAGATTCCGATGCTTCACTTCAGGTTTACTGTATCATTCTGACCTTCCTATTGAAGATGAAGCACAGAAATTGCATCGGAATTAAATAAAAAAGGCACAATGCCGACTTAAGTAAAAGAAGACTGACTCTTCTTACTGTCTATGTTTGAACAATTCCTGTGACACTAGTTATAGATTCCGATGCTTCACTTCAGGTTTACTGTATCCCTCTGACCTTCCTATTGAAGATGAATCACAGAAATTGCGTCGGAATCAAATACAGAAATCACAATACCGACTCAAGTACAAGAAGACTGACTCTTCCTAATGTCTATGTTTTGAACCATTTCTGTGACACTAGTTATAAATTCCAATGCTTCACTTCAGGTTTTCTGTTTCCCTCTGACCTTCCTATTGAAGATGAAACACAGAAATTGCATCTGAATTTAATACAAAAGGCACAATGGTGACATAAGTACAAGAAGACTGACTCTTCTTACTGTCTGTGTTTGAACAATTCCTGTGACACTAGTTATAGATTCCGATGCTTCACTTCAGGTTTACTGTATCCCTCTGACCTTAATATTGGAGATGAAATACAGAAATTGCATCGGAATTAAATACAAAATACCGAATGCCGAGTTAAGTACAAGATGACTGACTCTTCCTACTCTCTATGTTTTGAACCATTCCTGTGACACTAGTTATACATTCCGATGCTTCACTTCAGGTTTACTGTATCCCTTGGACCTTCTTATTGACGATGAAACACAGAAATTGCATCGGAATTAAATGCAAATGGCTCAATGCCGACTTAAGTACAAGAAGAATGACTATTCATTCTGTCTATGATTTGAACCATTCCTGTGACACTAGTTATACATTCCGATGCTTCACTTCAGGTTTACTGTATCCCTTCTGACCTGCTTATTGACGATGAAACACAGAGATTGCATCGGAATTACATACAAAAGGCACAATGCCGACTTAAGTACAAGAAGACTGACTCTTCTCACTGTCTATGCTTTGAACCATTTCTGTGGCACTAGTTATGGATTCCAATGCTTCACTTCAGGTTTACTGCATCCCTCTGACCTTCTTATTGAAGATGAAACACTGATATTTCAACGGAATTAAATACAAAAGGCAGAATGCCGACATAAGTAAAAGAAGACTGACTCTTCTTACTGGCTATGTTTTGAACCATTCCTGTGACACTAGTTATACATTCCGATGCTTCACTTCAGGTTTACTGTATCCCTTCGACCTTCTTATTGACGATGAAACACAGAAATAGCATTGGAATTAGATACAAAAGGCACAATGCCGACTTAAGTACAAGAAGACTGACTCTTCTTACTGACTATGTTTTGAACCATTTTTGTGACACTAGTTATGGATTCCGATGCTTCACTTCAGGTTTACTGTTTCCTTTGGACCTTCTTATTGACGATGGAACAAAGAAATTTCATTGGAATTAAATACAAAAGGCATAATGCCGACTTAAGTACAAGAAGAATGACTCTTCCTACTGTCTATGTTTTGAACCATTCCTGTGACACTAGTTATAGACTCCGATGCTTCACTTCAGGTTTACTGTATCCCTTGGACCTTCTTATTGACGATGAAACACAGAAATTGCATCGGAATTTAATACAAAAGGCACAATGCCGACTTAAGTACAAGAAGATTGACTCTTCTTACTGTCTATGTTTTGAACCATTTCAGTGACACTAGTTATAAATTCCGATGCTTCACTTCAGGTTTACGGTATCCCTCTGACCTTCCTATTGAAGATGAAACACAGAAATTGCATCTGAATTTAATACAAAAGGCTCAATGCCGACTTAAGTAAAAGAAGACTGACTCTTCTTACTGTCTATGTTTGAACAATTCCTGTGACACTAGTTATAGATTCCGATGCTTCACTTCAGGTTTACTGTATCCCTCTGACCTTAATATTGAAGATGAAATACAGAAATTGCATCGGAATTAAATACAAAAGGGCGAATGCCGACTTAAGTACAGGAAGACTGACTCTTCCTACTGTTTTTTTTTTTTTTTGAACCATTTCTGTGACACTAGTTATACATTCCGATGCTTCACTTCAGGTTTACTGTATCCCTTGGACCTTGTTATTGACGATGAAGCACAGAGATTGCATCGGAATTAAATGCAAATGGCTCAATGCCGACTTAAGTACAAGAAGAATGACTATTCATACTGTCTATGCTTTGAACCATTCCTGTGACACTAGTTATACATTCCGATGCTTCACTTCAGGTTTACTGTATCCCTCTGACCTTAATATTGGAGATGAAATACAGAAATTGCATCGGAATTAAATACAAAAAGCCGAATGCCGAGTTAAGTACAAGAAGACTGACTCTTCCTACTCTCTATGTTTTGAACCATTCCTGTGACACTAGTTATACATTCCGATGCTTCACTTCAGGTTTACTGTATCCCTTGGACCTTCTTATTGACGATGAAACACAGAAATTGCATCGGAATTAAATGCAAATGGCTCAATGCCGACTTAAGTACAAGAAGAATGACTATTCATACTGTCTATGCTTTGAACCATTCCTGTGACACTAGTTATATATTCCCATGCTTCACTTCAGGTTTACTGTATCCCTCTGACCTGCTTATTGACGATGAAACACAGAGATTGCATCGGAATTACATACAAAAGGCACAATGCCGACTTAAGTACAAGAAGACTGACTCTTCTCACTGTCTATGCTTTGAACCATTTCTGTGACACTAGTTATGGATTCCAATGCTTCACTTCAGGTTTACTGCATCCCTCTGACCTTCCTATTGAAGATGAAACACTGATATTGCATCGGAATTAAATACAAAAGGCAGAATGCCGACATAAGCAAAAGAAGACTGACTCTTCTTACTGGCTATGTTTTGAACCATTCCTGTGACACTAGTTATACATTCCGATGCTTCACTTCAGGTTTACTGTATCCCTTCGACCTTCTTATTGACGATGAAACACAGAAATAGCATTGGAATTAGATACAAAAGGCACAATGCCGACTTAAGTACAAGAAGACTGACACTTATTACTCTCTATGTTTTGAACCATTCCTGTGACACTAGTTATAGTTTCCGATGCTTCACTTCAGGTTTACTGTATCCCTTAGACCTTCTTATTGACGATGAAACACAGAAATTGCATCGGAATTGATACAAAAGGCACAATGCCGACTTATGTACAAGAAGACTGATTCATCTTACTGTCTATGTTTTGAACAATTCCTGTAACACTAGTTATTGATTACGAAGTTTCACTTCAGGTTTACTGTATCACTTGGACCTTCTTATGGACGACGAAACACAAAAAAACTGCATCGGAATCAAATACAGAAATCACAATGCCGACTCAAGTACAAGAAGGCTGACTCTTCCTAATGTCTATGTTTTGAACCATTTCTGTGACACTAGTTATAAATTCCAATGCTTCACTTCAGGTTTTCTGTATCCCTCTGACCTTCCTATTGAAGATGAAACACAGAAATTGCATCTGAATTTAATACAAAAGGCACAATGCCGACATAAGTACAAGAAGACTGACTCTTCTTACTGTCTATGTTTGAACAATTCCTGTGACACTAGTTATAGATTCCGATGCTTCTCTTCAGGTTTACTGTATCCCTCTGACCTTAATATTGGAGATGAAATACACAAATTGCATCGGAAATAAATACAAAAGCCCGAATGCCGATTTAAGTACAAGAAGACTTACTCTTCCTACTCTCTATGTTTTGAACCATTCCTGTAACACTAGTTATTCATTCCGATGCCTCACTTCAGGTTTACTGTATCCCTTGGACCTTCTTATTGACGATGAAGCACATAGATTGCATCGGAATTAAATACAAAAATCACAATGCCGACTTAAGTACAAGAAGACTGACTCTTCTCACTGTCTATGCTTTGAACCATTTCTGTGACACTAGTTATGGATTCCAATGCTTCACTTCAGGTTTACTGCATCCCTCTGACCTTCCTATTGAAGATGAAACACTGATATTGCATCGGAATTAAATACAAAAAGCAGAATGCCGACATAAATAAAAGAAGACTGACTCTTCTTACTGGCTATGTTTGAACCATTCCTGTGACACTAGTTATACATTCCGATGCTTCACTTCAGGTTTACTGTATCCCTTGGACCTTCGTATTGACGATGAAACACAGAAATTGCATCGGAATTAAATACAAATGGCTCCATGCCGACTTAAGTACAAGAAGAATGACTCTTCATACTGTCTATGTTTTGAACCATTCCTGTGACACTAGTTATACATTCCGATGCTTCACTTCAGGTTTACTGTATCCCTCTGACCTTCTTATTGAGGATGATACACAGAAATTCCATCGGAATTAAATAGAAAAGGTACAATGCCGACTTAAGTACAAGAAGACTGACTCCTCTTACTGACTATGTTTTGAACCATTTCTGTGACACTAGTTATAGATTCCGATGCTTCACTTCAAGTTTACTGTATGCCTTGGACCTTCTTATTGACGATGAAACACCGAAATTGCATCGCAATTAAATATAAAGGCACAGTGCCGAATTAAGTAAAAGAAGACTGACTCTTCTTACTGACTATGTTTTGAACCATTCCTGTGACACTAGTTATAGATTCCGATTCTTCACTTCGGTTTACTGTATCCGTCTGACCTTCCTAATGACGATGAAACACAGAAATAGCATTGGAATTAAATACAAAAGGCACAATGCCGACTTAAGGACAAGAAGACTGACTCTTATTACTCTCTATGTTTTGAACCATTTATGTGACACTAGTTATAGTTTCCGATGCTTCACTTCAGGTTTACTGTATCCCTTGGACCTTCTTATTGACGATGAAACACAGAAATTGCATCGGAATTGATACAAAAGGCACAATGCCGACTTATGTACAAGAAGACTGATTCATCTTACTGTCTATGTTTTGAACAATTCCTGTGACACTAGTTATTGATTACGATGCTTCACTTCAGGTTTACTGTATCCCTTGGACCTCCTTATGGACGACGAAACACAGAAATTGCATCGGAATTAAATAGAAAAGACACAATGCCGACTGAAGTACAAGAAGACTTACTCTTCCTACTGACTATGTTTTGAACCATTCCTGTGACACTACTTATAGATTCCGATGCTTCATTTCACGTTTACTGTATCCCTCAGACCTTCTTATTGACGATGAAACACAGAAATTGCATCGGAATTAGATACAAAAAGCACAATGCCTACTTAAGTTCAAGAGGACTGACTCTTCTTACTGTCTATGTTTTGAAACAGTCCTTTGACACTAGTTATAAATTCCGATGCTTCACTTCAGGTTTACTGTATCCCTCTGACCTTCTTATTGACGATGAAACACAGAAAATGCATCGGAATGAAACAGAAAATGCACAATGCCGACTTAAGTACAAGAAGACTGACTCTTCTTACTGACTATGTTTGAACCATTACTGTGACACCACTTACAGATTCCGATTCTTCACTTCAGGTCTACTGTATCCCTCTGACCTTCTTATTGACGATGAAACACAGAAATTGCATCGGAATTAAATAGAAAAGTTACAATGCCGACTTAAGTACAATAAGACTGACTCTTCTTACTGTCTATGTTTTGAACCATTCCAGTGACACAAGTTATAGATTTGGATGCTTCACTTCAGGTGTACTGCATCCCTTGGACCTTCTTATTGACGATGAAACACAGAAATTGCATCGGAATTAAATAGAAAAGGCACAATGCCGACTTAAGTACAAGAAGACTGACTCTTCTTACTGACAATGTTTTGAACCATTCCTGTGACACTAGTTATAGATTCCGATGCCTCACTTCAGTTTTACTGTATCCCTTGGACATACTTATTGACTATGCAACACAGTTATTGCATCGGAATTAAACACAAAAGGCACAATGCCGGCTTAAGTACAAGAAGACTGACTCTTCCTACAGTCGATGTTTTGAACCATTCCTGTGACACTAGTTATTGATTCCAATGCTGCACTTCAGGTTTACTGTATCCATCTGACCTTCCTGTTGACGATGAAACACAGAAATTGGATCGGAATGAAATAGAAAAGGCACAATGCCGAGTTAAGTACAAGAAGACTGACTTTTCCTACTGTCTATGCTTTGAATCATTCCTGTGACACTAGTTATACATTCCGATGCTTCACTTCAGGTTTACTGTATCCCTCTGACCTTCTTATTGATGATGAACCACAGAAAATGCATCGGAATTAAATACAAAGTGCACAATGCCGACTTAAGTACAAGAAGACTGACTCTTCTTACTGTCTATGATTTGATCCATTCCTGTGACACTAGTTAGAGATTACGATGCGTCACTTCAGGTGAACTGTATCCCTTGAACCTTCTTATTTACGATGAAACACAGAAATTGGATCGGAATGAAATAGAAAAGGCACAATGCCGAGTTAAGTACAAGAAGACTGACTTTTCCTACTGTCTATGCTTTGAACCATTCCTGTGACACTAGTTATAGATTCCGATGCTTCACTTCAGGTTTACTGTATCCCTCTGACCTTCTTATTGATGATAAAACACAGAAATTGCATCGGAATTTAATACAAAAAGCACAATGCCGACTTAAGTACAAGAAGACTGACTCTTATTACTCTCTATGATTCGACCCATTCCTGTGACACTAGTTATAGATTCCGATGCTTCACTTCAGGTTTACCGTATCCCTTGGACCTTCTTATTGACGATGAAACACAGAAACTGCATCGGAATAAAATACAAAAGGCACAATGCCGACTTATGTCCAAAAAGACTGACTCATCTTACTGTCTATGTTTTTAACCATTCCTCTGAGACTAGTTATAGATTCCGATGCTTCACTTCAGGTTTACTGTACCCCTTGGACCTTCGTATTGACGAGGAAACACAGAAATTGCATCGGAATTAAATAGAAAAGGCACAATGCCGACTTATGTACAAGAAGACTGATTCTTCCTACTGTCTATGTTTTGAACCATTCCTGTGATACTAGTTATAGATTCCGATGCTTCACTTCAGGTTTACTGTATCCCTCTGACCTTCTTATTGACGATGAAACACAGAAATTGCATCGTAATTAAATACAAAAAGCACAATGCCGACCTAAGTACAAGAGGACTAAGTCTTCTTACTGTCTATGATTTGAAACATTCCTGTGACACTAGTTATAGATTCCGATGCTTCACTTCAGGTTTACAGTATCCCTTGGACCTTCTTATTGACGATGATACACAGAAATTGCATCGGAATAAAATAGAAAAGGCACAATGCCGACTTAAGTACAAGAATACTGACTCTTCTTACTGTCTATGTTTTGAACCATTCCTGTGACACAAGTTACATATTCCGATGCTTCACTTCAGGTTTACTGTAGCCCTCTGACCTTCCTATTAAAATGAAACACAGAAATAGCATCGGAATTAAGTAGAAAAGGCACGATGCTGACTTAAGTACAAGAAGACTGACTCTTCTTACTCTCTAGTTTTTTAACTATTCCTGTGACACTAGTTATAGATTCCGATGCTTCACATCAGGTTTACTGTATCCCTTGGACCTTCATATTGACGATGAGACAAAGAAATTTCATCGTAATTAAATACAAGAGGCACAATTGTGACTTAAGTACAAGAAGACTGACTCTTCTTACTGTCTATGATTTGAACCATTCCTGTGACACTAGTTATAGATTCCGATGCTTCAGTTCAGGTGTACTGTATCCCTCTGACCTTCTTATTGACGATGAAACACAGAAATAGCATCGGAATTAAATAGAAAATTAACAATGCTGACTTAAGTACAAGAAGACTGACTCTTCTTACTGACTATGTTTTGAACCATTCCAGTGACACTAGTTATAGATTCGGATGCTTCACTTCAGGTGTACTGCATCCCTTGGACTTTCTTATTGACGATGAAACACAGAAATTGCATCGGAATTAAGTAGAAAATGCACAATGCCGACTTAAGTACAAGAAGACTGACTCTTCTTACTGACAATGTTTTGAACCATTCCTGTGACACTAGTTACACATTCCGATGCTTCACATCAGGTTTACTGTATCCCTCTAACCTTCTTAGTGACGATGAACCACAGAAAATGCATCGGAATTAAATACAAAGTGCACAATGCCGACTTAAGTACAAGAAGACTGACTCTTCTTACTGTCTATGATTTGATCCATTCCTGTGACACTAGTTAGAGATTCCGATGCTTCACTTCAGGTGAACTGTATCCCTTGGACCTTCTTATTTACGATGAAACAAAGAAATTGCATCGGAATTAAATAGAAAAGGCACAATGCCGACTTAAGTACAAGAAGAATGTCTCTTCCTATTGTCTATGCTTTGAACCTTTCCTGTGACACTAGTTATAGATTCCGATGCTTCACTTCTGGTTTACTGTATCCCTCTGACCTTCTTATTGACGATGAAACACAGAAATTGCATCCAAAATTAATACAAAAAGCTCAATGCCGACTCAAGTAGATGAAGACTGACTCTTCCTACTGTCTATGTTTTGAACGATTCCTGTGACACTAGTTATACACTCCGATGCTTCACTTCAGGTTCACTGTATCCCTCTGACCTTCTTATTGACGATGAAACACAGAAATTGCAACGGAATAATATAGAAAAGGCACAATGCCGACTTAAGTACTAGAAGATTGACTCTTCTTACTGACTATGTTTTGAACCATTTCTGTGACTCTAGTTATAGATTCCGATGCTTCACTTCAGATTTACTGTATCCCTCTGACGTTCTTATTGACGATGAAACACAGAAATTGCATCGGAATTAAATAAAATGGCACACTGCCGAATGAAGTACAAGAAGACTAACTCTTCTTACTAACTATGTTTTGAACCATTCCTGTGACACTAGTTATAGATTCCGATGCTTCACTTCAGGTTTACTGTATCCCTCTGACCTTCTTATTGACGATGAAAGACAGAAATTGCATCGGAATTAGATTCAAAAAGCACAATACCGACTTAAGTACAAGAGGACTGACTCTTCTTACTGTCTATTAATTGAAACATTCCTGTGACACTAGTTATAGATTCCGATGCTTCACTTCAGCTTTACAGTATCCCTTGGACCTTCTTATTGACGATGATACACAGAACTTGCATCGGAATTAAATAGAAAAGGCACAATGCCGACTTATGTACAAGAAGACTGACTCTTCTTACTGTCTATGTGTTGAACCATTCCTGTGACTTTAGTTATATATTCCGATGCTTCACTTCAGGTTTACTGTAGCCCTCTGACATTCCTATTAAAATGAAACACAGAAATTGCATCGGAATAAAATAGAAAAGGCACGATGCCGACTTAAGTACAAGAACACTGACTCTTCTTACTCTCTATGTTTTTAACCATTCCTGTGACACTAGTTATGGAATCCGATGCTTCACTTCAGGTTTACTGTATCCCTTGGACCTTCGTATCGACGATGAAACACTGAAATTGCATCGGAATTAAATACAAAAGGCACAATGCCGACTCAAGTACAAGAAGACTGACTCTTCCTACTGTCTATGTTTGAACCATTCCTGTGACATTAGTTATAGATTCCGATGCTTCACTTCAGGTTTACTGTATCCCTCTGACCTTCCTATTGAAGATGAAACACAGAAATTGCATCGGAATTAAATAGAAAAGGCACAATGCTGACTTAAGTACAAGAAGACTGTCTCTTCTTACTGTCTATGTTTTGAACCATTCCTGTGACACTAGTTATAGACTCCGATGCTTCACGTCAGGATTACTGTATCCGTTGGACCTTCTTATTGACGATGAATCACAGAAATTGCATCGGAATTAAATAGAAAAGGCACAATGCCCACTTATGTACAAGAAGACTGACTTATCTTACTGTTTATGTTTTGAACCATTCTTGTGACACTAGTTATAGATTCCGATGCTTCACTTCAGGTTTACTGTATCCCTCTGACCTTCCTATTGACGATGAAACTCAAAAATTGCATCGGAATTAAATACAAAAGGCACAATGCCGACTTAAGTACAAGAAGACTGACTCTTCTTTCTGTCTATGTTTTTACCCATTTCTGTGACACTATTTATAGATTCCGATGCTTCCCTTCTGGTTTACTGTATCCCTTGGGCTTTCTTATTGACGATGAAACACAGAAATTGCTTCGGAATGAAATACAAAAGGCACAATGCCGACTTAAGTACAAGAAGACTGACTCTTATTACTCTCTATGTTTTGAACCATTGCTGTGACACTAGTTATAGATGCGGATGCTTCACTTCAGGTTTACTGTATCCCTTGGACCTTCTTATTGACGATGAAACAAAGAAATTGCATCGGAATTGAATAGAAAAGGCACAATGCCGACTTATGCCCAAAATGACTGACTCATCTTACTGTCTATGTTTTGAACCATTCCTCTGAGACTAGTTATAGATTCCAATACTTCACTTCAGGTTAACTGTATCCCTTGGACCTTCTTATTGACGCCGAAACACAGAAATTGCATCGGAATTAAATAGAAAAGGCACAATGCCGACTTATGTACAAGAAGACTGACTCTTCCTACTGTCTATGCTTTGAACCATTCCTGTGACACTAGTTATTGATTCCGATGCTTCACTTCAGGTTTACTGTATCCCTCTGACCTTCTTATTGACGATGAAACACAGAAATTGCATCGGAATTAGATACAAAAAGCACAATGCCGACTTAAGGACAAGAGGACTGACTCTTCTTACTGTCTATGTTTTGAAACATTCCTGTGACACTAGTTATAGGTTCCGATGCTTCACTTCAGGTTTACAGTATCCCTTGGACCTTCATATTGACGATGATACACAGAAATTGCATCGGAGTTAAGTAGAAAAGGCACAATGCCGACTTATGTACAAGAAGACTGACTCTTCCTACTGTCTATGTTTTGAACCATTCCTGTGACACTAGTTATATATTCCGATGCTTCACTTCTGGTTTACTGTAGCACTCTGACCTTCCTATTGAAATGAAGCACAGAAATTGCATCGGAATTAAATAGAAAAGGCACGATGCCGACATAAGTACAAGAAGACTGACTCTTCTTACTCTCTATGTTTTTAACCATTCCTGTTACACTAGTTACAGATTCCGATGCTTCACTTCAGGTTTACTGTATCCCTTGGACCTTCTTATTGACGATGAAACAAAGAAATTTCATCGGAATTAAATACAAAAGGCACAATGCCGACTTAATTAGAAGAAGACTGACTCTTCTTACTGTCTCTGTTTGATCACTTCCTGTGACACTAGTTATAGATTCCGATGCTTCACTTCAGGTTTACTGTATCCCTTGGACCTTCTAATCGACGATGAAACACTGAAATTGCATCGGAATTAAATACAAAAGGCACAATGCTGACTTAAGTACAAGAAGACTGACTCATCGTACTGTCTATGTTTGAACCATTGCTGTGACACTAGTTATAGATTCCGATGCTTCACTTCAGGTTTACTGTATCCCTTCGACCTTCTCTTTGACGATAAAACACAGAAATCGCATCGGAATTAAATACAAAAGGCGCAATGTCGACTTATGTCCAAAAAGACTGACTCATCTTACTGTCTATGTTTGGAACCATTCCTGTGACACAAGTTATATATTCCGATGCTTCACTTCAGGTTTACTGTAGCCCTCTGACCTTCCTATTGAAATGAAACACAGAAATTGCATTGGAATTAAATAGAAAACGCACGATGCCGACTTGTTCACAAGGAGACTCACTCTTCTTACTCTCTATGTTTTGAACCATTCCTGTGACACTAGTTATAGATTCCGATGCTTCATTTCAGGTTTACTGTATCCCTTGGACCTTCTTTTTGACGATGAAACAAAGAAATTTCATCGGAATTAAATACAAAAGGCACAATGCGGACTTAAGTAGAAGAAGACTGGCTCTTCTTACTGTCTATGTTTGAACCAATGCTGTGACACTAGTTACAGATTCCGATGCTTCACTTCAGATTTACTGTATCCCTTGGGCATTCTTATTGACGGCGAAACACAGAAATTGCATCGGAATTAAATAGAAAAGGCACAATGCCGACTTATGTACAAGAAGACTGACTCTACCGACTGTCTATGTTTTGAACCATTCCTGTGACACTAGTTACAGATTCCGATGCTTTACTTCAGGTTTACTGTATACCTCTGATCTTCTTATTGACGATGAAACACAGAAATTGCATCGGAATTAAATACAAAAGGCACAATGCCGACTTAAATACAAGAAGACTGACTCTTCTTATTGTCTATTTTTTAACCATTCCTGTGACACTAGTTATAGATTCCGATGCTTCAGTTAAGGTTTACTGTATCCCTCTGGCCTTCGTGTGAACGATGAAACACAGAAATTGCATCGGAATTAAATAGAAAAGGCACAATGCCGACTTATGTACAAAAAGACTGACTCTTCCTACTGTCTATGATTTGAACCATTCCTGTGACACTAGTTATAGATTCCGATGCTTCACTTCAGGTGTACAGTATTCCTTGGACCTTCTTATTGACGATGAAACACAGAAATTGCATCGGAATTGAATACAAAACGCACAATGCCGACTTAAGTACGAGTAGACTGACTCTTCTTACTGACTATGTTTTGAACCATTCCTGTTACACTAGTTATAGTGTGTGATGCTTCACTTCAGGTTTACTGTATCCCTCTGACCTTCCTTTTGAGGATGAAACACAGAAATTGCATCGGAATTAAATACAAAAGGCACAATGCTAACTTAAGTACATGTAGACTGACTCTTCCAACTGTCTATGCTTTGAACCATTCCTGTGACACTAGTTATTGATTCCGATGATTCACTTCAGGTTTACTGTATCCCTCTGACCTTCTTATTGACGATGAAATACAGAAATTGCATCGGAATTAAATAGAAAAGGCACAATGCCTACTTAAGTACAAGAAGACTGACTTTTCTTACTGACTAAGCTTTGAACCATTTCTGTGACACTAGTTATAGATTCCGATGCTTCACTTCAGGTTTACTGTATCCCTTGAACCTTCTTATTGACGATGAAACACAGATATTGCATCGGAATTAAATAAAAAGGATCAATGCCGAATTAAGTACAAGATGACTGACTCTTCTTACTGACTATGCTTTGAACCATTCCTATGACACTAGTTATAGATTCCGATGCTTCACTTCAGGTTTACTGTATCCCTCTGACCTTCCTATTGAAGATGAAACACAGAAATTGCATCGGAATTAAATAGAAAAGGCACAATGCCGACTTAAGTACAAGAAGACTGTCTCTTCTTACTGTCTATGTTTTGAACCATTCCTGTGACACTAGTTATAGACTCCGATGCTTCACGTCAGGATTACTGTATCCGTGGGACCTTCTTATTGACGATGAATCACAGAAATTGCATCGGAATTAAATAGAAAAGGCACAATGCCCACTTATGTACAAGAAGACTGACTTATCTTACTGTCTATGTTTTGAACCATTCTTGTGACACTAGTTATAGATTCCGATGCTTCACTTCAGGTTTACTGTATCCCTCTGACCTTCCTATTGACGATGAAACTCAAAAATTGCATCGGAATTAAATACAAAAGGCACAATGCCGACTTAAGTACAAGAAGACTGACTCTTCTTTCTGTCTATGTTTTTACCCATTTCTGTGACACTATTTATAGATTCCGATGCTTCCCTTCTGGTTTACTGTATCCCTTGGGCTTTCTTATTGACGATGAAACACAGAAATTGCTTCGGAATGAAATACAAAAGGCACAATGCCGACTTAAGTACAAGAAGACTGACTCTTATTACTCTCTATGTTTTGAACCATTGCTGTGACACTAGTTATAGATGCGGATGCTTCACTTCAGGTTTACTGTATCCCTTGGACCTTCTTATTGACGATGAAACAAAGAAATTGCATCGGAATTGAATAGAAAAGGCACAATGCCGACTTATGCCCAAAATGACTGACTCATCTTACTGTCTATGTTTTGAACCATTCCTCTGAGACTAGTTATAGATTCCAATACTTCACTTCAGGTTAACTGTATCCTTGGACCTTCTTATTGACGCCGAAACACAGAAATTGCATCGGAATTAAATAGAAAAGGCACAATGCCGACTTATGTACAAGAAGACTGACTCTTCCTACTGTCTATGTTTTGAACCATTCCTGTGACACTAGTTATTGATTCCGATGCTTCACTTCAGGTTTACTGTATCCCTCTGACCTTCTTATTGACGATGAAACACAGAAATTGCATCGGAATTAGATACAAAAAGCACAATGCCGACTTAAGGACAAGAGGACTGACTCTTCTTACTGTCTATGTTTTGAAACATTCCTGTGACACTAGTTATAGGTTCCGATGCTTCACTTCAGGTTTACAGTATCCCTTGGACCTTCATATTGACGATGATACACAGAAATTGCATCGGAGTTAAGTAGAAAAGGCACAATGCCGACTTATGTACAAGAAGACTGACTCTTCCTACTGTCTATGTTTTGAACCATTCCTGTGACACTAGTTATATATTCCGATGCTTCACTTCTGGTTTACTGTAGCACTCTGACCTTCCTATTGAAATGAAGCACAGAAATTGCATCGGAATTAAATAGAAAAGGCACGATGCCGACATAAGTACAAGAAGACTGACTCTTCTTACTCTCTATGTTTTTAACCATTCCTGTTACACTAGTTACAGATTCCGATGCTTCACTTCAGGTTTACTGTATCCCTTGGACCTTCTTATTGACGATGAAACAAAGAAATTTCATCGGAATTAAATACAAAAGGCACAATGCCGACTTAATTAGAAGAAGACTGACTCTTCTTACTGTCTCTGTTTGATCACTTCCTGTGACACTAGTTATAGATTCCGATGCTTCACTTCAGGTTTACTGTATCCCTTGGACCTTCTAATCGACGATGAAACACTGAAATTGCATCGGAATTAAATACAAAAGGCACAATGCTGACTTAAGTACAAGAAGACTGACTCATCGTACTGTCTATGTTTGAACCATTGCTGTGACACTAGTTATAGATTCCGATGCTTCACTTCAGGTTTACTGTATCCCTTCGACCTTCTCTTTGACGATAAAACACAGAAATCGCATCGGAATTAAATACAAAAGGCGCAATGTCGACTTATGTCCAAAAAGACTGACTCATCTTACTGTCTATGTTTGGAACCATTCCTGTGACACAAGTTATATATTCCGATGCTTCACTTCAGGTTTACTGTAGCCCTCTGACCTTCCTATTGAAATGAAACACAGAAATTGCATTGGAATTAAATAGAAAACGCACGATGCCGACTTGTTCACAAGGAGACTCACTCTTCTTACTCTCTATGTTTTGAACCATTCCTGTGACACTAGTTATAGATTCCGATGCTTCATTTCAGGTTTACTGTATCCCTTGGACCTTCTTTTTGACGATGAAACAAAGAAATTTCATCGGAATTAAATACAAAAGGCACAATGCGGACTTAAGTAGAAGAAGACTGGCTCTTCTTACTGTCTATGTTTGAACCAATGCTGTGACACTAGTTACAGATTCCGATGCTTCACTTCAGATTTACTGTATCCCTTGGGCATTCTTATTGACGGCGAAACACAGAAATTGCATCGGAATTAAATAGAAAAGGCACAATGCCGACTTAAGTACAAGAAGACTGACTCTACCGACTGTCTATGTTTTGAACCATTCCTGTGACACTAGTTACAGATTCCGATGCTTTACTTCAGGTTTACTGTATACCTCTGATCTTCTTATTGACGATGAAACACAGAAATTGCATCGGAATTAAATACAAAAGGCACAATGCCGACTTAAATACAAGAAGACTGACTCTTCTTATTGTCTATTTTTTAACCATTCCTGTGACACTAGTTATAGATTCCGATGCTTCAGTTAAGGTTTACTGTATCCCTCTGGCCTTCGTGTGAACGATGAAACACAGAAATTGCATCGGAATTAAATAGAAAAGGCACAATGCCGACTTATGTACAAAAAGACTGACTCTTCCTACTGTCTATGATTTGAACCATTCCTGTGACACTAGTTATAGATTCCGATGCTTCACTTCAGGTGTACAGTATTCCTTGGACCTTCTTATTGACGATGAAACACAGAAATTGCATCGGAATTGAATACAAAACGCACAATGCCGACTTAAGTACGAGTAGACTGACTCTTCTTACTGACTATGTTTTGAACCATTCCTGTTACACTAGTTATAGTGTGTGATGCTTCACTTCAGGTTTACTGTATCCCTCTGACCTTCCTTTTGAGGATGAAACACAGAAATTGCATCGGAATTAAATACAAAAGGCACAATGCTAACTTAAGTACATGTAGACTGACTCTTCCAACTGTCTATGCTTTGAACCATTCCTGTGACACTAGTTATTGATTCCGATGATTCACTTCAGGTTTACTGTATCCCTCTGACCTTCTTATTGACGATGAAATACAGAAATTGCATCGGAATTAAATAGAAAAGGCACAATGCCTACTTAAGTACAAGAAGACTGACTTTTCTTACTGACTAAGCTTTGAACCATTTCTGTGACACTAGTTATAGATTCCGATGCTTCACTTCAGGTTTACTGTATCCCTTGAACCTTCTTATTGACGATGAAACACAGATATTGCATCGGAATTAAATAAAAAGGATCAATGCCGAATTAAGTACAAGAAGACTGACTCTTCTTACTGACTATGCTTTGAACCATTCCTATGACACTAGTTATAGATTCCGATGCTTCACTTCAGGTTTACTGTATCCCTCTGACCTTCCTATTGAAGATGAAACACAGAAATTGCATCGGAATTAAATAGAAAAGGCACAATGCCGACTTAAGTACAAGAAGACTGTCTCTTCTTACTGTCTATGTTTTGAACCATTCCTGTGACACTAGTTATAGACTCCGATGCTTCACGTCAGGATTACTGTATCCGTGGGACCTTCTTATTGACGATGAATCACAGAAATTGCATCGGAATTAAATAGAAAAGGCACAATGCCCACTTATGTACAAGAAGACTGACTTATCTTACTGTCTATGTTTTGAACCATTCTTGTGACACTAGTTATAGATTCCGATGCTTCACTTCAGGTTTACTGTATCCCTCTGACCTTCCTATTGACGATGAAACTCAAAAATTGCGTCGGAATTAAATACAAAAGGCACAATGCCGACATAAGTACAAGAAGGCTGACTCTCCTTTCTGTCTATGTTTTGAACCATTTCTGTGACACTTTTTATAGATTCCGATGCTTCCCTTCTGGTTTACTGTATCCCTTGGGCTTTCTTATTGACGATGAAACACAGAAATTGCTTCGGAATGAAATACAAAAGGCACAATGCCGACTTAAGTACAAGAAGACTGACTCTTATTACTCTCTATGTTTTGAACCATTGCTGTGACACTTGTTAAAGATGCGGATGCTTCACTTCAGGTTCACTGTATCCCTTGGACCTTCTTATTGACGATGAAACAAAGAAATTGCATCGGAATTGAATAGAAAAGGCACGATGCCGACATAAGTACAAGAAGACTGACTCTTCTTACTCCCTATGTTTCTAACCATTCCTGTTACACTGGTTACAGATTCCGATGCTTCACTTCAGGTTTACTGTATCCCTTGGACCTTCTTATTGACGATGAAACAAAGAAATTTCATCGGAATTAAATACAAAAGGCACAATGCCGACTTAATTAGAAGAAGACTGACTCTTCTTACTGTCTATGTTTGAACAATTCCTGTGACACTAGTTATAGATTCCGATGCTTCACTTCAGGTTTACTGTATCCCTTGGAGCTTCTAATCGACGATGAAACACTGAAATTGCATCGGAATTAAATACAAAAGGCACAATGCTGACTTAAGTACAAGAAGACTGACTCATCGTACTGTCTATGTTTGAACCATTGCTGTGACACTAGTTATAGATTCCGATGCTTCACTATAGGTTTACTGTATCCCTTGGACCTTCTCATTGACGATAAAACGCAGAAATTGCATCGGAATTAAATACAAAAGGCGCAATGTCGACTTATGTCCAAAAAGACTGACTCATCTTACTGTCTATGTTTGGAACCATTCCTGTGACACTAGTTATAGATTCCGATGCTTCACTTCAGGTTTACTGTATCCCTTGGACCTTCTTATTGACGACGAAACACAGAAATTGCATCGGAATTAAATAGAAAAGGCACAATGCCGACTTATGTACAAGAAGACTGACTCTTCCTTTTGTCTGTGTTTTGAACCATTCCTGTGACACTAGTTATAGATTCCGATGCTTCACTTCAGGTTTACTGTATCCCTCTGACCTTCTTATTGACGATGAAACACAGAAATTGCATCGAAAATAAATACAAAAGGCACCATGCCGACTCTGGTACAAGAAGACTGTCTCTTAATACTGTCTATGTTTTGAACCATTCCAGTGACAGTAGTTATACATTCCGATGCTTCACTTCAGGTTTACTGTATACCTCGGACCTTCTTATTGACGATTAAAAACAGAAATTGCATCGGAATTAAATAGAAATGGCACAATGCCGACTTAAGTACAAGAAGACTTACTCTTCCTACGGACTATGTTTTGAACCATTTCTGTGACACTAGTTATAGAATCCGATGCTTCACTTCAGGTTTACTGTATCCATTGTACCTTCTTATTGACGATGAAACACAGAAATTGCATCGGAATTAAATAAAAAGGATCAATGCCGAATTAAGTACAAGAAGACTGACTCTTCTTACTGACTATGCTTTGAACCATTCCTGTGACACTAGTTATAGATACCGATGCTTCGCTTCAGGTTTACTGTAACCCTCTGACCTTCTTATTGACGATGAAACACAGAAACTGCATCGAAAATAAATACAAAAGGCACAAAGCAGACCTATGTACAAGAAGACTGACTCTTCCTACACTCCATGATTTGAACCATTCCTGTGACACTAGTTATAGATTCCGATGCTTCACTTCAGCTTTACTGTATCTCTCTAACCTTCTTATAGTCGAAGAAACACAGAAATTGCATCGGAATTGAATAGAAAAGGCACAATGCCGACTTATGTCCAAAAAGACTGACTCATCTTACTGTCTATGTTTTGAACCATTCCTCTGAGACTAGTTATAGATTCCCATGCTTCACTTCAGGTTTACTGTATCCCTTGGACCTTCTTATTGACGCCGAAACACAGAAATTGCATCGGAATTAAATAGAAAAGGCACAATGCCGACTTATGTACAAGAAGACTGACTCCTCCTACTGTCTATGTTTTGAACCATTCCTGTGACACTAGTTATAGATTCCGATGCTTCACTTCAGGTTTACTGTATCCCTCTGACCTTCTTATTGACGATGAAACACAGAAATTGCATCGGAATTAGATACAAAAAGCACAATGCCGACTTAAGTACAAGAGGACTGACTCTTCTTACCGTCTATGTTTTGAAACATTCGTGTGACACTAGTTATAGATTCGGATGCTTCACTTCAGGTTTACAGTATCCCTTGGACCTTCTTATTGACGATGATACACAGAAATTTCATCGGAATTAAGTAGAAAAGGCACAATGCCGACTTATGTACAGGAAGACTGACTCTTCCTACTGTCTATGTTTTGAACCATTCCTGTGATACTAGTTATATATTCCGATGCATCACTTCAGGTTTACTGTAGCACTCTGACCTTCCTATTGCAATGAAACACAGATATTGCATCGGAATTAAATAGAAAAGGCACAATGCCGACGTGTTCACAAGGAGACTGACTCATCTTACTGTCTATGTTTTAAACCATTCCTGTGACACTAGTTATAGATTCCGATGCTTCACTTCAGGTTTACTGTATCCCTTGGACCTTCTTATCGACGATGAAACACTGAAATTGCATCGGAATTAAATACAAAAGGCACAATGCTGACTTAAGTAGAAGAAGACTGACTCTTCTTACTGTCTATGTTTGAACAATTCCTGTGACACTAGTTATAGATTCCGATGCTTCACTTCAGGTTTACTGTATCCCTTGGACCTTCTTATCGACGATGAAACACTGAAATTGCATCGGAATTAAATACAAAAGGCACAATGCTGACTTAAGTACAAGAAGACTGACTCCTCTTACTGTCTATGTTTGAACCATTGCTGTGACACTAGTTATAGATTCCGATGCTTCAATTCAGATTTACTGTATCAATTGGGCCTTCTTATTGACGACGAAACACAGAAATTGCATCGGAATTAAATAGAAAAGGCACAATGCCGACTTAAGTACAAGAAGATTGACTCTACCGACTGTCTATGTTTTGAACCATTCCTGTGACACTAGTTACAGATTCCGATGCTTTACTTCAGGTTTACTGTATCCCTCTGACCTTCTTATTGACGATGAAACACAGACTTTGCATCGGAATTAAATACAAAAGGCACAATGCCGACTCAAGTACAAGCAGACTGACTCTCCTTACTGACTGTGTTGTGAACATTTCCTGTGAGACCAGTTTTAGATTCCGATGCTTCACTATATGTTTACTGTATCCCTTGGACGTTCTTATTGACGATGAAACACAGAAATTGCATCGGAATTAAATACAAAAGGCACAATGCCGACTTAAATACAAGAAGACTGACTCTTCTTATTGTCTATTTTTTAACCATTATTGTGACACTAGTTATAGATTCCGATGCTTCACTTAAGGTTTACTGTATCCCTCTGACCTTCGTGTGAACGATGAAACACAGAAATTGCATCGGAATTAAATAGAAAAGGCACAATGCTGACTTAAGTACAAGAAGACTGACTCTACTTACTGTCTATGATTTGAACCATTCCTGTGACACTAGTTATAGATTCCGATGCTTCACTTCAGGTGTACAGTATCCCTTGGACCTTCTTATTGACGATGAAACACAGAAATTGCATCGGAATTAAATACAAAACGCACAATGCCGACTTAAGTACAAGTAGACTGACTATTCTTACTGACTATGTTTTGAACCATTCCTGTGACACTTGTTATAGTGTGTGATGCTTCACTTCAGGTTTACTGTATCCCTCTGACCTTCTTTTTGACGATGAAACACAGAAATTGCATCGGAATTAAATACAAAAGGCACAATGCCGACTTAAGTGCATGTAGACTGACTCTTCCAACTGTCTATGTTTTGAACCATTCCTGTGACACTAGTTATTGATTCAGATGATTCACTTCAGGTTTACTGTAACCCTCTGCCCTTCTTATTGACGATGATACACAGAAATTGCATCGGAATTAAATAGAAAAGGCACAATGCCGACTTAAGTACAAGAAGAATGACTCTTCCTACTGTCTATGTTTTGAACCATTCCTGTGACACTAGTTATAGATTCCGATGCTTCACTTCAGGTTTACTGTATCCCTCTGACCTTCTTATTGACGATGAAACACAGAAATTGCATCGAAAATAAATACAAAAGGCACAATGCCGACTCTAGTACAAGAAGACTGACTCTTAATACTGTCTATGTTTTGAACCATTCCAGTGACAGTAGTTATACATTCTGATGCTTCACTTCAGGTTTACTGTATCCCTCGGACCTTCTTATTGACGATGAAACACAGAAATCGCATCGGAATTAAATAAAAAGGATCAATGCCGAATTAAGTACAAGAAGACTGACTCTTCTTACTGACGATGTTTTGAACCATTCCTGTGACACTAGTTATAGATTCCGATGCTTTACTTCAGGTTTACTGTAACCCTCTGACCTTCTTATTGACGATGAAACACAGAAACTGTATCGGAAATAAATACAAAAGGCACAATGCAGTCTTAAGTACAAGAAGACTGACTCTTCCTACACTCCATGATTTGAACCATTCCTGTGACACTAGTTATAGATTCCGATGCTCACTTCAGGTTTACTGTATCTCTCTAACCTTCTTATTGTCGATGAAACACAGAAATTGCATCGGAATTGAATAGAAAAGGCACAATGCCGACTTAAGTACAAAAGGACTGACTCTTCTTACTGTCTATGTTTTGAAACATTCCTCTGACACTAGTTGTAGATTCCGATGCTTCACTTCAGGTTTACAGTATCCCTTGGACCTTCTTATTGACGATGATACAGAGAAATTGCATCGGAACTAAATAGAAAAGGCACAATGCCGACTTAGGTACATGAAGACTGACTATTCTTACTGTCTGTATTTTGAACCATTCCTGTGACACTAGTTATATATTCCGACGCTTCACTTCAGGTTTACTGTATCCCTCTGACATTCCTATTGAAGATGAAACACAGAAATTGCATCGGAATTAAATAGTAAAGGCACAATGCCGACTTAAGTACAAGAAGACTGACTCTTCTTACTCCCTATGATTTGAACCATTCCTGTGACACTAGTTATAGATTTCGATGCTTCACTTCAGGTTTACTGTATCCTTCTGCCCTTCTCATTGACGATGATACACAGAAATTGCATCGGAATTAAATAGAAAAGGCACAATGCCGACTTAAGTACAAGAAGACTGACTCTTCCCACTGTCTGTGTTTTGAACCATTCCTGTGACACTAGTTATATATTCCGACGCTTCACGTCAGGTTTACTGTATCCGTTGGACCTTCTTATTGACGATGAATCACAGAAATTGCATCGGAATTAAATAGAAAAGGCACAATGCCGACGTGTTCACAAGGAGACTGACTCATCTTACTGTCTATGTTTTGAACCATTCCTGTGACACTAGTTATAGATTCCGCTGCTTTACTTCTGGTTTACAGTATCCCTTGGACCTTCTTCTTGACGATGAAACATAGAAATTGCATCGGAATTAAATAGAACAGGCACAATGCCGACTTAAGTACAAGAAGACTGACCCTTCCCATTGTCTATGTTTTCAAACATTCCTGTGACACTAGTTATAGATTCCGATGCTTCACTTCAGGTTTACTGTAACCCTCTGCCCTTCTTATTGACGATGATGCACAGAAATTGCATCGGAATTAAATAGAAAAGGCACAATGCCGACTTAAGTACAAGAAGACTGACTCTTCTTACTGTCTGTGTTTTGAACCATTCCTGTGGCACTAGTTATATATTCCGACGCTTCACTTCAGGTTTACTGTATCTCTCTGACCTTCCTATTGAAGATGAAACACAGAAATTGCATCGGAATTAAATAGAAAAGGCACAATGCCGACTTAAGTAGAAGAAGACTGACTCTTCTTACTGTCTATGTTTGAACAATTCCTGTGACACTAGTTATTGATTCCGATGCTTCACTTCAGGTTTACTGTATCCCTTGGACCTTCTTATCGACGATGAAACACTGAAATTGCATCGGAATTAAATACAAAAGGCACAATGCTGACTTAAGTACAAGAAGACTGACTCTACTTACTGTCTATGATTTGAACCATTCCTGTGACACTAGTTATAGATTCCGATGCTTCACTTCAGGTGTACAGTATCCCTTGGACCTTCTTATTGACGATGATTCACAGAAATTGCATCGGAATTAAATACAAAACGCACAATGCCGACTTAAGTACAAGTAGACTGACTCTTCTTACTGACTATGTTTGAACCATTCCTGTGACACTAGTTATAGTGTGTGATCCTTCACTTCAGGTTTACTGTATCCCTCTGACCTTCTTTTTGACGATGAAACACAGAAATTGCATCGGAATTAAATAGAAAAGGCACAATGCCGACTTAAGTACAAGAAGACTGACTCTTCTTACTGTCTGTGTTTTGAACCATTCCTGTGGCACTAGTTATATATTCCGACGCTTCACTTCAGGTTTACTGTATCCCTCTGACCTTCCTATTGAAGATGAAACACAGAAATTGCATCGGAATTATATAGAAAAGGCAGAATGCCGACTTAAGTACAAGAAGACTGACTCTTCTTACTCTCTATGTTTTGAACCATTCCTGTGACACTAGTTATAGATTCCGATGCTTCACTTCAGGTTTACTGTATCCCTTGGACCTTCTTATTGACGATGAAACAAAGAAATTTCATCGGAATTAAATACAAAAGGCACAATGCCGACTTAAGTAGAAGAAGACTGACTCTTCTTATTGTCTATTTTTTAACCATTATTGTGACACTAGTTATAGATTCCGATGCTTCACTTAAGGTTTACTGTATCCCTCTGACCTTCGTGTGAACGATGAAACACAGAAATTGCATCGGAATTAAATAGAAAAGGCACAATGCTGACTTAAGTACAAGAAGACTGACTCTACTTACTGTCTATGATTTGAACCATTCCTGTGACACTAGTTATAGATTCCGATGCTTCACTTCAGGTGTACAGTATCCCTTGGACCTTCTTATTGACGATGAAACACAGAAATTGCATCGGAATTAAATACAAAACGCACAATGCCGACTTAAGTACAAGTAGACTGACTATTCTTACTGACTATGTTTTGAACCATTCCTGTGACACTAGTTATAGTGTGTGATGCTTCACTTCAGTTTTACTGTATCCGTCTGACCTTCTTTTTGACGATGAAACACAGAAATTGCATGGGAATTAAATACAAAAGGCACAAAACCGACATAAGTGCATGTAGACTGACTCTTCCAACTGTCTATGTTTTGAACCATTCCTGTGACACTAGTTATTGATTCCGATGATTCACTTCAGGTTTACTGTATCCCTCTGACCTTCTTATTGACGATGAAATACAGAAATTGCATCGGAATTAAATAGAAAAGGCACAATGCCGACTTAAGTACAAGAAGAATGACTCTTCCTACGGTCTATGTTTTGAACCATTCCTGTGACACTAGTTATAGATTCCGATGCTTCACTTCAGGTTTACTGTATCCCTCTGACCTTCTTATTGACGATGAAACACAGAAATTGCATCGAAAATAAATACAAAAGGCACAATGCCGACTCTAGTACAAGAAGACTGTCTCTTAATACTGTCTATGTTTTGAACCATTCCAGTGACAGTAGTTATACATTCTGATGCTTCACTTCAGGTTTACTGTATCCCTCGGACCTTCTTATTGACGATGAAACACAGAAATCGCATCGGAATTAAATAAAAAGGATCAATGCCGAATTAAGTACAAGAAGACTGACTCTTCTTACTGACGATGTTTTGAACCATTCCTGTGACACTAGTTATAGATTCCGATGCTTTACTTCAGGTTTACTGTAACCCTCTGACCTTCTTATTGACGATGAAACACAGAAACTGTATCGGAAATAAATACAAAAGGCACAATGCAGTCTTAAGTACAAGAAGACTGACTCTTCCTACACTCCATGATTTGAACCATTCCTGTGACACTAGTTATAGATTCCGATGCTCACTTCAGGTTTACTGTATCTCTCTAACCTTCTTATTGTCGATGGAACACAGAAATTGCATCGGAATTGAATAGAAAAGGCACAATGCCGACTTAAGTACAAAAGGACTGACTCTTCTTACTGTCTATGTTTTGAAACATTCCTCTGACACTAGTTGTAGATTCCGATGCTTCACTTCAGGTTTACAGTATCCCTTGGACCTTCTTATTGACGATGATACACAGAAATTGCATCGGAACTAAATAGAAAAGGCACAATGCCGACTTAGGTACATGAAGACTGACTATTCTTACTGTCTGTATTTTGAACCATTCCTGTGACACTAGTTATATATTCCGACGCTTCACTTCAGGTTTACTGTATCCCTCTGACATTCCTATTGAAGATGAAACACAGAAATTGCATCGGAATTAAATAGTAAAGGCACAATGCCGACTTAAGTACAAGAAGACTGACTCTTCTTACTCCCTATGATTTGAACCATTCCTGTGACACTAGTTATAGATTTCGATGCTTCACTTCAGGTTTACTGTATCCCTCTGCCCTTCTCATTGACGATGATACACAGAAATTGCATCGGAATTAAATAGAAAAGGCACAATGCCGACTTAAGTACAAGAAGACTGACTCTTCCCACTGTCTGTGTTTTGAACCATTCCTGTGACACTAGTTATATATTCCGACGCTTCACGTCAGGTTTACTGTATCCGTTGGACCTTCTTATTGACGATGAATCACAGAAATTGCATCGGAATTAAATAGAAAAGGCACAATGCCGACGTGTTCACAAGGAGACTGACTCATCTTACTGTCTATGTTTTGAACCATTCCTGTGACACTAGTTATAGATTCCGCTGCTTTACTTCTGGTTTACAGTATCCCTTGGACCTTCTTCTTGACGATGAAACATAGAAATTGCATCGGAATTAAATAGAACAGGCACAATGCCGACTTAAGTACAAGAAGACTGACCCTTCCCATTGTCTATGTTTTCAAACATTCCTGTGACACTAGTTATAGATTCCGATGCTTCACTTCAGGTTTACTGTAACCCTCTGCCCTTCTTATTGACGATGATGCACAGAAATTGCATCGGAATTAAATAGAAAAGGCACAATGCCGACTTAAGTACAAGAAGACTGACTCTTCTTACTGTCTGTGTTTTGAACCATTCCTGTGGCACTAGTTATATATTCCGACGCTTCACTTCAGGTTTACTGTATCTCTCTGACCTTCCTATTGAAGATGAAACACAGAAATTGCATCGGAATTAAATAGAAAAGGCACAATGCCGACTTAAGTAGAAGAAGACTGACTCTTCTTACTGTCTATGTTTGAACAATTCCTGTGACACTAGTTATTGATTCCGATGCTTCACTTCAGGTTTACTGTATCCCTTGGACCTTCTTATCGACGATGAAACACTGAAATTGCATCGGAATTAAATACAAAAGGCACAATGCTGACTTAAGTACAAGAAGACTGACTCTACTTACTGTCTATGATTTGAACCATTCCTGTGACACTAGTTATAGATTCCGATGCTTCACTTCAGGTGTACAGTATCCCTTGGACCTTCTTATTGACGATGATTCACAGAAATTGCATCGGAATTAAATACAAAACGCACAATGCCGACTTAAGTACAAGTAGACTGACTCTTCTTACTGACTATGTTTGAACCATTCCTGTGACACTAGTTATAGTGTGTGATCTTTCACTTCAGGTTTACTGTATCCCTCTGACCTTCTTTTTGACGATGAAACACAGAAATTGCATCGGAATTAAATAGAAAAGGCACAATGCCGACTTAAGTACAAGAAGACTGACTCTTCTTACTGTCTGTGTTTTGAACCATTCCTGTGGCACTAGTTATATATTCCGACGCTTCACTTCAGGTTTACTGTATCCCTCTGACCTTCCTATTGAAGATGAAACACAGAAATTGCATCGGAATTATATAGAAAAGGCACAATGCCGACTTAAGTACAAGAAGACTGACTCTTCTTACTCTCTATGTTTTGAACCATTCCTGTGACACTAGTTATAGATTCCGATGCTTCACTTCAGGTTTACTGTATCCCTTGGACCTTCTTATTGACGATGAAACAAAGAAATTTCATCGGAATTAAATACAAAAGGCACAATGCCGACTTAAGTAGAAGAAGACTGACTCTTCTTATTGTCTATTTTTTAACCATTATTGTGACACTAGTTATAGATTCCGATGCTTCACTTAAGGTTTACTGTATCCCTCTGACCTTCGTGTGAACGATGAAACACAGAAATTGCATCGGAATTAAATAGAAAAGGCACAATGCTGACTTAAGTACAAGAAGACTGACTCTACTTACTGTCTATGATTTGAACCATTCCTGTGACACTAGTTATAGATTCCGATGCTTCACTTCAGGTGTACAGTATCCCTTGGACCTTCTTATTGACGATGAAACACAGAAATTGCATCGGAATTAAATACAAAACGCACAATGCCGACTTAAGTACAAGTAGACTGACTATTCTTACTGACTATGTTTTGAACCATTCCTGTGACACTAGTTATAGTGTGTGATGCTTCACTTCAGTTTTACTGTATCCGTCTGACCTTCTTTTTGACGATGAAACACAGAAATTGCATGGGAATTAAATACAAAAGGCACAAAACCGACATAAGTGCATGTAGACTGACTCTTCCAACTGTCTATGTTTTGAACCATTCCTGTGACACTAGTTATTGATTCCGATGATTCACTTCAGGTTTACTGTATCCCTCTGACCTTCTTATTGACGATGAAATACAGAAATTGCATCGGAATTAAATAGAAAAGGCACAATGCCGACTTAAGTACAAGAAGAGTGACTCTTCCTACGGTCTATGTTTTGAACCATTCCTGTGACACTAGTTATAGATTCCGATGCTTCACTTCAGGTTTACTGTATCCCTCTGACCTTCTTATTGACGATGAAACACAGAAATTGCATCGAAAATAAATACAAAAGGCACAATGCCGACTCTAGTACAAGAAGACTGTCTCTTAATACTGCCTATGTTTTGAACCATTCCAGTGACAGTAGTTATACATTCTGATGCTTCACTTCAGGTTTACTGTATCCCTCGGAAATTCTTATTGACGATGAAACACAGAGATTGTATCGGAATTAAATAGAAAAGGCACAATGCCGACTTAAGTACAAGAAGACTGACTCTTCTTACTGATTATGTTTTGAACCATTTCTGTGACACTAGTTATAGATTCCGATGCTTCACTTCATGTTTACTGCATCCCTTGGACCTTCTTATTGACGATGAAACACACAAATTGCATCGGAATTTAATAAAAAGGATCAATGCCGAATTAAGTACAAGAAGACTGACTCTTCTTACTGACTATGTTTTGAACCATTCCTGTGACACTAGTTATAGATTCCGATGCTTCGTTTCAGGTATACTGTAACCCTCTGACCTTCTTATTGACGATGAAACACAGAAACTGTATCGGAAATAAATACAAAAGGCACAATGCAGTCTTAAGTACAAGAAGACTGACTCTTCCTACACTCCATGATTTGAACCATTCCTGTGACACTAGTTATAGATTCCGATGCTCACTTCAGGTTTACTGTATCTCTCTAACCTTCTTATTGTCGATGAAACACAGAAATTGCATCGGAATTGAATAGAAAAGGGACAATGCCGACTTAAGTACAAAAGGACTGACTCTTCTTACTGTCTATGTTTTGAAACATTCCTGTGACACTAGTTATATATTCCGACGCTTCACGTCAGGTTTACTGTATCCGTTGGACCTTCTTATTGACGATGAATCACAGAAATTGCATCGGAATTAAATAGAAAAGGCACAGTGCCGACGTGTTCACAAGGAGACTGACTCATCTTACTGTCTATGCTTTAACCATTCCTGTGACACTAGTTATAGATTCCGCTGCTTCACTTCAGGTTTACAGTATCCCTTGGACCTTCTTCTTGACGATGAAACATAGAAGTTGCATCGGAATTAAATAGAAAAGGCACAATGCCGACTTAAGTACAAGAAGACTGACCCTTCCTATTGTCTATGTTTTCAAACATTCCTGTGACACTAGTTATAGATTCCGATGCTTCACTTCAGGTTTACTGTCACCCTCTGCCCTTCTTATTGACGAAGATACACAGAAATTGCATCGGAATTAAATAGAAAAGGCACAATGCCGACTTAAGTACAAGAATACTGACTCTTCTTACTGTCTGTGTTTTGAACCATTCCTGTGGCACTAGTTAAATATTCCGACGCTTCACTTCAGGTTTACTGTATCCCTCTGACCTTCCTATTGAAGATGAAACACAGAAATTGCATCGGAATTAAATACAAAAGGCACAATGCCGACTTAAGTAGAAGAAGACTGACTCTTCTTACTGTCTATGTTTGAACAATTCCTGTGACACTAGTTATAGATTCCGATGCTTCTCTTCTGGTTTACTGTATCCCTTGGACCTAGTTATCGACGATGAAACACTGAAATTGCATCGGAATTAAATACAAAAGGCACAATGCTGACTTAAGTACGAGAAGACTGACTCTTCTTACTGTCTATGTTATAACCATTGCTGTGACACTAGTTATGGATTCCGATGCTTCACTTCAGATTTACTGTATCCCTTGGGCCTTCTTATTGACGACGAAACACAGAAATTGCATCGGAATCAAATAGAAAAGGCACAATGCCGACTTAAGTACAAGAAGATTGACTCTACCGACTGTCTATGTTTTGAACCATTCCTGTGACACTAGTTCCAGATTCCGATGCTTTACTTCAGGTTTACTGTATCCCTCTGACCTTCTTATTGACGATGAAACACAGAATTTGCATCGGAATTAAATAAAAAGTATCAATGCCGAATTAAGTACAAGAAGACTGACTCTTCTTACTGACTATGTTTTGAACCATTCCTGTGACACTAGTTATAGATTCCGATGCTTCACTTCAGGTTTACTGCATCCCTCTGACCTTCTTATTGACGATGAAACACAGAAACTGTATCGGAAATAAATACAAAAGGCACAATGCAGTCTTAAGTACAATAAGACTGACTCTTCCTACACTCCATGATTTGAACCATTCTTGTGACACTAGTTATAGATTCCGATGCTCACTTCAGGTTTACTGTATCTCTCTAACCTTCTTATTGTCGATGAAACACAGAAATTGCATCGGAATTGAATAGAAAAGGCACAATGCTGACTTAAGTACAAGAAGACTGACTCTACTTACTGTCTATGATTTGAACCATTCCTGTGACACTAGTTATAGATTCCGATGCTTCACTTCAGGTGTACAGTATCCCTTGGACCTTCTTATTGACGATGAAACACAGAAATTGCATCGGAATTAAATACAAAACGCACAATGCCGACTTAAGTACAAGTAGACTGACTATTCTTACTGACTATGTTTTGAACCATTCCTGTGACACTAGTTATAGTGTGTGATGCTTCACTTCAGTTTTACTGTATCCGTCTGACCTTCTTTTTGACGATGAAACACAGAAATTGCATGGGAATTAAATACAAAAGGCACAAAACCGACATAAGTGCATGTAGACTGACTCTTCCAACTGTCTATGTTTTGAACCATTCCTGTGACACTAGTTATTGATTCCGATGATTCACTTCAGGTTTACTGTATCCCTCTGACCTTCTTATTGACGATGAAATACAGAAATTGCATCGGAATTAAATAGAAACGGCACAATGCCGACTTAAGTACAAGAAGAATGACTCTTCCTACGGTCTATGTTTTGAACCATTCCTGTGACACTAGTTATAGATTCCGATGCTTCACTTCAGGTTTACTGTATCCCTCTGACCTTCTTATTGACGATGAAACACAGAAATTGCATCGAAAATAAATACAAAAGGCACAATGCCGACTCTAGTACAAGAAGACTGTCTCTTAATACTGCCTATGTTTTGAACCATTCCAGTGACAGTAGTTATACATTCTGATGCTTCACTTCAGGTTTACTGTATCCCTCGGAAATTCTTATTGACGATGAAACACAGAGATTGTATCGGAATTAAATAGAAAAGGCACAATGCCGACTTAAGTACAAGAAGACTGACTCTTCTTACTGATTATGTTTTGAACCATTTCTGTGACACTAGTTATAGATTCCGATGCTTCACTTCATGTTTACTGCATCCCTTGGACCTTCTTATTGACGATGAAACACACAAATTGCATCGGAATTTAATAAAAAGGATCAATGCCGAATTAAGTACAAGAAGACTGACTCTTCTTACTGACTATGTTTTGAACCATTCCTGTGACACTAGTTATAGATTCCGATGCTTCGTTTCAGGTATACTGTAACCCTCTGACCTTCTTATTGACGATGAAACACAGAAACTGTATCGGAAATAAATACAAAAGGCACAATGCAGTCTTAAGTACAAGAAGACTGACTCTTCCTACACTCCATGATTTGAACCATTCCTGTGACACTAGTTATAGATTCCGATGCTCACTTCAGGTTTACTGTATCTCTCTAACCTTCTTATTGTCGATGAAACACAGAAATTGCATCGGAATTGAATAGAAAAGGGACAATGCCGACTTAAGTACAAAAGGACTGACTCTTCTTACTGTCTATGTTTTGAAACATTCCTGTGACACTAGTTATATATTCCGACGCTTCACGTCAGGTTTACTGTATCCGTTGGACCTTCTTATTGACGATGAATCACAGAAATTGCATCGGAATTAAATAGAAAAGGCACAGTGCCGACGTGTTCACAAGGAGACTGACTCATCTTACTGTCTATGCTTTAACCATTCCTGTGACACTAGTTATAGATTCCGCTGCTTCACTTCAGGTTTACAGTATCCCTTGGACCTTCTTCTTGACGATGAAACATAGAAGTTGCATCGGAATTAAATAGAAAAGGCACAATGCCGACTTAAGTACAAGAAGACTGACCCTTCCTATTGTCTATGTTTTCAAACATTCCTGTGACACTAGTTATAGATTCCGATGCTTCACTTCAGGTTTACTGTCACCCTCTGCCCTTCTTATTGACGAAGATACACAGAAATTGCATCGGAATTAAATAGAAAAGGCACAATGCCGACTTAAGTACAAGAAGACTGACTCTTCTTACTGTCTGTGTTTTGAACCATTCCTGTGGCACTAGTTAAATATTCCGACGCTTCACTTCAGGTTTACTGTATCCCTCTGACCTTCCTATTGAAGATGAAACACAGAAATTGCATCGGAATTAAATACAAAAGGCACAATGCCGACTTAAGTAGAAGAAGACTGACTCTTCTTACTGTCTATGTTTGAACAATTCCTGTGACACTAGTTATAGATTCCGATGCTTCTCTTCTGGTTTACTGTATCCCTTGGACCTAGTTATCGACGATGAAACACTGAAATTGCATCGGAATTAAATACAAAAGGCACAATGCTGACTTAAGTACGAGAAGACTGACTCTTCTTACTGTCTATGTTATAACCATTGCTGTGACACTAGTTATGGATTCCGATGCTTCACTTCAGATTTACTGTATCCCTTGGGCCTTCTTATTGACGACGAAACACAGAAATTGCATCGGAATCAAATAGAAAAGGCACAATGCCGACTTAAGTACAAGAAGATTGACTCTACCGACTGTCTATGTTTTGAACCATTCCTGTGACACTAGTTCCAGATTCCGATGCTTTACTTCAGGTTTACTGTATCCCTCTGACCTTCTTATTGACGATGAAACACAGAATTTGCATCGGAATTAAATAAAAAGTATCAATGCCGAATTAAGTACAAGAAGACTGACTCTTCTTACTGACTATGTTTTGAACCATTCCTGTGACACTAGTTATAGATTCCGATGCTTCACTTCAGGTTTACTGCATCCCTCTGACCTTCTTATTGACGATGAAACACAGAAACTGTATCGGAAATAAATACAAAAGGCACAATGCAGTCTTAAGTACAATAAGACTGACTCTTCCTACACTCCATGATTTGAACCATTCTTGTGACACTAGTTATAGATTCCGATGCTCACTTCAGGTTTACTGTATCTCTCTAACCTTCTTATTGTCGATGAAACACAGAAATTGCATCGGAATTGAATAGAAAAGGCACAATGCTGACTTAAGTACAAGAAGACTGACTCTACTTACTGTCTATGATTTGAACCATTCCTGTGACACTAGTTATAGATTCCGATGCTTCACTTCAGGTGTACAGTATCCCTTGGACCTTCTTATTGACGATGAAACACAGAAATTGCATCGGAATTAAATACAAAACGCACAATGCCGACTTAAGTACAAGTAGACTGACTATTCTTACTGACTATGTTTTGAACCATTCCTGTGACACTAGTTATAGTGTGTGATGCTTCACTTCAGTTTTACTGTATCCGTCTGACCTTCTTTTTGACGATGAAACACAGAAATTGCATGGGAATTAAATACAAAAGGCACAAAACCGACATAAGTGCATGTAGACTGACTCTTCCAACTGTCTATGTTTTGAACCATTCCTGTGACACTAGTTATTGATTCCGATGCTTCACTTCAGGTTTACTGTATCCCTCTGACCTTCTTATTGACGATGAAACACAGAAATTGCATCGAAAATAAATACAAAAGGCACAATGCCGACTCTAGTACAAGAAGACTGTCTCTTAATACTGCCTATGTTTTGAACCATTCCAGTGACAGTAGTTATACATTCTGATGCTTCACTTCAGGTTTACTGTATCCCTCGGAAATTCTTATTGACGATGAAACACAGAGATTGTATCGGAATTAAATAGAAAAGGCACAATGCCGACTTAAGTACAAGAAGACTGACTCTTCTTACTGATTATGTTTTGAACCATTTCTGTGACACTAGTTATAGATTCCGATGCTTCACTTCAGGTTTAGTGTCACCCTCTGCCCTTCTTATTGACGAAGATACACAGAAATTGCATCGGAATTAAATAGAAATGGCACAATGCCGACTTAAGTACAAGAAGACTGACTCTTCTTACTGTCTGTGTTTTGAACCATTCCTGTGGCACTAGTTAAATATTCCGACGCTTCACTTCAGGTTTACTGTATCCCTCTGACCTTCCTATTGAAGATGAAACACAGAAATTGCATCGGAATTAAATACAAAAGGCACAATGCCGACTTAAGTAGAAGAAGACTGACTCTTCTTACTGTCTATGTTTGAACAATTCCTGTGACACTAGTTATAGATTCCGATGCTTCTCTTCTGGTTTACTGTATCCCTTGGACCTAGTTATCGACGATGAAACACTGAAATTGCATCGGAATTAAATACAAAAGGCACAATGCTGACTTAAGTACGAGAAGACTGACTCTTCTTACTGTCTATGTTATAACCATTGCTGTGACACTAGTTATGGATTCCGATGCTTCACTTCAGATTTACTGTATCCCTTGGGCCTTCTTATTGACGACGAAACACAGAAATTGCATCGGAATCAAATAGAAAAGGCACAATGCCGACTTAAGTACAAGAAGATTGACTCTACCGACTGTCTATGTTTTGAACCATTCCTGTGACACTAGTTCCAGATTCCGATGCTTTACTTCAGGTTTACTGTATCCCTCTGACCTTCTTATTGACGATGAAACACAGAATTTGCATCGGAATTAAATAAAAAGTATCAATGCCGAATTAAGTACATGAAGACTGACTCTTCTTACTGTCTGTATTTTGAACGATTCCTGTGACACTAGTTATATATTCCGACGCTTCACTTCAGGTTTACTGTATCCCTCTGACCTTCCTATTGAAGATGAAACACAGAAATTGCATCGGAATTAAATAGTAAAGGCACAATGCCGACTTAAGTACAAGAAGACTGACTCTTCTTACTACCTATGATTTGATCCATTCCAGTGACACTAGTTATAGATTCCGATGCTTCACTTCAGGTTTACTGTATCCCTTGGACCTTCTTATTGACGATAAAACAAAGAAAATTCATCGGAATTAAATACAAAAGGCACAATGCCGACTTAAGTACAAGAAGACTGACTCTTCTTACTGTCTATGTTTGAACAATTCCTGTGACACTAGTTATAGATTCCGATGCTTCACTTCAGGTTTACTGTATCCCTTGGACCTTCTTATCGACGATGAAACACTGAAATTGCATCGGAATTAAATACAAAAGGCACAATGCTGACTTAAGTACAAGAAGACTGACTCTTCTTACTGTCTATGTTTGAACCATTGCTGTGACACTAGTTATAGATTCCGATGCTTCACTTCAGATTTACTGTATCCCTTGGACCTTCTTATTGACGACGAAACACAGAAATTGCATCGGAATTAAATAGAAATGGCACAATGCCTACTTAAGTACAAGAAGACTGACTCTACCGACTGTCTATGTTTTGAACCATTCCTGTGACACTAGTTACAGATTCCGATGCTTCACTTCAGGTTTACCGTATCCCTCTGACCTTCTTATAGACGATGAAACACAGAAATTGCATCGTAATTAAATACAAAAGGCACAATGCCGACTTAAGTACAAGAAGACTGACTCTCCTTACTGACTATGTTGTGAACATTTCCTGTGAGACCAGTTTTAGATTCCGATGCTTCACTATATGTTTACTGTATCCCATGGACGTTCTTATTGACGATGAAACACAGAAATTGCATCGGAATTAAATGCAAAAGGCACAATGCCGACTTAAATACAAGAAGATTGACTCTTCTAACTGTCTATGTTTTAACCATTCCTGTGACGCTAGTTATAGATTCCGATGCTTCACTTAAGGTCTACTGTATCGCTCTGACCTTCATGTGAACGATGAAACACAGAAATTGCATCGGAAATAAATACAAAAGGCTCAAGTACAAGAAGGCTGACTCTTCATACTGTCTATGTTTGGAACCATTCCAGTGACAGTAGTTATACATTCCGATGCTTCACTTCAAGTTTACTGTATCCCTCTGACCTTCTTATTGACGATGAAACACAGAAATAGCATCGGAATTAAATAGCAAAGGCACAATGCCAACTTAAGTACAAGAAGACTGATTTTTCTTACTGACTAAGCTTTGAACCATTTCTGTGACACTAGTTATAGATTCCGATGCTTCACTTCAGGTTTATTGTATCCCTTGGACCTTCTTATTGACGATGAAACACAGAAATAGCATCGGAATTAAATAACAAGGATCAACGCCGAATTAAGTACAAGAAGACTGACTCTTCTTACAGACTATGTTTTGATCCATTCCTGTGACACTAGTTATAGATTCCGATGCTTCACTTCAGGTTTACTGTATCCCTCTGACCTTCCTATTGAGGATGAAACACAGAAATTGCATCGGAATTAAATACAAAAGGCACAATGCCGACTTAAGTACAAGAAGACTGACTGTTATTACTCTCTATGTTTTGAACCATTCCTGTGACACTAGTTATAGATTCCGATGCTTCACCTCAGGTTTACTGTATCCCTTGGACCTTCTTATTGACGATGAAACGAAGAAATTGCATCGGAATTAAATACAAAAGGCACAATGCTGACTTATGTACAAGAAGACTGACTCATCTTAATGTCTATGTTTTGAACCACTCCTCTGAGACTAGTTAAAGATTCCGATGCTTCACATCAGGTTTACTGTATCCCTTGGACCTTTTTAGTGACGACAAAACACAGAAATTGCATCGGAATTAAATAGAAAAGGCACAATGCCGACTTATGTACAAGAAGACTGACTCCTCCTACTGTCTATGTTTTTAACCATTCCTGTGACACTAGTTATAGATTCCGATGCTTCACTTCAGGTTTACTGTATCCCTCTGACCTTCTTATTGACGATGAAACACAGAAATTGCATCGGAATTGAATAGAAAAGGCACAATGCCGACTTAAGTACAAGACGACTAACTCTTCCTACTGACTATGTTTTGAGACAATCCTGTGACACTAGCTATAGACTCCGATGCTTCACTTCAGGTGTACAGTATCCCTTGGACCTTCTTGTTGACGATGAAACACAGGAATTGCATCGTAATTAAATAGAAAAGGCACATTGCCGACTTAAGTACAAGAAGACTGACCCTTCCTATTGTCTATGTTTTGAAACATTCCTGTGACACTAGTTATAGATTCCGATGCTTCACTTCAGGTTTACTGTATCCCTCTGACCTTCTTATTGACGATGATTTACAGAAATTGCATCGGAATTAAATAGAAAAGGCACAATGCCGACTTAAGTACAAGAAGACTGACTCTTCTTACTGTCTGTGTTTTGAACCATTCCTGTGACAATAGTTATATTTTCCGACGCTTCCCTTCAGGTTTACTGTATCCCTCTGACCTTCCTATTGAAGATGAAACACAGAAATTGCATCGGAATTAAATAGAAAAGGCACAATGCCGACTTAAGTACAAGAAGACTGACTCTTCTTACTCTCTATGTTTTGAACCACTCCTCTGAGACTAGTTATAGATTCCGATGCTTCTCATCAGGCTTACTGTATCCCTTGGACCTTCTTATTGACGATGAAACAAAGAAATTTCATCGGAATTAAATACAAAAGGCACAATGCCGACTTAAGTAGAAGAAGACTGACTCTTCTTACTGTCTATGTTTGAACAATTCCTGTGACACTAGTTATAGATTTCAATGCTTCACTTCAGGTTTACTGTATCCCTTGGACATTCTTATCGACGATGAAACACTGAAATTGCATCGGAATTAAATACAAAAGGCACAATGCTGACTTAAGTACAAGAAGACTGACACTTCTTACCGTCTATGTTTGAACCATTGCTGTGACACTAGTTATAGATTCCGATGCTTCACTTCAGGTTTACTGTATCCCTTGGACCTTCTTATTGACGATGAAACACAGAAATTGCATCGGAATTAAATACAAAAGGCACAATGCCGACTTATGTCCAAAAAGACTGACTCATCTTACTGTCTATGTTTTGAACCATTCCTCTGAGACTAGTTATAGATTCTGATGCTTCACTTCAGGTTTACTGTATCCCTTGGACCTTCTTATTGACGACGAAACACAGAAATTGCATCGGAATTAAATAGAAGAGGCACAATGCCGACTTATGTACTTGAAGACTGACACTTCCTACTGTCTATGTTTTGCACCATTCCTGTGACACTAGTTATAGATTCCAATGCTTCACTTCAGGTTACTGTATCCATCTGACCTTCTTATTGACGATGAAACACAGAAATTGCATCGGAATTAGATACAAAAAGCACAATGCCGACTTAAGTACAAGAGGAATGACTTTTCTTACTGTCTATGCTTTGAAACATTCCTGTGACACTAGTTATAGATTGCGATGCTTCACTTCAGGTTTACAGTATCCCTTGGACCTTTTTATTGACGATGATACACAGAAATTGCGTCGGAATTAAGTAGAAAAGGCACAATGCCGACTTAAGTACAAGATGACTGACCGTTCCTATTGTCAATGTTTTGAAACATTCCTGTGACACTAGTTATAGGTTCCGATGCTTCACTTCAGGTTAGCTGTATCCCTCTGCCCTTCTTATTGACGATGATACACAGAAATTGCATCGGAATTAAATAGAAACGGCACAATGCAGACTTAAGTACAAGAAGACTGACTCTTCGTACTGTCTGTGTTTTGAACCATTCCTGTGACACTAGTTATATATTCCGACGCTTCACTTCAGGTTTACTGTAGCCCTCTGACCTTCCAATTGAAGATGAAACACAGACATTGCATCGGAATTAAATAGAAAAGGCACAATGCCGACTTAAGTACAAGAAGACTGACTCTTCTTACTCTCTATGTTTTGAACCATTCCTGTTACACTAGTTATAGATTCCGATGCTTCACTTCAGGTTTTCTGTATCCTTTGGACCTTCCTTTTGACGATGAAACATAGAAATTTCATCGGAGTTAAATACAAAAGGCACAATGCCGACTTAAGTAGAAGAAGACTGACTCTCCTTACTGACTATGTTGTGAACATTTCCTGTGAGACCAGTTTTAGATTCCGATGCTTCACTATATGTTTACTGTATCCCTTGGACCTTCTTATTGACGATGAAACACAGAAATTGCATCGGAAATCAATACAAAAGGCACAATGCCGACTCTAGTACAAGAAGACTGTCTCTTGATACTGTCTATGTTATGAACCATTGGAGTGACAGTAGTTATAATTGCGATGCTTCACTTCAGGTTTACTGTATCCCTCTGACCTTCTTATTGACGATGAAACACAGAAATTGCATCGGAATTAAATAGAAAACTCACATTGTCGTCTTAAGTACAAGAAGACTGACTCTACTTACTGTCTATGATTTGAACCATTCCTGTGACACTAGTTATAGATTCCGATGCTTCACTTCAGGTTTACTGTATCCCTTGGACTTTCTTATTGACGATGAAACACAGAAACTGCATCGGAAATAAATACAAAAGGCACAATGCAGACTTAAGTACAAGAAGACTGACTCTTAATACTCTCTACGATTTGAACCAATCCTGTGACACTAGTTATAGATTCCGATGCTTCACTTCAGGTTTACTGTATCCCTTGGACCTTCTTATTGACGATGAAACACAGAAATTGCATTGGAATTAAATAGAAAAGGCACAATGCCGACTTATGTACAAGAGGACTGACTCATCTTACTGTCTATGTTTTGAGCCATTCCTGTGACACTAGTTATAGATTCCGATGCTTCACTGCAGGTTTACTGTATCCCTTGGACTTTCTTGTTGACGGCGAAACACAGAAATTGCATCGGCATTACATCAAAAAGGCATTATGACGACTTATGTACAAGAAGACTGACTCTTCCTACTGTCTATGTTTTGAACCATTCCTGTGACACTAGTTATAGATTCCGATGCTTCTTTTCAGGTTTACTGTATCTCTCTAACCTTCTTATTGACGATGAAACACAGAAATTGCATCGGAATTAAATACAAAAGGCACAATGCCGACTAAAGTACAAGAAGACTGACTCTTATTACTGTCTATGTTTTGAACCATTCCTGTGGCACTAGTTATAGATTCCGATGCTTCAGGTTTACTGTATCCCTTGGACCTTCTTATTGACGATGAAACAGAGAAATTGCATCGGAATTAAATAGAAAAGGCACAATGCCGACTTATGTACAAGAGGACTGTTTCATCATACTGTCTATGTTTTGAGCCATTCCTGTGACACTAGTTATAGATTCCGATGCTTCACTTCAGGTTTACTGTATCCCTTGGACTTTCTTATTGACGACGAAACACAGAAATTGCATCGGCATTACATCGAAAAGGCATTATGCCGACTTATGTACAAGAAGACTGACTCTTCCTACTGTCTATCTTTTGAACCATTCCTGTGACAGAAGTTATAGATTCCCCTGTTTCACTTCAGGTTTACTGTATCCCTCTGACGTTCTTATTGACGATGAAACCAAGAAATTGCATCGGAATTAGATACAAAAAGCACAATGCCGACTTAAGTACAATAGGACTGACTCTTCTTACTGTCTATGTTTTGAAACATTCCTGTGACACTAGTTGTAGTTTCCGATACTGCACTTCAGGTTAACAGTATCCCTTGGACCTTCTTATTGACGATGAAACACAGAAATTGCATCGGAATTAAATAGAAAAGGCACAATGCCTACTTATGTACAAGAAGACTGACCCTTCCTATTGTCTATGTTTGAAACATTCCTGTGACACTAGTTATAGATTCCGATGCTTCACTTCAGGTTTACTGTACCCCTATGACCGTCTTATTAACGATGAAACACAAAATTGCATCGTAATTAAATACAAAAGGCACAATGCCGACTTAAGTACAAGAAGACTGACTCTCCTTACTGACTATGTTGTGAACATTTCCTGTGAGACCAGTTTTAGATTCCGATGCCTCACTATCTGTTTACTGTATCCCTTGGACCTTCTTATTGACGATGAAACACAGAAATTGCATCGGAATTAAATACAAAAGGTACAATGCCGACTAAAGTACAAGAAGACTGACTCTTCCTACTGTCTATGGTTTGAACCATTCCTGTGACACAAGTTATAGATTCCGCTGTTTCACTTCAGGTTTACTGTATCCCTCTGACGTTCTTATTGACGATGAAACACGGAAATTGCATCGGAATTAGATACAAAAAGCACAATGCCGACTTAAGTACAAGAGGACTGACTCTTCTTGCTGTCTATCTTTTGAAACATTCCTGTGACACTAGTTAGAGATTCCGATGCTTCACTTCAGGTTTACTGTATCCCTTGGACCTTCTTATGGACGACGAAAAACAGAAATTGCATCGGAATTAAATAGAAAAGGCACAATGCCGACTTAAGTTCAAGAAGACTGACATTTTCTAATGTCTATGTTTTGTACCATTCCTGTGACACTTGTTATGGATTCCGATGCTTCACTTCAGGTTTACTGTATCCTTCTGACCTTCTTATTGACGATGAAACACAGAAATTGAATCGGAATTAAATAGAAAAGGCACAATGCCGACTGAATTCCACAAGACTGACTCTTCTTACTGTCTATGTTATGAAACATTCCTGTGACACTAGTTATAGATTCCGATGCTTCACTTCAGGTTTACTGTATCCCTCTGACCATCCTATTGAAGATGAAACACAGAAATTGCATCGGAATAAAATAGAAAAGGCACCAGGCCGACTTAAGTACAAGAAGACTGACTCTTCATACTGTCTATGTTTTGAACCATTCCTGTGACACTACTTATAGACTCTGATGCTTCACGTCACGTTTACTGTATCCGTTGGACCTTTTTATTGACGATGAATCACAGAAATTGCATCGGAATTAAACAGAAAAGGCACAATGCCGACTAATGTACAAGAAGACTGACTCATCTTACTGTCTAAGTTTTGAACCATTCCTGTGACACTAGTTATAGATTCCGATGCTTCACTTCTGGTTTACTGTATCCCTCTGACCTACTTATTGACGATGAAACGCAAAAATTGCATCGGAATTATATACAAAAGGCACAATGCCGACTTAAGTACAAGAAGACTGTCTCTTCTTACTGTCTATGTTTTGAACCATTCCTGTGACACTAGTTATAGATTCCGATGCTTCACTTCAGGTTTACTGTATCCCTTGTGCTTTCTTATTGACGATGAAACACAGAAATTGCATCGGAATTAAATATAAAAGGCACAATGCCGTCTTAAGTACAAGAAGACTGACTCTTTTTACTCTCTATGTTGTGAACCATTCCTGTGACACTAGTTATAGATTCCGATGCTTCACTTCAGGTTTACTGTATCCCTTGGACCTTCTTATTGACGATGAAACACAGAAATTGCATCGGAATTATATACAAAAGGCACAATGCCGACTTATGTACAAGAAGACTGACTCATCTTACTGTCTATGTTTTGAACCATTCCTCTGAGACTAGTTATAGATTCCGATGCATCACTTCAGGTTTACTGTATCCCTTGGACCTTTTTATTGACGACGAAACACAGAAATTGCATCGGAATTAAATAGAAAAGGCACAATGCCGACTTATGTACAAGAAGACTGACTCTTCCTACTGTCAATGTTTTGAACCATTCCTGTGACACTAGTTATAGATTCCGATGCTTCAGTTCAGGTTTACTGTATCCCTCTGGCCTTCGTATTGACGATGAAACAGAGAAATTGCATCGGCATTACTTCGAAAAGGCATTCTGCCGACTTACGTACAAGAAGACTGACTTTTCCTACTGTCTATGTTTTAAACCATTCCTGTGACACTAGTTATAGATTCCGCTGCTTCACTTCAGGTTTACTGTATCCCTCTGACCTTCTTATTGACGATGAAACACAGAAATTTCATCGTAATTAGATACAAAAAGCACAATGCCGACTTAAGTACAACAGGACTGACTCTTCTTGCTGTCTATCTTTTGAAACATGCCTGTGATACTAGTTATAGATTCCGATGCTTCACTTCAGGTTTACTGTATCCCTCTGACCTTCCTATTGAAGATGAAACACAGAAATTGCATCGGAGTTAAATAGAAAAGGCACAATGCCGACTTAAGTACAAGAAGACTGACTCTTCTTGCTGTCTACCTTTTGAAACATTCCTGTGACACTAGTTATAGATTCCAATGCTTCACTTCAGGTTTACTGTACCCTCTGACCTTCCTATTGAAGATGAAACACAGAAATTGCATCGGAATTAAACAGAAAAGGCACAATGCCGACTTAAGTACAAGAAGACTGACTCTTCTTACTGACTATGTTTTGAACCATTTCTGTGACACCAGTTATAGTTTCCGATGCTTCACTTCAGGTTTACTGTATCCCTTGGACCTTCTTATTGACGACGAAACACAGAAATTGAATCGGAATTAAATAAAAAGGATCAATGCCGAATAAAGTACAAGAAGACTGACTCTTCTTACTGACTATGTTTTGAACCATTCCTGTGTCACTAGTTACAGATTCCGATGCATCACTTCAGGTTTACTGTATCCCTCTGACCTTGTTATTGACGTTGAAACACAGAAACTGCATCGGAATTGAATACAAAAGGCACAATGCCGACTTAAATACAGGAAGACTGACTCTACTTATTGTCTATTTTTTAACCATTCCTGTGACACTAGTTATAGATTCCGATGCTTCACTTCAGGTTTACTGTATCCTTCTGACCTTCTTATTGACGATGAAACACAGAAATTAAATCGCAATTATATACAAAAGGCACAATGCCGACTTATGTACAAGAAGACTGACTCATCTTACTGTCTATGTTTTGAACCATTCCTCTGAGACTAGTTATAGATTCCGATGCTTCACTTCAGGTTTACTGTATATCTTGGACCTTTTTATTGACGACGAAACACAGAAATTGCATCGGAATTAAATAGAAAAGGCACAATGCCGACTTATGTACAAGAAGACTGACTCTTCCTACTGTCAATGTTTTGAACCATTCCTGTGACACTAGTTATAGATTCCGATGCTTCAGTTCAGGTTTACTGTATCCCTCTGGCCTTCGTATTGACGATGAAACAGAGAAATTGCATCGGCATTACTTCGAAAAGGCATTCTGCCGACTTACGTACAAGAAGACTGACTTTTCCTACTGTCTATGTTTTAAACCATTCCTGTGACACTAGTTATAGATTCCGCTGCTTCACTTCAGGTTTACTGTATCCCTCTGACCTTCTTATTGACGATGAAACACAGAAATTGCATCGGAATTAGATACAAAAAGCACAATGCCGACTTAAGTACAAGAGGACTGACTCTTCTTGCTGTCTATGTTTTGAAACATTCCTGTGACACTAGTTATAGATACCGATACTTCACTTCAGGTTTACTGTATCCTTCTGACCTTCTTATTGACGATGAAACACAGAAATTGCATCGGAATTAAATAGAAAAGGCACAATGCCGACTTAAGTACAAGAAGACTGTCTGTTCTTATTGTCTATGTTTTGAAACATTCCTGTGACACTAGTTATAAATTCCGATGCTTCACTTCAGGTTTACTGTATCCCTCTGACCTTCTTATTGAAAATGAAACACAGAAATTGCATCGGAATTAAATAGAAAAGGCACAATGCCGACTTAAGGACAAGAAGACTGACTCTTCTTACTGTCTATGTTTTGAACCATTCCTGTGACACTAGTTATAGATTCCCATGCTTCACTTCAGGTTTACTGTATCCCTCTGACCTTCTTATTGACGAAGAAACACAGAAATTGCATCGGAATTAGATACAAAAAGCACAATGCCGACTTAAGTACAAGAGGACTGACTCTTCTTGCTGTCTATGTTTTGAAACATTCCTGTGACACTAGTTATAGATACCGATACTTCACTTCAGGTTTACTGTATCCTTCTGACCTTCTTATTGACGATGAAACACTTAAATTGCATCGGAACTAAATACAAAGGCACAATGCCGACTCAGATACAAGATGACTGGCTCTTGTTACTCTCTATGTATTGAACGTTTTATGTGAGACCGGTTTTAGATTCCGATCCTTCACGTCAGGTTTACTGTATTACTTGTACCTTACTATTGACGACGAAACACAGAAATTGCATCGGAAGTAAATAGAAAAGGCACGATGCCGACTTAAGTACAAGAAGACTGACTCTTCTTAATGACTATGTTTTGAACATTTCCTGTGAGACACGTTTTAGATTCCGATGCTTCACTATATGTTTACTGTATTCCTTGGACCTTCTTATTGACGGTGAAACACAGACATTGCATCGGAGTTATATACAAAAGGCACAATGACGACTTAAGTACAAGAAGACTGACTCTTCTTACTGACTATGATTTGAACCATTCCTGTGACACTAGTTATAGATTCCGATGTCTCACTTCAGGTTTACTGTATCCCTTGGACCTTCTTATTGACGATGAAACACAGAAATTGCATCGGAATTAAATCGAAATGGCATTATACCGACTTATGTACAAGAAGACTGACTCTTAATACTGTCTATGTTTTGAACCATTCCTGTGACACTAGTTATAGATTCCGCTATTTCACTTCAGGTTTACTGTATCCCTCTGACCTTCTTATTGACGATGAAACACAGAAATTTCGTGGGAATTAAATAGAAAAGGCACAATGCCGACTTAAGTACAAGAAGACTGACTCTTCTTACTGACTATGTTTTGAACCATTCCTGTGACACTAGTTATAGATTCCGATGCCTCACTTCAGGTTACTGTTTCCCTTGGACCTTCTTATTGACGAAGAAACACAGAAATTGCATCGGAATTAGATAATAAACTAACAATGCCGACTTAAGTACAAGAAGACTGACTCCTCTTACTGTCTATGTTTTGAACCATCCCTGTGACACTAGTTATAGATTCCGATGCTTTACTTCAGGTTTACTGTATCCCTCTGACCTTCTTATTGACGATACAGCACAGAAATTGCATCGGAATTAAATACAAAAGGCACAATGTCAGCTTAAGTACAAGAAGACTGACTCTTCTTATTGACTATGCTTTGAACCATTCCTGTGACACTAGTTATAGATTCCGAATTCTCACTTCAGGTTTACTGTATCCCTTGGACCTTCTTATTGATGATGAAACACAGAAATTGCATCGGAATTAAATACAAAAGGCACAATGTCGACTTAAGTACAAGAAGACTGACTCTTCCTACTGTCTATGTTTTGAACCATTCCTGTGACACTAGTTATAGATTCCGATGCTTCACTTCAGGTTTACTGTAACCCTCTGACTTTATTATTGACGACGAAACACAGATATTGCATCGGAATTGAATAGAAAGGGCACAATGCCGACTTAAGTACTAGATGACTGACTCTTCTTACTGACTATGTTTTGAACCATTCCTGTGACACTAGTTATATATTCCGATGCTTCACTTCTGGTTTACTGTATCCCTCTGAACTTCTTATTGACGATGTAACACAGAAATTGCATCGGATTTAAATACAAAAGGCACAATGCGAACTCAAGTACAAGAAGACTGACTCCTCCTACTGCCTATGTTTAGAACCATTCCTATGACTCTAGTCGTATATTCCGATGCTTCACTTCAGGTTTACTGTATCCCACTGACCTTCTTATTGACGATGAAACACAGATATTGCATCGGAATTAAGTAGAAAAGGCACAATGCCGAATTAAGTACAACAAGACTGACTCTTCTTACTGTCTATGATTTCAACAATTCCTGTGACACTAGTTATAGATTCCGATGCTTCAATTCAGGTGTACTGTATCCCTTGGACCTTCATATTGACGATGAAACACAGAAATTGCATCGGAATTAATTACAAAAGTAACAATGCCGACTTAAGTACAAGTAGACTGACTCTTCTTACTGTCTATGTTTTGAATCATTCCTGTGACACTAGTTACAGATTCTGATGCTGAACTTCAAGTTTACTTTATCCCTCTGATCTTCTTATTGATGATAAAACACAGAAATTGCATCGGAATTAAATACAAAAGGCACAATGCCGACTTAAGTACAAGTAGACTGACTCTTCTTACTGTCTATGTTTGAACCATTCCTGTGACACTAGTTAAAGATTCTGATGCCGCACTTCAGGTTTACTGTATCCCTCTGACCTTCTTATTGACGATGAAACACAGAAATTGCGTCAGATTTAAATACAAATGGCAAAATGCCGACTTAAGTACAAGAAGACTGACTCTTCCTACTGTCTATGTTTTGAACCATCCTTGTGACACTACTTATAGATTCCAATGCTTCACTTCAGGTTTACTGTATCTCTCTGACCTTCTTATTGATGATAAAACACAGAAATTGCATCGGAAGTAAATAGAAAAGGCACAATGCCGTCTTAAGTACAAGAAGACTGACTCTTCTTACTGACTATGTTTTGAAGCATTTCTGTGACACTAGTTATAGATTCCGATGCTTCACTTCCGGTGTACTGTATACCTTAGACCTTCTTATTGACAATGAAACACAGAATTTACATCGGAATTAAATAGGAAAGGCACAATGCCGACTTATGTACAATAGGACTGACTAATCTTACTGTCTAGGTTTTGAACCATTCCTGTGACACTAGTTATAGATTCCGATGCTTCTCTTCAGGTTTACTGTATCCCTTGGACTTTCTTATTGACGATGAAACACAGAAATTGCATCGGAATTAAATACAAAAGGCAAAATGCCGACATAAGTACAAGAAGACTGACTCTTCCCACTGGCTATGTTTTGAACCATTCCTGTGACAGTAGTTATAGATTCCGATGCTTCACTTCAGATTTACTGTATTCCTCTGACCTTCTTATTGACGATGAAACACAGAAATTGCATCGGAATTAAATAGAAAAAGCACAATGCCCAATTAAGTACAATAAGACTGACTCTTCTTACTGTCTATGATCTGAACAATTCCTGTGACACTAGTTATAGTTTCCTATGCATCAATTCAGGTGTACTGTATCCCTTGGACCTTCTTATTGACGATGAAACACAGAAATTGCATCGGAATTAAATACAAAAGGCACAATGCCGACTTAAGTACAAGTTGACTGACACTTCTTACTGTCTATGTTTTGTACCATTCCTGTGACACTAGTTATAGATTCTGATGCTGCACTTCAGGTTTACTATATCCCTCTGACCTTCTAATTGACGATGAAACACAGAAATTGCATCGGAATTAAATACAAAAGGCAAAATGCCGACTTAAGTACAAGAAGACTGACTCTTCCTACTGTCTACGTATTGAACCATCCTTGTGACACTAGTTATAGATACCAATGCTTCACTTCAGGTTTACTGTATCTCACTGACCTTCTTATTGATGATAAAACACAGAAATAGCATCGGAATTAATTAGAAAAGGCACAATGCCGTCTTAAGTACAAGAAGACTGACTCTTCTTACCGACTAAGTTTTGAACCATTCCTGTGACACTAGTTATAGATTCCGATGCCTCACTTCAGGTTTACTGTATCCCTCTGACCTTCTTATTGACGATGAAACACAGAAATTGCATCGGAATGAAATACAAAAAGCACGATGCCGACTCAAGTAGAAGAAGACTGACTCTTATTACTGTCTATGTTTTGAAACATTCCTGTGACACTAGTTATAGATTGCGATGCTTCACTTCCGGTGTACTGTATCCCTTGGACCTTCTTACTGACGATGAAACACAGAAATTGCATCGGAATTAAATAGAAAAGGCACAATGCCGACTTATGTACAACAGGACTGACTCATCTTACTGTCTATGTTTTGAACCATTCCTGTGACACTAGTTATAGATTCCCATGCTTCACTTCAGATTTACTGTATCTCTTGGACCTTCTTATTGACGATGAAGCACAGAAATTGCATCGGAATTAAATAGAAAAGGCACAATGCAGTCTTAAGTACAAGAAGACTGACACTTCTTACTGTCTATGTTTTGAACCATTCCTGTGACACTAGTTATAGATTCCAATGCTTCACTTCAGGTTTACTGTATCCCTTGGACCTTCTTATAGACGATGAAACACCGAAATTGCATCGGAATTGAATACGAAATGCACAATGCCGACTGAAGTACAAGAAGACTGACTCTTCTTACTGACTATGATTTGATCCATTCCTGTGACACCACTTATTGATCCCGATGCTTCACTCAGGTTTACTGTATCCCTCTGACCTTCTCATTTGACGATGAAACACTGAAATTGCGTCGGAATTAAATAGAAAAGGCACAATGCCGACTTAAGAACAAGAAGACTGACTCTTCTTACTGACTATGTTTTGAACCATTCCTGTGACACTAGTTATAGATTCTGATGCTGCTCTTCAGGATTACTGTATCCCCCTGACTTTCTTATTGACGATGAAACACAGAAATTGCGTCGGAATTAAATACAAAAGGCAAAATGCCGACTTAAGTACAAGAAGACTGACTCTTCTTACTGTCTATGTTTTGAACCATCCTTGTGACACTAGTTATAGATTCCAATGCTTCACTTCAGGTTTACTGTATCTCTCTGACCATCTTATTGATGATAAAACACAGAAATTGCATCGGAAGTAAATAGAAAAGGCACAATGCCGTCTTAAGTACAAGAAGACTGACTCTTCTTACTGACTATGTTTTGAACCATTTCTGTGACACTAGTTATAGATTCTGATGCTTCACTTCCGGTGTACTGTATCCCTTGGACCTTCTTATTGACGATGAAACACAGAAATTGCATCGGAATTAAATAGAAAAGGCACAATGCCGACTTATGTACAATAGGACTGACTCATCTTACTGTCTATGTTTTGAACCATTCCTGTGACACTAGTTATAGATTCCCATGCTTCTCTTCAGGTTTACTGTATCCCTTGGACTTTCTTATTGACGATGAAACACAGAAATTGCATCGGAATTAAATACAAAAGGCAAAATGCCGACTTAAGTACAAGAAGACTGACTCATCCTACTGGCTATGGTTTGAACCATTCCTGTGACACTAGTTATAGATTCCGATGCCTCACTTCAGGTTTACTGTATCCCTCTGACCTTCGTATTGACGATGAAACACAGAAATTGCATCGGAATTAAATAGAAAGGGCACAATGCCGAATTAAGTACAATAAGACTTACTCTTCTTACTGTCTATGATTTGAACAATTCCTGTGACACTAGTTATAGTTTCCTATGCTTCAATTCAAGTTTACTGTATCCCTAGGACCTTCTTATTGACGATGAAACACAGAAATTGCATCGGAATTAAATACAAAACGCACAATGCCGACTTATGTACAACAGGACTGACTCATCTTACTGTCTATGTTTTGAACCATTCCTGTGACACTAGTTATAGATTCCGATGCTTCTCTTCTGGTTTACTGTATCCCTTGGACTTTCTTATTGACGACGATTCACAGATATTGCATCGGAATTAAATCGAAATGGCATTATGCCGACTTATGTACAAGAAGACTGACTCTTCTTACTGACCATGTTTTGAACCATTTCTGTGACACTAGGTATAGATTCCGATGCTTCTCTTTATGTTTACTGTATCCCTTGGACCTTCTTATTGACGATGAAACGCAGAAATTGCATCGGAATTAAATACAAAAGGCACAATGCCGACTTAAGTACAAGAAGACTGACTCTTCGTACTGACTATGTTTTGAACCATTCCTGTGACACTAGTTATAGATTCCGATGCCTCACTTCAGGTTTACTGTATCTCTTGGACCTTCTTATTGACGATGAAACACAGAAATTGCATCGGAATTAAATACGAAAGGCACAATGCCGACTTAAGTACAAGAAGGCTGACTCTTCCTACTATCTATGCTTTGAACCATTCCTGTGACACTAGTTATATATTCCCATGCTTCACTTCAGATTTACTGTATCCCTTGGACCTTCTTATTGACGATGAAACACAGAAATTGCATCGGAATTAAATAGAAAAGGCACAATGCCGTCTTAAGTACAAGAAGACTGACACTTCATACTGTCTATGTTTTGAACCATTCCTGTGACACTAGTTATGGATTCCGATGCTTCACTTCAGGTTTACTGTATCCCTTGGACCTTCTTATAGACGATGAAACACCGAAATTGAATCGGAATTGAATACGAAATGCACAATGCCGACTTAAATACAAGAAGACTGATTCTTCTTACTGACTATGATTTGATCCATTCCTGTGACACCACTTATTGATCCCGATGCTTCACTCAGGTTTACTGTATGCCTCTGACCTTCTTATTGACGATGAAACACAGAAATTGCGTCGGAATTAAATAGAAAAGGCACAATGATGACTTAAGTACAAGAAGACTGACTCTTCTTACTGACTATGTTTTGAACCATTCCTGTGACACTAGTTATAGATTCCGATGCCTCACTTCAGGTTTACTGTATCCCTTGGACCTTCTTATTGACGATGAAACACAGACATTGCACCGGAATTAGATACAAAACTCACAATGCCGACTTAAGTACAAGAAGACTGACTTTTCCTACTGACTATGTTTTGAACCATCCCTGTGACACTAGTTATAGATTCCGATGCTTTACTTCAGGTTTACTGTATCCCTCTGCCTTCTTATTGACGATAAAGCACAGAAATTGCATCGGAATTAAATACAAAAGGCACAATGCCGACTTAAGTGCTAGAAGACTGACTCTTCTTACTGACTATGCTTTGAACCATTCCTGTGACACTAGTTATAGATTCCGAATTCTCACTGCAGGTTTACTGTATCCCTTGGAACTCTTTATTGATGATGAAACACAGAAATTGCATCGGAATTAAATACAAAAGGCACAATGCCGGCTTAAGTACAAGGAGACTGACTCTTCCTATTGTCTATGTTTGCACCATTCCTGTGACACTAGTTATAGATTCCGATGCTTCACTTCAGGTTTACAGTATCCCTCTGACCTTATTATTGACGATGAAACACAGATATTGCATCGGAATTAAATAGAAAAGGCACAATGCCGACTTAAGTACAAGAAGACTGACTCTTCTTACTGACTATCCTTTGAACCATTCCTGTGACACTAGTTATAGATTCCGAATTCTCACTGCAGGTTTACTGTATCCCTTGGAACTTTTTATTGACGATGAAACACAGAAATTGCATCGGAATTAAATACAAAAGGCACAATGCCGACTCGAATAAAAGAAGACTGCCTCTTCCTACTGTCTATGTTTTGAACCATTCCTGTGACACTAGTTATAGATTCCGATGCTTCACTTCAGGTTTACTGTATCCCTCTGACCTTCTTATTGACGATGAAACACAGAAATTGCATCGGAATTAAATAGAAAAGGCACAATGTCGAATTATGTACAACAAGACTGACTCTTCTTACTGTCTATGATTTGAACAATTCCTGTGACACTAGTTATAGATTCCGATCCTTCAATTCAGGTGTACTGTCTCCCTTGGACCTTCCTATTGACGATAAAACAAAGAAATTGCATCGGAATTAAATAGAAAAGGCAAAATGCCGACTTAAGTACAAGAAGACTGACTCTTCTTACTGACCATGTTTGAACCATTTCTGTGACACTAGGTATAGATTCCGATGTTTCACTTTAGGTTTACTGTATCCCTTGGTCCTTCTTATTGACGATGAAACACAGAAATTGCATGGGGATTAAATACAAAAGGCACAATGCCGACATAAGTACAAGAAGACTGACTCTTCTTACTGTCTATGTTTTTAACCATTCCTGTGGCACTAGTTATAGATTCCGATGCTTCACTTCAGGTTTACTGTATCCCTCTGACCTTCTTATTGACGATGAAACACAGAAATTGCATCGAAATTAAATACAAAAGGCACAATGCAGACATGAGTACAAGTACACTGACTCTTCCTAATGACTATGTTTTGAACCATTCCTGTGACACTAGTTATGGATTCCGATGCATCACTTCAGGTTTACTGCATCCCTTGGACATTCTTATTGATAATGAAACACAGAAATTGCATCGAAATTAAATAGAAAAGGAACAATGCCGACTTAAGTACAAGAAGACTGACTCTTCCTACTGTATATGTTTTGAACCATTCCTGTGACACTAGTTATAGATTCCGATGCTTCACTTCAGGTTTACCTTATCCCTCTGACCTTCCTATTGACGATGAAACACAGAAATTGCATCGGAATTAAATACAAAAGGCTCAATGCCGACTTAAGTACATGAAGACTGTGTCTTCCTACAGTCTATGTTTTGAACCATCCCTGTGACACAAGTTATAGATTCCGATGCTTCACTGCAGGTTTACTGTATCCCTGTGACCTTCCTATTGACGATAAAACACAGAAATTGCATCGGAATTCAATAGAAAAGGCACAATGCCGAATGAAGTACAAGAAGACTTACTCCTCTTACTGTCTATGTTTAGAACTGAACCTGTGACACTAGTTATAGATTCCGATGCTTAACTTCAGGTTTACTGTAACCCTTCGACCTTCTTATTAACGATGAAACACCGAAATTGCATCGGAATTAAATACGAAAGGCACAATGCCGACATAAGTACAAGAACACTGTCTATTCTTACTGACTATGATTAGAACCATTCCTGTGACACCACTTATAGATTCCGATACTTCACTTCAGGTTTACTGTATCCCTCTGATCTTCTTATGCACGATGAAACACAGAAATTGCATGGGGATTAAATACAAAAGGCACAATGCCGACTTAAGTACAAGAAGACTGACTCTTCATACTGTCTATGTTTTTAACCATTCCTGTGGAACTAGTTATAGATTCCGATGCTTCACTTCAGGTTTACTGTATCCCTCTGACCTTCTTATTGACGATGAAACACAGAAATTGCATCGGAATTAAATACAAAAGGCACAATGCCGTCTTAAGTACAAGAAGACTGACACTTCTTACTGTCTATGTTTTCAACCATTCCTGTGACACTAGTTATAGATTCCGATGCTTCACTTCAGGTTTACTGTATCCCTTGGACCTTCTTATAGACGATGAAACACCGAAATTGCATCGGAATTGAATACGAAATGCACAATGCCGACTTAAATACAAGAAGACTGACTCTTCTTACTGACAATGATTTGATCCATTCCCGTGACACCACTTATTCATCCCGATGCTTCACTCAGGTTTACTGTATCCCTCTGACCTTCTTATTGACGATGAAACACAGAAATTGCGTCGGAATTAAATAGAAAAGGCACAATGCCGTCTTAAGTGCTAGAAGACTGACTCTTCTTACTGACTATGCTTTGAACCATTCCTGTGACACTAGTTATAGATTCCGATGCCTCACTTTAGGTTTACTGTATCCCTTGGACCTTCTTATTGACGACGAAACACAGATATTGCATCGGAATTAGATACAAAACTCACAATGCCGACTTAAGTACAAGAAGACTGACTTTTCCTACTGACTATGTTTTGAACCATCCCTGTGACACTAGTTATAGATTCCGATGCTTTACTTCTGGTTTACTGTATCCCTCTGCCTTCTTATTGACGATAAAGCACAGAAATTGCATCGGAATTAAATACAAAAGGCACAATGCCGTCTTAAGTGCTAGAAGACTGACTCTTCTTACTGTCTATGCTTTGAACCATTCCTGTGACACTAGTTATAGATTCCGAATTCTCACTGCAGGTTTACTGTATCCCTTGGAAATTTTTATTGATGATGAAACACAGAAATTGCATCGGAATTAAATACAAAAGGCACAATGCCGGCTTAAGTACAAGGAGATTGACTCTTCCTATTGTCTATGTTTGAACCATTCCTGTGACACTAGTTATAGAATCCGATGCTTCACTTCAGGTATACAGTATCCCTCTGACCTTATTATTGACGATGAAACACAGATATTGCATCGGAATTAAATAGAAAAGGCACAATGCCGACTTAAGTACAAGAAGACTGACTCTTCCTACTGGCTATGTTTTGAACCATTCCTGTGACACTAGTTATAGATTCCGATTCTTCACTTCAGGTTTACTGTATACCTCTGACCTTCTTATTGACGATGAAACACAGAAATTGCATCGGAATTAAATAGAAAAGGCACAATTCCGAATTAAGTACAATAAGACTGACTCTTCTTACCGTCTGTGATTTGAACAATTCCTGTGACACAAGTTATAGTTTCCTATGCTTCAATTCAAGTGTACTGTATCCCTTGGACCTTCTTATTGACGATGAAACACAGAAATTGCATCGGAATTAAATACAAAAGGCACAATACCGACTTATGTACAACAGGACTGACTCATCTTACTGTATATGTTTTGAACCATTCCTGTGACACTAGTTATAGATTCCGATGCTTCTCTTCAGGTTTACCGTATCCCTTGGACTTTCTTATTGACGACGAAACACAGATATTGCATCGGAATTAAATCGAAACGGCATTATGCCGACTTATGTACAAGAAGATTGACTCTTCTTACTGACCAAGTTTTGAACCATTTCTGTGACACTAGGTATAGATTCCGATGCTTCTCTTTATGTTTATTGTATCCATTGACCTTCTTATTGACGATGAAACGCAGAAATTGCATCGGAATGAAATACAAAAGGCACAATGCCGACTTAAGTACAAGAAGACTGACTCTTCGTACTGACTATGTTTTGAACCATTCCTGTGACACTAGTTATAGATTCCGATGCCTCACTTCAGGTTTACTGTAACCCTTGGACCTTCTTATTGACGATGAAACACAGAAATTGCATCGGAATTAAATACGAAAGGCACAATGCCGACTTAAGTACAAGAAGACTGACTCTTCCTACTATCTATGCTTTGAACCATTCCTGTGACACTAGTTATAGATTCCCATGCTTCACTTCAGATTTACTTTATCCCTTGGACCTTCTTATAGACGATGAAGCACAGAAATTGGATCGGAATTAAATAGAAAAGGCACAATGCCGTCTTAAGTACAAGAAGACTGACTTTTCCTACTGACTATGTTTTGAACCATCCCTGTGACACTAGTTATAGATTCCGATGCTTTACTTCAGGTTTACTGTATCCCTCTGCCTTCTTATTGACGATAAAGCACAGAAATTGCATCGGAATTAAATACAAAAGGCACAATGCCGACTTAAGTGCTAGAAGACTGACTCTTCTTACTGACTATGCTTTGAACCATTCCTGTGACACTAGTTATAGATTCCGAATTCTCACTGCAGGTTTACTGTATCCCTTGGAACTTTTTATTGATGATGAAACACAGAAATTGCATCGGAATTAAATACAAAAGGCACAATGCCGGCTTAAGTACAAGGAGACTGACTCATCCTATTGTCTATGTTTGAACCATTCCTGTGACACTAGTTATAGATACCGATGCTTCACTTCAGGTTTACAGTATCCCTCTGACCTTATTATTGACGATGAAACGCAGATATTGCATCGGAATTAAATAGAAAAGGCACAATGCCGACTTAAGTACAAGAAGACTGACTCTTCTTACTGACTATCCTTTGAACCATTCCTGTGACACTAGTTATAGATTCCGATGCCTCACTTCAGGTTTACTGTATCGCTCGGACCTTCTTATTGACGATGAAACACAGAAATTGCATCGGAATTAAATACAAAAGGCACAATGCCGACTCGAGTAAAAGAAGACTGACTCTTCCTACTGTCTATGTTTCGAACCATTCCTGTGACACTAGTTATAGATTCCGATGCTTCACTTCAGGTTTACTGTATCCCTCTGACCTTCTTATTGACGGTGAAACACAGAAATTGCATCGCAATTAAATAGAAAAGGCACAATGTCGAATTAAGTACAACAAGACTGACTCTTCTTACTGTCTATGATTTGAACAATTCCTGTGACACTAGTTATAGATTCCGATGCTTCAATTCAGGTGTACTGTCTCCCTTGTACCTTCTTATTGACGATAAAACAAAGAAATTGCATCGGAATTAAATAGAAAAGGCAAAATGCCGACTTAAGTACAAGAAGACTGACTCTTCTTACTGACCATGTTTTGAACCATTTCTGTGACACTAGGTATAGATTCCGATGCTTCACTTTAGGTTTACTGTATCCCTTGGTCCTTCTTATTGACGATGAAACACAGAAATTGCATGGGGATTAAACACAAAAGGCACAATGCCGACTTAAGTACAAGAAGACTGACTCTTCTAACTGTCTATGTTTTTAACCATTCCTGATGCACTAGTTATAGATTCCGATGCTTCACTTCAGGTTTACTGTATCCCTCTGACCTTCTTATTGACGATGAAACACAGAAATTGCATCGGAATTAAATACAAAAGGCACAATGCAGACATGAGTACAAGAACACTGACTCTTCTTACTGACTATGTTTTGAACCATTCCTGTGACACTAGTTATAGATTCCGATGCTTCACTTCAGGTTTACTATATTTGCCTCTGACCTTCCTATTGACGATGAAACACAGAAATTGCATCGGAATTAAATACAAAAGGCACAATGCCGGCTTAAGTACAAGGAGACTGACTCTTCCTATTGTCTATGTTTGAACCATTCCTGTGACACTAGTTATAGATACCGATGCTTCACTTCAGGTTTACAGTATCCCTCAGACCTTATTATTGAAGATGAAACGCAGATATTGCATCGGAATTAAATAGAAAAGGCACAATGCCGACTTAAGTACAAGAAGACTGACTCTTCTTACTGACTATCCTTTGAACCATTCCTGTGACACTAGTTATAGATTCCGATGCCTCACTTCAGGTTTACTGTATCGCTCGGACCTTCTTATTGACGATGAAACACAGAAATTGCATCGGAATTAAATACAAAAGGCACAATGCCGACTCGAGTAAAAGAAGACTGACTCTTCCTACTGTCTATGTTTCGAACCATTCCTGTGACACTAGTTATAGATTCCGATGTTTCAATTCAGGTGTACTGTCTCCTTTGGACCTTCTTATTGACGATAAAACAAAGAAATTGCATCGGAATTAAATAGAAAAGGCAAAATCCCGACGTAAGTACGAGAAGACTTACTCCTCTTACTGTCTATGTTTAAAACTGAACCTGTGACACTAGTTATAGATTACGATGCTTCACTTCAGGATTACTGTAACCCTTGGACCTTCTTATTAACGATGAAACACCGAAATTGCATCGGAATTAAATACGAAAGGCACAATGCCGACATAAGTACAAGAACACTGTCTATTCTTACTGACTATGATTAGAACCATTCCTGTGACACCACTTATAGATTCCGATACTTCACTTCAGGTTTACTGTTTCCCTCTGACCTTCTTATGCACGATGAAACACAGAAATTGCATTAGAAATAAATAGAAAAGGCACAATGCCGACTTAAGTACAAGAAGACTGACTCTTCTTACTGTCTGTTTTTGAACCATTCCTGTGACACTAGTTATAGATTCCGATCCTTCACTTCAGGTTTACTGTATCCCTCTGACCTTCTTATTGACGATGAAACACAGAAATTGCATCGGAATTAAATACAAAAGGCACAATGCCGACATAAGTACAAGAACACTGTCTATTCTTACTGACTATGATTAGAACCATTCCTGTGACACTAGTTATAGATTCCGATGCCTCACTTCAGGTTTACTGTATCCCTTGGACCTTCTTATTGACGATGAAGCACTGAAATTGCATCGGAATTAAATACAAAAGGCACAATGCCGACTTAAGTACAAGAAGACTGACTCTTCCTACGATCTATGCTTTGAACCATTCCTGTGACACTAGTTATAAATTCCGATGCTTCACTTCAGGTTTACTGTATCCCTTGGACCTTCGTATTGAAGATGAAACACCGAAATTGCATCGGAATTGAATACGAAATGCACAATGCCGACATAAGTACAAGAAGACTGACTCTTCTTACTGACTATGATTTGATCCATTCCTGTGCCACCACTTATTGATCCCGATGCTTCACTCAGGTTTACTGTATCCCTTGGACCTTCTTATTGATGTGGTAACACAGAAACTGCATCGGAATTAAATACAAAAGGCACAATGCCGACTTAAGTACAAGAAGACTAACTCTTCCTACGATCTATGCTTTGAACCATTCCTGTGACACCAGTTATAGATTCCGAATTCTCACTTCAGGTTTACTGTATCCCTTGTACCTTCTTATTGATGATGTAACACAGAAATTGCATCGGAATTAAATACAAAAGGCACAGTGCCGACTTAAGAACAAGAAGACTGACTCTTCCTACTGTCTATGTTTTGAACCATTCCTGTGACACTAGTTATAGATTCCGATGCTTCACTTCAGGTTTACTGTATCCCTCTGACCTTCTTATTGACGATGAAACACAGAAATTGCATCGGAATTAAATACAAAAGGCACAATGCCGACATAAGTACAAGAACACTGTCTATTCTTACTGACTATGATTAGAACCATTCCTGTGACACCACTTATAGATTCCGATACTTCACTTCAGGTTTACTGTATCCCTCTGACCTTCTTATGCACGATGAAACACAGAAATTGCATTGGAAATAAATAGAAAAGGCACAATGCCGACTTAAGTACAAGAAGACTGACTCTTCCTACGATCTATGCTTTGAACCATTCCTGTGACACTAGTTATAGATTCCGATGCTTCACTTCAGATTTACTGTATCTCTTGGACCTTCTTATTGACGATGAAACACAGAAATTGCATCTGAATTAAATAGAAAAGGCACACTGCCGACTTAAGTACAAGAAGACTGACACTTCTTACTGTCTATGTTTTGAACCATTCCTGTGACACTAGTTATAGATTCCGATGCTTCACTTCAGGTTTACTGTATCCCTTGGACCTTCGTATTGACGATGAAACACCGAAATTGCATCGGAATTGAATAGGAAATGCACAATGCCGACATAAGTACAAGAAGTCTGACTCTTCTTACTGACTATGATTTGATCCACTCCTGTGACACCACTTATTGATCCCGATGCTTCACTCAGGTTTACTGTATCCCTTGGACCTTCTTATTGATGATGTAACACAGAAATTGCATCGTAATTAAATACAAAAATCACAATGCCGACTTAAGTACAAGAAGACTGACTCTTCCTACGATCTATGCTTTGAACCATTCCTGGGACACTAGTTATAGATTCCGGTGCTTCACTTCAGATTTACTGTATCCCTTGGACCTTCTTATTGACGATGAAACACAGAAATTGCATCGGAATTAGAAACAAAGCTCACAATGCCGACATAACTACAAGAAGACTGACTCTTCTTACTGACTATGTTTTGAACCATTCCTATGACACTTGTTATAGACTGCGATGCTTCACTTCAGGTTTATTGTATCCCTCTGACCTTCATATTGATGATGAAACACAGAAATTCCATTGGAATTAAATAGAAATATCACAATGCTGACTTAAGTACAAGAAGACTGACTCCTCTTAGTGTCTATGTTTTGAACCGAATCTGTGACATTAGTTATAGATTCCGATGCTTCACTTCAAGTTTACTGTACCCCTTGGACCTTCTTATTGACGATGAAGCACCGATATTGCATCGGAATTAAATACGATAGGCACAATGCCGTCTTAAGTACAAGAAAACTGTCTATTCTTACTGACTATGATTACAACCATCCCTGTGACACCACTTATGGATTCCGATACTTCACTTCAGGTTTACTGTATCCCTCTGACCTTCTTATGGACAATGAAACACAGAAATTGCAATGGAAATAAATAGAAAAGGCACAATGCCGACTTAAGTACAAGAAGACTGACTCTTCTTACTGTCTGTTCTTTGAACCATTCCTGTGACACTACTTATAGATTCCGATGCTTCACTTCAGGTATACTGCATCCCTTGGACCTTCTTATTGACGATGAAACACAGAAATTGCGTCGGAATTAAATAGAAAAGGCACAATGCCGACTTAAGTACAAGAAGACTGACTCTTCTTACTGACTATGTTTTGAACCATTCCTGTGACACTAGTTATAGATTCCGAATTCTCACTTCAGGTTTGCTGTATCCCTTGGACCTTTTTATTGATGATGAAACACAGAAATTGCATCGGAATTAAATACAAAAGGCACAGTGCCGACTTAAGTACAAGAAGACTGACTCTTCCCACTGTCTATGTTTGAACCATTAATGTGATACTAGTTATAGATTCCGATGCTTCACTTCAGGTTTACAGTATCCCTCTGACCTTATTATTGACGATGAAACAAAGATATTGCATCGGAATTAAATAGAAAAGGCACAATGCCGACTTAAGTACAAGAATACTGACTCTTCTTACTGACTATGTTTTAAACCATTCCTGTGACACTAGTTATAGATTCCGATGCTTCACTTCAGGTTTACTGTATCCCTCTGATCTTCTTATTGACGATGAAACACAAAAATTTCATCGGAATTAAATACAAAAGGCACAATGCCGACTTAAGTACAAGTAGACTGACTCTTCTTACTGTCTACGTTTTGAACCATTTCTGTGACACTAGTTACAGATTCTGATGCTGCACTTCAGGTTTACTGTATCCCTCTGACCTTCTTATTGACGATGAAACACAGAAATTGCATCGGAATTAAATACAAAATGCACAATGCCGACTTAAGTACAGGAAGACTGACTCTACCTAATGTCTATGTTTTGAACCATCCTTGTGCCACTAGTTATAGATTCCGATGCTACACTTCAGGTTTACTGTATCTCCCTGACCTTCTTATTGACGATAAAACACAGAAATTGCATCGGAATTAAATAGAAAAGGCACAATGCCGATTTAAGTACAAGAAGTCTGACTCTTCTTACTGACTATGTTGTGAACCATTTCTGTGACACTAGGTATAGATTCCGATGCTTCACTTTAGGTTTACTGTATGCCTTGGACCTTCTTATTGACGATGAAACACAGAAATTGCATCGGAATGAAATACAAAAGGCACAATGCCGACTTAAGTACAAGAAGACTTACTCCTCTTACTGTCTATGTTTAGAACTGAACCTGTGACACTAGTTATAGATTCCGATGCTTCACTTCAGGTTTACTGTAACCCTTCGACCTTCTTATTAACGATGAAACACCGAAATTGCATCGGAATTAAATACGAAAGGCACAATGCCGACATAAGTACAAGAACACTGTCTATTCTTACTGACTATGATTAGAACCATTCCTGTGACACCACTTATAGATTCCGATACTTCACTTCAGGTTTACTGTATCCCTCTGATCTTCTTATGCACGATGAAACACAGAAATTGCATGGGGATTAAATACAAAAGGCACAATGCCGACTTAAGTACAAGAAGACTGACTCTTCATACTGTCTATGTTTTTAACCATTCCTGTGGAACTAGTTATAGATTCCGATGCTTCACTTCAGGTTTACTGTATCCCTCTGACCTTCTTATTGACGATGAAACACAGAAATTGCATCGGAATTAAATACAAAAGGCACAATGCAGACATGAGTACAAAAACACTGACTCTTCTTACTGACTATGTTTTGAACCATTCCTGTGACACTAGTTATGGATACCGATGCTTCACTTCAGGTTTACAGTATCCCTCTGACCTTATTATTGACGATGAAACACAGATATTGCATCGGAATTAAATAGAAAAGGCACAATGGAGACTTAAGTACAAGAAGACTGACACTTCTTACTGTCTATGTTTTGAACCATTCCTGTGACACTAGTTATAAATTCCGATGCTTCACTTCAGGTTTACTGTATCTCTTGGACCTTCTTATTGACAATGAAGCACAGAAATTGCATCGGAATTAAATAGAAAAGGCACAATGCCGTCTTAAGTACAAGAAGACTGACACTTCTTACTGTCTATGTTTTCAACCATTCCTGTGACACTAGTTATAGATTCCGATGCTTCACTTCAGGTTTACTGTATCCCTTGGACCTTCTTATAGACGATGAAACACCGAAATTGCATCGGAATTGAATACGAAATGCACAATGCCGACTTAAATACAAGAAGACTGACTCTTCTTACTGACAATGATTTGATCCATTCCCGTGACACCACTTATTCATCCCGATGCTTCACTCAGGTTTACTGTATCCCTCTGACCTTCTTATTGACGATGAAACACAGAAATTGCGTCGGAATTAAATAGAAAAGGCACAATGCCGTCTTAAGTGCTAGAAGACTGACTCTTCTTACTGACTATGCTTTGAACCATTCCTGTGACACTAGTTATAGATTCCGATGCCTCACTTTAGGTTTACTGTATCCCTTGGACCTTCTTATTGACGATGAAACACAGATATTGCATCGGAATTAGATACAAAACTCACAATGCCGACTTAAGTACAAGAAGACTGACTTTTCCTACTGACTATGTTTTGAACCATCCCTGTGACACTAGTTATAGATTCCGATGCTTTACTTCTGGTTTACTGTATCCCTCTGCCTTCTTATTGACGATAAAGCACAGAAATTGCATCGGAATTAAATACAAAAGGCACAATGCCGTCTTAAGTGCTAGAAGACTGACTCTTCTTACTGTCTATGCTTTGAACCATTCCTGTGACACTAGTTATAGATTCCGAATTCTCACTGCAGGTTTACTGTATCCCTTGGAAATTTTTATTGATGATGAAACACAGAATCTGCATCGGAATTAAATACAAAAGGCACAATGCCGGCTTAAGTACAAGGAGATTGACTCTTCCTATTGTCTATGTTTGAACCATTCCTGTGACACTAGTTATAGATTCCGATGCTTCACTTCAGGTATACAGTATCCCTCTGACCTTATTATTGACGATGAAACACAGATATTGCATCGGAATTAAATAGAAAAGGCACAATGCCGACTTAAGTACAAGAAGACTGACTCTTCCTACTGGCTGTGTTTTGAACCATTCCTGTGACACTAGTTATAGATTCCGATTCTTCACTTCAGGTTTACTGTATCCCTCTGACCTTCTTATTGACGATGAAACACAGAAATTGCATCGGAATTAAATAGAAAAGGCACAATGCCGACTTAAGTGCTAGAAGACGGACTCTTCTTACTGACTATGCTTTGAACCATTCCTGTGACACTAGTTATAGATTCCGATTTCTCACTGCAGGTTTACTGTATCCCTTGGAACTTTTTATTGATGATGAAACACAGAAATTGCATCGGAATTAAATACAAAAGGCACAATGCCGGCTTAAGTACAAGGAGACTGACTCTTCCTATTGTCTATGTTTGAACCATTCCTGTGACCCTAGTTATAGATTCCGATGCTTCACTTCAGGTTTACAGTATCCCTCTGACTTAATTATTGACGATGAAACACAGATATTGCATCGGAATTAAATAGAAAAGGCACAATGCCGACTTAAGTACAAGAAGACTGACTCTTCTTACTGACTATCCTTTGAACCATTCCTGTGACACTAGTTATAGATTCCCAAGCCTCACTTCAGGTTTACTGTATCGCTCGGACCTTCTTATTGACGATGAAACACAGAAATTGCATCGGAATTAAATACAAAAGGCACAATGCCGACTCGAGTAAAAGAAGACTGACTCTTCCTACTGTCTATGTTTTGAACCATTCCTGTGACACTAGTTATAGATTCCGATGCTTCACTTCAGGTTTACTGTATCCCTCTAACCTTCTTATTGACGATGAAACACAGAAATTGCATCGGAATTAAATAAAAAAGGCACAATGTCGAATTATGTACAACAAGACTGACTCTTCTTACTGTCTATGATTTAAACATCTCCTGTGACACTAGTTATAGATTCCGATGCTTCAATTCAGGTGTACTGTCTCCCTTGGACCTTCTTATTGACGATAAAACAAAGAAATTGCATCGGAATTAAATAGAAAAGGCAAAATGCCGACTTATGTACAAGAAGACTGTCTCTTCTTACTAACCATGTTTTGAACCATTTCTGTGACACTAGGTATGGATTCCGATGCTTCACTTTAGGTTTACTGTATCCCTTGGTCCTTCTTATTGACGATGAAACACAGAAATTGCATGGGGATTAAATACAAAAGGCACAATGCCGACTTAAGTACAAGATGACTGACTCTTCTTACTGTCTATGTTTTTAACCATTCCTGTGGCACTAGTTATAGATTCCGATGCTTCACTTCAGGTTTACTGTATCCCTCTGACCTTCTTATTGACGATGAAACACAGAAATTGCATCGCAATTAAATACAAAAGGCACAATGCAGACATGAGTACAAGAACACTGACTCTTCTTACTGACTATGTTTTGAACCATTCCTGTGACACTAGTTATGGATTCCGATGCATCACTTCAGGTTTACAGCATCCCTTGGACATTCTTATTGATAATGAAACACAGAAATTGCATCGAAATTAAATAGAAAAGGCACAATGCCGACTTAAGTACAAGAAGACTGACTCTTCCTACTGTATATGTTTTGAACCATTCCTGTGACACTAGTTATAGATTCCGATGCTTCACTTCAGGTTTACTGTATCCCTCTGACCTTCCTATTGACGATGAAACACAGATATTGCATCGGAATGAAATACAAAAGGCACAATGCCGACTTAAGTACAAGAAGACTTACTCCTCTTACTGTCTATGTTTAGAACTGAACCTGTGACACTAGTTATAGATTCCGATGCTTCACTTCAGGTTTACTGTAACCCTTGGACCTTTTTATTAACGATGAAACACCGAAATTGCATCGGAATTAAATACGAAAGGCACAATGCCGACATAAGTACAAGAACATTGTCTATTCTTACTGACTATGATTAAAACCATTCCTGTGACACCACTTATAGATTCCGATACTTCACTTCAGGTTTACTGTATCCCTCTGACCTTCTTCTCCACGATGAAACACAGAAATTGCATGGGGATTAAATACAAAAGGCACAATGCCGACTTAAGTACAAGAAGACTGACTCTTCTTACTGTCTATGTTTTTAACCATTCCTGTGGCACTAATTATAGATTCCGATGCTTCACTTCAGGTTTACTGTATCCCTCTGACCTTCTTACTGACGATGAAACACAGAAATTGCATCGGAATTAAATACAAAAGGCACAATGCAGACATGAGTACAAGAACACTGACTCTTCTTACTGACTATGTTTTGAACCATTCCTGTGACACTAGTTATGGATTCCGATGCTTCACTTCAGGTTTACAGTATCCCTCTGACCTTATTATTGACGATGAAACACAGATATTGCATCGGAAGTAAATAGAAAAGGCACAATGCCGACTTAAGTACAAGAAGACTGACACTTCTTACTGTCTATGTTTTGAACCATTCCTGTGACACTAGTTATACATTCCGATGCTTCACTTCAGGTTTACTGTATCTCTTGGACCTTCTTATTGACGATGAAGCACAGAAATTGCATCGGAATTAAATAGAAAAGGCACAATGCCGTCTTAAGTACAAGAAGACTGACACTACTTACTGTCTATGTTTTGAACCATTCCTGTGACACTAGTTATAGATTCCGATGCTTCACTTCAGGTTTACTGTATCCCTTGGACCTTCTTATAGACGATGAAACACCGAAATTGCATCGGAATTGAATACGAAATGCACAATGCCGACTTAAATACAAGAAGACTGACTCTTCTTACTGACTATGATTTGATCCATTCCTGTGACTCCCACTTATTGATCCCGATGCTTCACCCAGGTTTACTGTATCCCTCTGACCTTCTTATTGACGATGAAACACAGAAATTGCGTCGGAATTAAATAGAAAAGGCACAATGATGACTTAAGTACAAGAAGACTGACTTTTCCTACTGACTATGTTTGGAACCATCCCTGTGACACTAGTTATAGATTCCGATGCTTTACTTCATGTTTACTGTATCATTCTGCCTTCTTATTGACGATAAAGCACAGAAATTGCATCGGAATTAAATACAAAAGGCACAATGCCGTCTTAAGTGCTAGAAGACTGACTCTTCTTACTGACTATGCTTTGAACCATTCCTGTGACAATAGTTATAGATTCCGAATTCTCACTGCAGGTTTACTGTATCCCTTGGAACTTTTTATTGATGATGAAACACAGAAATTGCTACGGAATTAAATACAAAAGGCACAATGCCGGCTTAAGTACAAGGAGACTGACTCTTCCTATTGTCTATGTTTGAACCATTCCTGTGACACTAGTTATAGATACCGATGCTTCACTTCAGGTTTACAGTATCCCTCTGACCTTATTATTGACGATGAAACGCAGATATTGCATCGGAATTAAATAGAAAAGGCACAATGCCGACTTAAGTACAAGAAGACTGACTCTTCTTACTGACTATCCTTTGAACCATTCCTGTGACACTAGTTATAGATTCCGATGCCTCACTTCAGGTTTACTGTATCGCTCGGACCTTCTTATTGACGATGAAACACAGAAATGGCATCGGAATTAAATACAAAAGGCACAATGCCGACTCGAGTAAATGAAGACTGACTGTTCCTACTGTCTATGTTTCGAACTATTCCTGTGACACTAGTTATAGATTCCGATGCTTCACTTCAGGTTTACTGTATCCCTCTGACCTTCTTATTGACGGTGAAACACAGAAATTGCATCGCAATTAAATAGAAAAGGCACAATGTCGAATTAAGTACAACAAGACTGACTCTTCTTACTGTCTATGATTTGAACAATTCCTGTGACACTAGTTATAGATTCCGATGCTTCAATTCAGGTGTACTGTCTCCCTTGTACCTTCTTATTGACGATAAAACAAAGAAATTGCATCGGAATTAAATAGAAAAGGCAAAATGCCGACTTAAGTACAAGAAGACTGACTCTTCTTACTGACCATGTTTTGAACCACTTCTGTGACACTAGGTATAGATTCCGATGCTTCACTTTAGGTTTACTGTATCCCTTGGTCCTTCTTATTGACGATGAAACACAGAAATTGCATGGGGATTAAACACAAAAGGCACAATGCCGACTTAAGTACAAGAAGACTGACTCTTCTAACTGTCTATGTTTTTAACCATTCCTGTGGCACTAGTTATAGATTCCGATGCTTCACTTCAGGTTTACTGTATCCCTCTGACCTTCTTATTGACGATGAAACACAGAAATTGCATCGGAATTAAATACAAAAGGCACAATGCAGACATGAGTACAAGAACACTGACTCTTCTTACTGACTATGTTTTGAACCATTCCTGTGACACTAGTTATAGATTCCGATGCTTCACTTCAGGTTTACTATATTTGCCTCTGACCTTCCCATTGACGATGAAACACAGAAATTGCATCGGAATTAAATACAAAAGGCACAATGCCGACTTAAGTACAAGAAGACTGTGTCTTCCTACAGTCTATGTTTTGAACCATCCCGGTGACACAAGTTATAGATTCCGATGCTTCACGGCAGGTTTACTGTATCCCTTTGACCTTCCTATTGACTATAAAACACAGAAATTGCATCGGAATTAAATAGAAAAGGCACAATGCCGAATTAAGTACAAGAAGACTGACTCTTCTTACTGACTATGTTTTGAACCATTCCTGTGACACTAGTTATAGATTCTGATGCTTTTCTTTAGGTTTACTGTATCCCTCTGACCTTCTTATTGACGATGAAACACACAAATTGCATCGGAATTAAATAGAAAAGGCACAATGTCGAATTAAGTACAACAAGACTGACTCTTCTTACTGTCTATGATTTGAACAATTCCTGTGACACTAGTTATAGATTCCGATGTTTCAATTCAGGTGTACTGTCTCCTTTGGACCTTCTTATTGACGATAAAACAAAGAAATTGCATCGGAATTAAATAGAAAAGGCAAAATCCCGACTTAAGTACGAGAAGACTTACTCCTCTTACTGTCTATGTTTAAAACTGAACCTGTGACACTAGTTATAGATTCCGATGCTTCACTTCAGGTTTACTGTAACCCTTGGACCTTCTTATTAACGATGAAACACCGAAATTGCATCGGAATTAAATACGAAAGGCACAATGCCGACATAAGTACAAGAACACTGTCTATTCTTACTGACTATGATTAGAACCATTCCTGTGACACCACTTATAGATTCCGATACTTCACTTCAGGTTTACTGTTTCCCTCTGACCTTCTTATGCACGATGAAACACAGAAATTGCATTAGAAATAAATAGAAAAGGCACAATGCCGACTTAAGTACAAGAAGACTGACTCTTCTTACTGTCTGTTTTTGAACCATTCCTGTGACACTAGTTATAGATTCCGATGCTTCACTTCAGGTATACTGCATCCCTTGGACCTTCTTATTGACGATGAAACACAGAAATTGCATCGGAATTAAATAGAAAAGGCACAATGCCGACTTAAGTACAAGAAGACTGACTCTTCTTACTGACTATGTTTTGAACCATTCCTGTGACACTAGTTATAGATTCCGATGCCTCACTTCAGGTTTACTGTATCTCTTGGACCTTCTTATTGACGATGAAACACAGAAATTGCATCTGAAGTAAATAGAAAAGGCACAATGCTGACTTAAGTACTAGAAGACTGACACTTCTTACTGTCTATGTTTTGAACCATTCCTGTGACACTAGTTATAGACCCTGATGCTTCACTTCAGGTTTACTGTATCCCTTGGACCTTCGTATTGACGATGAAACACCGAAATTGCCTCGGAATTGAATACGAAATGCAAAATGCCGACATAAGTACAAGAAGACTGACTTTTCTTACTGACTATGATTTGATCCATTCCTGTAACACCACTTATTGATCACGATGCTTCACTCAGATTTACTGTGTCCCTTGGATCTTCTTATTGATGTGGTAACACCGAAATTGCATCGGAATTAAACACAAAAGGCACAATGCCGACTTAAGTACAAGAAGACTAACTCTTCCTACTATCTATGCTTTGAACAATTCCTGTGACACTAGTTATAGATTCCGATGCTTCACTTCAGATTTACTGTATCCCTTGGACCTTGTTATTGACGATGAAACACAGAAATTGCATCGGAATTAGATACAAAGCTCACAATGCCGTCTTAAGTACAAGAAGACTGACTCTTCCTACTGTCTATGTTTGAACCATCCCTGTGACACTAGTTATAGATTCCGATGCTTTACTTCAGGTTTACTGTATCCCTCTGTCCTTCTTATTGACGATAAAGCACAGAAATTGCATCGAAATTAAATACAAATGGCACAATGCCGACTTAAGCACTAGAAGACTGACTCTTCTTACTGACTATGCATTGAACCATTCCTGTGACACTAGTTATAGATTCCGAATTCTCACTTCAGGTTTACTGTATCCCTTGTACCTTCGTATTGATGATGTAACACAGAGATTGCATCGGAATTAAATACAAAAGGCACAGTGCCGACTTAAGAACAAGAAGACTGACTCTTCCTACTGTCTATGTTTTCAACCATTCCTGTGACACTAGTTATAGATTCCGATGCTTCACTTCAGGTTTACTGTATCCCTCTGACCTTATTATTGACGATGAAACACTGATATTGCATCGGAATTAAATAGAAAAGGCACAATTCCGACTTAAGTACAAGAAGACTGACTCTTCTTACTGACTATGTTTTGAACCATTCCTGTGACACTAGTTATAGATTCCGATTCTTCACTTAAGGTTTACTATATCCTTCTGACCTTCTTATTGACGATGAAACACAGAAATTGCATCGGAATTAAATACAAAAGGCACAATGCCGACTCAAGTACAAGAAGACTGACTCTTCCTACTGTCTATGTTTTGAACCATTCCTGTGACATTAGTTATAGATTCCGATGCTTCACTTCAGGTTTACTGTATCCCTCTGACCTTCTTATTGACGATGAAACACAGAAATTGCATTGGAATTAAATAGAAAAGGCACAATGACGACTTAAGTACAAGAAGACTGACTCTTCTTACTGACTATGTTTTGAACCATTCCTGTGACACTAGTTATAGATTCCGATGCCTCACTTCAGGTTTACTGTATCCCTTGGACCTTCTTATTGACGATGAAGCACTGAAATTGCATCGGAATTAAATACAAAAGGCACAATGCCGACTTAAGTACAAGAAGACTGACTCTTATTACGATCTATGCTTTGAACCATTCCTGTGACACTAGTTATAAATTCCGATGCTTCACTTCAGGTTTACTGTATCCCTTGGACCTTCGTATTGAAGATGAAACACCGAAATTGCATCGGAATTGAATACGAAATGCACAATGCCGACATAAGTACAAGAAGACTGACTCTTCTTACTGACTATGATTTGATACATTCCTGTGCCACCACTTATTGATCCCGATGCTTCACTCAGGTTTACTGTATCCCTTGGACCTTCTTATTGATGTGGTAACACAGAAATTCCATCGGAATTAAATACAAAAGGCACAATGCCGACTTAAGTACAAGAAGACTAACTCTTCCTACGATCTATGCTTTGAACCATTCCTGTGACACTAGTTATAGATTCCGAATTCTCACTTCAGGTTTACTGTATCCCTTGTACCTTCTTATTGATGATGTAACACAGAAATTGCATCGGAATTAAATACAAAAGGCACAGTGCCGACTTAAGAACAAGAAGACTGACTCTTCCTACTGTCTATGTTTTGAACCATCCCTGTGACACTAGTTATAGATTCCGATGCTTCACTTCAGGTTTACAGTATCCCTCTGACCTTATTATTGACGATGAAACGCAGATATTGCATCGGAATTAAATAGAAAAGGCACAATGCCGACTTAAGTACAAGAAGACTGACTCTTCTTACTGACTATCCTTTGAACCATTCCTGTGACACTAGTTATAGATTCCGATGCCTCACTTCAGGTTTACTGTATCGCTCGGACCTTCTTATTGACGATGAAACACAGAAATTGCATCGGAATTAAATACAAAAGGCACAATGCCGACTCGAGTAAATGAAGACTGACTGTTCCTACTGTCTATGTTTCGAACCATTCCTGTGACACTAGTTATAGATTCCGATGCTTCACTTCAGGTTTACTGTATCCCTCTGACCTTCTTATTGACGGTGAAACACAGAAATTGCATCGCAATTAAATAGAAAAGGCACAATGTCGAATTAAGTACAACAAGACTGACTCTTCTTACTGTCTATGATTTGAACAATTCCTGTGACACTAGTTATAGATTCCGATGCTTCAATTCAGGTGTACTGTCTCCCTTGTACCTTCTTATTGACGATAAAACAAAGAAATTGCATCGGAATTAAATAGAAAAGGCAAAATGCCGACTTAAGTACAAGAAGACTGACTCTTCTTACTGACCATGTTTTGAACCATTTCTGTGACACTAGGTATAGATTCCGATGCTTCACTTTAGGTTTACTGTATCCCTTGGTCCTTCTTATTGACGATGAAACACAGAAATTGCATGGGGATTAAACACAAAAGGCACAATGCCGACTTAAGTACAAGAAGACTGACTCTTCTAACTGTCTATGTTTTTAACCATTCCTGTGGCACTAGTTATAGATTCCGATGCTTCACTTCAGGTTTACTGTATCCCTCTGACCTTCTTATTGACGATGAAACACAGAAATTGCATCGGAATTAAATACAAAAGGCACAATGCAGACATGAGTACAAGAACACTGACTCTTCTTACTGACTATGTTTTGAACCATTCCTGTGACACTAGTTATAGATTCCGATGCTTCACTTCAGGTTTACTATATTTGCCTCTGACCTTCCCATTGACGATGAAACACAGGAATTGCATCGGAATTAAATACAAAAGGCACAATGCCGACTTAAGTACAAGAAGACTGTGTCTTCCTACAGTCTATGTTTTGATCCATCCCGGTGACACAAGTTATAGATTCCGATGCTTCACGGCAGGTTTACTGTATCCCTTTGACCTTCCTATTGACGATAAAACACAGAAATTGCATCGGAATTAAATAGAAAAGGCACAATGCCGAATTAAGTACAAGAAGACTGACTCTTCTTACTGACTATGTTTTGAACCATTCCTGTGACACTAGTTATAGATTCTGATGCTTCTCTTTAGGTTTACTGTATCCCTCTGACCTTCTTATTGACGATGAAACACAGAAATTGCATCGGAATTAAATAGAAAAGGCACAATGTCGAATTAAGTACAACAAGACTGACTCTTCTTACTGTCTATGATTTGAACAATTCCTGTGACACTAGTTATAGATTAAGATGTTTCAATTCAGGTGTACTGTGTCCTTTGGACCTTCTTATTGACGATAAAACAAAGAAATTGCATCGGAATTAAATAGAAAAGGCAAAATCCCGACTTAAGTACGAGAAGACTTACTCCTCTTACTGTCTATGTTTAAGACTGAACCTGTGACACTAGTTATAGATTCCGATGCTTCACTTCAGGTTTACTGTAACCCTTGGACCTTCTTATTAACGATGAAACACCGAAATTGCATCGGAATTAAATACGAAAGGCACAATGCCGACAAAAGTACAAGAACACTGTCTATTCTTACTGACTATGATTAGAACCATTCCTGTGACACCACTTATAGATTCCGATACTTCACTTCAGGTTTACTGTTTCCCTCTGACCTTCTTATGCACGATGAAACACAGAAATTGCATTAGAAATAAATAGAAAAGGCACAATGCCGACTTAAGTACAAGAAGACTGACTCTTCTTACTGTCTGTTTTTGAACCATTCCTGTGACACTAGTTATAGATTCCGATGCTTCACTTCAGGTATACTGCATCCCTTGGACCTTCTTATTGACGATGAAACACAGAAATTGCATCGGAATTAAATAGAAAAGGCACAATGCCGACTTAAGTACAAGAAGACTGACTCTTCTTACTGACTATGTTTTGAACCATTCCTGTGACACTAGTTATAGACCCTGATGCTTCACTTCAGGTTTACTGTATCCCTTGGACCTTCGTATTGACGATGAAACACCGAAATTGCCTCGGAATTGAATACGAAATGCAAAATGCCGACATAAGTACAAGAAGACTGACTCTTCTTACTGACTATGATTTGATCCATTCCTGTAACACCACTTATTGATCACGATGCTTCACTCAGGTTTACTGTGTCCCTTGGACCTTCTTATTGATGTGGTAACACAGAAATTGCATCGGAATTAAATACAAAATGCACAATGCCGACTTAAGTACAAGAAGACTAACTCTTCCTACTATCTATGCTTTGAACAATTCCTGTGACACTAGTTATAGATTCCGATGCTTCACTTCAGATTTACTGTATCCCTTGGACCTTGTTATTGACGATGAAACACAGAAATTGCATCGGAATTAGATACAAAGCTCACAATGCCGTCTTAAGTACAAGAAGACTGACTCTTCCTACTGTCTATGTTTGAACCATCCCTGTGACACTAGTTATAGATTCCGATGCTTTACTTCAGGTTTACTGTATCCCTCTGTCCTTCTTATTGACGATAAAGCACAGAAATTGCATCGAAATTAAATACAAATGGCACAATGCCGACTTAAGCACTAGAAGACTGACTCTTCTTACTGACTATGCATTGAACCATTCCTGTGACACTAGTTATAGATTCCGAATTCTCACTTCAGGTTTACTGTATCCCTTGTACCTTCTTATTGATGATGTAACACAGAGATTGCATCGGAATTAAATACAAAAGGCACAGTGCCGACTTAAGAACAAGAAGACTGACTCTTCCTACTGTCTATGTTTTCAACCATTCCTGTGACACTAGTTATAGATTCCGATGCTTCACTTCAGGTTTACTGTATCCCTCTGACCTTATTATTGACGATGAAACACTGATATTGCATCGGAATTAAATAGAAAAGGCACAATTCCGACTTAAGTACAAGAAGACTGACTCTTCTTACTGACTATGTTTTGAACCATTCCTGTGACACTAGTTATAGATTCCGATTCTTCACTTAAGGTTTACTATATCCTTCTGACCTTCTTATTGACGATGAAACACAGAAATTGCATCGGAATTAAATACAAAAGGCACAATGCCGACTCAAGTTCAAGAAGACTGACTCTTCCTACTGTCTATGTTTTGAACCATTCCTGTGACATTAGTTATAGATTCCGATGCTTCACTTCAGGTTTACTGTATCCCTCTGACCTTCTTATTGACGATGAAACACAGAAATTGCATTGGAATTAAATAGAAAAGGCACAATGACGACTTAAGTACAAGAAGACTGACTCTTCTTACTGTCTGTGCTCTGAACCATTCCTGTGACACTAGTTATGGATTCCGATGCTTCACTTCAGGTATACTGCATCCCTTGGACCTTCTTATTGACGATGAAACACAGAAATTGCATCGGAATTAAATAGAAGAGGCACAATGCCGACTTAAGTACAAGAAGACTGACTCTTCTTACTGACTATGTTTTGAACCATTCCTGTGACACTAGTTATAGATTCCGATGCCTCACTTCAGGTTTACTGTATCCCTTGGACCTTCTTATTGACGATGAAGCACTGAAATTGCATCGGAATTAAATACAAAAGGCACAATGCCGACTTAAGTACAAGAAGACTGACTCTTATTACGATCTATGCTTTGAACCATTCCTGTGACACTAGTTATAAATTCCGATGCTTCACTTCAGGTTTACTGTATCCCTTGGACCTTCGTATTGAAGATGAAACACCGAAATTGCATCGGAATTGAATACGAAATGCACAATGCCGACATAAGTACAAGAAGACTGACTCTTCTTACTGACTATGATTTGATACATTCCTGTGCCACCACTTATTGATCCCGATGCTTCACTCAGGTTTACTGTATCCCTTGGACCTTCTTATTGATGTGGTAACACAGAAATTGCATCGGAATTAAATACAAAAGGCACAATGCCGACTTAAGTACAAGAAGACTAACTCTTCCTACGATCTATGCTTTGAACCATTCCTGTGACACTAGTTATAGATTCCGAATTCTCACTTCAGGTTTACTGTATCCCTTGTACCTTCTTATTGATGATGTAACACAGAAATTGCATCGGAATTAAATACAAAAGGCACAGTGCCGACTTAAGAACAAGAAGACTGACTCTTCCTACTGTCTATGTTTTGAACCATCCCTGTGACACTAGTTATAGATTCCGATGCTTCACTTCAGGTTTACTGTATTCCTCTGACCTTATTATTGACGATGAAACACTGATATTGCATCGGAATTAAATAGAAATAGCACAATTCCGACTTAAGTACAAGAAGACTGACTCTTCTTACTGACTATGTTTTGAACCATTCCTGTGACACTAGTTATAGATTCCGATTCTTCACTTCAGGTTTACTATATCCCTCTGACCTTCTTATTGACGATGAAACACAAAAATTGAATCGGAATTAAATACAAAAGGCACAATGCCGACTCAAGTACAAGAAGACTGACTCTTCCTACTGTCTATGTTTTGAACCATTCCTGTGACATTAGTTATAGATTCCGATGCTTCACTTCAGGTTTACTGTATCCCTCTGACCTTCTTATTGACGATGAAACACAGAAATTGCATCGGAATTAAATAGAAAATGCACAATGACGACTTAAGTACAAGAAGACTGACTCTTCTTACTGACTATGTTTTGAACCATTTCTGTGACACTAGTTATAGATTCCGATGCTTCACTTCAGGTTTACTGTATCCCTTGGACCTTCTTATAGACGATGAAACACCGAAATTGCATCGGAATTAAATACAAAACGCACAATGCCGTCTTAAGTACAAGAAGACTGACTCTTCCTACTGTCTATGTTTTCAACTATTCCTGTGACACTAGCTATACGATCCGATGCTTCACCTCAGGTGTACTGCATCCTTTGTACCTTCTTATTGACGATGAAACACAGAAATTGCATCGGAATGAAATACAAAAAGCACAATGCCGACTGAAGTACAAGAAGACTTACTCCTCTTACTGTCTATGTTTAGAACTGAACCTGTGACACTAGTTATAGATTCCGATGCTTCACTTCAGGTTTACTGTAACCCTTGGACCTTCTTATTAACGATGAAACACCGAAATTGCAATTGAATTGAATACGAAAGGCACAATGCCGACATAAGTAGAAAAACACTGTCTATTCTTACTGACTATGATTAGAACCATTCCTGTGACACCACTTATAGATTCCGATACTTCACTTCAGGTTTACTGTATCCCTCTGACCTTCTTATGCACGATGAAACACAGAAATTGCATTGGAAATAAATAGAAAAGGCACAATGCCGACTTAAGTACAAGAAGACTGACTCTTCCTACGATCTATGCTTTGAACCATTCCTGTGACACTAGTTATAGATTCCGATGCTTCACTTCAGATTTACTGTATCTCTTGGACCTTCTTATTGACGATGAAACACAGAAATTGCATCTGAATTAAATAGAAAAGGCACACTGCCGACTTAAGTACAAGAAGACTGACACTTCTTACTGTCTATGTTTTGAACCATTCCTGTGACACTAGTTATAGATTCCGATGCTTCACTTCAGGTTTACTGTATCCCTTGGACCTTCGTATTGACGATGAAACACCGAAATTGCATCGGAATTGAATACGAAATGCACAATGCCGACATAAGTACAAGAAGTCTGACTCTTCTTACTGACTATGATTTGATCCATTCCTGTGACACCACTTATTGATCCCGATGTTTCACTCAGGTTTACTGTATCCCTTGGACCTTCTTATTGATGATGTAACACAGAAATTGCATCGTAATTAAATACAAAAATCACAATGCCGACTTAAGTACAAGAAGACTGACTCTTCCTACGATCTATGCTTTGAACCATTCCTGGGACACTAGTTAGAGATTCCGGTGCTTCACTTCAGATTTACTGTATCCCTTGGACCTTCTTATTGACGATGAAACACAGAAATTGCATCGGAATTAGAAACAAAGCTCACAATGCCGACTTAACTACAAGAAGACTGACTCTTCTTACTGACTATGTTTTGAACCATTCCTATGACACTTGTTATAGACTCCGATGCTTCACTTCAGGTTTATTGTATCCCTCTGACCTTCATATTGATGATGAAACACAGAAATTCCATTGGAATTAAATAGAAATATCACAATGCTGACTTAAGTACAAGAAGACTGACTCCTCTTACTGTCTATGTTTTGAACCGAATCTGTGACATTAGTTATAGATTCCGATGCTTCACTTCAAGTTTACTGTACCCCTTGGACCTTCTTATTGACGATGAAGCACCGATATTGCATCGGAATTAAATACGATAGGCACAATGCCGTCTTAAGTACAAGAACACTGTCTATTCTTACTGACTATGATTACAACCATCCCTGTGACACCACTTATGGATTCCGATACTCCACTTCAGGTTTACTGTATCCCTCTGACCTTCTTATGGACAATGAAACACAGAAATTGCAATGGAAATAAATAGAAAAGGCACAATGCCGACTTAAGTACAAGAAGACTGACTCTTCTTACTGTCTGTTTTTTGAACCATTCCTGTGACACTACTTATAGATTCCGATGCTTCACTTCAGGTATACTGCATCCCTTGGACCTTCTTATTGACGATGAAACACAGAAATTGCGTCGGAATTAAATAGAAAAGGCACAATGCCGACTTAAGTACAAGAAGACTGACTCTTCTTACTGACTATGTTCTGAACCATTCCTGTGACACTAGTTATAGATTCCGAATTCTCACTTCAGGTTTACTGTATCCCTTGGACCTTTTTATTGATGATGAAACACAGAAATTGCATCGGAATTAAATACAAAAGGCACAGTGCCGACTTAAGTACAAGAAGACTGACTCTTCCTACTGTCTATGTTTGAACCATTAATGTGATACTAGTTATAGATTCCGATGCTTCACTTCAGGTTTACAGTATCCCTCTGACCTTATTATTGACGATGAAACAAAGATATTGCATCGGAATTAAATAGAAAAGGCACAATGCCGACTTAAGTACAAGAATACTGACTCTTCTTACTGACTATGTTTTAAACCATTCCTGTGACACTAGTTATAGATTCCGATGCTTCACTTCAGGTTTACTGTATCCCTCTGATCTTCTTATTGACGATGAAACACAAAAATTTCATCGGAATTAAATACAAAAGGCACAATGCCGACTTAAGTACAAGTAGACTGACTCTTCTTACTGTCTACGTTTTGAACCATTTCTGTGACACTAGTTACAGATTCTGATGCTGCACTTCAGGTTTACTGTATCCCTCTGACCTTCTTATTGACGATGAAACACAGAAATTGCATCGGAATTAAATACAAAATGCACAATGCCGACTTAAGTACAGGAAGACTGACTCTACCTAATGTCTATGTTTTGAACCATCCTTGTGCCACTAGTTATAGGTTCCGATGCTACACTTCAGGTTTACTGTATCTCCCTGACCTTCTTATTGACGATAAAACACAGAAATTGCATCGGAATTAAATAGAAAAGGCACAATGCCGATTTAAGTACAAGAAGTCTGACTCTTCTTACTGACTATGTTGTGAACCATTTCTGTGACACTAGGTATAGATTCCGATGCTTCACTTTAGGTTTACTGTATGCCTTGGACCTTCTTATTGACGATGATACACAGAAATTGCATCGGAATTAAATACAAAAGGCACAATGCCGACTTAAGTACAAGAAGACTGACTCTTCCAACTGTCTTGCTTTTAACCATTCCTGTGACACTAGTTATGGATTCCGATGCTTCACTTCAGGTTTACTGTATTCCTCTGACCTTCTTATTGATGATGCAACACAGAAATTGCATCGGAATTATATAGAAAAATCACATTGCTGACTTAAGTACAAGAAGACTGATTCCTCTTACTGTCTATGTTTGAACCGAACCTGTGACACTAGTTATAGATTCCGATGCTTCATTTCAAGTTTACTGTATCCCTTGGACCTTCTTATTGACGATGAAGCACCGATATTGCATCGGAATTAAATACGAAAGGCACAATGCCGTCTTAAGTACAAGGAGACTGACTCTTCTTACTGACTATGTTTTGAACCATTCCTGTGACACCACTTTTAGATTCCGATGCTTCACTTCAGGTTCACTGCATCCCTCTGACTTTCTTATGGACGATGAAACACAGAAATTGCATCGGAATTAAATAGAAAAGGCACAATGCCGACTTAAGTACAAGAAGACTGACTCTTCTTACTGACTATGTTTTGAACCATCCCTGTGACACTAGTTATAGATTCCGATGCTTTACTTCAGGTTTACTGTATCCCTCTGTCCTTCTTATTGACGATAAAGCACAGAAATTGCATCGGAATTAAATACAAATGGCACAATGCCGACTTAAGTACTAGAAGACTGACTCTTCTTACTGACTATGCATTGAACCATTCCTGTGACACTAGTTATAGATTCCGAATTCTCACTTCAGGTTTACTGTATCCCTTGTACCTTCTTATTGATGATGTAACACAGAAATTGCATCGGAATTAAATACAAAAGGCACAGTGCCGACTTAAGAACAAGAAGACTAACTCTTCCTACTGTCAATGTTTTGAACCATTCCTGTGACACTGGTTATAGATTCCGATGCTTCACTACAGGTTTACTGTATCCCTCTGACCTTATTATTGACGATGAAACACTGATATTGCATCGGAATTAAATAGAAAAGGCACAATTCCGACTTAAGCACAAGAAGACTGACTCTTCTTACTGACTATGTTTTGAACCATTCCTGTGACACTAGTTATAGATTCCGATTCTTCACTTCAGGTTTACTATATCCCTCTGACCTTCTTATTGACGATGAAACACAGAAATTGCATCGGAATTAAATACAAAAGGCACAATGCCGACTCAAGTACAAGAAGACTGACTCTTCCTACTGTCTATGTTTGAACCATTCCTGTGACATTAGTTATAGATTCCGATGCTTCACTTCAGGTTTACTGTATCCCTCTGACCTTCTTATTGAGGATGAAACACAGAAATTGCATCGGAATTAAATACAAAAGGCACAATGCTGACTTAAGTACAAGAAGACTGACTCTTCCTACTGTCTATGTTTTCAACTATTCCTGTGACACTAGCTATAGGATCCGATGCTTCAATTCAGGTGTACTGCATCCTTTGTACCTTCTTATTGACGATGAAACATAGAAATTGCATCGGAATGAAATACAAAAAGCACAATGCCGACTGAAGTACAAGAAGACTTACTCCTCTTACTGTCTATGTTTAGAACTGAACCTGTGACACTAGTTATAGATTCCTATGCTTCACTTCAGGTTTACTGTAACCCTTGGACCTTCTTATTAACGATGAAACACCGAAATTGCATCGGAATTGAATACGAAAGGAACAATGCCGACATAAGTACAAGAACACTGTCTATTCTTACTGACTATGATTAGAACCATTCCTGTGACACCACTTATAGATTCCGATACTTCACTTCAGGTTTACTGTATCCCTCTGATCTTCTTATGCACGATGAAACACAAAAATTGCATTGGAAATAAATAGAAAAGGCACAATGCCGACTTAAGTACAAGAAGACTGACTCTTCCTACGATCTATGCTTTGAACCATTCCAGTGACACTAGTTATAGATTCCGATGCTTCACTTCAGATTTACTGTATCTCTTGGACCTTCTTATTGACGATGAAACACAGAAATTGCATCTGAATTAAATAGAAAAGGCACACTGCCGACTTAAGTACAAGAAGACTGACACTTCTTACTGTCTATGTTTTGAACCATTCCTGTGACACTAGTTATAGATTCCGATGCTTCACTTCAGATTTACTGTATCCCTTGGACCTTCTTATTGACGATGAAACACAGAAATTGCATCGGAATTAGAAACAAAGCTCACAATGCCGACTTAACTACAAGAAGACTGACTCTTCCTACTGTCTATGTTTTGAACCATTCCTGTGACACTAGTTATAGATTCCGATGCTTCACTTCAGGTTTACTGTATCCCTCTGACCTTATTGTTGACGATGAAACACAGATATTGCATCGGAATTAAATAGAAAAGGCACAATGCCGACTTAACTACAAGAAGACTGACTCTTCTTACTGACTATGTTTTGAACCATTCCTATGACACTTGTTATAGACTCCGATGCTTCACTTCAGGTTTACTGTATCCCTCTGACCTTCATATTGATGATGAAACACAGAAATTGCATTGGAATTAAATAGAAGTATCACAATGCTAACTTAAGTACAAGAAGACTGACTCCTCTTACTGAATATGTTTTGAACCGAACTTGTGACATTAGTTATAGATTCCGATGCTTCACTTCAAGTTTACTGTACCCCTTGGACCTTCTTATTGACGATGAAGCACCGATATTGCATCAGAATTAAATACGATAGGCACAATGCCGTCTTAAGTACAAGAACACTGTCTATTCTTACTGACTATGATTACAACCATCCCTGTGACACCACTTATAGATTCCGATACTTCACTTCAGGTTTACTGTATCCCTCTGACCTTCTTATGGACAATGAAACACAGAAATTGCAATGGAAATAAATAGAAAAGGCACAATGCCGACTTAAGTACAAGAAGACTGACTCTTCTTACTGACTATGTTTTGAACCATTCCTGTGACACTAGTTATAGAATCCGAATTCTCACTTCAGGTTTACTGTATCCCTTGGACCTTTTTATTGATGATGAAACACAGAAATTGCATCGGAATTAAATACAAAAGGCACAGTGCCGACTTAAGTACAAGAAGACTGACTCTTCCTACTGTCTATGTTTGAACCATTAATGTGATACTAGTTATAGATTCCGCTGCTTCACTTCAGGTTTACAGTATCCCTCTGACCTTATTATTGACGATGAAACAAAGATATTGCATCGGAATTAAATAGAAAAGGCACAATGCCGACTTAAGTACAAGAATACTGACTCTTCTTACTGACTATGTTTTAAACCATTCCTGTGACACTAGTTATAGATTCCGATGCTTCACTTCAGGTTTACTGTATCCCTCTGACCTTCTTATTGACGATGAAACACAGAAATTGCATCGGAATTAAATACAAAATGCACAATGCCGACTTAAGTACAGGATGACTGACTCTACCAAATGTCTATGTTTTGAACCATCCTTGTGCCAATAGTTATAGAATCCGATGCTACACTTCAGGTTTACTGTATCTCCCTGACCTTCTTATTGACGATAAAACACAGAAATTGCATCGGAATTAAATAGAAAAGGCACAATGCCGATTTAAGTACAAGAAGACTGACTCTTCTTACTGACTATGTTGTGAACCATTTCTGTGACACTAAGTATAGATTCCGATGCTTCACTTTAGGTTTACTGTATCCCTTGGACCTTCTTATTGACGATGATACACAGAAATTGCATCGGAATTAAATACAAAAGGCACAATGCCGACTTAAGTACAAGAAGACTGACTCTTCCAACTGTCTTGCTTTTAACCATTCCTGTGACACTAGTTATGGATTCCGATGCTTCACTTCAGGTTTACTGTATTCCTCTGACCTTCTTATTGATGATGCAACACAGAAATTGCATCGGAATTATATAGAAAAATCACAATGCTGACTTAAGTACAAGAAGACTGACTCCTCTTACTGTCTATGTTTGAACCGAACCTGTGACACTAGTTATAGATTCCGATGCTTCATTTCAAGTTTACTGTATCCCTTGGACCTTCTTATTGACGATGAAGCACCGATATTGCATCGGAATTAAATACGAAAGGCACAATGCCGTCTTAAGTACAAGAAGACTTACTCCTCTTACTGTCTATGATTAGAACTGAACCTGTGACACTAGTTATAGATTCCGATGCTTCACTTCAGGTTTACCGTAACCCTTGGACCTTCTTATTAACGATGAAACACCGTAATTGCATCGGAATTAAATACGATAGGCATAATGCCGACATAAGTACAAGAACACTGTCTATTCTTACAGACTATGATTAGAACCATTCCTGTGACACCACTTATAGATTCCGATACTTCACTTCAGGTTTACTGTATCCCTCTGACCTTCTTATGCACGATGAAACACAGAAATTGCATTGGAAATAAATAGAAAAGGCACAATGCCGACTTAAGTACAAGAAGACTGACTCTTCTTACTGTCTGTGCTTTGAACCATTCCTGTGACACTAGTTATAGATTCCGATGCTTCACTTCAGGTATACTGCATCCCTTTGACCTTCTTATTGACGATGGAACACAGAAATTGCATCGGAATTAAATAGAAAAGGCACAATGCCGACTTAAGTACAAGAAGACTGACTCTTCTTACTGACTATGTTTTGAACCATTCCTGTGACACTTATTATAGATTCCGATGCCTCACTTCAGGTTTACTGTATCCCTTGGACCTTCGTATTGACGATGAAACACCGAAATTGCATCGGAATTGAATACGAAATGCACAATGCCGACATAAGTACAAGAAGACTGACTCTTCCTACGATCTATGCTTTGAACCATTCCTGTGACACTAGTTATAGATTCCGATGCTTCACTTCAGATTTACTGTATCCCTTGGACCTTCTTATTGACGATGAAACACAGAAATTGCATCGGAATTAGATGCAAAGCTCACAATGCCGACTTAAGTACAAGAAGAATGACTCTTCCTACTGTATATAATTTGAACCATTCCTGTGACGATAGTTATAGATTCCGATGCTTCACTTCAGGTTTACTGTATCCCTCTAACCTTATTATTGACGATGAAACACAGATATTGCATCGGAATTAAATAGAAAAGGCACAATTCCGACTTAAGTACAAGAAGACTGACTCTTCCTACTGTCTATGTTTTGAACCATTCCTGTGACATTAGTTATAGATTCCGATGCTTCACTTCAGGTTTACTGTATCCCTCTGACCTTCTTATTGACGATGAAACACAGAAATTGCATTGGAATTAAATAGAAACTGCACAATGCCGAATTAAGTATAACAAACCTGACTCTTCTTATTGTCTATGATTTGAACAATTCCTGTGACCATAGTTATAGATTCCGATGCTTCAATTCAGGTGTACTGTATCCCTTGACCTTCTTATTGACGATGAAACACAGAAATTGCATCGGAATTAAATACAAAAGGCACAATGCCGACTTAAGTACATGTAGACGGACTCTTCTTACTGTCTATGTTTTGAACCATTCCTGTGACACTAGTTATAGATTCTGATGCTGCACTTCAGGTTTACTGTATCCCTGTGACCTTCTTATTGACGATGAAACACAGAAATTGTATCGGATTTAAATACAAAAGCAAAATGCCGTCTTAAGAACAACAAGACTGACTCTTCCTACTGTCTATGTTTTGAACCATCCTTGTGACATTAGTTATAGATTCCGATGCTTCACTTCAGGTTTACTGTATCTCTCTGACCTTCTTATTGACGATAAAACACAGAAATTGCATCGGAATTAAATAGAAAAGGCACAATGCCGACTTAAGTACAAGAAGACTGACTCTTCTTACTGACTATGTTTTGAACCATTTCTGTGACACTAGTTATAGATTCCGATGCTTCACATTAGGTTTTCTGTATCCCTTGGACCTTCTTGTTGACGATGATCCACAGAAATTGCATCGGAATTAAATACAAAAGGCACAATGCTGACATAAGTACAAGAAGGCTGACTCTTTGTAATGACTATGTTTTGAACCATTCCTGTGACACTAGTTATAGACTCCGATGCTTCACTTCAGGTTTACTGCATCCCTCTAACCTTCTTATGGACGTTGAAACACAGAAATTACATCGGAAATAAATACAAAAGGCACAATACCGACTTAAGTACAAGAAGACTGTTTCTACTTACTGACTATGTTTTGAACCATCCCAGTGACACTAGTTATAGACCCTGATGCTTCACTTCAGGTTTACTGGATCCCTCTGACCTTCTTATTGATGACGAAACACTGAAATTGCATCAGAATTAAATAGAAAAGGCACAATGCCGACTTAAGTACAAGAAGACTTACTCATCTTACTGTCTATGTTTTGAACCGAACCTGTGACACTAGTTATGGATTCCGATGCTTCACTTCAGGTTTACTGTATCCCTTGGACCTTCTTATTGACGATGAAACACCGAAATTGCATCGGAATTAAATACGAATGGCACAATGCCGACTTAAGTACAAGAACACTGTCTCTTCTTACTGACTATGATTAGAACCATTCCTGTGACACCACTTATAGATTCCGATGCTTCACTTCGGGTTTACTGTATCCCTCTGACCTTCTTATGGACGATGAAACACAGAAATTGCATCGGAAATATATAGAAAAGGCACAATGCCGACTTAAGTACAAGAAGACGGACTCTTATTACTGTCTGTGCTTTGAACCATTCCTGTGACACTAGTTATAGATTCCGATGCTTCACTTCAGGTATACTGCATGACTTGGACATTCTTATTGACGATGAAAAACAGAAATTGCATCGGAATTAAATAGAAAAGGCACAATGCCGGCTTAAGTACAAGAAGACTGTTTCTTCCCACTGCCTATGTTTGAACCATTCCTGTGACTCTACTTATAGATTCCGATGCTTCACTTCAGGTTTACTGTATCCCTCTGTCCTTCTTATTGACGATGAAACATAGAAAATGCATCGGATTTAAACTGAAAAAGCTCAATGCCGACTTAAGTACAAGAAGACTGACTGTTCCCACTGTCTATGTTTTGAACCATTCCTGTGACACTAGTTGTAGATTCCGATGCTTCACTTCAGGTGTACTGTATGCCTTGGACCTTCTTATTGACGATGGAACACAGAAATTGCATCGGAATTAAATAGAAAAGGCACAATGCCGACTTAAGTACAAGTAGACTGACTCTTCTTACTGTCTACGTTTTGAACCATTCCTGTGACACTAGTTATAGTTTCTGATGCTTTACTTCAGGTTTACTGTCTCCCTCTGACCCCCTTATTGACGATGAAACACAGAAATTGCATCGGAATTAAATACAAAAGGCACAATGCCGACTTAATAACAAGAAGACTGACTGTTCTTACTGACTACGTTTTTAACCATTCCTGTGACACTAGTTATAGTTTCTGTTGCTTTACTTCAGCTTTACTGTCTCCCTCTGACCCTCTTATTGACGATGAAACACAGAAATTGCATCGGAATTAAATACAAAAGGCACAATGCCGACTTAAGTACAAGAAACCTGTGTCTTCCTACAGTCTATGCTTTGAACCATCCCTGTGACACACGTTACAGATTCCGATGCTTCACTTCATGTTTACTGTATCCCTCTGACCATCTTATTGACGATAAAACACAGAAATTGCATCTGAATTAAATAGAAAAGGCACAATGCCGAATTAAGTACAAGAAGACTGACTCTTCTTACTGACTATGCTTTGAACCATTCCTGTGACACAAGTTATAGATTCTGATGCTTCACTTTAGGTTTACTGTATCCCTTGGACCTTCTTATTGACGATGACACACAGAAATTGCATCGGAATTAAATACAAAAGGCACAATGCCGACTTAAGTCCAAGAAGACTGACTCTTCCTACTGTCTATGCTTTTAACCATTCCAGTGACACTAGTTATAGATTCCGATGCTTCACTTCAGGTTTACGGCATTCCTCTGACCTTCTAATTGACGATGAAATACAAATATTGCATCAGAATTAAATAGAAAAGGCACAATGCCGGCTTATGTACAAGAAGGCTGACTCTTCCTACTGACTATGTTTTGAACCATTCCTGTGGCACTAGTTATAGACCCTGATGCTTCACTTCAGGTTTACTGTATCCCTCTAACCTTCTTATTGATGATGAAAATTAGAAATTGCATCGGAATTAAATAGAAAAGGCACAATGCCGACTTAAGTACAAGAAGACTGACTCTGCTTACTGACTATGCTTTGAACCATTCCTGTAACACTAGTTATAGATTCTGATGCTTCACTTTATGTTTACTGTATCCCTTGGACCTTCTTATTGACCATGATACACAGAAATTGCATCGGAATTAAATACAAAAGGCACAATGCCAACCTAAGTACAAGAAGACTGACTCTTCTTACTGACTTTGTTTCGAACCATTCCTGTGACACCACTTATAGATTCCGATGCTTCACTTCAGGTTTACTGTATCCCTCTGACCTTCTTATAGACGATGAAACACAGAAATTACATCGGAAATAAATAGAAAAGGCACAATGCCGACTTAAGTACAAGAAGACTTACTCTTCTTGCTGTCTACGTTTTGAACCATTCTTGTGACGCTACTTATAGATTCTGATGCCTCACTTCAGGTTTACTGTATCCCTCTGACCTTCTTATTGACGATGAAACACAGAAAATGCATCGGAATTAAACTGAAAAAGCACAATGACGACTTAAGTACAAGAAGACATACTGTTCCTACTGTCTATGCTTTGAACCATTCCTGTGACACTAGTTATAGATTCCGATGCTTCACTTCAGGTGTACTGTATGCCTTGGACCTTCTTATTGACGATGGAACACAGAAATTGCATCGGAATTAAGTAGAAAGGGCACAATGCCGACTTAAGTAAAAGTAGACTGACTCTTCTTCCTGTCTATGTTTTGAACCATTCCTGTGACACTAGTTATAGATTCTGATGCTTCACTTCAGGTTTACTGTATCCCTCTGACCCTCTTATTGACGATGAAACACAGAAATTGCATCGGAATTAAATAAAAATGGCACAATGCCGACTTAAGTACAAGAAGACTGAATGTTCGTACTGACTATGTTTTGAACCATTCATCTGACACTAGTTATAGATTCCGATGCCTCACTTCAGGTTTACTGTATCCCTCTGACCTTCTTATTGACGATGGAACACAGAAATTGCATCGGAATTAAATACAAAAGGCACAATGCCGACCTAAGTACAAGAAGACTGTGTCTTCCTACAGTCTATGCTTTGAACCATCAATGTGACACAAGTTATAGATTCCGGCGCTTCACTTCAGGTTTATTAAATCCCTCTGACCTTCTTATTGAGGATAAAACACAGAAATTGCATCGGAATTAAATGCAAAAGGCACAATGCCGAATTAAGTACAAGAGGACTGACTCTTCTTACTGACTATGATTTGAACCATTCCTGTGACACTAGTTATAGATTCTGATGCTTCACTTTAGGTTTACTGTATCCCTTGGACCTTCTTATTGACGATGATACACAGAAATTGCATCGGAATTAAATACAAAAGGCACAATGCCGACTTAAGTCCAAGAAGACAGACTCTTCCTACTGTCTATGCTTTTAACCATTCCTGTGACACTAGTTATAGACTCCGATGCTTCACTTCAGGATTACTGTGTCCGTCGGACCTTCTTATTGATGATGAAACACAGAAATTTCATCGGAATTAAATAGAAAAGGCACAATGCCGACTTAAGTACAAGAAGACTGACTCTTCTTACTGACTTTGTTTTGAACCATTCCTGTGACACCACTTATAGATTCCGATGCTTCACTTCAGGTTTGCTGTATCCCTCTGACCTTCTTATGGACGATGAAACACAGAAATGACATCGGAAATAAATAGAAAAGGCACAATGCCGACTTAAGTACAGGAAGACTTACTCCTCTTACTGTCTATGTTTTGAACCGAACCTGTGACACTAGTTATAGATTCCGATGCTTCACTTCAGGTTTACTGTATCCCTTGGACCTTCTATTTGCAAAGAAACACCGAAATTGCATCGGAATTAAATAGGAAAGGCACAATGCCGACCTACGTACGAGAAGACTGACTCTTCTTACTGTCTATGTTTTGAACTGAATCTGTGACAATAGTTATGGATTCCGATGCTTCACTTCAGGTTTACTGTATCCCTTGGACCTTCTGATTTACGATGAAACACAGATATTGCATCGGAATTAAATAGAAAACGCACAATGCCGGCTTATGTACAAGATTGCTGACTCTTCCTACTGACTATGTTTTGAACCATTCCTGTGACACTAGTTATAGACTACGATGCATCACTTCAGGTGTACTGTATCCCTTGGACATTCTTATTGACGATGAAACACAGAAATTGCATCGGAATTCCATAGAAAAGGAACAATGCCGACTTAAGTACAAGTAGACTGACTCTTCTTACTGACTATGTTTTGAACCATTCCTGTGACACTAGTTATAGATTCCGATGCCTCACTTAAGGTTTACTGTATCCCTCTGACCTTCTTATTGACGATGAAACACAGATATTGCTTTGGAATTAAATAGAAAAGCCACAATGCCGATTTAAGTACAAGCATACTGACTCTTCTTACTGTCTATGATTTGAACCGAACCTGTGACACTAGTTATAGATTCAAATGCTTCACTTCTGGTTTACTGTATCCCTTTGTCCTTCTTATTGACGATGAAACAGCGAAATTGCATCGGAATTAAATACGAAAGGCACAATGCAGACTTAAGTACAAGAAGACTGACTCTTCTTACTGACTATGTTTTGAACCATTCCAGTGACGCTAGTTATAGACTCCGATGCTTCACTTAAAGTTTACTGTATCCCTCTGACCTTCTTATTGATGGTGAAACACAGAAATTGCATCGGAATTAAATAGAAAAGGCACAATGCCGACTTAAGTACAAAAAGACTGACTCTTCTTACTGTCTATGTTTTGAACTGAACCTGTGACACTAGTTATAGATTCCGATGCTTCACTTCAGGTGTACTGTATCCCTTGGACCTTCTTATTGACGACGAAACACAGAAATTGCATCGGAATTAGATACAAAGGGCACAATGGCGTTTTAAGTACAAGAAGACTGACTCTTTATACTGACTATGTTTTGAACCATTCCTGTGACACTAGTTATTGATTCCGATGCTTCACTTCAGGTTTACTGTATCCCTCTGACCTTCTTATCGACGATGAAACACAGAAATTGCTTCGGAATTAAATAGAAAAGGCACAATGCCGACTTTAGTACAAGATGACTGACTCTTCCTACTGTCCATATTTTGAACCATTCCTGTGACACTAGTTATAGTTTCCGTTGCTTTACGTCAGGTTTACTGTATCCCTATGACCTTCTTATTGACGATGAAACACAGAAATTGCATCGGAAATAGACAGAAAAGGCACAATGCCGACTTAAGTACAAGAAGGCTGACTCTTCATGCTGTCTATGTTTTGAACCATTCGTGTGACACTAGTTGTAGATTCCGATGCTTCACTTCAGGTGTACTGTATCCCTCTGACCTTCTTATTGACGATGAGAAATAGAAATTGCATCGGAATTAAATAGATAATGCACAATGCCGACTTCAGTACAAGAAGACAGACTCTTGCTACTGTCTATGTTTTGAACCGTTCGTGTGGCACTAGTTATAGATTCCGATGCTTCACTTCAGGTATACTGTATCCCTCTGACCTTTTCCTTTACGTTGAAACACAGAAATTGCATCGGAATTAAATAGAAAAGGCACAATGGCGAGTTAAGTACAAGAAGACCGACTCCTCTTACTGTCTATGATTTGAACCATTCCTGTGACACTAGGTATAGATTCCGATGCTTCACTTCAGGTGTACTGTATCCCTCTGACCTTCGTATTGACGAAAAACCCAGAAATTGCGTCGGAATTAAATAGAATAGGCACAATGCCGACTTAAGTACAACAAGACTGACTCTTATTAGTGTCTAAGTTTTGAACCTTTCCTGTGAAACTAGTTATAGATTCAGATGCATCACTTTAGGTTTACTGTATCCCTCTGACCCTCTTATTGACGATGAAACACAGAAATCGCATCGAAATTTAATACAAAAGCCACAATGCCGACTTATGTACAAGAAGACTGACTCTTCCCACAGTCTACGTTTTGAACCATCCCTGTGACACTAGTTATAGATTACGATGCTTCTCTTCAGGTTTACTGTATCCCTCTGACCTTCTTATTGACGATAAAACCCAGAAATTGCATCGGAATTAAATAGAAAAGGCACAATGCCGACTTAAGTACAACAAGGCTGACTCTTCTTACTGACTATGTTTTGAACCATTCCTGTGACACTAGTTATAGATTCCGATGCTTCACTTTAAGTTTACTGTATCCTTTGGACCATCTTATTGACGATGAAACACAGAAATTGCATCGGAATTAAATAGAAAAAGCACAATGCCGACTTAAGTACAATAAGACTGACTCTTCTTACTGTCTATGATTTGAACCATTCCTGTAACACTAGTTATAGAGTCCGATGCTTCACTTCAGGTTTACCGTATCCCTCTGACCTTCTTATTGACGATGAAAAACAGAAATTGCATCGGAATTAAATAAAAAACGCACAATGCCGACTCAGGTACAAGAAGACTGACTCTTCCTACTGTCTATGTTTTGAACCATTCCTGTGACACTAATTATAGAATCCGATGCTTCACTTCAGGTTTACTGTATCCCTCTGACCTTCTTATTGACGATGAAACACAGAAATTGCATCGGAATTAAATACAAAAGGCACAATGCCAACTTAAGTACAGGAAGACTGACTCTTCTTACTGACTTTGTTTTGAATCATTCCTGTGACACTAGTTATTGATACCGATGCTTCACTTCAGGTTTACTGTATCCCTCTGATCCTCTTATTGATGATGAAACACAGAAATTGCATCGTAATTAAATACAAAATTCAATATGCCCACTCAAATACAAGATGACTGGCTCTTCTTACTCTCTATGTTTTGAACCTTTCCTGTGAGACCGGTTTTAGACTCCGATGCCTCACTTCAAGTTTACTGTATCCCTCCGACCTTCTTATTGACGATGAAACACAGAAATTTCATCGGAATTCAATACAAAAGGCACAATGCCGACTCAAATACAGGATGACTGGCTCTGCTTACTCTCTATGTTTTGAACCTTTCCTGTGAGACCGGTTTTAAATTCCGATGCTTCACTTTAGTTTTACTGTATCCCTCTGACCTTCTTGTTGACGATATAACACAGAAATTGCATCGGAATTAAATAGAATAGGCACAATGCCGACTTTAGTACAAGAAGACTGACTCTTCTTACTAACTATGCTTTGAACCATTCCTGTGACACTAGTTATAGATTCCGATGCTTTACTTCAGGTTTACTGTATCCCTTATACCTTCTTATTGACGATGAAACACAGAAATTGCATCGGAAATAAATACAAAGGGCACAATGCCGACTTAAGTACAAGAAGACTGACTCTTTCTACTGTCTATGTTTCGAACCATTCCTGTGACACTAGTTACAGATTCCGATGATTCACTTCACGTTTACAGTATCCCTTTGACCTTCTTATTGATGATGAAACACAGAAAATGCATCGGAATTAAATAGAAAAGGCACAATGCCGACTTAAGTACATGAAGAATGATTCTTCTTACTGTCTATGTATTGAACCATTCCTGTGACACTAGTTATAAATTCCGATGCTTCACATCAGGTTTACTATATCCCTCTGACCATCTTATTGACGATGAAACACAGAAATTGCATCGGAATTAAATACAAAAGGCACAATGCCGACTTAAGTACAAGAAGACTGACTCTTCCTACTGTCTATGTTTTGAACCATTCCTGTGACACTAGTTATAGATTCCGATGATTCACTTCACGTTTCCTGTATCCCTTGGACCTTCTTATTGACGATGAAACACAGAAATTGCATCGGAATTAAATAGGAAAGGCACAATGCCGACTTAAGTACAAGAAGACTGACTCTTCTTACTGACTATGATTTGAACCATTCCTGTGTCACTAGTTATAGATTCCGAAGCTTCACTTGAGGTTTACTGTATCCCTCTGACCTTCTTATTGACGATGAAACACAGATATTGCATCGGAATTAAATAGAAAAGGCACAATGCCGACTTAAGTACAAGAAGACTGACTCTTCTTACTGTCTATGTTTTTATGTTTTGAACCATTCCTGACACACTAGCTATAGATTCCGATGCTTCACTTCAAGTTTACTGTATCCCACTGACCTTCTTATTGACGACGAAACACAGAAATTGCATCGGAAATAAATACAAAAGGCACAATGCCATCTTAAGTACAAGAAGACTGACTCTTCTTACTGACTATGTTTTGAACCATTCCTGTGACACTAGTTATTGATTCCGATGCTTTACTTCAGGTTTACTGTATCCCTCTGACCCTCTTATTGACGATGAAACACAGAAATTGCATCGGAATTAAATACAAAAGGCACAATGCCGACACAAATACAAGATGACTGGCTCTTCTTACTCTTTACGTTTTGAACCTTTCCTGTGAGACCGGATTTAGTTTCCGTGGCTTCACTTCAGGTTTAATGTATCCCTCTGACCTTCATATTGGCGATGAAACACAGAAATTGCATCGGAATTAAATAGAATGGAAACAATGCCGACTTTAGTACAAGAAGACTGACTCTTCTTACTAACTATGATTTGAACCATTCCTGTGACACTAGTTATAGATTCCGATGCTTTACTTCAGGTTTACTGTATCCCTTGGTCCTTCTTATTGACGATGAAACACAGAAATTGCATCGGAATCAAATACAAAAGGCACAATGCCGACTTAAGTACAAGAAGACTGACTCTTCCTACTGTATATGTTTTGAACCATTCCTGTGACACTAGTTATAGATTCCGATGATTCACTTCACGTTTAATGTATCCCTTTGACCTGCTTATTGACGATGAAACACAGAAAATGCATCGGAATTAATTAGAAAAGGCACAATGCCGACTTAAGTACAGGATGCATGATTCTTCTTACTGTCTATGTATTGAACCATTCCTGTGACACTAGTTATAGATTCCGATGCTTCACATCAGGTTTACTGTATCCCTCTGACCATCTTATTGACGATGAAACACAGAAATTGCATCGGAATTAGATAGAAAAGGCACAATGCCGACTTAAGTACAAAATGACTGATTCTTCCTACTGTCTATGTTTTGAACCATTCCTGTGACACAAGTTAGAAATTCCGATGCTTCAATTCAGGTTTTCTGTATCCCTCTGTCCTTCTTATTGACGATGAAACACAGAAATTGCATCGGAATTAAACAGAAAAGGCAGAATGCCGACTTAAGGACAAGAAGACTGACTCTTCTTACTGTCTATGTTTTTAACCATTCCTGTGACACTAGTTATAGATTCCGATGCCTCACTTCCAGTTTCCTGTATCCCTTGGACCTTCTTATTGACGATGAAACACAGAAATTGCATCGGAATTAAATAGGAAAGGCACAATGCCGACTTAAGTACAAGAAGACTGACTCTTCTTACTGACTATGTTTTGAACCATTCCTGTGGCACTAGTTATAGATTCCGAAGCTTCACTTCAGGTTTACTGTATCCCTCTGACCTTCTTATTGACGATGAAACACAGATATTGCGTCGGAATTAAATAGAAAAGGCACAATGCCGACATAAGTACAAGAAGACTGACTCTTCTTACTGACTATGTTTTGAACCATTCCTGTGACACTAGTTATTGATTCCGATGCTTCACTTCAGGTTTACTGTATCCTTCTGACCTTCTTATTGACGATGAAACACAGAAATTGCATTGGAATTAAATAGAAAAGGCACAATGCCGACTTAAGTACAAGATGTCTGACTCCTCCTGCTGTCCATGTTTTGAACCATTCCTGTGACACTAGTTATAGATTCCGTTGCTTCACGTCAGGTTTACTGTATCCCTCTGACCCTCTTATTGACGATGAAACACAGAAATTGCATCGGAATTAGACAGAAAAGGCACAATGCCGACTTAAGTACAAGAAGACTGACTCTTCATGCTGTCTATGTTTTAACCATTCCTGTGACACTAGTTTTAGATTCCGATGCCTCACTTCCGGTTTACTGTATCCCTTGGACCTTCTTATTGACGATGAAACACAGAAATTGCTTCGGAATTAAATACAAAAGGCACAATGTCGACTTAAGTAAATGAATACTGACTTTTCCTACTGTCTATGTTTTGAACCATTCCTGTGACACTAGTTATCGACCCCGATGCTTCACCTCAGGTTTACCGTATCCCTCTGACCTTCATATTGACGATGAAACATAGAAATTGCATCGGAATTAAATAGATAAGGCACAATGCCGACTTCAGTACAAGAAGACAGACTCTTGCTACTGTCTACGATTTGAACCGTTCCTGTGACACTAGTTATAGATTCCGATGCTTCACTTGAGGTTTACCGTATCCCCCTGACCTTCTTATTCACGATTAAAAACAGAAATTGCATCGGAACTAAATACAAAATGGGCAATGCCGACTCAAGTACAAGAAGACTGACTCTTCTTACTGTCTATGTTTTGAACCATTCCTGTAACACTAGTTATAGATTCTGATGCTTCACTTCAGGTTTACTGTATCCCTCTGACCTTCTTATTGACGATGAAAAACAGAAATTGCATCGGAATTAAATAAAAAACGCACAATGCCGACTCAGGTACAAGAAGACTGACTCTTCCTACTGTCGACGTTTTGAACCATTCCTGTGACACTAACTATAGATTCCGATGCTTCACTTTAGGTTTACTGTATCCCTCTGACCCTCTTATTGACGATGGAACACAGAAATTGCATCGGATTTAAATACAAAATTCACTATGCCCACTCAAATACAAGATGACTGGCTCTTCTTACTCTCTATGTTATGAACCTTTCCTGTGAGACCGGTCTTAGATTCCGATGCTTCACTTCAGGTTTACTGTATCTCTTGGACCTTCTTATTGACGATGAAACACAGAAATTGCATCGAAATTAAATAGAATAGGCACAATGCCGACTTCAGTACAAGAAGACTGACTCTTCTTACTAACTATGCTTTGAACCATTCCTGTGACACTAGTTATAGATTCCGATGCTTTACTTCAGGTTTACTGTATCCCTTGGACCTTCTTAATGACGATGAAACACAGAAATTGCATCGGAATTAAATAGAAAAGGCACAATGCCGACTTAAGTACAAGAAGAATAATTCCACTTACTGTCTATGTATTGAACCATTCCTGTGTCACTAGTTATAGATTCCGATGTTTCAAATCAGGTTTACTGTATCCCTCTGACCATCTAATTGACGATGAAACACAGAAATTGCATCGGAATTAGATAGAAAAGGCACAATGCCGACTTAAGTACAATATGACTGACTCTTCCTACTGTCTATGTTTTGAACCATTCCTGTGTCACTAGTTATAGATTCCGATGCTTCACTTCAGGTTCACTGTATCCCTCTGACCTTCGTATTGACGATGAAACACAGAAATTGCATCGGAATTAAACAGAAAAGGCACAATGCCGACTTAAGCACAAGAAGACTGACTCTTCTTACTGTCTACGTTTTTTAACCATTCCTGTGACACTAGTTATAGATTCCGATGCCTCACGTCCGGTTTCCTGTATCCCTTGGACCTTCTTATTGACGATGAAACACAGAAATTGCATCGGAATTAAATACAAAAGGCACAATGCCGTCTTAAGCAAAATAGGACTGACTTTTCCTAATGTCTATGTTTTGAACCATTCCTGTTACACTAGTTATAGATTCCGATGCTACACTTCAGCTTTACTGTATCCCTCTGATCCTCTTATTGGCGATGAAACGTAGAAATTGCATCGGAATTAAATAGATAAGCCATAATGCCGACTTCAGTACAAGACGACTGACTCCTGCTACTGTCTATTTTTTGAACCATTCCTGTGACACTAGTTATAGATTCCGATGCTTCACATCAGGTTTACTATAACCCCCTGGCCTTCTTATTGACGATGAATAACAGAAATTGCATCGGAATTAAATACAAAACGAACAATGCCGACCCAAGTACAAGAAGACTGACTCTTCCTACTGCCTATGTTTTGAACCATTCCTGTGACTCTAGCTATAGATTCCGATGCTTCACCTCAGGTTTACTGTATCCCTCTGACCATCTTATTGACGATGAAACACAGAAATTGCATCGGAATTAAATACAAAAGGCACAATGCCGACTTAAGTACAAGATGACTGACTCTTCCTACTGTCTATGTTATGAACCATTCCTGTGACACTAGTTAGAAATTCCGACGCTTCAATTCAGGTTTTCTGTATACCTCTGACCTTCTTATTGACGATGAAACACAGAAATTGCATCGGAATTAAACAGAACAGGCACAATGCCGACTTAAGGACAAGAAGACTGACTCTTCTTACTGTCTATGTTTTAACCATTCCTGTGACACTAGTTATAGATTCCGATGCCTCACTTCCGGTTTCCTGTAGCCCTTGGACCATCTTATTGACGATGAAGCACAGAAATTGCATCGGAATTAAATAGAAAAGGCACAATGCCAACATAAGTACAAGAAGACTGACTCTTCTTACTGACTATGTTTTGAACCATTCCTGTGACACTAGTAATTGATTCCGATGCTTCACTTCAGGTTTACTGTATCCCTCTGACCTTCTTATTGACGATGAAACACAGAAATTGCATTGGAATTAAATACAAAAGGCACCATGCCGACTTAAGTACAAGAAGACTGACTCTTCTTACTGTCTATGTTTTGAACCATTCCTGTAACACTAGTTATAGATTCTGATGCTTCACTTCAGGTTTACTGTATCCCTCTGACCTTCTTATTGACGATGAAAAACAGAAATTGCATCGGAATTAAATAAAAAACGCACAATGCCGACTCAGGTACAAGAAGACTGACTCTTCCTACTGTCTACGTTTTGAACCATTCCTGTGACACTAACTATAGATTCCGATGCTTCACTTCAGGTTTTCTGTATCCCTCTGACCCTCTTATTGACGATGAAACACAGAAATTGCATCGGATTTAAATACAAAATTCACTATGCCCACTCAAATACAAGATGACTGGCTCTTCTTACTCTCTATGTTATGAACCTTTCCTGTGAGACCGGTTTTAGAATCCGATGCTTCACTTCAGGTTTACTGTATCCCTCTGACCTTCTTATTGACGATGAAACACAGAAATTACATCGGAATTAAATACGAAAGGCACAATTCCGACTCAAATACAAGATGACTGGCTCTTCTTACTCTCTATGTTTTGAACCTTTCCTGTGAGACCGGTCTTAGATTCCGATGCTTCACTTCAGGTTTACTGTATCTCTTGGACCTTCTTATTGACGATGAAACACAGAAATTGCATCGAAATTAAATAGAATAGGCTCAATGCCGACTTCAGTACAAGAAGACTGACTCTTCTTACTAACTGTGCTTTGAACCATTCCTGTGACACTAGTTATAGATTCCGATGCTTTTCTTCAGGTTTACTGTATCCCTTGGTCCTTCTTAATGACGATGAAACACAGAAATTGCATCGGAATTAAATAGAAAAGGCACAATGCCGACTTAAGTACAAGAAGAATGGTTCTTCTTACTATCTATGTATTGAACCATTCCTGTGTCACTAGTTATAGATTACGATGTTTCAAATCAGGTTTACTGTATCCCTCTGACCATGTAATTGACGATGAAACACAGAAATTGCATCGGAATTAGATAGAAAAGGCACAATGCCGACTTAAGTACAAGATGACTGACTCTTCCTACTGTCTATGTTTTGAACCATTCCTGTGACACTAGTTATAGATTCCGATGCCTCACGTCCGGTTTCATGTATCCCTTGGACCTTCTTATTGACGATGAAACACAGAAATTGCATCGGAATTAAATACAAAAGGCACAATGCCGTCTGAAGCAAAAGAGGCCTGACTTTTCCTACTGTCTATGTTTTGAACCATTCCTGTTACACTAGTTATAGATTCCGATGCTACACTCCACCTTTACTGTATCCCTCTGATCCTCTTATTGGCGATGGAACGTAGAAATTGCATCGGAATTAAATAGATAAGCCATAATGCCGACTTCAGTACAAGACGACTGACTCCTGCTACTGTCTATTTTTTGAACCATTCCTGTGACACTAGTTATAGATTCCGATGCTTCGCATCAGGTTTACTATAACCCCCTGGCCATCTTATTGACGATGAACAACAGAAATTGCATCGGAATTGAATACAAAACGAACAATGCCGACCCAAGTACAAGAAGACTGACTCTTCCTACTGCCTATGTTTTGAACCATTCCTGTGACACTAGTTAGAAATTCCGATGCTTCAATTCAGGTTTTCTGTATCCCTATGACCTTCTTATTGACGATGAAACACAGAAATTGCATTGGAATTAAATAGAAAAGGCACAATGCCTACTTAAGTACAAGATGTCTGACTCTTCCTACTGTCCATGTTTTGAACCATTCCTGTGACACTAGTTATAGATTCCGTTGCCTCACGTCAGGTTTACTGTATCCCTCTGACCTTCTTATTGACGATGAAACACAGATATTGCATCGGAATTAGTCAGAAAAGGCACAATGCCGACTAAAGTGCAAGAGGACTGACTGTTCATACTGTCTATGTTTTTAACCATTCCTGTGACACTAGTTTTAGATTCCGATGCCTCACTTCCGGTTTACTGTATCCCTTGGACCTTCTTATTGACGATGAAACACAGAAATTGCTTTGGAATTAAATACAAAATGCACATTGTCGACTTAAGTAAAAGAAGACTGACTTTTCCTACTGTCTATGTTTTGAACCATTCCTGTGACACTAGTTATAGATTCCGATGCTTCACCTAAGGTTTACTGTATCCCTCTGACCTTCATATTGACGATGTAACATAGAAATTGCATCGCAATTAAATAGATAAGGCACAAAGCCGACATCAGTACAAGAAGACAGACTCTTGCTACTGTCTCTGTTTTGAACCGTTCCTATGACACTAGTTATAGATTCCGATGCTTCACTTGAGGTTTACCGTATCCCTCTGACCTTCTTATTGACGATTAAAAACAGAAATTGCATCGGAATTAAATAAAAAAGGCACAATGGCGACTCAGGTACAAGAAGACTGACTCTTCCTACTGTCTATGTTTTGAACCATTCCTGTGACACTAACTATAGATTCCGATGCTTCACTTCAGGTTTACTGTATCCCTCTGACCCTCTTATTGACGATGAAAAACAGAAATTGCATCGGATTTAAATACAAAATTCACAATGCCCACTCAAATACAAGATGACTGGCTCTTCTTACTCTCTATGTTATGAACCTTTTCTGTGAGACCTGTTTTAGAATCCGATGCTTCACTTCAGGTTTGCTATATCCCTCTGACCTTCTTATTGACGATGAAACACAGAAATTGCATTGGAATTAAATACAAAAGGCACAATGCCGACTTAAGTACAAGAAGACTGACTCTTCCTACTGTCTATGTTTTGAACCATTTATGTGACACTAGTTATTGATTCCGATGATTCACTTCACATTTACTGTATCCCTTTGACCTTCTTATTGACGATGAAACACAGAAAATGCATCGGAATTAAATAGAAAAGGCACAATGCCGACTTAAGTACAAGAAGAATGATTCTTCTTACTGTCTATGTATTGAACCATTCCTGTGTCACTAGTTATAGATTCCGATGTTTCAAATCAGGTTTACTGTATCCCTCTGACCATGTAATTGATGATGAAACACAGAAATTGCATCGGAATTAGATAGAAAAGGCACAATGCCGACTTAAGTACAAGATGACTGACTCTTCCTACTGTCTATGTTTTGAACCATTCCTGTGACACTAGTTATAGATTCCGATGCCTCACGTCCGGTTTCATGTATCCCTTGGACCTTCTTATTGACGATGAAACACAGAAATTGCATCGGAATTAAATACAAAAGGCACAATGCCGTCTGAAGCAAAAGAGGACTGACTTTTCCTACTGTCTATGTTTTGAACCATTCCTGTTACACTAGTTATAGATTCCGATGCTACACTCCACCTTTACTGTATCCCTCTGATCCTCTTATTGGCGATGAAACGTAGAAATTGCATCGGAATTAAATAGATAAGCCATAATGCCGACTTCAGTACAAGACGACTGACTCCTGCTACTGTCTATTTTTTGAACCATTCCTGTGACACTAGTTATAGATTCCGATGCTTCGCATCAGGTTTACTATAACCCCCTGGCCTTCTTATTGACGATGAACAACAGAAATTGCATCGGAATTGAATACAAAACGAACAATGCCGACCCAAGTACAAGAAGACTGACTCTTCCTACTGCCTATGTTTTGAACCATTCCTGTGACACTAGTTAGAAATTCCGATGCTTCAATTCAGGTTTTCTGTATCCCTCTGACCTTCTTATTGACGATGAAACACAGAAATTGCATCGGAATTAAACAGAAAAGGCACAATGGCGACTTAAGGACAAGAAGACTGATTCTTCTTACTGTCTATGTTTTGAACCATTCCTGTGGCACTAGTTATAGATTCCGATGCTTCACTTCAGGTTTACTGTATCCCTCTGACCTTCTTATTGACGAAGAAACACAGATACTGCATCGGAAATAAATAGAAAAGGCACAATGCCGACATAAGTACAAGAAGACTGACTCTTCTTACTGACTATGTTTTGAACCATTCCTGTGACACTAGTAATTGATTCCGATGCTTCACTTCAGGTTTACTGTATCCCTATGACCTTCTTATTGACGATGAAACACAGAAATTGCATTGGAATTAAATAGAAAAGGCACAATTCCTACTTAAGTACAAGATGTCTGACTCTTCCTACTGTCCATGTTTTGAACCATTCCTGTGACACTAGTTATAGATTCCGTTGCCTCACGTCAGGTTTACTGTATCCCTCTGACCTTCTTATTGACGATGAAACACAGATATTGCATCGGAATTAGACAGAAAAGGCACAATGCCGACTAAAGTACAAGAGGACTGGCTGTTCATACTGTCTATGTTTTTAACCATTCCTGTGACACTAGTTTTAGATTCCGATGCCTCACTTCCGGTTTACTGTATCCCTTGGACCTTCTTATTGACGATGAAACACAGAAATTGCTTTGGAATTAAATACAAAATGCACATTGTCGACTTAAGTAAAAGAAGACTGACTTTTCCTACTGTCTATGTTTTGAACCATTCCTGTGACACTAGTTATAGATTCCGATGCTTCACCTCAGGTTTACTGTATCCCTCTGACCTTCATATTGACGATGTAACATAGAAATTGCATCGCAATTAAATAGATAAGGCACAAAGCCGACATCAGTACAAGAAGACAGACTCTTGCTACTGTCTCTGTTTTGAACCGTTCCTGTGACACTAGTTATAGATTCCGATGCTTCACTTGAGGTTTACCGTATCCCTCTGACCTTCTTATTGACGATTAAAAACAGAAATTGCATCGGAATTAAATACAAAATGGGCAATGTCGACTCAAGTACAAGAAGACTGACTCTTCCTACTGTCTACGTTTTGAACCATCCCTGTGACACTAGTTATAGATTACGATGCTTCACTTCAGGTTTACTGTATCCCTCTGACCTTCTTATTGACGATAAAACACAGAAATTGCATCGGAATTAAATACAAAAGGCACCATGCCGACTTAAGTACAAGAAAACTGACTCTTCTTACTGTCTATGTTTTGAACCATTCCTGTAACACTAGTTATAGATTCTGATGCTTCACTTCAGGTTTACTGTATCCCTCTGACCTTCTTATTGACGATGAAAAACAGAAATTGCATCGGAATTAAATAGAAAAGGCACAATGGCGACTCAGGTACAAGAAGACTGACTCTTCCTACTGTCTATGTTTTGAACCATTCCTGTGACACTAACTATAGATTCCGATGCTTCACTTCAGGTTTACTGTATCCCTCTGACCCTCTTATTGACGATGAAAAACAGAAATTGCATCGGATTTAAATACAAAATTCACAATGCCCACTCAAATACAAGATGACTGGCTCTTCTTACTCTCTATGTTATGAACCTTTCCTGTGAGACCTGTTTTAGAATCCGATGCTTCACTTCAGGTTTACTATATCCCTCTGACCTTCTTATTGACGATGAAACACAGAAATTGCATCGGAATTAAATACAAAAGGCACAATGCCGACTCAAATACAAGATGACTGGCTCTTCTTACTCTCTATGCTTTGAACCATTCCTGTGACACTAGTTATAGATTCCGATGCTTTACTTCAGGTTTACTGTATCCCTTGGACCTTTTTATTGACGATGAAACACAGAAATTGCATTGGAATTAAAAAAAAAAGCACAATGCCGACTTAAGTACAAAAAGACTGACTCTTCCTACTGTCTATGTTTTGAACCATTTATGTGACACTAGTTATTGATTCCGATGATTCACTTCACATTTACTGTATCCCTTTGACCTTCTTATTGACGATGAAACACAGAAAATGCATCGGAATTAAATAGAAAAGGCACAATGCCGACTTAAGTACAAGAAGAATGATTCTTCTTACTGTCTATGTATTGAACCATTCCTGTGTCACTAGTTATAGATTCCGATGTTTCAAATCAGGTTTACTGTATCCCTCTGACCATCTTATTGACGATGAAACACAGAAATTGCATCGGAATTAGATAGAAAAGGCACAATGCCGACTTAAGTACAAGATGACTGACTCTTCCTACTGTCTATGTTTTGAACCATTCCTGTGACACTAGTTATAGATTCCGATGCTTCACTTCAGGTTTACTGTATCCCTTGGACCTTCTTATTGACGATGAAACACAGAAATTGCTTCGGAATTAAATACAAAAGGCACAATGCCGACTTAAGTACAAGATGACTGACTCTTCCTGCTGTCTATGTTTTGAACCATTCCTGTGACACTAGTTACAAATTCCGATGCTTCACTTCAGGTTTACTGTATCCCTCGGACCTTCTTATTGACGATGAAACACAGAAATTGCATCGGAATTAAATACAAAAGGCACCATGCCGTCTTAAGTACAAGAAGACTGACTCTTCTTACTGTCCATGATTTAAACCATTCCTGTGACACTAGTTATAGATTCCGATTCTTCACTTCTGGTGTGCTGTATCCGTTGGACCTTCTTATTGACGATGAAACACAGAAATTGTATCGGAATTAAATACAAAAGGCATAATGCCGACTTAAATACAAGTAGACTGTCTCTTCTCACTGTCTATGTTTTGAACCATTCCTGTGACTCTAGTTATAGCTTCTGATGCTTCACTTCAGGTTTACTGTATCCCTCTGACCCTCTTATTGACGATGAAACACAGAAATTGCATCGGAATTAAATACAAAAGGCACAATGCCGACTTAAGTACAAGTAGACTGTCTCTTCTCACTGTCTATGTTTTGAACCATTCCTGTGACACTAGTTATAGATTCCGATGCTTCACTTCAGGTGTACTGTATCCCTTGGACCTTGTTATTGACGATGAAACACAGAAATTGCATCGTAATTAAACAGAAAAGGCACAATGCCGACTTAAGTACAAAAAGACTGACACTTCTTACTGTCTATGTTTTTAACCATTCCTGTGACACTAGTTATTGATTACGATGCTTCACTTAAGGTTTACTGTATTCTTCTGACCCTCTTATTGACAATGAAACACAGAAATTGCATCGGAATTAAATACAAAAGGCACAATGCCGACTTAAGTACAAGTAGACTGTCTCTTCTCACTGTCTATGTTTTGAACCATTCCTGTGACACTAGTTATAGATTCCGATGCTTCACTTCAGGTGTACTGTATCCCTTGGACCTTGTTATTGACGATGAAACACAGAAATTGCATCGCAATTAAACAGGAAAGGCACAATGCCGACTTAAGTACAAAAAGACTGACACTTCTTACTGTCTATGCTTTTAACCATTCCTGTGACACTAGTTATTGATTACGATGCTTCACTTCAGGTTCACTGTATCCCTGTGACCTTCTTATTGACGATAAAACACAGAAATTGCATCGGAATTAAATAGAAAAGGTACAATGCCGACTTAAGTACAAGAAGACTGACTCTTATTACTGACTATGTTTTGAACCATTCCTGTGACACTAGTTATAGATTCCGATGCTTCACTTTAGGTTTACTGTACACTTTGGACCATCTTATTGACGACGAAACACAGAAATTGCTTCGGAATGAAATACAAAAGGCACAATGCCTACTCAAATTCAAGATGACTGGCTCTTCTTACTCTCTATGTTTAGAACCTTTCCTGTGAGACCGGTTTTAGATTCCGATGCTACACTTCAGGTTTACTGTATCCCTTGGACCTTTTTATGGACGATGAAACACAGAAATTGCATCGGAATTAAATACAAAAGGCACCATGCCGACGTAAGTACAAGAAGACTGACTCTTCTTACAGACCATGTTTTAAAACATTCCTGTGACACTAGTTATAGATTCCGATGCCTCACTTCAGGTTTACTGTATTCCTCCGACCTTCTTATTGACGTTGAAACATAGATATTGCATCGGAATCAAATAGATAAGGCACAATGCCGACTTCAGTACAAGAAGACTGACTCTTCTTACTGACTATGTTTTGAACCATTCCTGTGACACTAGTTATAGATTCCGATGCTTCACTCTAAGTTTACTGTACACTTTGGACCATCTTATTGACGACGAAACACAGAAATTGCATCGGAATGAAATACAAAAGGCACAATGCCGACTCAAATTCAAGATGACTGGCTCTTCTTACGCTCTATGTTTAGAACCTTTCCTGTGAGACCGGTTTTAGATTCCGATGCCACACTTCAGGTTTACTGTATCCCTTGGACCTTTTTATGGACGATGAAACACAGAAATTGCATCGGAATTAAATACAAAAGGCACCATGCCGACTTAAGTACAAGAAGACTGACTCTTCTTACAGACCATGTTTTAAAACATTCCTGTGACACTAGTTATAGATTCCGATGCCTCACTTCAGGTTTACTGTATCCCTCCGACCTTCTTATTGACGTTGAAACATAGATATTGCATCGGAATCAAATAGATAAGGCACAATGCCGACTTAAGTACAAGGAGACTGACTCTTCTTACTCACTATGTTTTGAACCATTCCTGTGACACTAGTTATAGATTCCGTTGCTTTACTTCAGGTTTACTGTATTCCTCTGACCTTCTTATTGACGATGAAACACAGAAATTGCATCGGAATTAAATAGAAAAGGCACAATGGCGCCTCAAATACAAGATGACTGGCTCTTCTTACTCCCTATGCTTTGAACCTTTCCTGTGAGACCGGTTTTAGATTCCGATGCTTCACTTCAGGTTTACTGTATCCCTCTGACCTTCTTATGGAGGGTGAAACACAGAATTTGCATCGGAAATAAATAGAAAAGGCACAATGCCGACTTAAGTACAAGAAGACTGACTCTTCTTACTGACTATGTTTTGAACCATTCCTGTGACACTAGTGATTGATTCCGATGCTTCACTTCAGGTTTACTGTATCCCTATGACCTTCTTATTGACGATGAAACACAGAAATTGCATTGGAATTAAATAGAAAAGGCACAATTCCTACTTAAGTACAAGATGTCTGACTCTTCCTACTGTCCATGTTTTGAACCATTCCTGTGACACTAGTTATAGATTCCGTTGCCTCACGTCAGGTTTACTGTATCCCTCTGACCTTCTTATTGACGATGAAACACAGATATTGCATCGGAATTAGACAGAAAAGGCACAATGCCGACTAAAGTACAAGAGGACTGGCTGTTCATACTGTCTATGTTTTTAACCATTCCTGTGACACTAGTTTTAGATTCCGATGCCTCACTTCCGGTTTACTGTATCCCTTGGACCTTCTTATTGACGATGAAACACAGAAATTGCTTTGGAATTAAATACAAAATGCACATTGTCGACTTAAGTAAAAGAAGACTGACTTTTCCTACTGTCTATGTTTTGAACCATTCCTGTGACACTAGTTATAGATTCCGATGCTTCACCTCAGGTTTACTGTATCCCTCTGACCTTCATATTGACGATGTAACATAGAAATTGCATCGCAATTAAATAGATAAGGCACAAAGCCGACATCAGTACAAGAAGACAGACTCTTGCTACTGTCTCTGTTTTGAACCGTTCCTGTGACACTAGTTATAGATTCCGATGCTTCACTTGAGGTTTACCGTATCCCTCTGACCTTCTTATTGACGATTAAAAACAGAAATTGCATCGGAATTAAATACAAAATGGGCAATGTCGACTCAAGTACAAGAAGACTGACTCTTCCTACTGTCTACGTTTTGAACCATCCCTGTGACACTAGTTATAGATTACGATGCTTCACTTCAGGTTTACTGTATCCCTCTGACCTTCTTATTGACGATAAAACACAGAAATTGCATCGGAATTAAATACAAAAGGCACCATGCCGACTTAAGTACAAGAAAACTGACTCTTCTTACTGTCTATGTTTTGAACCATTCCTGTAACACTAGTTATAGATTCTGATGCTTCACTTCAGGTTTACTGTATCCCTCTGACCTTCTTATTGACGATGAAAAACAGAAATTGCATCGGAATTAAATAGAAAAGGCACAATGGCGACTCAGGTACAAGAAGACTGACTCTTCCTACTGCCTATGTTTTGAACCATTCCTGTGACACTAACTATAGATTCCGATGCTTCACTTCAGGTTTACTGTATCCCTCTGACCCTCTTATTGACGATGAAAAACAGAAATTGCATCGGATTTAAACACAAAATTCACAATGCCCACTCAAATACAAGATGACTGGCTCTTCTTACTCTCTATGTTATGAACCTTTCCTGTGAGACCTGTTTTAGAATCCGATGCTTCACTTCAGGTTTACTATATCCCTCTGACCTTCTTATTGACGATGAAACACAGAAATTGCATCGGAATTAAATACAAAAGGCACAATGCCGACTCAAATACAAGATGACTGGCTCTTCTTACTCTCTATGCTTTGAACCATTCCTGTGACACTAGTTATAGATTCCTATGCTTTACTTCAGGTTTACTGTATCCCTTGGACCTTTTTATTGACGATGAAACACAGAAATTGCATTGGAATTAAAAAAAAAAGCACAATGCCGACTTAAGTACAAAAAGACTGACTCTTCCTACTGTCTATGTTTTGAACCATTTATGTGACACTAGTTATTGATTCCGATGATTCACTTCACATTTACTGTATCCCTTTGACCTTCTTATTGACGATGAAACACAGAAAATGCATCGGAATTAAATAGAAAAGGCACAATGCCGACTTAAGTACAAGAAGAATGATTCTTCTTACTGTCTATGTATTGAACCATTCCTGTGTCACTAGTTATAGATTCCGATGTTTCAAATCAGGTTTACTGTATCCCTCTGACCATCTTATTGACGATGAAACACAGAAATTGCATCGGAATTAGATAGAAAAGGCACAATGCCGACTTAAGTACAAGATGACTGACTCTTCCTACTGTCTATGTTTTGAACCATTCCTGTGACACTAGTTATAGATTCCGATGCTTCACTTCAGGTTTACTGTATCCCTTGGACCTTCTTATTGACGATGAAACACAGAAATTGCTTCGGAATTAAATACAAAAGGCACAATGCCGACTTAAGTACAAGATGACTGACTCTTCCTGCTGTCTATGTTTTGAACCATTCCTGTGACACTAGTTACAAATTCCGATGCTTCACTTCAGGTTTACTGTATCCCTCGGACCTTCTTATTGACGATGAAACACAGAAATTGCATCGGAATTAAATACAAAAGGCACCATGCCGTCTTAAGTACAAGAAGACTGACTCTTCTTACTGTCCATGATTTAAACCATTCCTGTGACACTAGTTATAGATTCCGATTCTTCACTTCTGGTGTGCTGTATCCGTTGGACCTTCTTATTGACGATGAAACACAGAAATTGTATCGGAATTAAATACAAAAGGCATAATGCCGACTTAAATACAAGTAGACTGTCTCTTCTCACTGTCTATGTTTTGAACCATTCCTGTGACTCTAGTTATAGCTTCTGATGCTTCACTTCAGGTTTACTGTATCCCTCTGACCCTCTTATTGACGATGAAACACAGAAATTGCATCGGAATTAAATACAAAAGGCACAATGCCGACTTAAGTACAAGTAGACTGTCTCTTCTCACTGTCTATGTTTTGAACCATTCCTGTGACACTAGTTATAGATTCCGATGCTTCACTTCAGGTGTACTGTATCCCTTGGACCTTGTTATTGACGATGAAACACAGAAATTGCATCGTAATTAAACAGAAAAGGCACAATGCCGACTTAAGTACAAAAAGACTGACACTTCTTACTGTCTATGTTTTTAACCATTCCTGTGACACTAGTTATTGATTACGATGCTTCACTTAAGGTTTACTGTATTCTTCTGACCCTCTTATTGACGATGAAACACAGAAATTGCATCGGAATTAAATACAAAAGGCACAATGCCGACTTAAGTACAAGTAGACTGTCTCTTCTCACTGTCTATGTTTTGAACCATTCCTGTGACACTAGTTATAGATTCCGATGCTTCACTTCAGGTGTACTGTATCCCTTGGACCTTGTTATTGACGATGAAACACAGAAATTGCATCGCAATTAAACAGGAAAGGCACAATGCCGACTTAAGTACAAAAAGACTGACACTTCTTACTGTCTATGTTTTTAACCATTCCTGTGACACTAGTTATTGATTACGATGCTTCACTTCAGGTTCACTGTATCCCTGTGACCTTCTTATTGACGATAAAACACAGAAATTGCATCGGATTTAAATAGAAAAGGTACAATGCCGACTTAAGTACAAGAAGACTGACTCTTATTACTGACTATGTTTTGAACCATTCCTGTGACACTAGTTATAGATTCCGATGCTTCACTTTAGGTTTACTGTACACTTTGGACCATCTTATTGACGACGAAACACAGAAATTGCTTCGGAATGAAATACAAAAGGCACAATGCCTACTCAAATTCAAGATGACTGGCTCTTCTTACTCTCTATGTTTAGAACCTTTCCTGTGAGACCGGTTTTAGATTCCGATGCTACACTTCAGGTTTACTGTATCCCTTGGACCTTTTTATGGACGATGAAACACAGAAATTGCATCGGAATTAAATACAAAAGGCACCATGCCGACGTAAGTACAAGAAGACTGACTCTTCTTACAGACCATGTTTTAAAACATTCCTGTGACACTAGTTATAGATTCCGATGCCTCACTTCAGGTTTACTGTATCCCTCCGACCTTCTTATTGACGTTGAAACATAGATATTGCATCGGAATCAAATAGATAAGGCACAATGCCGACTTCAGTACAAGAAGACTGACTCTTCTTACTGACTATGTTTTGAACCATTCCTGTGACACTAGTTATAGATTCCGATGCTTCACTCTAAGTTTACTGTACACTTTGGACCATCTTATTGACGACGAAACACAGAAATTGCATCGGAATGAAATACAAAAGGCACAATGCCGACTCAAATTCAAGATGACTGGCTCTTCTTACGCTCTATGTTTAGAACCTTTCCTGTGAGACCGGTTTTAGATTCCGATGCCACACTTCAGGTTTACTGTATCCCTTGGACCTTTTTATGGACGATGAAACACAGAAATTGCATCGGAATTAAATACAAAAGGCACCATGCCGACTTAAGTACAAGAAGACTGACTCTTCTTACAGACCATGTTTTAAAACATTCCTGTGACACTAGTTATAGATTCCGATGCCTCACTTCAGGTTTACTGTATCCCTCCGACCTTCTTATTGACGTTGAAACATAGATATTGCATCGGAATCAAATAGATAAGGCACAATGCCGACTTAAGTACAAGGAGACTGACTCATCTTACTCACTATGTTTTGAACCATTCCTGTGACACTAGTTATAGACTCCGTTGCTTTACTTCAGGTTTACTGTATTCCTCTGACCTTCTTATTGACGATGAAACACAGAAATTGCATCGGAATTAAATAGAAAAGGCACAATGGCGACTCAAATACAAGATGACTGGCTCTTCTTACTCCCTATGCTTTGAACCTTTCCTGTGAGACCGGTTTTAGATTCCGATGCTTCACTTCAGGTTTACTGTATCCCTCTGACCTTCTTATGGAGGGTGAAACACAGAATTTGCATCGGAAATAAATAGAAAAGGCACAATGCCGACTTAAGTACAAGAAGACTGACTCTTCTTACTGTCTATGTTTTGAACCATTCCCGTGACACTAGTTATAGATTCCGATGCTTCTCTTCAGGTGTACTGTATCCCTTGGACCTTCTTATTGACGATGAAACACAGAAATTGCATCGGAATTAAATACAAAAGGCACAATGCCGACTTAAGTACAAGATGACTGACTCTTCCTGCTGTCTATGTTTTGAACCATTCCTGTGACACTAGTTATAGATTCCGATGCTTCACTTCAGGTTTACTGTATCCCTCGGACCTTCTTATTGACGATGAAACACAGAAATTGCATCGGAATTAAATACAAAAGGCACCATGCCGTCTTAAGTACCAGAAGACTGACTCTTCTTACTGTCCATGATTTAAACCATTCCTGTGACACTAGTTATAGATTCCGATTCTTCACTTCTGGTGTGCTGTATCCGTTGGACCTTCTTATTGACGATGAAACACAGAAATTGTATCGGAATTAAATACAAAAGGCATAATGCCGACTTAAGTACAAGTAGACTGTCTCTTCTCACTGTCTATGTTTTGAACCATTCCTGTGACTCTAGTTATAGCTTCTGATGCTTCACTTCAGGTTTACTGTATCCCTCTGACCCTCTTATTGACGATGAAACACAGAAATTGCATCGGAATTAAATACAAAAGGCACAATGCCGACTTAAGTACAAGTAGACTGTCTCTTCTCACTGTCTATGCTTTGAACCATTCCTGTGACACTAGTTATAGATTCCGATGCTTCACTTCAGGTGTACTGTATCCCTTGGACCTTGTTATTGACGATGAAACACAGAAATTGCATCGCAATTAAACAGAAAAGGCACAATGCCGACTTAAGTACAAAAAGACTGACACTTCTTACTGTCTATGTTTTTAACCATTCCTGTGACACTAGTTATTGATTCCGATGCTTCACTTCAGGTTTACTGTATCCCCCTGACCTTCTTATGGACGATGAAACACAGAAATTGCATCGGAATTAAATACTAAAGGCACAGTTCCGCCTCAAATACATGATGACTTGCTCTTCTTACTCTCTATGTTTTGAACCTTTCCTGTGAGATCGGTTTTAGATTCTGATGCTTTAGTTCAGGTTTACTGTATCCCTTGGACCTTCTTATTGACGTCGTAACACAGAAATTGCATCGGAATTAAATTGAAAAGGCACAATGCCGACTTAAGTACTAGAAGACTGACTCTTCTTACTGTCTATGTTTTGAACCATTCCTGTGACACTAGTTATAGATTCCGATGCTTCACTTCAGGTGTACTGTATCCCTTGGACCTTGTTAATGACGATGAAACACAGAAATTGCATCGCAATTAAACAGAAAGGGCACAATGCCGACTTAAGTACAAAAAGACTGACACTTCTTACTGTCTATGTTTTTAACCATTCCTGTGACACTAGTTATTGATTACGATGCTTCACTTCAGGTTTACTGTATTCCTCTGACCCTCTTATTGACGATGGATCACAGAAATTGCATCGGAATTAAATACAAAAGGCACAATGCCGACTTAAGTACAAGTAGACTGTCTCTTCTCACTGTCTATGTTTTGAACCATTCCTGTGACACTAGTTATAGATTCCGATGCTTCACTTCAGGTGTACTGTATCCCTTGGACCTTGTTATTGACGATGAGACACAGAAATTGCATCGCAATTAAACAGGAAAGGCACAATGCCGACTTAAGTACAAAAAGACTGACACTTCTTACTGTCTATGTTTTTAACCATTCCTGTGACACTAGTTATTGATTACGATGCTTCACTTCAGGTTCACTGTATCCCTGTGACCTTCTTATTGACGATAAAACACAGAAATTGCATCGGAATTAAATAGAAAAGGTACAATGCCGACTTAAGTACAAGAAGACTGACTCCTATTACTGACTATGTTTTGAACCATTCCTGTGACACTAGTTATAGATTCCGATGCTTCACTTTAGGTTTACTGTACACTTTGGACCATCTTATTGACGACGAAACACAGAAATTGCTTCGGAATGAAATACAAGAGGCACAATGCCTACTCAAATTCAAGATGACTGGCTCTTCTTACTCTCTATGTTTAGAACCTTTCCTGTGAGACCGGTTTTAGATTCCGATGCTACACTTCAGGTTTACTGTATCCCTTGGACCTTTTTATGGACGATGAAACACAGAAATTGCATCGGAATTAAATACAAAAGGCACCATGCCGACGTAAGTACAAGAAGACTGACTCTTCTTACAGACCATGTTTTAAAACATTCCTGTGACACTAGTTATAGATTCCGATGCCTCACTTCAGGTTTACTGTATCCCTCCGACCTTCCTATTAACGTTGAAACATAGATATTGCATCGGAATCAAATAGATAAGGCACAATGCCGACTTAAGTACAAGAAGACTGACTCTTCTTACTGACTTTGTTTTGAACCATTCCTGTGACACTAGTTTTAGATTCCGATGCTTCACTTTAGGTTTACTGTACACTTTGGACCATCTTATTGACGACGAAACACAGAAATTGCATCGGAATGAAATACCAAAGGCACAATGCCGACTCAAATTCAAGATGACTGGCTCTTCTTACTCTCTATGTTTAGAACCTTTCCTGTGAGACCGGTTTTAGATTCCGATGCCACACTTCAGGTTTACTGTATCCCTTGGACCTTTTTATGGACGATGAAACACAGAAATTGCATCGGAATTAAATACAAAAGGCACCATGCCGACTTAAGTTCAAGAAGACTGACTCATCTTACAGACCATGTTTTAAAACATTCCTGTGACACTAGTTATAGATTCCGATGCCTCACTTCAGGTTTACTGTATCCCTCCGACCTTCTTATTGACGTTGAAACGTAGATATTGCATCGGAATCAAATAGATAAGGCACAATGCCGACTTAAGTACAAGGAGACTGACTCTTCTTACTGACTATGTTTTGAACCATTCCTGTGACACTAGTTATAGATTCCGATGCTTTACTTCAGGTTTACTGTATTCCTCTGACCTTCTTATTGACGATGAAACACAGAAATTGCATCGGAATTAAATAGAAAAGGCACAATGGCGACTCAAATACAAGATGACTGGCTCTTCTTACTCCCTATGCTTTGAACCTTTCCTGTGAGACCGGTTTTAGATTCCGATGCTTCACTTCAGGTTTACTGTATCCCTCTGACCTTCTTATGGAGGGTGAAACACAGAATTTGCATCGGAAATAAATAGAAAAGGCACAATGCCGACTTAAGTACAAGAAGACTGACTCTTCTTACTGTCTATGTTTTGAACCATTCCCGTGACACTAGTTATAGATTCCGATGCTTCTCTTCAGGTGTACTGTATCCCTTGGACCTTCTTATTGACGATGAAACACAGAAATTGCATCGGAATTAAATACAAAAGGCACAATGCCGACTTAAGTACAAGATGACTGACTCTTCCTGCTGTCTATGTTTTGAACCATTCCTGTGACACTAGTTATAGATTCCGATGCTTCACTTCAGGTTTACTGTATCCCTCGGACCTTCTTATTGACGATGAAACACAGAAATTGCATCGGAATTAAATACAAAAGGCACCATGCCGTCTTAAGTACCAGAAGACTGACTCTTCTTACTGTCCATGATTTAAACCATTCCTGTGACACTAGTTATAGATTCCGATTCTTCACTTCTGGTGTGCTGTATCCGTTGGACCTTCTTATTGACGATGAAACACAGAAATTGTATCGGAATTAAATACAAAAGGCATAATGCCGACTTAAGTACAAGTAGACTGTCTCTTCTCACTGTCTATGTTTTGAACCATTCCTGTGACTCTAGTTATAGCTTCTGATGCTTCACTTCAGGTTTACTGTATCCCTCTGACCCTCTTATTGACGATGAAACACAGAAATTGCATCGGAATTAAATACAAAAGGCACAATGCCGACTTAAGTACAAGTAGACTGCCTCTTCTCACTGTCTATGCTTTGAACCATTCCTGTGACACTAGTTATAGATTCCGATGCTTCACTTCAGGTGTACTGTATCCCTTGGACCTTGTTATTGACGATGAAACACAGAAATTGCATCGCAATTAAACAGAAAAGGCACAATGCCGACTTAAGTACAAAAAGACTGACACTTCTTACTGTCTATGTTTTTAACCATTCCTGTGACACTAGTTATTGATTCCGATGCTTCACTTCAGGTTTACTGTATCCCCCTGACCTTCTTATGGACGATGAAACACAGAAATTGCATCGGAATTAAATACTAAAGGCACAGTTCCGCCTCAAATACATGATGACTTGCTCTTCTTACTCTCTATGTTTTGAACCTTTCCTGTGAGATCGGTTTTAGATTCTGATGCTTTAGTTCAGGTTTACTGTATCCCTTGGACCTTCTTATTGACGTCGTAACACAGAAATTGCATCGGAATTAAATTGAAAAGGCACAATGCCGACTTAAGTACTAGAAGACTGACTCTTCTTACTGTCTATGTTTTGAACCATTCCTGTGACACTAGTTATAGATTCCGATGTTTCACTTCAGGTGTACTGTATCCCTTGGACCTTGTCATTGACGATGAAACACAGAAATTGCATCGCAATTAAACAGAAAAGGCACAATGCCGACTTAAGTACAAAAAGACTGACACTTCTTACTGTCTATGTTTTTAACCATTCCTGTGACACTAGTTATTGATTACGATGCTTCACTTCAGGTTTACTGTATCCCTCTGACCCTCTTATTGACGATGAAACACAGAAATTGCATCGGAATTAAATACAAAAGGCACAATGCCGACTTAAGTACAAGTAGACAGTCTCTTCTCACTGTCTATGTTTTGAACCATTCCTGTGACACTAGTTATAGATTCCGATGCTTCACTTCAGGTGTACTGTATCCTTTGGACCTTGTTATTGACGATGAAACACAGAAATTGCATTGCAATTAAACAGGAAAGGGACAATGCCGACTTAAGTACAAAAAGACTATCACCTCTTACTGTCTATGTTTTTAACCATTCCTGTGACACTAGTTATTGATTACGATGCTTCACTTCAGGTTCACTGTATCCCTGTGACCTTCTTATTGACGATAAAACACAGAAATTGCATCGGAATTAAATAGAAAATGTACAATGCTGACTTAAGTACAAGATGACTGACTCTTATTACTGACTATGTTTTGAACCATTCCTGTGACACTAGTTATAGATTCCGATGCTTCTCTTTAGGTTTACTGTACACTTTGGACCATCGTATTGACGACGAAACACAGAAATTGCTTCGGAATGAAATACAAAAGGCACAATGCCGACTCAAATTCAAGATGACTGGCTCTTCTTACTCTCTATGTTTTGAACCTTTCCTGTGAGACCGGTTTTAGATTCCGATGCTACACTTCAGGTTTACTGTATCCCTTGGACCTTTTTATGGACGATGAAACACAGACATTGCATCGGAATTAAATACAAAAGGCACCATGCCGACGTAAGTACCAGAAGACTGACTCTTCTTACAGACCATGTTTTAAAACATTCCTGTGACACTAGTTATAGATTCCGATGCCTCACTTCAGGTTTACTGTATCCCTCCGACCGTCTTATTGACGTTGAAACATAGATATTGCATCGGAATCAAATAGATAAGGCACAATGCCGACTTAAGTACAAGAAGACTGACTCTTCTTACTGACTATGATTTGAACCATTCCTGTGACACTAGTTATAGATTCCGATGCTTTACTTCAGGTTTACTGTATTCCTCTGACCTTCTTATTGACGATGAAACACAGAAATTGCATCGGAATTAAATAGAAAAGGCACAATGGCGACTCAAATACAAGATGACTGGCTCTTCTTACTCGCTATGCTTTGAACCTTTCCTGTGAGACCGGTTTTAGATTCCGATGCTTCACTTCAGGGTTACTGTATCCCTCTGACCTTTTTATGGAGGGTGAAACACAGAATTTGCATCGGAAATAAATAGAAAAGGCACAATGCCGACTTAAATACAAGAAGACTGACTCTTCTTACTGTCTATGTTTTGAACCATTCCCGTGACACTAGTTATAGATTCCGATGCTTCACTTCAGGTGTACTGTATCCCTTGGACCTTGTTATTGACGATGAAACACAGAAATTGCATCGCAATTAAACAGAAAAGGCACAATGCCGACTTAAGTACAAGAAGACTGACTCTTCTTACTGTCTATGTTTTGAACCAATCCTGTGAGCCTTGTTATAGATTCCGATGCCTCACTTCAGGATTACTGTATCCCTTGGACCTTCTTATTGACGATGAAACACAGAAATTGCATCAGAATTAAATACAAAAGGCACAATGCCGACTTAAGTACAAGATGACTGACTCTTCCTACTGTCTATGTTTTGAACCATTCCTGTGACACTAGTTATAGATTCCGATGCTTCACTTCAGGTTTACTGTCTCCCTCGGACCTTCTTATTGACGATGAAACACAGAAATTGCACGTGAATTAAATACAAAAGGCACAAGGCCGACTTAAGTACAAGAAGACTGACTCTTCCTACTGTCTATGTTTTGAACCATTCCTGTGACACTAGCTATAGATTCCGATGCTTCACTTCAGGTTTACTGTATCCCGCTGACCTTCTTATTGTCGATGAAACACAGAAATTACATCGGAATTAAATACAAAAGGCACAATGCCGACTGAAGTATAAGAAGACTGACTCTTCCGACTGTCTATGCTTTGAACCATTCCTGTGACACTAGTTATAGATTCCGATGCTTCACTTCAGGTTTATTGTATCCCTCTGACCTTCTTCCTGATGATGAAACACAGAAATTGCATCGGAATTAAATAGAAAAGGCACAATGCCGACTTAAGTGCAAGAAGACTGGCTCTTCATACTGTCTATGATTTGAACCATTCCTGTGACACTACTTATAGATTCCGATGCTTCACTTCAGGTGTACTGTATACCATGGACCTTCTTATTGACGATGAAACACAGAAATTGCATCGGAATTAAACAGAAAAGGCACAATGCCGACATAAGTACAAGAAGACTGACTCTTCTTACTGTCTATGTTTTTTAACCATTCCTGTGACACTAGTTATAGATTCCGATGCCTCACGTCCGGTTTCCTGTATCCCTTGGACCATCTTATTGACGATGAAACACAGAAATTGCATCGGAATTAAATACAAAAGGCACAATGCCGTCTTAAGCAAAAGAGGACTGACTTTTCCTACTGTCTATGTTTTGAACCATTCCTGTTACACTAGTTATAGATTCCGATGGTACACTTCAGCTTTACTGTATCCCTCTGATCCTCTTATTGGCGATGAAACGTAGAAATTGCATCGGAATTAAATAGATAAGCCATAATGCCGACTTCAGTACAAGAAGACTGACTCCTGCTACTGTCGATTTTTTGAACCATTCCTGTGACACTAGTTATAGATTCCGATGTTTCACATCAGGTTTACTATAACCCCCTGGCCTTCTTATTGACGATGAAAAACAGAAATTGCATCGGAATTAAATACAAAACAGTCAATGCCGACTCAAGAACAAGAAGACTGACTCTTCCTACTGCCTATGTTTGAACCATTCCTGTGACACTAGCTATAGATTCCGATGCTTTACTTCAGGTTTACTGTATCCCTCTGACCATCTAATTGACGATGAAACACAGAAATTGCATCGGAATTAAATAGAAAAGGCACAATGCCGACGTAAGAAAAAGAAGACTGACTCTTCATACTGTCTATGATTTGAACCATTCCTGTGACACTAGTAATAGATTCCGATGCTTCACTTCAGGTGTACCGTATCCCTTGAACCTTCGTATTGACGATGAAACACAAAAATTGCATGGGAATTAAATACAAAAGGCACAATGCCGACTTAAGTACAAGTAGACTGTCTATTATTACTGTCTACGTTTTCAACCATTCCTGTGAAACTAGTTATAGATTCTGATTCTTCACTTCAGGTTTACTGTATCCCTCTGACCCTCTTATTGACGATGAAACACAGAAATTGCATCGAAATTAAATACAAAAGCCACAATGCCGACTAAAGTACAAGAACACTTACTCTTCCTACTGTCTTCGTTTTGAACCATCCCTGTGACACTTGTAATAGATTACGATGCTTCACTTCAGGTTCACTGTATCGCTCTGACCTTCTTATTGACGATTAAACACAGAAATTGCATCGGAATCAAATAGAAAAGGTACAATGCCGACATAAGTACAAGAAGACTGACTCTTCTTACTGACTATGTTTTGAACCATTCCTGTGACACTAGTTATAGGTTCCGATGCTTCACTTTACGTTTACTGTACCCTTTGGACCATCTTATTGATGACGAAACACCGAAATTGCATCGGAAATAAATACAAAAGGCACAATGCCGACTCAAATACAAGATAACTGGCTCTTCTTACTCTCTATGTTTAGAACCTTTCCTGTGGGACAGGTTTTAGATTCCGATGCTTCACTTCAGGTTTACTGTATCCCTTGGACCTTCTTATTGACGACGAAACACAGAAATTGCATCGGAATTAAATAGAAAAGGCACAATGCCGTCTTAAGTACAAGAAGACTGACTCTTCTTACTGACTATGTTTTGAACATTTCCTGTGAGACCAGTTTTAGATTCCGATGCTTCACTATATGTTTACTGTATCCCTTGGACCTTCTTATTGACGATGAAGCACAGAAATTGCATCGGAATTAAATACAAAAGGCACCATGCCGACTTAAGTACAAGAAGACTGACTCTTCCTACTGTCTATATTTTGAACCATTCCTGTAACACTAGTTATAGATTCCGATGCCTCACTTCTGGTTTACTGTAACCCTCTGACCTTCTTAGTGCCGATGATAAACAGAAATTGCATCGGAATTAAATACAAAACGCACAATGCCGACTCAGGTACAAGAAGACTGACTCTTCCTACTGTCTATGTTTTGAACCATTCCTGTGACACTAGTTACAGATACCGATGCTTCACTTCAGGTTTACTGTATCAATCTGACCTTGTTATTGACGATTAAACACAGAAATTGCATCGGAATTAAATACAAAAGGCGCAATGCCAACTTAAGTACAAGAAGACTGACTCTTCTTACTGACTATGTTTTGAACCATTCCTGTGACACTAGTTATAGATTCCGATGCTTCACTTCAGGTTTACTGTATCAATCTGACCTTGTTATTGACGATTAAACACAGAAATTGCATCGGAATTAAATACAAAAGGCACAATGGCGACTCAAATACGAGATGACTGGCTCTTCTTACTCTCTATGTTTTGAACGTTTCCTGTGAGACCGGTTTTAGATTCCGATGCTTCACTTCAGGTTTACTGTATCCCTTGGACCTTGTTATTGACGACGAAACACAGAAATTGCATTGGAAATAAATAGAAAAGGCACAATGCCGACTTAAGTACAAGGAGACTGACTCTTCTTACTCACTATGTTTGAACATTTCCTGTGATACCAGGTGTAGATTCCGATGCTTCACTAGATGTTTACTGTATCCCTTGGACCTTCATATTGACGATGAAACATAGATATTGCATCGGAATTAAATACAAAAGGCACAATGCCGACTCAAATACAAGATGACTGGCTCTTCTTACTCTCTATGTTTAGAACCTTTCCTGTGAGACCGGTTTTAGATTCCGATGCTTCACTTCAGGTTTACTGTATCCCTCTGACCTTCTTATGGAGGATGAAACACAGAATTTGCATCGGAAATAAATAGAGATGGCACAATGCCGACTTAAGTACAAGAAGACTGACTCTTCTTATTGTCTATGTTTTGAAAAATTCCTGTAACACTAGTTATAGATTCCGATGCCTCGCTTCAGGCTTACTGTATCCCTTTTACCTTCTTATTGACGATGAAACACAGAAATTGCATCGGAATTAAATACAAAAGGCACAATGCCGACTTAAGTACAAGATGACTGACTCTTCCTACTGTCTATGTTTTGAACCATTCCTGTGACACTACTTATAAACTCCGATTCTTCACTTCAGGTTTACTGTATCCCTCGGAACTTCTTATTGACGATGAAACACAGAAATTGCATCGGAATTAAATAGAAAAGGCACAATGCCGACATAAGTGCAAGAAGACTGACTCTTCTTACTGTCTATGATTTAAACCATTCCTGTGACACTAGTTATGGATTCCGATTCTTCACTTCTGGTGTGCTGTATCCCTTGGACCTTCTTATTGACGATGAAACACAGAAATTGTGTCGGAATTAAATACAAAAGGCACAATGCCGACTTAAGTACAAGTAGACTGTTTCTTCTCACTGTCTATGTTTTGAACCATTCCTGTGACACTAGTTATAGATTCTGATGCTTCACTTCAGGTTTACTGTATCCCTCTGACCCTCCTATTGACGATGAAACACAGAAATTGCATCGGAATTAAAAACAAAAGGCACAAGGCCGACTTAAGTACAAAAAGACTGACACTTCTTACTGTCTATGTTTTTAACCATTCCTGTGACACTAGTTATTGATTCCGATGCTTCACTTCAGGTTTACTGTATCCCCCTGACCTTCTTATTGACGATGAAACACAGAAATTGCATCGGAATTAAATACTTAAGGCACAGTTCCGACTCAAATACAAGATGACTTGCTCTTCTTACTCTCTATGTTTTGAACCTTTCCTGTGAGACCGGTATTAGATTCCGATGCTTCACTTCAGGTTTACTGTATCCCTTGGACCTTCTTATTGACGGCGAAACACAGAAATTGCATCGGAATTAAATACAAAAGGCACCATGCCGACTTAAGTACAAGAAGACTGACTCTTCCTACTGTCTATATTTTGAACCATTCCTGTAACACTAGTTATAGATTCCGATGCCTCACTTCGGGTTTACTGTATCCCTCTGACCTTCTTATTGCCGATGATAAACAGAAATTGCATCGGAATTAAATACAAAACGCACAATGCCGACTCAGGTACAAGAAGATTGACTCTTCCTACTGTCTATGTTTTGAACCATTCCTGTGACACTAGTTACAGATTCCGATGCTTCACTTCAGGTTTACTGTATCAATCTGACCTTCTTATTGACGATTAAACACAGAAATTGCATGGGAATTAAATACAAAAGGCGCAATGCCAACTTAAGTACAAGAAGACTGACTCTTCTTACTGACTATGCTTTGAACCATTCCTGTGACACTAGTTATAGATTCCGATGCTTCACTTCAGGTTTACTGTATCCCTCTGACCTTCTTATTGACGATGAAACACAGAAATTGCATCGGAATTAAATACAAAAGGCACAATGGCGACTCAAATACAAGATGACTGGCTCTTCCTACTCTCTATGTTTTGAACCTTTCCTGTGAGACCGGTTTTAGATTCCCATGCTTCACTTCAGGTTTACTGTATCCCTTGGACCTTGTTATTGACGACGAAACACAGAAATTGCATCGGAATTAAATAGAAAAGGCACAATGCCGACTTAAGTACAAGGAGACTGACTCTTCTTACTCACTATGTTTGAACATTTCCTGTGATACCAGGTGTAGATTACGATGCTTCACTTGATGTTTACTGTATCCCTTGGACCTTCATATTGACGATGAAACATAGATATTGCATCAGAATTAAATACAAAAGGCACAATGCCGACTCAAATACAAGATGACTGGCTCTTCTTACTCTCTATGTTTAGAACCTTTCCTGTGAGACCGGTTTTAGATTGCGATGCTTCACTTCAGGTTTACTGTATCCCTCTGACCTACTTATGGAGGATGAAACACAGAATTTGCATCGGAAATAAATAGAGATGGCACAATGCCGACTTAAGTACAAGAAGACTGACTCTTCTTATTGTCTATGATTTGAAAAATTCCTGTGACACTAGTTATAGATTCCGATGCCTCGCTTCAGGCTTACTGTATCCCTTGGACCTTCTTATTGACGATGAAACACAGAAATTGCATCGGAATTAAATACAAAAGGCACAATGCCGACTTAAGTACAAGATGACTGACTCTTCCTACTGTCGATGTTTTGAACCATTCCTGTGACACTACTTATAAACTCCGATTCTTCACTTCAGGTTTACTGTATCCCTCGGACCTTCTTATTGACGATGAAACACAGAAATTGCATCGGAAGTAAATAGAAAAGGCACAATGCCGACATAAGTGCAAGAAGACTGACTCTTCTTACTGTCTATGATTTAAACCATTCCTGTGACACTAGTTATAGATTCCGATTCTTCACTTCTGGTGTGCTGTATCCCTTGGACCTTCTTATTGACGATGAAACACAGAAATTGCATCGGAATTAAATACTAAAGGCACAGTTCCGGCTCAAATACAAGATGACTTGCTCTTCTTACTCTCTATGTTTTGAACCTTTCCTGTGAGACCGGTTTTAGATTCCGATGCTTCACTTCAGGTTTACTGTATCCCTTGGACCTTCTTATTGACGACGAAACACAGAAATTGCATCGGAATTAAATAGAAAAGGCACAATGCCGTCTTAAGTACAAGAAGACTGACTCTTCTTAGTGACTATGTTTTGAACATTTCCTGTGAGACCAGTTTTAGATTCCGATGCTTCACTATATGTTTACTGTATCCCTTGGACCTTCGTATTGACGATGAAACACAGAAATTGCATCGGAATTAAATACAAAAGGCACAATGCCGTCTTAAGTACAAGAAGACTGACTCTTCTTAGTGACTATGTTTTGAACCTTTCCTGTGAGACCGGTTTTAGATTCCGATGCTTCACTTCAGGTTTACTGTATCCCTTGGACCTTCTTATTGACGACGAAACACAGAAATTGCATCGGAAATAAACAAAAAACGCACAATGCCGACTCAGGTACAAGAAGACTGACTCTTCCTACTGTCTATGTTTTGAACCATTCCTGTGACACTAATTATAGATTCCGATGCTTCACTTCAGGTTTACTGTATCCCTCTGACCTTCTTATTGACGATGAAACACAGAAATAGCATCGGAATTAAATACAAAAGGCACAATGCCCACTTAAGTACAAGAAGACTGACTCTTCTTACTGACTATGTTTTGAACCATTCCTGTGACACTAGTTATTGATTCCGATGCTTCACTTCAGGTTTACTGTATCCCTCTGACCCTCTTATTGACGATGAAACACAGAAATTGCATCGGAAATAAATACAAAATTCACTATGCCCACTCAAATACAAGATGACTGGCTCTTCTTACTCTCTATGTTTTGAACCTTTCCTGTGAGACCGGTTTTAGACTCCGTTGTTTCACTTCAGGTTTACTGTATCCCTCTGACCCTCTTATTGACGATGAAACACAGAAATTGCATCGGAATTAAATACAAAATTCACTATGCCCACTCAAATACAAGATGACTGGCTCTTCTTACTCTCTATGTTTTGAACCTTTCCTGTGAGACCGGTTTTAGACTCCGTTGCTTCACTTCAGGTTTACTGTATCCCTCTGACCTTCTTATTTATGAAGAAACACAGAAATTGCATCGGAATTAAATACAAAAGGCACAATGCCGACTCAAATACAAGATGACTGGTTCTTCTTACTCTCTATGTTTTGAACCTTTCCTGTGAGACCGGTTTTAAGTTCCGATGCTTCACTTCAGGTTTACTGTATCCCTTGGACCTTCGTATTGACGGTGAAACACAGAAATTGCATCGAAATTAAATAGAATAGGCACAATGCCGACTTTCGTACAAGAAGACTGACTCTTCTCAGTAGCTATGCTTTGAACCATTCCTGTGACACTAGTTATAGATTCCGATGCTTTACTTCAGGTTTACTGTATCCCTTGGACCTTCTTATTGACGATGAAACACAGAAACTGCATCGGAATTAAATACAAAAGGCACAATGCCGACTTAAGTACAAGAAGACTGACTCTTCCTACTGTCTATGTTTTGAACCATTCCTGTGACACTAGTTATAGATTCCGATTATTCACTTCACGTTTACTGTATCCCTTTGACCGTCCTATTGACGATGAAACACAGAAAATGCATCGGAAATAAATAGAAATGGCACAATGCCGACTTAAGTACAAGAAGAATGATTCTTCTTACTGTCTACGTATTGAACCATTCCTGTGACACTAGTTATAGATTCCGATGCTTCTTATCAGGTTTACTGTATCAATTTGACCATCTTATTGACTATGAAACACAGAAATTGCATCGGAATTAGATAGAAAAGACACAATGCCGACTTAAGTACTAGATGACTGACTCTTCCTACTGTCTATGATTTGAACCATTCCTGTGACACTAGTTATAGATTCAGTTGCTTCACTTCAGGTTTACTGTATCCCTCTGACCGTCTTATTGACGATGAAACACAGAAATTGCATCGGATTTATATAGAAAAGGCACAATGCCGACTTAAGTACAAGAAGACACATTCTCCTTACTGACTATATTTGAACCACTCCTGTGACACCAGTTATAGATTCCGATGCTTCACTTCAGGTTTACTGTATGCCTTGGACCTTCTTATTGACGATGAAACACAGAAATTGCATCGGAATTAAATCCAAAAGGCACAATGCCGACTGAAGTCCAAGAAGACTGACTCATCCTACTGTCTATGTTTTGAACCATTCTGGTGACACTAGTTATAGTTTCCGATGCTTCACTTCAGGTTCACTGTATCACTTGGACCTTCTTATTGACGATGAAACACAGAAATTGCATCGGAATTAAATAGAAAAGGCACAATGCCGACTGAAGTACAAGAAGACTGACTATTCTTACTGTCTATTAATTGAACAATTCCCGTGACACTAGTTATAGATTCCGATGCTTCACTTCAGGTTTACTGTCCCCCTTGGACCTTCTTATCGACGATGAAACACAGAAATTACATCGGAATGAAATACAAGAGTCACAATGCCGACTTAAGTACACGGAGACTGACTCTTCTTACTGTCTATGTTTTGAACCATTCTTGTGACACTAGTTATAGATTCCGATGCTTCATTTTAGGTTTACTGTATCCCTTGGACCTTCTTATTGACGACGAAACACAGAAATTGCATCGGAATTAAATAGAAAAGCACAATGCCGACATCAGTACAAGTAGACTGACTCTTCTTACTGTCTACGTTTTGAACCATTCGTGTGACACTAGTTATGGATTCTGATGTTTCACTTCAGTTTTACTGTATCCCTCTGGCCGTCTTATTGACGATGAAACACAGAAATTGCAACCGAATTAAATACAAAAGGCACAATGCCGACTTAAGTACAAGAAGACTGACTCTTCTTACTAACTATGTTTGAACCATTCCTGTGACACTAGTTATAGATTCCGATGATTCACTTCACGTTTACAGTAACCCTTTGACCTTCTAATTGACGATGAAAGACAGAAACTGCATCGGAATTAAATAGAAAAGGCACAATGCCGACTTAAGTACAAGAAGAATGACTCTTCCTAATGTCTATGATTTGAACCATTCCTGTGACACTAGTTATAGATTCCGATGCTTCACTTCAGGTTTACTGTATCCCTCTGACCTTCTTATTGACGATGAAACACAGAAATTGCTTCGGAAATAAATACAAAAGGCACAATGCCGTCTCATGTACAAGAAGACTGACTCTGCCTACTGTCTATGTTGTGAACCATTAATGTGACACTAGTTATACATTCCGATGCTTCACTTCAGGTTTACTGTATCCCTCTGACCTTCTTATAGACGATGAAATACAGAAATGGCATCGGAATTATATAGAAAAGGCACAATGCCGACTTAAGTACAAGAAGACCCACTCTCCTTACCGACTATGTTTGAACCATTCCTGTGACACTAGTTATAGATTCCGATGCTTCACTTCAGGTTTACGGTATCCGTTGGACCCTCTTATAGACGCCAACAAAACAGAGTTTGCATCGGAATTAAATAGAAAAGGCACAATGCCGACTCAAGTTCAAGAAGACTGACTCTTCCTACAGTCTCTGTTTTGAACCATTCCTGTGACACTAGTTATAGATTCCCATGCTTCACTTCAGGTTTACTGTATCCCTTGGACCTTCTTATTGACGCCAAAATAACAAAGTTTGCATCGGAATTAAATAGAGAAGGCACATTACCGACTTAAGTACAAGAAGACTGACTCTTCATACTGCCTATGTTTTGAACCATTCTGGTGACACTAGTTATAGTTTCCGATGCTTCACTTCAGGTTCACTGTATCACTTGGACCTACTTATTGACGATGAAACACAGAAATTGCATCGGAATTAAATAGAAAACTCACAATGCCGACTGAAGTACAAGATGACTGACTATTCTTACTGTCTATGATTTGAACAATACCTGTGACACTAGCTATAGTTTCCGATGCTTCACTTCAGGTTCACTGTATCACTTGGACCTTCTTATTGACCATGAAACACAGAAATTGCATCGGAATTAAGTAGAATAGGCACAATGCCGACTGAAGTACAAGATTCTTACTGTGTATGATTTGAACAATTCCTGTGACACTAGTTATAGATTCCGATGCATCACTTCAGGATTACTGTATCCCTTGGACCTTCTTATCGACGATGAAACACAGAATTTGCATCGGAATGAAATACAAGAGTCACATTGCCGACTTAAGTACACGGAGACGGACTCTTCTTACGGTCTATGTTTTGAACCATTCCTGTGACACTAGTTATAGGTTCCGATGCTTCATTTTAGGTTACTGTATCCCTTGGACCTTCTTATTGACGACGAAACACAGAAATTGCATCGGAATTAAATAGAAAAGGCACAATGCCGACTTAAGTACAAGTAGACTGACTCTTCTTACTGTCTATGTTTTGAGCCATTCCTGTGACACTAGTTATGGATTCTGATGCTTCACTTCAGTTTTACTGTATCCCTCAGGCATTCCTATTTACGATGAATCACAGAAATTGCATCGGAATTAAATACAAAAGGCACAATGCCGACTTGAGTACAAGAAGACTGACTCTTCTACTGTCTATGTTTTGAACCACCCCTGTGACACTAGTTATAGATTCGGATGCTTCACTTCAGGTTTACTGTATCCATCTGACCTTCTTATTGACGATGAAACACAGAAATTGCATCGGAATTAAATAGAATAGGCACAATGCCGACTTAAGTACAAGAAGACTGACTCTTCTTACTAACTATGTTTTGAAACATTCCTGTGACACAAGTTATATATTCCGATGCTTTACTTCAGGTTTACTGTATCCCTTGGACCTTCTTATTGACGATGATACACAGAAATTGCATCGGAATTAAATACAAAAGGCACAATGCCGACTTAAGTACAAGAAGACTGACTCTTCCTACTGTCTATGTTTTGAACCATTCCTGTTACACTAGTTATAGATTCCGATGATTCACTTCACGTTTACTGTATCCCTTTGACCTTCATATTGACGATGATACACAGAAACTGCATCGGAATTAAATAGATAAGGCACAATGCCGACTTAAGTACAAGAAGAATGACTCTTCCTACTGTCTATGTTTTGAACCTTTCCTGTGGCACTAGTTGCAGATTCCGATGCTTCACTTCAGGTTTACTGTATGCCTTGGACCTTCTTATTGACGATGAAGCACGGAAATTGCATCGGAATTAAATAGAACAGGCACAATGCCGACTTAAGTACAAGAAGACTGACTCTTCTTACTGTCTATGATTTGAACCATTAGTGTGACACTAGTTAAAAATTCCGATGCTTCACTTCAGGTGTACTGTATCCCTTTGACCTTCTTATTGACGATGAAACAAAGAAATTGCATCGGAATTAAATACAAAAGGCACAGTGCCGACTTTAGTATAAGAAGACTGATTCTTCCTACTCTCTATGTTTTGAACCATTCCTGTGACACTAGTTATAGACTCCGATGCTTCACTTCAGGTTTACTGTATCCCTTGGACCTTCTTATTGACGACGAAACACAGAATTTGCATCGGAATTAAATAGAAAATGCACAATGCCGACTAAAGTACAAGCGGACTTACTCTTCCTACTGTCTCTGTTGTGAACCATTCCTGTGACACTAGTTATAGACTCCGATGCTTCACTTCTGGTTTTCTGTATCCCTCTGACCTTCTTATTGACGATGAAACTCAGAAATTGCTTCGGAATTAAATACAAAAGGCACATTGCCGACTTAAGTACAAGAAGACTGACTCTTCTTTCTGACTATGATGTAAACATTTCCTGTGAGACCAGTTTTAGATTTCGATGCTTCAATATATGTTTATTGTATCCCTTGGACCTTCTTATTGACGATGAAACACAGAAATTGCATGGGAATTAAATACAAAAATCACAATGCCGACTTAAGAACAAGAAGACTGACTCTTCTGACTGTCTATGTTGAGAACCATTCCTGTGACACTAGTTATAGATACCGATGCTTCACTTCAGGTTTACTGTATCCCTCTGACCTTATTGACGATGAAACACAGAAATTGCATCGGAATTAAATCCAAAAGGCACAACGCCGACTGAAGTACAAGAACTGACTCTTCCAACTGTCTAAGTTTTGAACCATTCTCGTGACACTAGTTATAGTTTCCGGTGCTTCACTTCAGGTTCACTGTATCACTTGGACCTTCCTGTTGACGATGAAACACAGAAATTGGATCGGAATTAAATAGAAAAGGCACAATGGCGACTGAAGTACAAGTTTCTTATTCATTGATTTGAACAATTCCTGTGACACTAGTTATGGATTCCGATGCTTCACTTCGGGTTTACTGTATCCCTTGGACCTTCTTATCGACGATGAAACACAGAAATTGCATCGGAATGAAATACAAGAGTCACATTGCCGACTTAAGTACACAGAGACTGACTCTTCTTACTGTCTATGTTTGAACCATTCCTGTGACACTAGTTATAGATTCCGATGCTTCATTTTAGGTTTACTGTATCAATTGGACCTTCTTATTGACGACGAAACACAGAAATTGCATAGGAATTAAATAGAAAAGGCACAATGCCGACTTAAGTACAAGTAGACTGACTCTTCTTACTGTCTATGTTTTGAACCTTTCCTGTGACACTAGTTATGGATTCTGATGCTTCACCTCAGTTTTACTGTATCCCTCTGGCCTTCTTTTTGACGATTGAACACAGAAATTGCGTCGGAATTAAATACAAAAGGCACAATGCCGACTTAAGTACAAGAAGACTGACTCTTCTACTGTCTATGTTTTGAACCATTCCTGTTACACTAGTTATAGATTTCGATGATTCACTTCACGTTTACTGTATGCATTTGACCTTCTTATTGACGATGAAATACAGAAACTGCATCGGAATTAAATAGAAAAGGCACAATGCCGACTTAAGTACAAGAAGAATGACTCTTCCTACTGTCTATGTTTTGAACCATTCCTGTGACACTAGTTATAGATTCCGATGCTTCACTTCGGGTTTACTGTATCCCTCTGACCTTCTTATTGACGATGAAACACACAAATTGCATCGGAATTATATAGAAAAGGCACAATGCCGACTTAAGTACAAGAAGACTCACTCTCCTTACTGACTATGTTTGAACCACTCCTGTAACACTAGTTATAGATTCCGAAGCTTCACTTCAGGTTTACTGTATGCCTTGGACCTTCTTATTGACGATGAAAGGCACAATGCCGACTGAAGTCCAAGAGGACTGACTCTTCCTACTGTCTATGTTTTGAACCATTCTGGTGACACTAGTTATAGTTTCCGATGCTTCACTTCAGGTTCACTGTATCACTTGGACCTTCTTATTGACGATGAAACACAGAAATTGCATCGGAATTAAATAGAAAAGGCACAGTGCCGACTGAAGTACAAGAAGACTGACTATTCTTACTGTCTATTAATTGAACAATTCCCGTGACACTAGTTATAGATTCCGATGCTTCACTTCAGGTTTACTGTATCCCTTGGACCTTCTTATTGACGAAGAAACACAGAAATTGCATCGGAATTAAATGCAAGAGTCACAATGCCGACTTAAGTACACGGAGACTGACTCTTCTTACTGTCTATGTTTTGAACCATTCTTGTGACACTAGTTATAGATTCCGATGCTTCATTTTAGGTTTACTATATCCCTTGGACCTTCTTATTGACGACGAAACACAGAAATTGCATCGGAATTAAATAGAAAAGCACAATGCCGACTTCAGTACCTGTAGACTGACTCTTCTTACTGTCTACGTTTTGAACCATTCGTGTGACACTAGTTATGGATTCTGATGTTTCACTTCAGTTTTCCTGTATCCCTCTGGCCGTCTTATTGACGATGAAACACAGAAATTGCAACCGAATTAAATACAAAAGGCACAATGCCGACTTAAGTACAAGAAGACTGACTCTTCTTACTAACTATGTTTGAACCATTCCTGTGACACAAGTTATATATTCCGATGCTTTACTTCAGGTTTACTGTATCCCTTGGACTTTCTTATTGACGATGAAACACAGAAATTCCATCGGAACAAAATACAAAAGGCACAACGCCGACTTAAGTACAAGAAGACTGACTCTTCCTACTGTCAATGTTTTGAACCATTCCTGTTACACTAGTTATAGATTCCGATGATTCACTTCACGTTTACAGTAACCCTTTGACCTTCTAATTGACGATGAAAGACAGAAACTGCATCGGAATTAAATAGAAAAGGCACAATGCCGACTTAAGTACAAGAAGACTGACTCTTCCTACTGTCTATGATTTGAACCATTCCTGTGACACTAGTTATAGATTCCGATGCTTCACTTCAGGTTTACTGTATCCCTCTGACCTTCTTATTGACGATGAAACACAGAAATTGCTTCGGAAATAAATACAAAAGGCACAATGCCGTCTCATGTACAAGAAGACTGACTCTGCCTACTGTCCATGTTGTGAACCATTTATGTGACACTAGTTATACATACCGATGCTTCACTTCAGGTTTACTGTGTCCCTCTGACCTTCTTATAGACGATGAAATACAGAAATGGCATCGGAATTATATAGAAAAGGCACAATGCCGACTTAAGTACAAGAAGACCCACTCTCCTTACCGACTATGTTTGAACCATTCCTGTGACACTAGTTATATATTCCGATGCTTCACTTCAGGTTTACTGTATCCCTTGGACCCTCTTATAGACGCCAACAAAACAGTTTGCATCGGAATTAAATAGAAAAGGCACAATGCCGACTCAAGTTCAAGAAGACTGACTCTTCCTACAGTCTCTGTTTTGAACCATTCCTGTGACACTAGTTATAGATTCTCATGCTTCACTTCAGGTTTACTGTATCCCTTGGACCTTCTTATTGACGCCAAAATAACAGAGTTTGCATCGGAATTAAATAGAGAAGGCACATTACCGACTTAAGTACAAGAAGACTGACTCTTCATACTGCCTATGTTTTGAACCATTCTGGTGACACTAGTTATAGTTTCCGATGCTTCACTTCAGGTTCACTGTATCACTTGGACCTATATATTGACTATGAAACACAGAAATTGCATCGGAATTAAATAGACAAGGCACAATGCCGACTGAAGTACAAGATGACTGACTATTCTTACTGTCTATGATTTGAACAATACCTGTGACACTAGCTATAGATTCCGATGCTTCACTTCAGGTTTACTGTATCCCTTGGACCTTCTTATTGACGCTAAAATAACAGAGTTTGCATCGGAATTAAATAGAAAAGGCACAATGCCGACTCAAGTACAAGAAGACTGACTCTTCCTACTGTCTCTGTTTTAAACCATTCCTGTGACACTAGTTATGGATTCCGATGCTTCACTTGTGGTTTTCTGTATCCCTCTGACCTTCTTATTGACTATGAAACACAGAAATTGCATCGGAATTAAAGACAGAAGGCATATTGTCGACTTAAGTACACGAAGACTGACTCTTATTTCTGACTATGTTGTAAACATTTCCTGTGAGACCAGTTTTAGATTTCGATGCTTCAATATATGTTTATTGTATCCCTTGGACCTTCTTATTGACGATGAAACACAGAAATTGTATCGGAATTAAATACAAAAGGCACAATGCCGACTTAAGAACAAGAGGACTGACTCTTCTTACTGTCTATGTTTAGAACCATTCCTGTGACACTAGTTATAGATTCCGATGCTTCACTTCAGGTTTACTGTATCCCTCTGACCTTCTTATTGACGATGAAACACAGAAATTGCATCGGAATTAAATCCAAAAGGCACAATGCCGACTGAAGTACAAGAACTGACTCTTCCAACTGTCAATGTTTTGAACCATTCTGGTGACACTAGTTATAGTTTCCGATGCTTCACTTCAGGTTCACTGTATCACTTGGACCTTCTTATTGACCATGAAACACAGAAATTGCATCGGAATTAAGTAGAATAGGCACAATGCCGACTGAAGTACAAGATTCTTACTGTGTATGATTTGAACAATTCCTGTGACACTAGTTATAGATTCCGATGCATCACTTCAGGATTACTGTATCCCTTGGACCTTCTTATCGACGATGAAACACAGAATTTGCATCGGAATGAAATACAAGAGTCACATTGCCGACTTAAGTACACGGAGACTGACTCTTCTTACTGTCTATGTTTTGAACCATTCCTGTGACACTAGTTATAGGTTCCGATGCTTCATTTTAGGTTACTGTATCCCTTGGACCTTCTTATTGACGACGAAACACAGAAATTGCATCGGAATTAAATAGAAAAGGCACAGTGCCGACTTAAGTACAAGTAGACTGACTCTTCTTACTGTCTATGTTTTGATCCATTCCTGTGACACTAGTTATGGATTCCGATGCTTCACTTCAGGTTTACTGTATCCATCTGACCTTCTTATTGACGATGAAACACAGAAATTGCATCGGAATTAAATAGAATAGGCACAATGCCGACTTAAGTACAAGAAGACTGACTCTTCTTACTAACTATGTTTTGAAACATTCCTGTGACACAAGTTATATATTCCGATGCTTTACTTCAGGTTTACTGTATCCCTTGGACCTTCTTATTAAAGATGATACACAGAAATTGCATCGGAATTAAATACAAAATGCACAATGCCGACTTAAGTACAAGAAGACTGACTCTTCCTACTGTCTATGTTTGGAACCATTCCTGTGGCACTAGTTACAGGTTCCGATGCTTCACTTCAGGTTTACTGTATGCCTTGGACCTTCTTATTGACGATGAAGCACAGAAATTGCATCGGAAATAAATCCAAAAGGCACAATGCCGACTGATGTCCAAGAAGACTGACTCTTCCTACTGTCTATGTTTTGAACCATCCTGGTGACACTAGTTATAGTTTCCGATGCTTCACTTCAGGTTCACTGTATCCCTTGGACCTTCTTATTGACGATGAAACACAGAAATTGCATCGGAATTAAATACAAAAGGCACAATGCCGACTTAAGTACAAGATGACTGACTCTTCCTACTGTCTATGTTTTGAACCATTCCTGTGACACTAGTTATAGATTCCGATGCATCACTTCAGGATTACTGTATCCCTTGGACCTTCTTATCGACGATGAAACACAGAATTTGCATCGGAATGAAATACAAGAGTCACATTGCCGACGTAAGTACACGGAGACTGCCTCTTCTTACTGTCTATGTTTTGAACCACCCCTGTGACACTAGTTATAGATTCGGATGCTTCACTTCAGGTTTACTGTATCCATCTGAGCTTCTTATTGACGATGAAACACAGAAATTGCATCGGAATTATATAGAAAAGGCAGAATGCCGACTTAAGTACAAGAAGACTCACTCTCCTTACTGACTATGTTTGAACAACTCCTGTGACACTAGTTATAGATTCCGATGCTTCACTTCAGGTTTACTGTATGCCTTGGACCTTCTTATTGACGATGAAGCACAGAAATTGCATCGGAATTAAATCCAAAAGGCAAGATGCCGACTGATGTCCAAGAAGACTGACTCTTCCTACTGTCTATGTTTTGAACCATTCTGGTGACACTAGTTATAGTTTCCGATGCTTCACTTCAGGTTCACTGTATCACTTGGACCTTCTTATTGACGATGAAACACAGAAATTGCATCGGAATTAAATAGAAAAGGCACAATGCCGACTGAAGTACAAGAAGACTGACTATTCTTACTGTCTATGATTTGAACAATTCCTGTGACACTAGTTATAGATTCCGATGCTTCACTTTAGATTTACTGTATCCCTTGGACCTTCTTATCGACGATGAAACACAGAAATTACATCGGAATGAAATACAAAAGGCACAATGCCGACTTAAGTACAAGAAGACAGACTCTTCGTACTAACTATGTTTCAACCATTCCTGTGACACAAGTTATATATTCCGATGCTTTACTTCAGGTTTACAGTATCCCTTGGACTTTCTTATTGACGATGAAACACAGAAATTACATCGGAATGAAATACAAGAGTCACAATTCCGACTTAAGTACACGGAGACTGACTCTTCTTACTGTTTATGTTTTGAACCATTCCTGTGACACTAGTTATAGATTCCGATGCTTCATTTTAGGTTTACTGTATCCCTCTGACCTTCTTATTGACGATGAAACACAGAAATTGCATCGGAAATAAATTCCAAAGGCACAATGCCGACTCAAGTACAAGAAGACTGACTCTTCCTACTGTCTATGTTGTGAAGCATTCCTGTTACACTAGTTATGGATTCCGATGATTCACTTCACGTTTACTGTATCCCTCTGACCTTCTTATTGACGATGAAACACTGAAATTGCATCGGAATTATATAGAAAAGGCACAATGCCGACTTAAGTACAAGAAGACTCACTCTCCTTACTGACTATGTTTGAAACACTCCTGTGACACTAGTTATAGACTCCGATGCTTCACTTCAGGTTTACTGTATCCCTTGGACCTTCTTATTGACGATGAAGCATAGAAACTGCATCGGAATTAAATCCAAAAGGCACAATGCCGACTGAAGTCCAAGAAGACTGACTCTTCCTACTGTCTATGTTTTGAACCATTCTGGTCACACTAGTTATAGTTTCCGATGCTTCACTTCAGGTTCACTGTATCACCTGGACCTTCGTATTGACGATGAAACACAGAAATTGCATCGGAAATAAATAGAAAAGGCTCAATGCCGACTGAAGTACAAGAAAATGGACTATTCTTACTGTCTATGATTTGAACAATTGCTGTGACACTAGTTATAGATTCCGATGCTTCACTTCAGGTTTACTGTATCCCTTGGACCTTCTTATTGACGACGAAACACATAAATTGCATCGGAATTAAATAGAAAAGGCACAATGCCGACTTAAGTACAAGTAGACTGACTCTTCTTACTGTCTACGTTTTGAACCATTCGTGTGACACTAGTTATGGATTCTGATGTTTCACTTCAGTTTTACTGTATCCCTCTGGCCTTCTTATTGACGATGAAACACAGAAATTGCATCGGAATTAAATACAAAAGGCACAATGCCGACTTAAGTACAAGAAGACTGACTCGTCTTACTAACTATGTTTGAACCATTCCTGTGACACAAGTTATATATTCCGATGCTTTACTTCAGGTTTACTGTATCCCTTGGACTATCTTATTGACGATGAAACACAGATATTCCATCGGAATTAAATACAAAAGGCGCAATGCCGACTTAAGTACAAGATGACTGACTCTTCCTACTGTCTATGTTTTGAACCATTACTGTTACACTAGTTATAGATTCCGCTGATTCACTTCACGTTTACTGTATCCCTTTGACCTTCTTATTGACGATGAAACACAGAAACTGCATCGGAATTAAATAGAAAAGGCACAATGCCGACTTAAGTACAAGAAGAATGACTCTTCCTACTGTCTATGTTTTGAACCATTCCTGTGACACTAGTTATAGATTCCGATGCTTCACTTCAGGTTTACTGTATCCCTCTGACCTCCTTATTGACGATGAAACACTGAAATTGTAAGGAAATAAATACAAAAGGCAAAATGCCGACTCAAGTACAAGAAGACTGACTCTTCCTACTGTCTATGTTGTGAACCATTCCTGGGACACTAGTTATACATTCCCATGCTTCACTTCAGATTTACTGTATCCCTCTGACCTTCTTACTGACGATGAAATACAGAAAGTGCATCGGAATTATATAGAAAAGGCACAATGCCGACTTAAGTACAAGAAGACTCACTCTCCTTACTGACTATGTTTAAACCACTCCTGTGACACTAGTTATAGATTCCGATGCTTCACTTCAGGTTTACTGTTTCCCTTTTACCTTCTTATTGACGATGAAACACAGAAATTGCATCGAGATTAACTACAAAGGCACAATGCCGACTTAAGTACAAGAAGACTGACTCTTCTTACTGACTATGTTTTGAACCATTCCCGTGACACTAGTTATAGATTCCGATGCTTCACTTCAGGTTTGCTGTATCCCTCTGACCTTCTTATTGACGATGAAACAAAGAAATTGAATCGGAATTAAATACAAATGGCACAGTGCCGACTTAAGTATAAGAAGACTGATTCTTCCTACTCTCTATGTTTTGAACCATTCCCGTGAAACTAGTTATACATTCCAATGCTTCACTTCAGGTTTACTGTATCCCTCAGACCTTCTTATTGACGTTGAAACACAGAAATTGCATCGGAATTAAATAGAAAAGGCACAATGCCGACATATGTACTAAAAGACTGACTCTTCTTACTGTCTATGTTTAGAACCATTCCTGTGACACTAGTTATAGATTCTGATGCTTCACTTCAGGTTACTGTATTGCTTGGACCTACTTATTGACGCCAAAATAACAGAGTTTGCATCGGAATTAAATAGAAAAGGCACATTGCCGACTTAAGTACAAGAAGACTGACTCTTCCTACTGCCTATGTTTTGAACCATTCTGGTGACACTAGTTATAGTTTCCGATGCTTCGCTTCAGGTTCACTGTATCACTTGGACCTTCTTATTGACGATGAAACACAGAAATTGCATGGGAATTAAATAGAAAAGGCACAATGCCGACTGAAGTACAAGAAGACTGACTATTCTTATTGTCTATGATTTGAACAATTCCTGTGACACTAGTTATAGATTCCGATGCTTCACTTCAGGTTTACTGTATCCCTTGGACCTTCTTATCGACGATGAGACACCGAAATTGCATCCGAATGAAATACAAGAGTCACAATGCCGACTTAAGTACACGGAGACTGACTCTTCTTACTGTCTACGTTTTGAACCATTCCTGTGACACTAGTTATAGATTCCGATGCTTCATTTTAGGTTTATTGTATCACTTGGACCTTCTTATTGACGACGAAACTCAGAAATTGCATCGGAATTAAATAGAAAAACCACAATGCCGACTTAAGTACAAGATGACTGACTCTTCCTACTGTCTATGTTTTGAACCATTCCTGTGACACTAGTTATAGATTCCGATGCTTCACTTCAGGTTTACTGCATCCCTCTGACCTTCTTATTGATGATGAAGCACAGAAATTGCATCGGAATTAATTTCAAAATGCACAATGCCGACTTAGGTACAAGAAAACTGACTCTTCTTTCTGACTATGTTGTAAACATTTCCTGTGAGACCAGTTTTAGATTTCGATGCTTCAATATATGTTTATTGTATCCCTTGGACCTTCTTATTGACGATGAAACACAGAAATTGCATCGGAATTAAATACAAAAGGCACAATGCCGACTTAAGAACAAGAAGACTGACTCTTCTTACTGTCTATGTTTTGAACCATTCCTGTGACACTAGTTATAGATTCCAATGCTTCACTTCAGGTTTACTGTATCCCACTGACCTTTTTATTGAGGATGAAACACAGAAATAGCATCGGAATTAAATCCAAAAGGCACAATGCCGACTGAAGTCCAAGAAGACTGACTCTTCCTACCGTCTATGTTTTGAACCATTCTGGTGACACTAGTTATAGTTTCCGATGCTTTACTTCAGGTTCACTGTATCACATGGACCTTCTTATTGACGATGAAACACAGAAATTGCATCGGAATTAAATACAAATGGCACAATGCCGACTTAAGTACAAAAAGGCTGACTCTTCCTACTGTCTATGTTTTGAAGCATCCCTGTGACACTAGTTATAGATTCCGAGGCTTCACTTCTGGTTTACTGTAACCCTCTGACCTTCTTATTGACGATGGAACACAGAAATTGCATCGGAATTAAATAGAATAGGCACAATGCCGACTTAAGTACAAGAAGGCTGACTCTTCTTACTAACTATGCTTTGAACCATTCCTGTGACACTAGTTATAGATTCCGAAGCTTTACTTCAGCTTAACTGTATCCCTTGGACCTTGTCATTGACGATGAAACACAGAACTTGCATCGGAATTAAATACAAAAGGCACAATGCCGAATTAAGTACAAGACGAATGACTCTTCCTACTGTGTATGTTTTGAACCATTCCTGTGACACTAGTTATACTTTCCGATGCTTCACCTCAGGTTTACTGTATCCCTCTGACCTTCTAATTGACGATGACACACAGAAATTGCATCGGAATTAAATAGAAATGGCACAATGCCGACTTAAGTACAAGTAGACCCACTCTTCTTACTGACTATGTCAGAACCATTTCTGTGACTCTAGTTATAGATTCCGATGCCTCACTTCAGGTTTACTGTATCCCTCTGACCTTCGTATTGACGATGAAACACAGAAATTGCATCGGAATTAAATACAAAAGGCACAGTGACGACTTAAGTATAAGAAGACTGACCCTTCCAACTCTCTATGTTTTTAACCATTCCCGTGACACTAGTTATATATACCGATGCTTCACTTCAGGTTTACTGTATCCCTCTGACCTCCTTATTGACGATGAAACACAGAAGTTGCATCGGAATTAAATAGAAAAGGCACAATGCCGACTTAAGTACAAGAAGAATGACTCTTCCTACTGACTATGTTTTGAACCATTCCTGTGACACTAGTTATAGACTCCGATGCTTCACTTCAGGTTTACTGTATCCCTCTGACCTTCTTATTGACGATGAAACACAGAAATTGCATCGGAATTAAATACAAGAGTCACAATGCCGACTTAAGTACACGGAGACTGACTCTTCTTACTGTCTATGTTTTGAACCATTCCTGTGACACTAGTTATAGATTCCGATGCTTCATTTTAGGTTTACTGTATCCCTTGGACCTTCTTATTGACGACGAAACACAGAAATTGCATCGGAATTGAATAGAAAAGGCACAATGCCGACTTAAGTACAAGATGAGTGACTCTTCCTACTGTCTATGTTTTGAACCATTCCTGTGACACTAGTTATAGATTCCGATGCTTCACTTCTGGTTTACTGTATTCCTCTGACCTTCGTATTGATGATGAAACACAGAAATTGCATCGGAATTAATTTCAAAATGCACAATGCCGTCTTAAGTACAAGAAGACTGACCCTTCTTACTGACTATGTTGTGCACATTTCCTTTGAGACCAGTTTTAGATTCCGATGCTTCACAATATGTTTACTGTATCCCTTGGTCTTTCTTATTGACGATGAATCACAGAAATTGCATCGGAATTTAATACAAAAGGCACATTGCCGACTTAAGTACAAGAAGACTGACTCTTCTTTCTGACTATGTTGTAAACATTTCCTGTGAGACCAGTTTTAAATATCGATGCTTCAATATAAGTTTATAGTATCCCTTGGACCTTCTTATTGACGATGAAACACAGAAATTGCATCGGAATTAAATACAAAAGGCACAATGCCGACTTACGAACAAGAAGACTGACTCTTCTTACTGTCTATGTTTAGAACCATTCCTGTGACACTAGTTATAGATTCCGATGCTTCACTTCAGGTTTACTGTATCCCTCTGACCTTCTTATTGACGATGAAACACAGAAATTGCATCGGAATTAAATCCAAAAGGCACAATGCCGACTGAAGTACAAGAAGACTGACTCTTCCTACTGTCTATGTTTTGAACCATTCTGGTGACACTAGTTATAGTTTCCGATGCTTCACTTCAGGTTCACTGTATCACTTGGACCTTCTTATTGACGATGAAACACAGAAATTGCATCGGAATTAAATACAAAAGGCACAATACCGACTTACGTACAAAAAGATTGACTCTTCCTACTGTCTATGTTTTGAAGCAACCCTGTGACACTAGTTATAGATTCCGAGGCTTCACTTCTGGTTTACTGCAACCCTCTGACCTTCTTATTGACGATGAAACACAGAAATTGCATCGGAATTAAATACAAAAGGCACAGTGATGACTTAAGTGTAAGAAGACTGACTCTTCCAACTCTCTATGTTTTGAACCATTCCCGTGACACTAGTTATATATTCCGATGCTTCACTTCAGGATAACTGGATCCCTCTGACCTTCTTATTGACGATGAAACACAGAAATTGCATCGGAATTTAATACAAAAGGCACAATGCCGACTTAAGTACAAGACGAATGACTCTTCCTACTGTGTATGTTTTGAACCATTCCTGTGACACTAGTTATACATTCCGATGCTTCACCTCAGGTTTACTGTATCCCTCTGACCTTCTAATTGACGATGATACACAGAAATTGCATCGGAATTAAATAGAAATGGCACAATGCCGACTTAAGTACAAGTAGACCCACTCTTCTTACTGACTATGTCAGAACCATTTCTGTGACTCTAGTTATAGATTCCGATGCCTCACTTCAGGTTTACTGTATCCCTTGGACCTTCTTATAGACGATGAAACACAGAAATTGCATCGGGATTAAATAAAAAGGCACAATGCCAACTTCAGTACAAGAAGACTGACTCCTCTTACTGACTATGTTTTTAACCATTCATGTGACACTAGTTATAGATTCCGATGCTTCACTTCAGGTTTACTGTATCCCTCTGACCTTCTTATTGACGATGAAACACAGAAATTGCATCGGAATTAAATACAAAAGGCACAGTGATGACTTAAGTGTAAGAAGACTGACTCTTCCAACTCTCTATGTTTTGAACCATTCCCGTGACACTAGTTATATATTCCGATGCGTCACTTCAGGATAACTGGATCCCTCTGACCTTCTTATTGACGATGAAACACAGAAATTGCATCGGAATTAAATACAAAAGGCACAATGCCGTCTTACGCACCTGAAGACTGACTCATTTTACTGACTATGTTTTGAACCATTCCTGTGACACTAGTTATAGATTCCGATGCTTCACTTCAGGTTTACTGTATCCCTTGGACCTTCGTATCGACGATGAAACACAGAAATTGCATCGGAATTAAATACAAGAGGCACAATGCCGACTTAAGTACAAGAAGACTGACTCTTCTTACTGTCTATGTTTTGAACCATTCCTGTGACAATAGTTATAGATTCCGATGCTTCACTTCAGGTTTACTGTATCCCAATGACCTTCTTATTGATGACGAAACACAGAAATTGCATCGGAAGTAAATACAAAAGGCACAATGCCGACTTAAGTACAAGAAGTCAGACTCTTCTTACTGTCTATGTTTTGAACAATTCCTGTGACACTAGTTATATATTCCGATGCTTCACTTCAGGTTTACTGTATCCCTCTGGCCATCCTATTGAAGATGAAACACAGAAATTGCATCGGAATTAAATAGAAAAGACACAATGCCGACTTAGGTACAAGAAGACTGACTCTTCCTAGTGTCTATGTTTTGAACCGTTCCTGTGACACTAGTTATAGATTCCGATGCTTCACTTCAGGTTTACTGTATCCCTCTGACCTTCTTATTGACGATGAAACACAGAAATTGCATCGGAATTAAATCCAAAAGGCACAATGCCGACTGAAGTACAAGAAGACTGACTCTTCCTACTGTCTATGTTTTGAACCATTCTGGTGACACTAGTTATAGTTTCCGATGCTTCACTTCAGGTTCACTGTATCACTTGGACCTTCTTATTGACGATGAAACACAGAAATTGCATCGGAATTAAATACAAAAGGCACAATACCGACTTACGTACAAAAAGATTGACTCTTCCTACTGTCTATGTTTTGAAGCAACCCTTTGACACTAGTTATAGATTCCGAGGCTTCACTTCTGGTTTACTGTAACCCTCTGACCTTCTTATTGACGATGAAACACAGAAATTGCATCGGAATTAAATACAAAAGGCACAGTGATGACTTAAGTGTAAGAAGACTGACTCTTCCAACTCTCTATGTTTTGAACCATTCCCGTGACACTAGTTATATATTCCGATGCTTCACTTCAGGATAACTGGATCCCTCTGACCTTCTTATTGGCGATGAAACACAGAAATTGCATCGGAATTTAATACAAAAGGCGCAATGCCGACTTAAGTACAAGACGAATGACTCTTCCTACTGTGTATGTTTTGAACCATTCCTGTGACACTAGTTATACATTCCGATGCTTCACCTCAGGTTTACTGTATCCCTCTGACCTTCTAATTGACGATGATACACAGAAATTGCATCGGAATTAAATAGAAATGGCACAATGCCGACTTAAGTACAAGTAGACCCACTCTTCTTACTGACTATGTCAGAACCATTTCTGTGACTCTAGTTATAGATTCCGATGCCTCACTTCAGGTTTACTGTATCCCTTGGACCTTCTTATAGACGATGAAACACAGAAATTGCATCGGGATTAAATAAAAAGGCACAATGCCAACTTCAGTACAAGAAGACTGACTCCTCTTACTGACTATGTTTTTAACCATTCATGTGACACTAGTTATAGATTCCGATGCTTCACTTCAGGTTTACTGTTTCCCTCTGACCTTCTTATTGACGATGAAACACAGAAATTGCATCGGAATTAAATACAAAAGGCACAGTGATGACTTAAGTGTAAGAAGACTGACTCTTCCAACTCTCTATGTTTTGAACCATTCCCGTGACACTAGTTATATATTCCGATGCGTCACTTCAGGATAACTGGATCCCTCTGACCTTCTTATTGACGATGAAACACAGAAATTGCATCGGAATTAAATACAAAAGGCACAATGCCGTCTTACGCACAAGAAGACTGACTCATTTTACTGACTATGTTTTGAACCATTCCTGTGACACTAGTTATAGATTCCGATGCTTCACTTCAGGTTTACTGTATCCCTTGGACCTTCGTATCGACGATGAAACACAGAAATTGCATCGGAATTAAATACAAGAGGCACAATGCCGACTTAAGTACAAGAAGACTGACTCTTCTTACTGTCTATGTTTTGAACCATTCCTGTGACAATAGTTATAGATTCCGATGCTTCACTTCAGGTTTACTGTATCCCAATGACCTTCTTATTGATGACGAAACACAGAAATTGCATCGGAAGTAAATACAAAAGGCACAATGCCGACTTAAGTACAAGAAGACTGACTCTTCTTACTGTCTATGTTTGAACAATTCCTGTGACACTAGTTATATATTCCGATGCTTCACTTCAGGTTTACTGTATCCCTCTGGCCATCCGATTGAAGATGAAACACAGAAATTGCATCGGAATTAAATAGAAAAGACACAATGCCGACTTAGGTACAGGAAGACTGACTCTTCCTAGTGTCTATGTTTTGAACCGTTCCTGTGACACTAGTTATAGATTCCGATGCTTCACTTCAGGTTTACTGTATCCCTCTGACATTCGTATTGTCGATGAAACACATAAATTGCATCGGAATTAAATACAAAAGGCACAATGCCGACGTAAGTACAAGAAGACTGCCTATTCTTACTGTCTATGATTTGAACAATTGCTGTGACACTAGTTATAGATTCCGATGCTTTACTCCAGGTTTACTGTATCCCTTGGACATTCTTATTGACGATGAAACACAGAAATTGCATCGGAATTAAATACAAAAGGCACAGTGACGACTTAAGTATAAGAGGACTGACTCTTCCAACTCTCTATGTTCTGAACCATTCCCATGACACTGGTTATATATTCCGATGTTTCACTTCAGGTTAACTGTATCCCTCTGACCTTCTTATTGACAATGAAACACAGAAATTGCATCGGAATTAAATACAAAAGGCACAATGCCGACTTACGCACAAGAAGACTGACTCATCTTACAGTCTATGTTTTGAACCATTCCTGTGACACTAGTTTTAGATTCCGATGCTTCACTTCAGGTTTACTGTATCGCTTGGACCTTCTTATTGACGATGAAACACAGAAATTGCATCGGAAATTAATAGAAAAAGCACAATGCCGACTTAAATACAAGAAGACAGACTCTTCTTACTGTCTATGTTTTGAACCATTCCTGTGACACTAGTTATAGATTCCGATGCTTCACTTCAGGTTTACTGTATCCCAATGACCTTCTTATTGATGATGAAACACAGATATTGCATCGGAAGTAAATACAAAAGGCACAATGCCGACTTAAGTACAAGAAGACTTACTCTTCTTACTGTTTATGTTTGAACAATTCCTGTGACACTAGTTATAGATTCCGATGCTTCACTTCAGGTTTACTGTATTTCTCTGACCATTCTATTGAAGATGAAACACAGAAATTGCATCAAAATTAAAAAGAAAAGGCACAATGCTGACTTAGGTACGAGAAGACTGACTCTTCCTCGTGTCTATGTCTTGAACCGTTCCTGTGACACTAGTTATAGATTCCGATGCTTCACTTCAGGTTTACTGTATCCCTCTGACATTCGTATTGTTGATGAAACACAGAAATTGCATCGGAATTAAATACAAAAGGCACAATGCCGACTTAAGTACAAGAAGACTGATTCTTCTCACATTCTATGTTTTGAACCATTCCTGTAACACTAGTTATAGATTCCGATGCTTCACTTCAGGTTTACTGTATCCCTCTGACCTTCTTATTGACGATGAAACAGAGAAATTGCATCGGAATTAAATACAAAAGGCACAATGTCGACTTAAGTACAAGACGACAGACTCTTCTTACTGTCTATGTTTTGAACCATTTCTGTGACACTAGTTATAGATTCCGATGCTTCACATCAGGTTTACTGTATCACGTGGCCCTTCTTATTGACGATGAAACACAGAAATTGCATCGGAATTAAATACAAAAGGCACAATGACGACTTAAGTACAAGAAGACTGACTCTTCCTACTGTCTATGTTTTGAACCATTCCTGTGTCACTAGTTATAGATTCCGATGCATCACTTCGGGTTTACTGTATCCCTTGGACCTTCTTATTGACGATGAAACACAGAAATTGCATCGGAATCAAATACAAAACTCACAATGTCGACATAAGTACAAGAAGACAGACTCTTCTTACTGTCTATGTTTTGAACATTTTCTGTGACACTAGTTATAGACTCCGATGCTTCTCTTCAGGTTTACTGTATCCCTTGGACTTTCTTATTGACGACGAAACACAGAAATTGCGTCGGAATTAAATAGAATTGGCACAAAGCCGACTTAAGTACAAGAAGACTGACTCTTCCTAGTGTTTATGCTTTGAACCGTTCCTGTGACACTAGTTATAGATTTCGAAGCTTCACTTCAGGTTTACTGTATCCCTCTGAAACTCTTATTGTCGATGTAACACTGAAATTGCATCGGATTAAAATAGAAAAGGCACAATGCCGACTTAAGTACAAGAAGACTGACTTCTTCTTACTGACTATGTTGTGAACATTTCCTGTGAGACCAGTTTTAGATTCCGATGCTTCACTTCAGGTTTACTGTATCCCTTGGACCTTTTTATTGACGACGAAACACAGAAATTGCTTCGGAATTAATTAGAAAAGGCACAATGCCGACTTAAGTGCAAGAGGACTGACTCTTCTTACTGTCTATGATTTTAACCGTTCCTGTGACACTAGTTATAGATTCCGATGCCTTACTTCAGGTTCACTACTTCCTATGGACCTTCTTATTGACGACGAAACTCAGAAATTGCATCGGAAATTAATAGAAAAAGCACAATGCCGACATAAATACAAGAAGACAGACTCTTCTTACTGTCTATGTTTTGAACCATTCCTGTGACACTAGTTATAGATTCCGATGCTTCACTTCAGGTTTGCTGTATCCCTTGGACCTTCTTATAGACGATGAAACACAGAAATTGCATCGGGATTAAATAAAAAGGCACAATGCCAACTTCAGTACAAGAAGACTGACTCTTCTTACTGTCTATGATCTGAACCATTCCTGTGACACTAGTTATAGATTCCGATGCACCACTTCAGGTTTACTGTATCCCTTGGACCTTCTTATTGACGATGAAACACAGAAATTGCATCGAAATTAAATACAAAAGGCACAATGCCGACTTAAGTAGGAGCAGACTGACTCTTCCTACTGTCTATGTTTTGAACCATTCCTGTGACACTAGTTATAAATTCCGATGCATCTCTTCAGGTTTACTGTATCCCTTGGACCTTCTTGTTGACGATGAAACACAGAAATTGCATCATAATTAAATGCAAAACGCACAATGCCGACTTAAGTGGGAGTAGATTGACTCTTCTTGCTGTGTATGTTTTGAACCTTTCCTGTGACACTAGTTATAGATTCCGATGCTTCACTTCAGGTGTACTGTATCCCTCTGACCTTCTTATTGACGACGAAACACAGAAATTGCATCGGAATTAAATAGCAAAGTCACAATGCCGACTTAAGTACAAGAAGACTGACTCTTCTTGTTGTCTATGATTTGAACCATTCCAGTGACTCTAGTTATAGATTCCGATGCTTCACTTCAGGTTTACTGTATCCCTCTGCCCTTTTTATTGACAATGAAACACAGAAATTGCATCGAAAACAAATACAGTAGGCACAATGCCTACTTAAGTACAAGAAGACTGACTCTTCTTACTGTCTATGTTTTGAAACTTTCTTGTGACACTAGTTATAGATTCCGAAGCTTCACTTCAGGTTTACTGTATCCCTTGGACCTTCTTATTGACGACGAAACACAGAAAAAGCATCGGAATTAAGTACAAAAGGCACAATGCCGACTTAAGTACAAGAAGACTGACTCTTCTTACTGTGTATGTTTTGAACCATTCCTGTGACACTAGTTATAGATTCCGATGCTTCACTTCCGGTTTACTGTATCCCTCTGACCTTCTTATTGACGATGAAACACAGAAATTGCATCGGAATGAAATGCAAAAGGCTCAATGCCGACTTAAGTACAAGAAGACTGACTCTTCTTGCTGTGTATGTTTTGAACCATTCCTGTGACACTAGTTATAGATTCCGATGCTTCACTTCAGGTTTACTGTATCCTTCTGACCTTCGTATTGACGACGAAACACAGAAATTGCATCGGAATTAAATAGAAAAAGGACAATGCCGACTTAGGAACTAGAAGACTGACTCTTCTTGCTGTGTATGTTTGAACCATTCCAGTGACCCTAGTTATAGATTCCGATGCTTCACGTCAGGTTTACTGCATCCCTCTGACATTCTTATTGACGACGGAACACAGAAATTACATCGGAATTAAATAAAAAAGACACAATGCCGACTTAAGTACAAGAAGACTGACTCTTCCGTGTCTATGTTTTGAACCATTCCTATGACACTAGATATAGATTCCGATGCTTCACTTCAGGTTTACTGTATCCATTGGACCTTCTTATTGACAACGAAACACAGAAATTTCATCGGAATTAAATAGAAAAAGCACAATGCCGACTTAAGTACAAGAAGACTGACTCTTCTTACTGTCTATGTTTTGAACCACTCCTGTGTCACTAGTTATAGATTCCGAAGCTTCACTTCAGGATTACTGTATCCTTTGGACCTTCTTATTGAAGATGAAACACAGATCTTGCATCGGAATTAAATACAAAAGGCAAAATGCCGACTTAAGTACAAGAAGACTGACTCTTCTTACTGTCTATGTTATGAGCAACTCCTGTGACACTAGTTATAGATTCCGATGCTTCACTTCAGGTTTACTGTATCCCTTGGACCTTCTTATCGACGAAGAAACACAGAAATAGCATCGGAATTAAATACAAAAGGCACAATGCCGACATAAGTACAAGAAGACTGACTCTTCTTACTGACTATGATTTGAACTTTTCCTGTGAGACCAGATTTAGATTCGGATGCTTCGCTATATGTTTACTGTATCCCTTGGACCTTCTTGTTGACGATGAAACACAGAAATTGCATCGGAATTAAATACACATGGCACAGTGCCGACTTAAGTAAAAGAAGACTAACTCTTCCTACTGTCTATGGTTTAACCATTCCTGTGACACTAGTTATAGATTCCGATGCTTCCCTTCAGGTTTACTGTATCCCTCTGACCCTCTTATTGACGAAGAAACACAGAAATTGCATCGAAATTAAATAGAAAATACACAATGCCGACATAAGAACAAGAACTTTGACACTTCTTACTGTCTCTGTTTTTGAGCCATTCCTGTGACACTAGTTATAGATTCCGATGCTTCACTTCAGGTTTACTGTATACCTCTGACGTTCTTATTGACGATGAAACACAGAAATTGAATCGGAATAGAATACAAACGGAACAATTCCGACTTTAGTACAAGAAGACTGACTCTTTTTACTGTCTATGATGTGAACATATCCTGTAGGACCAGATTTAGATTCCGATGCATCACCATATGTTTACTGTATCCCTTGGACCTTCTTATTGACGATGAAACACAGTAATTGCGTCGGAATTAAATACAAAAGGCACAATGCCGACTCATGTACAAGGAGACTGACTCTTCTTACTGTCTATGTTTTGAACCTTTCCTGTGACACTAGTTATAGATTCCGATGTATCACTTCTGGTTTACTGAATCCCATGGACCTTCTTATTGACGATGAAACACAGAAATTGCATCGGAATTAAATACAAAAGGCACAATGCCGACTTAAGTACAAGAAGACTGACTCTTCTTACTGTCTATGTTTTGAACATTTCCTGTGACACTAGTTATAGATTCCGATGCTTCACTTCAGGTTTACTGTAACCCTCTGACCTTCTTATTGACGATGAAATACAGGAATTGCATCGAAATTAAATACAATAGGCACAATGCCGACTTAAGTACAAGAAGACTGACTCTTCATACTGTCTATGTTATGAGCAATTCCTGTGACACTAGTTATAGATTCCGATGCTTCACTTCAGGTTTACTGTATCCCTTGGTCCTTCTTATCGACGAAGAAACACAGAAATAGCATCGGAATTAAATACAAAAGGCACAATGCCTACTCAAGTACAAGAAGACTGACTCTTCTTACTGTCTATGTTTTGAACCGCTCCTGTGACACTAGTTTTAGATTCCGATGCTTCACTTCAGGTTCACTGCATCCCTTGGACCTTCTTATTGACGACGAAACACAAAAATTGCATTGGGATTAAATACAAAACGCACAATGCCGACTTAAGTACAAGGAGATTGACTCTTCCTACTGTCTATGTTTTGAACCTTTCCTGTCACACTAGTTATAGATTCCGATGCTTCACTTCAGGTTTACTGTATCCCTCTGACATTCATATTGACACGAAACACAGAAATTGCATCGGCATTAAATGGAAAAGGCACAATGCCGACATAAGTACAAGAAGACTGACTCTTCTTACTGACTATGATTTGAACATTTCCTGTGAGACCAGATTTAGATTCCGATGCTTCACTATAAGTTTACTGTATCCCTTGGACCTTCTTGTTGACGATGAAACCCAGAAATTGCATCGGAATTAAGTACAAATGGCACAGTGCCGACTTAAGTACAGGAAGACTGACTCTTCTTGCTGTGTATGTTTTGAACCATTCCTGTGACACTAGTTATAGATTCCGATGCTTCACTTCCGGTTTACTGTATCCCTCTGACCTTCTTATTGACGACGAAACACAGACATTGCATCGGAATTAAATAGAATAAGGACAATGCCGACTTAGGAACTAGAAGACTGACTCTTCTTGCTGTGTATGTTTGAACCATTCCAGTGACACTAGTTATAGATTCCGATGCTTCACGTCAGGTTTACTGCATCTTTCTGACCTTCTTGTTGACGACGAAACACAGAAATTGCATTGGAATTAAATAAAAAAGGCACAATGCCGACTTAAGTACAAGAAGACTGACTCTTCCTACTGTCTATGTTTTGAACCTTTCCTGTGACACTAGCTATAGATTCCGCTGCTTCACTTCAGGTTTACTGTATCCCTCGGACATTCATATTGACGACGAAACACAGAAATTGCATCGGCATTAAATGGAAAAGGCACAATGCCGACATAAGTACTAGAAGACTGTATCTTCTTACTGACTATGATTTGAACATTTCCTGTGAGACCAGATTTAGATTCCGATGTTTCTCTATATGTCTACTGTATCCCTTGGACCTTCTTGTTGACGATGAAACACAGAAATTGCATCGGAATTAAATACAAATGGCACAGTGCCGACTTAAGTACAAGAAGACTGACTCTTCCTACTGTCTATGGTTTAACCATTCCTGTGACACTAGTTATAGATTCCGATGCTTCCCTTCAGGTTTACTGTATCCCTCTGACCCTCTTATTGACGAAGAAACACAGAAATTGCATCGAAATTAAATAGAAATTACACAATGCCGACATAAGAACAAGAACATTGACTCTTCTTACTGTCTATGTTTTGAGCCGTTCCTGTGACACTAGTTATAGTTTTCGATGCTTCACTTCAGGTTTACTGTATCCCTCTGACATTCTTATTGACGATGAAACACAGAAATTGCATCGGAATAAAATATAAACGGCATAATTCCGACTTTAGTACGAGAAGACTGACTCTTCTTACTGTCTATGGTGTGAACATTTCCTGTAGGACCAGATTTAGATTCCGATGCTTCACCATATGTTTACTGTATCCCTTGGACCTTCTTATTGACGATGAAACACAGTAATTGCGTCGGAATTAAATACAAAAGGCACAATGCCGACTCATGTACAAGGAGACTGACTCTTCTTACTGTCTATGTTTTGAACCTTTCCTGTGACACTAGTTATAGATTCCGATATATCACTTCTGGTTTACTGAATCCCTTCTACCTTCTTATTGACGATGAAGCACAGAAATTGCATCGGAATTAAATACAAAAGGCACAATGCCGACTTAAGTACAAGAGGACTGACTCTTCTTGCTGTGTATGTTAGGAACCATTCCTGTGACACTGGTCATAGATTCCGATGCTTCACTTCAGGTTTACTGTATCCCTCTGACCTTCTTATTGACGACGGAACACAGAAATTGCATCGGAATTAAATAGAAAAGGCACAATGCCGACTTAAGTACAAGAAGACTGACTCCTCCGACTGTCTATGTTTTGAACCATTCCTGTAACTCTAGTTATAGATTCCGATGCTTCACTTCAGGTTTACTGTAACCCTCTGACCTTCTTATTGACGATGAAACACAGGAATTGCAACGAAATTAAATACAATAGGCACAATGCCGCTTTAAGTACAAGAAGACTGACACTTCTTAGTGTCTATGTTTTGAACCTTTTTTGTGACACTAGTTATAGATTCCGATGTTGCACTTCAGGTTTACTGTATCCCTTGGACCTTCTTATTGACGACGAAACACAGAAATTGCATCGGAATTAAATACAAAAGGCACAATGCCAACTTAAGTAAAAGAAGACTGACTCTTCTTGCTGTCTATGATTTGAACCATTCCTGTGACACTAGGTATAGATTCCGAAACTTCACTTCAGGTTTACTGTATCCTTTGGACCTTCTTATTGACGATGAAACACAGAATTTGCCTCGGAATTGAATAGAAAAGGCACATTGCCGACTTAAGTTCTGTCTATGTATTAACCATTCCTGTGACACTAGTTATAGATTCCGATGCTTTACTTCAGGTTTACTGTATCCCTCTGACCTTCTTATTGACGATGAAACACAGAAATTGCATCGGAATTAAATACAAGAGCCACAATGCCGACTCAAATACAAGATGACTATCTCTTCTTACTCTCTATGTTTTGAACCTTTCCTGTGAGACCGGTTTTAGATTCCGATGCTTCACTTCGTGTTTACTGTATCCCTTGGACCTTCTTATTGACGACGAATCACAGAAATTGCATCGGAATTAAATAGAGAAGGCACAATGCCGACATAAGTACAAGTAGACTAACTCTTCTTACTGACTATGATTTGACCATTTCCTGTGAGACCAGTTTTAGATTCCGATACTTCACAATATGTTTACTGTATCCCTTGGACCTTCCTGTTGACGATGAAACACAGAAATTGCATCGGCAGTAAATACAAAAGGCACAATGCCGACACATATTCAAGATGACTGCCTGTTCTTACTCTCTATGTTCTGTACCTTTCTTGTGAGGCCGGTTTTAGATTCCGATGCTTCACTTCAGGTTTACTGTATCCCTTGGACCTTCTTATTGACGACGACACACAGAAATTGCATCGGAATGAAAATAGAGAAGGCACAGAGCCGACTTAAGTATAAGAAGACTGACTCTTCTTACTGAATATGATTTGAACATTTCCTGTGAGACCAGTTTCAGATTCCGATGCTTAACTATATGTTTACTATATCCCTTGGACCTTCTTATTGACGATGAAACACAGAAATTGCATCGGAATTAAATACAAAAGGCACAATGCCGACTTAAGTACAAGAAGACTAGCTCTTCTTACTGTCTATGTTTTGAACCATTCCTGTGGCACTAGTTATAGCTTCCGATGCATCACTTCAGGTTTACTGTATCCCTTGGACCTTCTTATTGACGATGAAACACAGAAACGGCTTCGGAATTAAATACAAAAGACACAATGCCGACTTAAGTACAAGATGACTGACTCTTCCTACTGACTATGCTGTGAACCGTTCCTGTGACACTAGTTATAGATTCCGATGCATCACTTTAGGTTTACTGTATCCCTTGGACCTTCTTATTGACGATGAAACACAGAAATTGCATCGGAATTAAATACAAAAGGCACAATGACGACTTAAGTACAAGATGACCGACTCTTCTTGCTGTGTATGTTTCGAACCATTCCTGTGTTACTAGTTATAGATTCCGATGCTTCACTTCAGGTTTACTGTATCCCTCTGACCTTCTTATTGACGACGAATTACAAAAATTGCATCGGAATTAAATAGAAAAGGCACAATGCCGACTTAAGTACAAGAAAACTGACTCTTCCGAATGTCTATGTTTGGAACCATTCCTGTGCACTCTAGTTATAGATTCCGATGCTTCACTTCAGGTTTACTGTATCCCCCTGACCTTCTTATTGACGATGAAACACAGAAATTGCATCGAAATTAAATACAATAGGCACAATGCCGACTTAAGTACAAGAAGACTGACTCTTCCGTGTCTATGTTTTGAACCATTCCTGTGACACCAGTTATAGATTCCGATGCTTCACTTCGGGTTTACTGTATCCCTTGGACCTTCTTATTGACGACGAAACACATAAATTGCATCGGGATTAAATACAAAAGGCACAATGCCGACTTAAGTACAAGAAGACTGACTCTTCCTACTGTCTATGGTTTAACCATTCCTGTGACACTAGTTATAGATTCCATTGCTTCACTTCAGGTTTACTGTATCCCTCTGACCCTCTTATTGACGATGAAACACAGAAATTGCATCGGAATTAAATACAACAGCCACAACGCCGACTCAAATACAAGACGAGTTGCTCTTCTTACTCTCTGTGTTTTGAACCTTTCCTGTGAGACCGGTTTTAGATTCCGGTGCTTCACTTCAGTTTTGCTGTAACCCTTGGACTTTCTTATTGACGACGAGAGACAGAAATTTCATCGGAATTAAATAGAAAAGGCACAATGCCGACTTAAGCACAAGAAGACTGACTCTTCTTGCTGTGTATGTTTTGAACCATTCCTGTGACACTAGTTATAGATTCCGATGCTTCACGTCAGGTTTACTGCATCCCTCTGACCTTCTTATTGACTACGAAACACAGAAATTGCATCGGAATTAAATAAAAAAGGCACAATGCCGACTTAAGAATAAGAAGACTGACTCTTCTTAATGACTATGATTTGAACATTTCCTGTGAGACCAGTTTTACATTTCGATGCTTCACTATATGTATACTGTATCTCTTGGACCTTCTTATTGACGATGAAACACAGAAATTACATCGGAATTAAATACGAAAGGCACAATGACCACTTAAGTACAAGAAGACTGACTCTTCCTACTGTCTATGTTTTGAACCATTCCTGTGACACTAGTTATAGATTCCGATGCATCACTTCAGCTTTACTGTATCCCTTGTACCTTCTTGTTGACGATGAAACACAGAAATTGCCTCGGATTTAAATGCAAAAGGCTCAATGCCGACTTAAGTACAAGAAGACTGACTCTTCTTGCTGTGTATGTTTTGAACCATTCCTGTGACACTAGTTATAGATTCCGATGCTTCACTTCAGGTTTACTGTAACCCTCTGACCTTCTTATTGACGATGAAACACAGAAATTGCATCGAAAATAAATACAGTAGGCACAATGCCGACTTAAGTACAAGAAGACTGACTCTTCTTACTGTCTATGTTTTGAATCTTTTCTGTGACACTAGTTATAGATTCCGATGCTTCACTTCAGGTTTTCTGTATCCCTTGGACCTTCTTATTAACGATGAAACACAGAAATTGCATCGGAATTAAATACAAAGGCACAATGCCGACTTAAGTCTAAGAAGACTGACTCTTCTTACTGTCTATGTTTTGAACCACTCCTGTGTCACTAGTTATAGATTCCGAAGCTTCACTTCAGGATTACTGTATCCTTTGGACCTTCTTATTGAAGATGAAACACAGATTTTGCATCGGAATTAAATACAAAGGGCACAATGCCGACTTAAGTACAAGAAGACTGTCTCTACTTGCTGTCTATGTTATGAGCAGATCCTGTGACACTAGTTATAGATTCCGAAGCTTCACACCAGGTTTACTGTATCCCTTGGACCTTCTTATCGACGAAGAAACACAGAAATAGCATCGGAATTAAATACAAAAGGCACAATGCCGACTTAAGTACAAGAAGACTGACTCTCCTTACTGTCTATGTTTTGAACCGCTCCTGTGACACTAGTTATAGATTCCGAAGCTTCACTTCAGGTTTACTGCATCCCTTGGACCTTCTTATTGATGACGAAACACAAAAATTGCATTGGGATTAAATACAAAAGGCACAATGCCGAATTAAGTACAAGAAGACTGACTCTTCCTACTGTCTATGTTTTGAACCTTTCCTGTGACACTAGTTATAGATTCCGATGCTTCACTTCAGGTTTACTGTATCCCTCTGACATTCATAATGACGACGAAACACAGAAATTGCATCGGCATTAAATGGAAAAGGCACAATGCCGACATAAGTACAAGAAGACTGACTCTTCTTACTGACTATGATTTGAACATTTCCTGTGAGACCAGATTTAGATTCCGATGCTTCACTATATGTATACTGTATTCCTTGGACGTTCTTGTTGACGATGAAACACAGAAATTGCATCGGAATTAAATACAAATGGCACAGTGCCGACTTAAGTACAAGAAGACTGACTCTTCTTGCTGTGTATGTTTTGAACCATTCCTGTGACACTAGTTATAGATTCCGATGCTTCACTTCAGGTTTACTGTATCCCGTGGACCTTCTTATGGACGACGGAACATAGAAATTGCATCGGAGTTAAATAGAAAATACACAATGCCGACTTAAGAACAAGAGCAATGACTCTTCCTACTGTCTATGTTTTGAGCCATTCTTGTGACACTAGTTATAGATTCCGATGCTTCACTTCAGGTTTACTATATCCCTCTGACATTCTTATTGACGATGAAACACAGAAATTGCATCGGAATCAAATACAAACGGCACAATTCCGACATAAGTACAAGAAGACTGACTCTTCTTACTGACTATGGTGTGAACATTTCCTGTAGGACCTGATTTAGATTGCGATTCTTCACCATATGTTTACTGTATCCCTTGGACCTTCTTATTGACGATGAAACACAGAAATTGCATCGGAAATAAATAGAAAAGGCACAATGCCGACTTAAGTACAAGAAGACTGACTCTTCGGTTTCTATGTTTTGAACCATTCCTGTTACCCCAGATATAGATTCCGATGCTTCACTTCAGGTTTACTGAATCCCTCTGACACTTATTGACGATGAAACACAGAAATTGCATCGGAATTAAATACAAAAGGCACAATGCCGACTTAAGTACAAGAAGACTGACTCTTCCAACTGTCTATGATTTGAACCATACCTGTGACACTAGTTATAGATTCCGATGCATCACTTCTGGTTTACTGAATCCCTTGGACCTTCTTATTGACGATGAAACACAGAAATTGCATCGGAATTAAATACAAAAGGCACAATGCCGACTTAAGTACAAGAAAACTGACTCTTCTTGCTGTGTATGTTTGGAACCATTCCTGTGACACTAGTTATAGATTCCGATGCTTCACTTCAGGGTTACTGTAGCCCTCTGACCTTCTTATTGACGACGAAACACAGAAATAGCATCGGAATTAAATAGAAAAGGCACTATGCCGACCTAAGTACAAGAAGACTGACTCCTCCGACTGTCTATGTTTTGAACCATTCCTGTAACTCTAGTTATAGATTCCGATGCTTCACTTCAGGTTTACTATAACCCTCTGATCTTCTTATTGACGATGAAACACAGGAATTGCATCGAAATTAAATACGATAGGCACAATGCCGACTTAAGTACAAGAAGACTGCTCTTCTTAGTGTCTATGTTTTGAACCTTTTCTGTGACACTAGTTATAGATTCCGATGTTTCACTTCAGGTTTACTGTATCCCTCTGACCTTCTTATTGACGACGAAACACAGAAATTGCATCGGAAATAAATAGAAAAGGCACAATGCCGACTTAAGTACAAGAAGACTGACTCTTCGGTTTCTATATTTTGAACCATTCCTGTGACACTAGATATAGATTCCGATGCTTCACTTCAGGTTTACTGAATCCCTCTGACACTTATTGACGATGAAACACAGAAATTGCATCGGAATTAAATACAAAAGGCACAATGCCAACTTAAGTATAAGAAGACTGACTCTTCTTGCTGTCTATGATTTGAACCATTCCTGTGACACTAGTTATAGATTCCGAAACTTCACTTCAGGTTTACTGTATCCTTTGGACCTTCTTATTGACGATGAAACACTGAATTTGCATCAGAATTGAATAGAAAAGGCACATTGCCGACTTAAGTACTGTCTATGTATTAACCATTCCTGTGACACTAGTTATAGATTCCGATGCTTTACTTCAGGTTTACTGTATCCCTCTGACCTTCTTATTGACGATGAAACACAGAAATTGCATCTGAATTAAATACAAGAGCAACAATGCCGACTCAAATACAAGATGACTATCTCTTCTTACTCTCTATGTTTTGAACCTTTCCTGTGAGACCGGTTTTAGATTCCGACGCTTCACTTCAGGTTTACTGTATCCCTTGGACCTTCTTATTGACGACGAATCACAGAAATTGCGTCGGAATTAAATAGAAAAGGCACAATGCCGACTTAAGTACTAGAAGACTGACTCTTCTTACTGTCTATGTTTTGAACCTTTTCTGTGACACTAGTTATAGATTCCGATGCTTCACTTCAGGATTACTGTATCCCTTGGACCTTCTTATTGACGACGAAACACAGAAATTACATCGGAATTAAATAGAAAAGCTACAATGCCGACTTAAGTACAAGAAGACCGACTCTTCCGTGTCCATGTATTGAAACATTCCTGTGACACTAGATATAGTTTCCGATGCTTCAGTTCAGGTTTACTGTATCCCATGGACCTTCTTATTGACGACGAAACACAGAAATTTCATCGGAATTAAATAGCAAACTCACAATGCGACTTAAGTAATAGAAGACTGACCCTTCCAACTGTCTATGTTTTGAACCTTTCCTGTGACTCTAGTTATAAATTCCAATGCTTCACTTCAGGTTTACTGTATCCTTTGGACCTTCTTATTGACGATGAAACACTGAATTTGCATCGGAATTAAATATAAAAGGCACAATGCCGACTTAGGTACAAGAAGACTGACTCTTCTTACTGTCTATGTTATGAGCAGATCCTGTGACACTAGTTATAGATTCCGAAGCTTCACTTCAGGTTTACTGTATCCCTTGGACCTTCTTATCGACGAAGAAACACAGAAATAGCATCGGAATTAAATACAAAAGGCACAATGCCGACTTAAGTACAAGAAGACTGACTCTTCTTACTGTCTATGTTTTGAACCGCTCCTGTGACACTAGTTATAGATTCCGATGCTTCACTTCAGGTTTACTGCATCCCTTGGACCTTCTTATTGATGACGAAACACAAAAATTGCATCGAAATTAAATACAATAGGCACAATGCCGACTTAAGTACAAGAAGACTGCTCTTCTTAGTGTCTATGTTTTGAACCTTTTCTGTGACACTAGTTATAGATACCGATGCTGCACTTCAGGTTTACTGTATCCCTCGGACCTTCTTATTGACGACAAAACACAGAAATTGCATCGGAAATAAATAGAAAAGGCACAGTGCCGACTTAAGTACAAGAAGACTGACTCTTCGGTTTCTATGTTTTGAACCATTCCTGTGAGACTAGATATAGATTCCGATGCTTCACTTCAGGTTTACTGAATCCGTCTGACACTTATTGACGATGAAACACAGAAATTGCATCTGAATTAAATACAAGAGCCACAATGCCGACTCAAATACAAGATGACTATCTCTTCTTACTCTCTATGTTTTGAACCTTTCCTGTGAGACCGGTTTTAGATTCCGACGCTTCACTTCAGGTTTACTGTATCCCTTGGACCTTCTTATTGACGACGAATCACAGAAATTGCGTCGGAATTAAATAGAAAAGGCACAATGCCGACTTAAGTACAAGAAGACTGACTCTTCTTACTGTCTATGTTTTGAACCTTTTCTGTGACACTAGTTATAGATTCCGATGCTTCACTTCAGGATTACTGTATCCCTTGGACCTTCTTATTGACGATGAAACACAGAAATTGCATCGGAATTAAATACAAAAGGCACAATGCCGACTTAAGTGCAAGAAAACTGACTCTTCTTGCTGTGTATGTTTGGCACCATTCCTGTGACACTAGTTATAGATTCCGATGCTTCACTTCAGGGTTACTGTAGCCTTCTGACCTTCTTATTGACGACGAAACACAGAAATAGCATCGGAATTAAATAGAAAAGGCACAATGCCGACTTAAGTACAAGAAGACTGACTCCTCCGACTGTCTATGTTTTGAACCATTCCTGTAACTCTAGTTATAGATTCCGATGCTTCACTTCAGGTTTACTGTAACCCTCTGACCTTCTTATTGACGATGAAACACAGGAATTGCATCAAAATTAAATACAATAGGCACAATGCCGACTTAAGTACAAGAAGACTGCTCTTCTTAGTGTCAATGTTTTGACCTTTTCTGTGACACTAGTTATAGATTCCGATGCTGCACTTCAGGTTTACTGTATCCCTCGGACCTTCTTATTGACGACGAAACACAGAAATTGCATCGGAAATAAATAGAAAAGGCACAATGCCGACTTAAGTACAAGAAGACTGACTCTTCGGTTTCTATGTTTTGAACCATTCCTGTGACACTAGTTATAGATTCCGATGCTTCACTTCAGGGTTACTGTATCCCTCTAACCTTCTAATTGACGATGAAACACAGAAATTGCATCGGAATTAAATACAAAATGCACAATGCCAACTTAAGTATAAGAAGACTGACTCTTCTTGCTGTCTATGATTTGAACCATTCCTGTGACACTAGTTATAGATTCCGAAACTTCACTTCAGGTTTACTGTATCCTTTGGACCTTCTTATTGACGATGAAACACTGAACTTGCATCGGAATTGAATAGAAAAGTCACATTGCCGACTTAAGTACTGTCTATGTATTAACCATTCCTGTGACACTAGTTATAGATTCCGATGTTTTACTTCAGGTTTACTGTATCCCTCTGACCTTCTTATTGACGATGAAACACAGAAATTGCATCTGAATTAAATACAAGAGCCACAATGCCGACTCAAATACAAGATGACTATCTCTTCTTACTCTCTATGTTTTGAACCTTTCCTGTGAGACCGGTTTTAGATTCCGACGCTTCACTTCAGGTTTACTGTATCCCTTTGACCTTCTTATTGACGACGAATCACAGAAATTGCGTCGGAATTAAATAGAAAAGGCACAATGCCGACTTAAGTACAAGGAGACTGACTCTTCTTACTGTCTATGTTTTGAACCTTTTCTGTGACACTAGTTAAAGATTCCGATGCTTCACTTCAGGATTACTGTATCCCTTCGACCTTCTTATTGACGACGAAACACAGAAATTACATCGGAATTAAATAGAAAAGCCACAATGCCGACTTAAGTAAAGGAAGACTGACTCTTCCGTGTCCATGTTTTGAACCAGTCCTGTGACACTAGATATAGTTTCCGATGCTTCAGTTCAGGTTTACTGTATCCCATGGACCTTCTTATTGACGACGAAACACAGAAATTTCATCGGAATTAAATAAAAAAGGCACAATGCCGACTTAAGTATAAGAAGACTGACTCTTCTTAATGACTATGATTTGAACATATCCTGCGAGACCAGTTTTACATTTCGATGCTTCACTATATGTATACTGTATCCCTTGGACCTTCTTATTGACGATGAAACACAGAATTTGCATCGGAATTAAATACAAAAGGCACAATGCCGACATAGGTACAAGAAGACTGACTCTTCTTACTGGCTATGTTTTGAGCAATTCCTCTGACGCTAGTTATAGATTGCGATGCTTCACTTCAGCTTTACTGTATCCCTTGGACCTTCTTATCGACGATGAAACACAGATATAGCATCGGAATTAAATACAAAAGGCACAATGCCGACTTAAGTTCAAGAAGACTGACTCTTCCGTGTCTATGTTTTGAACCATTCCTGTGACACTAGGTATAGATTCCGATGCTTCACTTCGGGTTTACTGTATCCCTTGGACCTTCTTATTGACGACGAAACACAGAAATTGCATCGGGATTAAATACAAAAGGCACAATGCCGACTTAAGTACAAGAGGACTGACTCTTCCTACTGTCTATGGTTTAACCATTCCTGTGACACTAGTTATAGATTCCGATGCTTCACTTCAGGTTTACTGTATCCCTCTGACCCTCTTATTGACGATGAAACACAGAAATTGCACCGGAATTAAATACAACAGCCACAATGCCGACTCAAATACAAGATGAGTTGCTCTTCTTACTCTCTATGTTTTGAACCTTTCCTGTGAGACCGGTTTTAGATTCCGGTGCTTCACTTCAGTTTTGCTGTAACCCTTGGACCTTCTTATTGACGACGAAACACAGAAATTTCATCGGAATTAAATAGAAAAGGCACAATGCCGACTTAAGTACAAGAAGACTGACTCTTCTTGCTGTGTATGTTTTGAACCACCCCTGTGACACTAGTTATAGATTCCGATGCTTCACTTCAGGTTTACTGTATCCTCCTGACCTTCTTATTGACGACGAAACACAGAAATTGCATCGGAATTAAATAGAAAAAGGACAATGCCGACTTAGGCACTAGAAGACTGACTCTTCTTGCTGTGTATGTTTGAACCATTCCTGTGACACTAGTTATAGATTCCGATGCTTCACGTCAGGTTTACTGCATCCCTCTGACCTTCTTATTGACGACGAAACACAGAAATTGCATCGGAATTAAATAAAAAAAGGCACAATGCCGACTTAAGTATAAGAAGACTGACTCTTCTTACAGTCTATGTTATGAGCAGATCCTGTGACACTAGTTATAGATTCCGAAGCTTCACTTCAGGTTTACTGTATCCCTTGGACCTTCTTATCGACGAAGAAACACAGAAATAGCACCGGAATTAAATACAAAAGGCACAATGCCGACTTAAGTACAAGAAGACTGACTCTTCTTACTGTCTATGTTTTGAACCATTCCTGTGACACTAGTAATAGATTCCGATGCATCACTTCATGTTTACTGTATCCCTTGGACCTTCTTATTGACGATGAAACACAGAAATTGCATCGGAATTAAATACAAAAGGCACAATGCCGACTTAAGTACAAGAAGACTGACTCTTCCTACTGTCTATGTTTTGAACCATTCCTGTGACACTAGTTATAGATTCCGATGCTTCACTTCAGGATTACTGTATCCTTTGGACCTTCTTATTGAAGATGAAACACAGATTTTGAATCGGAATTAAATACAAAAGGCACAATGCCGACTTAAGTACAAGAAGACTGACTCTTCTTACTGTCTATGTCATGAGCAGATTCTGTGACACTAGTTATAGATTCCGAAGCTTCACTTCAGGTTTACTGTATCCCTTGGACCTTCTTATCGACGAAGAAACACAGAAATAGCATCGGAATTAAATACAAAAGGCACAATGCCGACTTAAGTACAAGAAGACTGACTCTTCTTACTGTCTATGTTTTGAACCGCTCCTGTGACACTAGTTGTAGATTCCGATGCTTCACTTCAGATTTACTGCATCCCTTGGACCTTCTTATTGATGACGAAACACAAAAATTGCATTGGGATTAAATACAAAAGGCACAATGCCGACTTAAGTACAAGAAGACTTGCTCTTCCTACTGTCTATGCTTTGAACCTTTCCTGTGACACTAGTTATAGATTCCGATGCTTCACTTCAGGTTTACTGTATCCCTCTGACATTCATATTGACGACGAAACACAGATATTGCATCGGCATTAAATGGAAAAGGCACAATGCCGACATAAGTACAAGAAGACTGACTCTTCTTACTGACTATGATTTGAACATTTCCTGTGAGACCAGATTTAGATTCCGATGCTTCACTATATGTTTACTGTATCCCTTGGACCTTCTTGTTGACGATGAAACACAGAAATTGCATCGGAATTAAATACAAATGGCACAGTGCCGACTTCAGTACAAGAAGACTGACTCATCTTGCTGTGTATGTTTTGAACCATTCCTGTGACACTAGTTATAGATTCCGATGCTTCACTTCCGGTTTACTGTATCCCTCTGACCTTCTTATTGACGATGAAACACAGTAATTGCGTCGGAATTGAATACAAAAGGCACAATGCCGACTCATGTACAAGGTGACTGACTCTTCTTACTGTCTATGTTTTGAACCTTTCCTGTGACACTAGATATAGATTCCAATGCTTCACTTCAGGTTTACTGTATCCCTTGGACCTTCTTATTGACGACGAAACACAGAAATTGCATCGGAATTAAATAGAAAATACACAATGCCGACTTAAGAACAAGAACATTGACTCTTCCTACTGTCTATGCTTTGAGCCATTCCTGTGACACTAGTTATAGATTCCGATGCTTCACTTCACGTTTACTATATCCCTCTGACATTCTTATTGACGATGAAACACAGAAATTGCATCGGAATCAAATACAAACGGCACAATTCCGACTTAAGCACAAGAAGACTGCCTCTTCTTACTGACTATGGTGTGAACATTTCCTGTAGGACCAGATTTAGATTCCGATGCTTCACCATATGTTTACTGTATCCCTTGGACCTTCTTGTTGACGATGAAACACAGAAATTGCATGGGAATTAAATACAAATGGCACAGTGCCGACTTAAGTACAAGAAGACTGACTCATCTTGCTGTGTATGTTTTGAACCATTCCTGTGACACTAGTTATAGATTCCGATGCTTCACTTCCGGTTTACTGTATCCCTCTGACCGTCTTATTGACGATGAAACACAGTAATTGCGTCGGAATTAAATACAAAAGGCACAATGCCGACTTAAGTACAAGAAGACTGACTCTTCCAACTGTCTATGTTTTGAACCATTCCTGTGACACTAGTTATAGATTCAGATGCATCACTTCTGGTTTACTGAATCCCTTGGACCTTCTTATTGACGATGAAACACAGAAATAGCATCGGAATTAAATAGAAAAGGCACAATGCCGACTTATGTACATGAAGACTGACTCCTCCGACTGTCTATGTTTTGAACCATTCCTGTAACTCTAGTTATAGATTCCGATGCTTCACTTCAGGTTTACTGTATTCCTCTGACCTTCTTATTGACGATGAAACACAGGAATTGCATCGAAATTAAATACAATAGGCACAATGCCGACTTAAGTACAAGAAGACTGACTCTTCTTAGTGTCTATGTTTTGAAACTTTTCTGTGACACTAGTTACAGATTCCGATGCTGCACTTCAGGTTTACTGTATCCCTCGGACCTTCTTATTGACGACGAAACACAGAAATTGCATCGGAAATAAATAGAAAAGGCACAATGCCGACTTAAGTACAAGAAGACTGACTCTTCGGTTTCTATGTTTTGAACCATTCCTGTGACACTAGATATAGATTCCGATGCTTCACTTCAGGTTTACTGAATCCCTCTGACACTTACTGAGGATGAAACACAGAAATTGCATCGGAATTAAATACAAAAGGCACAATGCCAACTTAAGTATAAGAAGACTGACTCTTCTTGCTGTCTATCATTTGAACCATTCCTGTGACACTAGTTATAGATTCCGACACTTCACTTCAGGTTTACCGTATCCTTTGGACCTTCTTATTGACGATGAAACACTGAATTTGCATCGGAATTGAATAGAAAAGGCACATTGCCGACTTAAGTACTGTCTACGTATTAACCATTCCTGTGACACTAGTTATAGATTCCGATACTTTACTTCAGGTTTACTGTATCCCTCTGACCTTCTTATTGACGATGAAACACAGAAATTGCATCGGAATTAAATACAAGAGCCACAATGCCGACTCAAATACAAGATGACTATCTCTTCTTACTCTCTATGTTTTGAACCTTTCCTGTGAGACCGGTTTTAGATTCCGACGCTTCACTTGAGGTTTACTGTATCCCTTGGACCTTCTTATTGACGACGAATCACAGAAATTGTGTCGGAATTAAATAGAAAAGGCACAATGCCGACTTAAGTACAAGAAGACTGACTCTTCTTACTGTCTATGTTTTGAACCTTTTCTGTGACACTAGTTATAGATTCCGATGCTTCACTTCAGGATTACTGTAACCCTTGGACCTTCTTATTGACGACGAAACACAGAAATTTCATCGGAATTAAATAGAAAACTCACAATGCGACTTAAGTACAAGATGACTGACCCCTCCAACTGTCTATGTCTTGAACCATTCCTGTGACTCTAGTTATATATTCCAATGCTTCACTTCAGGTTTCCTGTATCCTTTGGAACTTCTTATTGACGATGAAACACAGAATTTGCATCGGAATTAAATACAAAAGGCACAATGCCGACTTAGGTACAAGAAGACTGACTCTTCTTACTGGCTTTGTTTTGAGCAATTCCTGTGAAACTAGTTATAGATTGCGATGCTTCACTTCAGGTTTACTGTATCCCTTGGACCTTCTTATCACGATCAAACACAGAAATAGCATCGGAATTAAATACAAATGGCACAATGCCGACTTAAGTACAAGAAGACTGACTCTTCCGTGTCTATGTTTTGAACCATTCCTGTGACACTAGTTATAGATTCCGATGCTTCACTTCGGGTTTACTGTATCCCTTGGACCTTCTTATTGACGACGAAACACAGAAATTGCATCGGGATTAAATACAAAAGGCACAATGCCGACATAAGTACAAGAAGATTGACTCTTCCTACTGTCTATGGTTTAACCATTCCTGTGACACTAGTTATAGATTCCGATGCTTCACTTCAGGTTTACTGTATCCCTCTGACCCTCTTATTGACGATGAAACACAGAAATTGCATCGGAATTAAATACAACAGCCACAATGCCGACTCATATACAAGATGAGTTGCTCTTCTTACTCTCTATGTTTTGAACCTTTCCTGTGAGACCGGTTTTAGATTCCGGTGCCTCACTTCAGTTTTGCTGTAACCCTTGGACCTTCTTATTGACGACGAAACCCAGAAATTTCATCGGAATTAAATAGAAAAGGCACAATGCCGACTTAAGTACAAGGTGACTGACTCTTCCGACTGTCTATGTTTTGAAACATTCCTGTGACTCTAGTTATCGATTCCGATGCTTCACTTCAGGTTTACTGTAACCCTCTGACCTTCTTATTGACGATGAAACACAGAAATTGCATCGAAAATAAATACAGTAGGCACAATGCCGACTTAAGTACAAGAAGACTGACTCTTCTTACTGACTATGATTTGAACATTTCCTGTGAGACCAGATTTAGATTCGGATGCTTCACTATATGTTTACTGTATCCCTTGGACCTTCTTGTTGACGATGAAACACAGTAATTGCGTCGGAATTAAATACAAAAGGCACAATGCCGACTCATGTACAAGGAGACTGATTCTTCTTACTGTCTATGTTTTGAACCTTTCCTGTGACACTAGATATAGATTCCGATGCTTCACTTCAGGTTTACTATATCCCTTGGACCTTCTTATTGACGACGAAACACAGAAATTGCATCGGAATTAAATAGAAAATACGCAATGCCGACTTAAGAACAAGAACATTGACTCTTCCTACTGTCTATGTTTTGAGCCATTCCTGTGACACTAGTTATAGATTCCGATGCTTCACTTCAGGTTTACTATATCCCTCTGACATTCTTATTGACGATGAAACACAGAAATTGCATCGGAATCAAATACAAACGGCACAATTCCGACTTAAGTACAAGAAGACTGACTCTTCTTGCTGACTATGGTGTGAACATTTCCTGTAGGACCAGATTTAGATTCCGATGCTTCACCATATGTTTACTGTATCCCTTGGACCTTCTTATTGACGATGAAACACAGAAATTGCATCGGAAATAAATAGAAAAGGCACAATGCCGACTTAAGTACAAGAAGACTGACTCTTCGGTTTCTATGTTTTGAACCATTCCTGTGACACTAGATATAGATTCCGATGCTTCACTTCAGGTTTACTGAATCCCTCTGACACTTATTGACGATGAAACACAAAAATTGCATCGGAATTAAATACAAAAGGCACAATGCCAACTTAAGTATAAGAAGACTGACTCTTCTTGCTGTCTATGATTTGAACCATTCCTGTGACACTAGTTATAGATTCCGAAACATCACTCAGGTTTACTGTATCCTTTGGACCTTCTTATTGACGATGAAACACTGAATTTGCATCGGAATTGAATAGAAAAGGCACATTGCCGACTTAAGTACTGTCTATGTATTAACCATTCCTGTGACACTAGTTATAGATTCCGATGCTTTACTTCAGGTTTACTGTATCCCTCTGACCTTCTTATTGACGATGAAACACAGAAATTGCATCGGAATTAAATACAAGAGCCACAATGCCGACTCATATACAAGATGACTATCTCTTCTTACTCTCTATGTTTTGAACCTTTCCTGTGAGACCGGTTTTAGATTCCGACGCTTCACTTCAGGTTTACTGTATCCCTTGGACCTTCTTATTGACGACGAATCACAGAAATTGTGTCGGAATTAAATAGAAAAGGCACAATGCCGACTTAAGTACAAGAAGACTGACTCTTCTTACTGTCTATGTTTTGAACATTTTCTGTGACACTAGTTATAGATTCCGATGCTTCACTTCAGGATTACTGTAACCCTTGGACCTTCTTATTGACGACGAAACACAGAAATTACATCGGAATTAAATAGAAAAGCCACAATGCCGACTTAAGTACAGGAAGACTGACTCTTCCGTGTCCATGTTTTGAACCATTCCTGTGACACTAGATATAGATTCCGATGCTTCACTTCAGGTTTACTGTATCCCTTGGACCTTCTTATTGACGACGAAACACAGAAATTTCATCGGAATTAAATAGAAAACTCACAATGCGACTTAAGTACAAGAAGACTGACCCTTCCAACTGTCTATGTTTTGAACCATTCCAGTGACTCTAGTTATATATTCCAATGCTTCACTTCAGGTTTACTGTATCCTTTGGACCTTCTTATTGACGATGAAACACAGAATTTGCATCGGAATTAAATACAAAAGGAACAATGCCGACTTAGGTACAAGAAGACTGACTCTTCTTACTGGCTATGTTTTGAGGAATCCCTGTTACACTAGTTATAGATTGTGATGCTTCACTTCAGGTTTACTGTATCCCTTGGACCTTCTTATCACGATCAAACCCAGAAATAGCATCGGAATTAAATACAAAAGGCACAATGCCGACTTAAGTACAAGAAGACTGACTCTTCCGTGTCTATGTTTTGAACCATTCCTGTGACATTAGTTATAGATTCCGATGCTTCACTTCGGGTTTACTGTATCCCTTGGACCTTCTAATTGACGACGAAACACAGAAATTGCATCGGGATTAAATACAAAAGGCACAATGCCGACTTAAGTACAAGAAGATTGACTCTTCCTACTGTCTATGGTTTAACCATTCCTGTGACACTAGTTATAGATTCCGATGCTTCACTTCAGGTTTACTGTATCCCTCTGACCCTCTTATTGACGATGAAACACAGAAATTGCATCGGAATTAAATACAACAGCCACAGTGCCGACTCATATACAAGATGAGTTGCTCTTCTTACTCTCTATGTTTTGAACCTTTCCTGTGAGACCGGTTTTAGATTCCGGTGCATCACTTCAGTTTTGCTGTAACCCTTGGACCTTCTTATTGACGACGAAACACAGAAATTTCATCGGAATTAAATAGAAGAGGCACAATGCCGACTTAAGTACAAGGTGACTGACTCTTCCGACTGTCTATGTTTTGAACCATTCCTGTGACTCTAGTTATCAATTCCGATGCTTCACTTCAGGTTTACTGTAACCCTCTGACCTTCTTATTGACGATGAAACACAGAAGTTGCATCGAAAATAAAAACAGTAGGCACAATGCCGACTTAAGTACAAGAAGACTGACTCTTCTTACTGACTATGATTTGAACATTTCCTGTGAGACCAGATTTAGATTCCGATGCTTCACTATATGTTTACTGTATCCATTGAACCTTCTTGTTGACGATGAAACACAGTAATGGCGTCGGAATTAAATACAAAAGGCACTATGCGGACTCATGTACAAGGAGACTGACTCTTCTTACTGTCTATGTTTTGAACCTTTCCTGTGACACTAGATATAGATTCCGATGCTTCACTTCAGGTTTACTGTATCCCTTGGACCTTCCTATTGACGACGAAACACAGAAATTGCATCGGAATTAAATAGAAAATACGCAATGCCGACTTAAGAACAAGAACATTGACTCTTCCTACTGTCTATGTTTTGAGCCATTCCTGTGACACTAGTTAAAGATTCCGATGCTTCACTTCAGGTTTACTATATCCCTCTGACATTCTTATTGACGATGAAACACAGAAATTGCATCGGAATCAAATACAAACGGCACAATTCCGACTTAAGTACAAGAAGACTGACTCTTCTTGCTGACTGTGGTGTGAACATTTCCTGTAGGACCAGATTTAGATTCCGATGCTTCACCATATGTTTACTGTATCCCTTGGACCTTCTTATCGACGATGAAACACAGAAATTTTATCGGAATTAAATACATAAGGCACAATGCCGACTTAAGTACAAGAAGACTGACTCTTCCAACTGTCTCTGTTTTGAACCATTCCTGTGACACTAGTTATAGATTCCGATGCATCACTTCTGGTTTACTGAATCCCTTGGACCTTCTTATCGACGATGAAACACAGAAATTGCATCGGTATTAAATACAAAAGGCACAATGCCGACTTAAGTACTAGAAGACTGACTCTTCTTGCTGTGTATGTTTGGAACCATTCCTGTGACACTAGTTATAGATTCCGATGCTTCATTTCAGGGTTACTGTATCCCTCTGACCTTCTTATTGACGACGAAACACAGAAATTGCATCGGAATTAAATAGAAAAGGCACAATGCCGACTTAAGTAGAAGAAGACTGACTCCTCCGACTGTCTATGTTTTGAACCATTCCTGTAACTCTAGTTATAGATTCCGATGCTTCACTTCAGGTTTACTGTAACCCTCTGACCTTCTTATTGACGATGAAACACAGGAATTGCATCGAAATTAAATACAATAGGCACAATGCCGACTTAAGTACAAGAAGACTGACTCTTCTTAGTATCTATGTTTTGAACCTTTTCTGTGACACTAGTTATAGATTCCGATGCTGCACTTCAGGTTTACTGTATCCCTTGGACCTTCTTATTGACGACGAAACACAGAAATTGCATCGGAAATAAAGAGAAAAGGCACAATGCCGACTTAAGTACAAGAAGACTGACTCTTCGGTTTCTGTGTTTTGAACCATTCCTGTGACACTAGATATAGATTCCGATGCTTCACTTCAGGTTTACTGTAGCCCTCTGACACTTATTGGCGATGAAACACAGAAATTGCATCGGAAATAAATACAAAAGGCACAATGCCAACTTAAGTATAAGAAGACTGACTCTTCTTGCTGTCTATGATTTGAACCATTCCTGTGACACTAGTTATAGATTCCGAAACTTCACTTCAGGTTTACTGTATCCTTTGGACCTTCTTATTGACGATGAAACACTGAATTTGCATCGGAATTAAATACAAGAGCCACAATGCCGACTCAAATACAAGATGACTATCTCTTCTTACTCTCTATGTTTTGAACCTTTCCTGTGAGACCGGTTTTAGATTCCGATGCTTCACTTCAGGTTTACTGTATCCCTTGGACCTTCTTATTGACGACGAATCACAGAAATTGCATCGGAATTAAATAGAAAAGGCACAATGCCGACTTAAGTACAAGTAGACTAACTCTTCTTACTGACTATGATTTGAACATTTCCTGTGAGACCAGTTTTAGATTCCGATGCTTCACTATATGTTTACTGCATCCCTTGGACCTTACTGTTGACGATGAAACACAGAAATTGCAACGGAATTAAATACAAAAGGCACAATGCCGACTCATATTCAGGATGACTGCCCGTTCTTACTCTCTATGTTTTGAACCTTTCTTGTGAGGCCGGTTTTAGATTCCGATGCTTCACTTCAGGTTAACTGTATCTCTTGGACCTTCTTATTGACGACGAAACACAGAAATTGCATCGGAATAAAAATAGAAAAGGCACAAACCCGACTTAAGTACAAGAAGACTGACTCTTCTTACTGACTATGGTGTCAACATTTCCTGTAGGACCAGATTTAGATTTCGATGCTTCACCATATGTTTAGTGTGTCCCTTGGACCTTCTTATTGACGATGAAACACAGAAATTGCATCGGAATTAAATACAAAAGGCACAATGCCGACTTAAGTACAAGAAGACTGACTCTTCTTAGTGTCTATGTTTTGAACATTTTCTGTGACACTAGTTATAGATTCCGATGCTGCACTTCATGGTTACTGTAACCCTCTGACCTTCTTATTGACGATGAAACACAGGAATTGCATTGAAATTAAATACAATAGGCACAATGCCGACTTAAGTACAAGATGACTATCTCTTATTACTCTCTATGTTTTGAACCTTTCCTGTGAGACCGGTTTTAGATTCCGATGCTTCACTTCAGGTTTACTGTATCCCTTGGACCTTCTTATTGACGATGAAACACAGAAATTGCATCGGAATTAAATACAAAAGGCACAATGCCGACTTAAGTACAAGTAGACTGACTCTTCTTGCTGTGTATGTTTGGATCCATTCCTGTGACACTAGTTATAGATTCCGATGCATCACTTGTGGTTTACTGAATCCCTTGGACCTTCTTATTGACGATGAAACACAGAAATTGCATCGGAATTAAATACAAAAGGCACAATGCCGACTTAAGTACAAGAAAACTGACTCTTCTTGCTGTGTATGTTTGGATCCATTCCTGTGACACTAGTTATAGATTCCGATGCTTCACTTCATGGTTACTGTATCCCTCTGACCTTCTTATTGACGACGAAACACGGAAATAGCATGGAATTAAATAGAAAAGGCACAATGCCGACTTAAGTACAAGAAGACTGACTCCTCCGACTGTCTATGTTTTGAACCATTCCTGTAACTCTAGTTATAGATTCCGATGCTTCACTTCCGGTTTACTGTAACCCTCTGACCTTCTTATTGACGATGAAACACAGGAATTGCATTGAAATTAAATACAATAGGCACAATGCCGACTTAAGTACAAGAAGACTGACTCTTCTTAGTGTCTATGTTTTGAACATTTTCTGTGACACTAGTTATAGATTCCGATGCTGCACTTCAGGTTTACTGTATCCCTCGGACCTTCTTATTGACGACGAAACACAGAAATTGCATCGGAAATAAATAGAAAAGGCACAATGCCAACTTAAGTACAAGAAGACTGACTCTTCGGTTTCTATGTTTTGAACCATTCCTGTGACACTAGATATAGATTCCGATGCTTCACTTCAGGTTTACTGAATCCCTCTGACACTTATTGAGGATGAAACACAGAAATTGCATCGGAATTAAATACAAAAGGCACAATGCCAACTTAAGTATAAGAAGACTGACTCTTCTTGCTGTCTATGATTTGAACCATTCCTGTGACACTAGTTATAGATTCCGAAACTTCACTTCAGGATTACTGTATCCTTTGGACCTTCTTATTGAAGATGAAACACAGATTTTGCATCGGAAATAAATACAAGAGGCACAATGCCGACTTAAGTACAAGAAGACTGACTCTTCTTACTGTCTATGTTATGAGCAGATCCTGTGACACTAGTTATAGATTCCGAAGTTTCACTTCAGGTTTACTGTATCCCTTGGACCTTCTTATCGACGAAGAAACACAGAAATAGCATCGGAATTAAATACAAAAGGCACAATGCCGACTTAAGTACAAGAAGACTGACTCTTCTTACTGTCTATGTTTTGAACCGCTCCTGTGACACTAGTTATTTATTCCGATGCTTCACTTCACGTTTACTGCATCCCTTGGACCTTCTTATTGATGACGAAACACAAAAATTGCATTGGGATTAAATACAAAAGGCACAATGCCGACTTAAGTACAAGAAGACTGACTCTTCCTACTGTCTATGTTTTGAACCTTTCCTGTGACACTAGTTATAGATTCCGATGCTTCACTTCAGGTTTACTGTATCCCTCTGACATTCATATTGACGACGAAACACAGAAATTGCATCGGCATTAAATCGAAAAGGCACAATGCCGACATAAGTACAAAAGGGCTGACTCTTCTTACTGACTATGATTTGAACATTTCCTGTGAGACCAGATTTAGATTCCGATGCTTCACTATATGTTTACTGTATCCCTTGGACCTTCCTGTTGACGACGAAACACAGAAATTGCATCGAGATTAAGTACAATAGGCACAATGCCGACATAAGTACAAGAAGACTGACTCTTCTTAGTGTCTATGTTTTGAACCTTTTCTGTGACACTAGTTATAGATTCCGATGCTGCACTTCAGGTTTACTGTATCCCTTGGACCTTCGTATTGACGACGAAACACAGAAATTGCATCGGAAATAAATAGAAAAGGCACAATGCCGACTTAAGTACAAGAAGACTGACTCTTCGGTTTCTATGTTTTGAACCATTCCTGTGACACTAGATATAGATTCCGATGCTTCACTTCAGGTTTACTGAATCCCTCTGACACTTATTGACGATGAAACACAGAAATTGCATCGGAATTAAATACAAAAGGCACAATGCCAACTTAAGTATAAGAAGACTGACTCTTCTTGCTGTCTATGATTTGAACCATTCCTGTGACACTAGTTATAGATTCCGTAACTTCACTTCAGGTTTACTGTATCCTTTGGACCTTCTTATTGACGATGAAACACTGAATTTGCATCGGAATTGAATAGAAAATTCACATTGCCGACTTAAGTACTGTCTATGTATTAACCATTCCTGTGACACTAGTTATAGATTCCGATGCTTTACTTCAGGTTTACTGTACCCCTCTGACCTTCTTATTGACGATGAAACACAGAAATTGCATCGGAATTAAATACAAGAGCCACAATGCCGACTCAAATACAAGATGACTATCTCCTCTTACTCTATATGTTTTGAACCTTTCCTGTGAGACCGGTTTTAGATTCCGATGCTTCACTTCAGGTTTACTGTATCCCTTGGACCTTCTTATTGACGACGAATCACAGAAATTGCGTCGGAATTAAATAGAAAAGGCACAATGCCGACATATGTACAAGTAGACTAACTCTTCTTACTGACTATGATTTGAACATTTCCTGTGAGACCATTTTTAGATTCCGATGCTTCACTATATGTTTACTGCATCCCTTGGACCTTCCTGTTGACGATGAAACACAGAAATTGCATCGGAATAAAAATAGAAAAGGCACAATCCCGACTTAAGTGCAAGAAGACTGACTCTTCTTACTGACTATGGTGTGAACATTTCCTGTAGGACCAGATTTAGATTCCGATGCTTCACCATATGTTTACTGTGTCCCTTGGACCTTCTTATTGACGATAAAACACAGAAATTGCGTCGGAATTAAATACAAAGGGCACAATGCCGACTTAAGTACAAGAAGACTGACTCTTCCAACTGTCTATGTTTTGAACCATTCCTGTGACACTAGTTATAGATTCCGATGCATCACTTCTCGTTTACTGAATCCCTTGGACCTTCTTATTGACGATGAAACACAGAAATTGCATCGGAATTAAATACAAAAGGCACAATGCCGACTTAAGTACAAGAAAACTGACTCTTCTTGCTGTGTATGTTTGGAACCATTCCTGTGACACTAGTTAAAGATTCCGATGCTTCACTTCAGGGTTACTGTATCCCTCGGACCTTCTTATTGACGACGAAACACAGAAATAGCACCGGAATTAAATAGAAAAGGCACAATGCCGACTTAAGTACAAGAAGACTGACTCCTCCGACTGTGTATGTTTTGAACCATTCCTGTAACTCTAGTTATAGATTCCGATGCTTCACTTCAGGTTTACTGTAACCCTCTGACCTTCTTATTGACGATGAAACACAGGAAATGCATCGAAATTAAATTCAATAGGCACAATGCCGACTTAAGTACAAGAAGACTGACTCTTCTTAGTGTCTATGTTTTGAACCTTTTCTGTGACACTAGTTATAGATTCCGATGCTGCACTTCAGGTTTACTGTATCCCTCGGACCTTCTTATTGAGGACGAAACACAGAAATTGCAACGGAAATAAATAGAAAAGGCACAATGCCGACTTAAGTACAAGAAGACTGACTCTTCGGTTTCTACGTTTTGAACCATTCCTGTGACACTAGTTATAGATTCCGAAACTTCACTTCAGTTTTACTGTATCCTTTGGACCTTCTTATTCACGATGAAACACTGATTTTGCATCGGAATTGAATAGAAAAGGCACATTGCCGACTTAAGTACTGTCTATGTATTAACCATTCCTGTGACACTAGTTATAGATTCCGATGCTTTACTTCAGGTTTACTGTATCCCTCTGACCTTCTTATTGACGATGAAACACAGAAATTGCATCGGAATTAAATACAAGAGCCACAATGCCGACTCAAATACAAGATGACTATCTCTTCTTACTCTCTATGTTTTGAACCTTTCCTGTGAGACCGATTTTAGATTCCAACGCTTCACTTCAGGTTTACTGTATCCCTTGGAGCTTCTTATTGACGACGAATCACAGAAATTGCGTCGGAATTAAATAGAAAGGGCACAATGCCGACATAAGTACAAGTAGACTAACTCTTCTTACTGACTATGATTTGAACATTTCCTGTGAGACCAGTTTTAGATTCCGATGCTTCACTATATGTATCCTGCATCCCTTGGACCTTCCTGTTGACGATGAAACACAGAAATTGCAACGGAATTAAATACAAAAGGCACAATGCCGACTCAAATTCAGGATGACTGCCCGTTCTTACTCTCTATGTTTTGAACCTTTCTTGTGAGGCCGGTTTTAGATTCCGATGCTTCACTTCAGGTTTACTGTATCCCTTGGACCTTCTTATTGACGATGAAACACAGAAATTGCATCGGAATAAAAATAGAAAAGGCACAAAGCCGACTTAAGTATAAGAAGACTGACTCTTCATACTGACTACGTTTTGAACATTTCCTGTGAGATCAGGTTTAGATTCCGCTGCTTCACTATATGTTTACTGTATCCCATGGACCTTCTTATTGACGATGAAACACAGGAATTGCATCGAAATGAAATACAATAGGCACAATGCCGACTTAAGTACAAGAAGACTGACTCTTCTTAGTGTCTATGTTTTGAACCTTTTCTGTGACACTAGTTATAGATTCCGATGCTGCACTTCAGGTTTACTGTATCCCTCGGACCTTCTTATTGACGACGAAACACAGAAATTGCATCGGAAATAAATAGAAAAGGCACAATGCCGACTTAAGTATAAGAAGACTGACTCTTCTTGCTGTCTATGATTTGAACCATTCCTGTGACACTAGTTATAGATTCCGAAACTTCACTTCAGGATTACTGTATCCTTTGGACCTTCTTATTGAAGATGAAACACAGATTTTGCATCGGAATTAAATACAAAAGGCACAATGCCGACTTAAGTACAAGAAGACTGACTCTTCTTACTGTCTATGTTATGAGCAGATCCTGTGACACTAGTTATAGATTCCGAAGCTTCACTTCAGGTTTACTGTATCCCTTGGACCTTCTTATCGACGAAGAAACACAGAAATAGCATCGGAATTAAATACAAAAGGCACAATGCCGACTTAAGTACAAGAAGACTGACTCTTCTTACTGTCTATGTTTTGAACCGCTCCTGTGACACTAGTTATAGATTCCGATGCTTCACTTCACGTTTACTGCATCCCTTGGACCTTCTTATTGATGACGAAACACAAAAATTGCATTGGGATTAAATACAAAAGGCACAATGCCGACTTAAGTACAAGAAGACTGACTCTTCCTACTGTCTATATTTTGAACCTTTCCCGTGACACTAGTTATGGATTCCGATGCTTCACTTCAGGTTTACTGTATCCCTCTGACATTCATATTGACGACGAAACACAGAAATTGCATCTTCATTAAATGGAAAAGGCACAATACCGACATAAGTACAAGAAGACTGACTCTTCTTACTGACTATGATTTGAACATTTCCTGTGAGACCAGATTTAGATTCCGATGCTTCACTATATGTTTACTGTATCCCTTGGACCTTCTTGTTGACGATGAAACACAGAAATTGCATCGGAATTAAATACAAATGCACAGTGCCGACTTAAGTACAAGAAGACTGACCCTCCGTGCTGTGTATGTTTTGAACCATTCCTGTGACACTAGTTATAGATTCCGATGCTTCACTTCCGGTTTACTGTATCCCTCTGACCTTCTTATTGACGATGAAACACAGTAATTGCGTGGGAATTAAATACAAAAGGCACAATGCCGACTCATGTACAAGGAGACTTACTCTTCTTACTGTCTATGTTTTGAACCTTTCCTGTTACACTAGATATAGATTCCGATGCTTCACTTCAGGTTTACTGTATCCCTTGGACCTTCTTATTGACGACGAAACACAGAAATTGCATCGGAATTAAATAGAAAATACACAATGCCGACTTAAGAACAAGAACATTGACTCTTCCTACTGTCTATGTTTTGAGCCATTCCTGTGACACTAGTTACAGATTCCGATGCTTCACGTCAGGTTTACTATGTCCCTCTGACATTCTTATTGACGATGAAACACAGAAATTGCATCGGAATCAAATACAAACGGCACAATTCCGACTTAAGTACAAGAAGATTGACTCTTCTTACTGACTATGGTGTGAACAATTCCTGTAGGACCAGATTTAGATTCCGATGCTTCACCTTATGTTTACTGTATCCCTTGGACCTTCTTATTGACGATGAAACACAGAAATTGCATCGGAATTAAATACAAAAGGCACAATGCCGACTTAAGTACAAGAAGACTGACTCTTCCAACTGTCTATGTTTTGAACCATTCCTGTGACACTAGTTATAGATTCCGATGCATCACTTCTGGTTTACTGAATCCCTTGGACCTTATTGACGATGAAACACAGAAATTGCATCGGAATTAAATACAAAAGGCACAATGCCGACTTAAGTACAAGAAGACTGACTCTTCTTGCTGTGTATGTTTGAATCATTCCTGTGACACTAGTTATAGATTCCGATGCTTCACTTCAGGGTTACTGTATCCCTCTGACCTTCTTATTGACGACGAAACACAGAAATTGCATCGGAATTAAATAGAAAAGGCACAATGCCGACTTAAGTACAAGAAGACTGACTCCTCCGACTGTCTATGTTTTGAACCATTCCTGTAACTCTAGTTATAGATTCCGATGCTTCACTTCAGGTTTACTGTAACCCTCTGACCTTCTTATTGACGATGAAACACCGCAATTGCATCGAAATTAAATACAATAGGCACAATGCCGACTTAAGTACAAGAAGACTGACTCTTCTTAGTGTCTATGTTTTGAACCTTTTCTGTGACACTAGTTATAGATTCCGATGCTGCACGTCAGGTTTACTGTATCCCTTGGACCTTCTTATTGACGCCGAAACACAGAAATTGCATCGGAAATAAATAGAAAAGGCACAATGCCGACTTAAGTACAAGAAGACTGACTCTTCGGTTTCTATGTTTTGAACCATTCCTGTGACACTAGATATAGATTCCGATGCTTCACTTCAGGTTTACTGAATCGCTCTGACACTTATTGACGATGAAACACAGAAATTGCATCGGAATTAAATACAAAAGGCACAATGCCGACTTAAGTACAAGAAGACTGACTCTTCCAACTGTCTATGTTTTGAACCATTCCTGTGACACTAGTTATAGATTCCGATGCATCACTTCTCGTTTACTAAATCCCTTGGACCTTCTTATTGACGATGAAACACAGAAATTGCATCGGAATTAAATACAAAAGGCACAATGCCGACTAAAGTACAAGAAAACTGACTCTTCTTGCTGTGTATGTTTGGAACCATTCCTGTGACACTAGTTATAGATTCCGATGCTTCACTCCAGGGTTACTGTATCCCTCTGACCTTCTTATTGACGACGAAACACAGAAATAGCATCGGAATTAAATAGAAAAGGCACAATGCCGACTTAAGTACAAGAAGACTGACTCCTCCGACTGTGTATGTTTTGAACCATTCCTGTAACTCTAGTTATAGATTCCGATGCTTCACTTCAGGTTTACTGTAACCCTCTGACCTTCTTATTGACGATGAAACACAGGAATTGCATCGAAATTAAATTCAGTAGGCACAATGCCGACTTAAGTACAAGAAGACTGACTCTTCTTAGTGTCTATGTTTTGAACCTTTTCTGTGACACTAGTTATAGATTCCGATGCTGCACTTCAGGTTTACTGTATCCCTCGGACCTTCTTATTGACGACGAAACACAGAAATTGCATCGGAAATAAATAGGAAAGGCACATTGCCGACTTAAGTACAAGAAGACTGACCCTTCGGTTTCTATGTTTTGAACCATTCCTGTGACACTAGTTATAGATTCCGAAACTTCACTTCAGTTTTACTGTATCCTTTGGACCTTCTTATTCACGATGAAACACTGATTTTGCATCGGAATTGAATAGAAAAGGCACATTGCCGACTTAAGTACTGTCTATGTATTAACCATTCCTGTGACACTAGTTATAGATTCCGATGCTTTACTGCAGGTTTACTGTATCCCTCTGACTTTCTTATTGACGATGAACACAGAAATTGCATCGGAATTGAATACAAGAGCCACAATGCCGACTCAAATACAAGATGACTATCTCTTCTTACTCTCTATGTTTTGAACCTTTCCTGTGAGACCGATTTTAGATTCCAACGCTTCACTTCAGGTTTACTGTATCCCTTGGAGCTTCTTATTGACGACGAATCACAGAAATTGCGTCGGAATTAAATAGAAAGGGCACAATGCCGACATAAGTACAAGTAGACTAACTCTTCTTACTGACTATGATTTGAACATTTCCTGTGAGACCAGTTTTAGATTCCGATGCTTTACTATATGTATACTGCATCCCTTGGACCTTCCTGTTGACGATGAAACACAGAAATTGCAACGGAATTAAATACAAAAGGCACAATGCCGACTCAAATTCAGGATGACTGCCCGTTCTTACTCTCTAAGTTTTGAACCTTTCTTGTGAGGCCGGTTTTAGATTCCGATGCTTCACTTCAGGTTTACTGTATCCCTTGGACCTTCTTATTGACGATGAAACACAGAAATTGCATCGGAATAAAAATAGAAAAGGCACAAAGCCGACTTAAGTATAAGAAGACTGACTCTTCATACTGACTACGTTTTGAACATTTCCTGTGAGACCAGTTTTAGATTCCGCTGCTTCACTATATGTTTACTGTATCCCTTGGACCTTCTTATTGACGATGAAACACAGGAATTGCATCGAAATGAAATACAATAGGCACAATGGCGACTTAAGTACAAGAAGACTGACTCTTCTTAGTGTCTATGTTTTGAACCTTTTCTGTGACACTAGTTATAGATTCCGATGCTGCACTTCAGGTTTACTGTATCCCTCGGACCTTCTTATTGACGACGAAACACAGAAATTGCATCGGAAATAAATAGAAAAGGCACAATGCCGACGTAAGTATAAGAAGACTGACTCTTCTTGCTGTCTATGATTTGAACCATTCCTGTAACACTAGTTATAGATTCCGAAACTTCACTTCAGGATTACTGTATCCTTTGGACCTTCTTATTGAAGATGAAACACAGATTTTGCATCGGAATTAAATACAAAAGGCACAATGCCGACTTAAGTACAAGAAGACTGACTCTTCTTACTGTCTATGTTATGAGCAGATCCTGTGACACTAGTTATAGATTCCGAAACTTCACTTCAGGTTTACTGTATCCCTTGGACCTTCTTATCGACGAAGAAACACAGAAATAGCATCGGAATTAAATACAAAAGGCACAATGCCGACTTAAGTACAAGAAGACTGACTCTTCTTACTGTCTATGTTTTGAACCGCTCCTGTGACACTAGTTATAGATTCCGATGCTTCACTTCAGGTTTACTGCATCCCTTGGACTTTCTTATTGATGACGAAACACAAAAATTGCATTGGGATTAAATACAAAAGGCACAATGCCGACTTAAGTACAAGAAGACTGACTCTTCCTACTGTCTATGGTTTGAACCTTTCCCGTGACACTAGTTATAGATTCCGATGCTTCACTTCAGGTTTACTGTATCCCTCTGACATTCATATTGACGACGAAACACAGAAATTGCATCGGAATTAAATAGAAAATACACAATGCCGACTTAAGAACAAGAACATAGACTCTTCCTACTGTCTATGTTTTGAGCCATTCCTGTGACACTAGTTACAGATTCCGATGCTTCACGTCAGGTTTACTATATCCCTCTGACATTCTTATTGACGATGAAACACAGAAATTGCATCGGAATCAAATACAAACGGCACAATTCCGACTTAAGTACAAGAAGATTGACTCTTCTTACTGACTATGGTGTGAACAATTCCTGTAGGACCAGATTTAGATTCCGATGCTTCACCATATGTTTACTGTATCCCTTGGACCTTCTTATTGACGATGAAACACAGAAATTGCATCGGAATTAAATACAAAAGGCACAATGCCGACTTAAGTACAAGAAGACTGACTCTTCTTGCTGTGTATGTTTGAATCATTCCTGTGACACTAGTTATAGATTCCGATGCTTCACTTCAGGGTTACTGTATCCCTCTGACCTTCTTATTGACGACGAAACACAGAAATTGCATCGGAATTAAATAGAAAAGGCACAATGCCGACTTAAGTACAAGAAGACTGACTCCTCCGACTGTCTATGTTTTGAACCATTCCTGTAACTCTAGTTATAGATTCCGATGCTTCACTTCAGGTTTACTGTAACCCTCTGATCTTCTTATTGACGATGAAACACCGGAATTGCATCGAAATTAAATACAATAGGCACAATGCCGACTTAAGTACAAGAAGACTGACTCTTCTAAGTGTCTATGTTTTGAACCTTTTCTGTGACACTAGTTATAGATTCCGATGCTGCACTTCAGGTTTACTGTATCCCTTGGACCTTCTTATTGACGCCGAAACACAGAAATTGCATCGGAAATAAATAGAAAAGGCACAATGCCGACTGAAGTACAAGAAGACTGACTCTTCGGTTTCTATGTTTTGAACCATTCCTGTGACACTAGATATAGATTCCGATGCTTCACTTCAGGTTTACTGAATCGCTCTGACACTTATTGACGATGAAACACAGAAATTGCATCGGAATTAAATACAAAAGGCACAATGCCGACTTAAGTACAAGAAGACTGACTCTTCCAACTGTCTATGTTTTGAACCATTCCTCTGACACTAGTTATAGATTCCGATGCATCACTTCTGGTTTACTGAATCCCTTGGACCTTCTTATTGACGATGAAACACAGATATTGCATCGGAATTAAACACAAAATGCACAATGCCGACTTAGGTACAAGAAAACTGACTCTTCTTGCTGTGTATGTTTGGAACCATTCCTGTGACACTAGTTATAGATTCCGATGCTTCACTTCAGGGTTACTGTATCCCTCTGACCTTCTTATTGACGACGAAACACAGAAATAGCATCGGAATTAAATAGAAAAGGCACAATGCCGACTTAAGTACAAGAAGACTGACTCCTCCGACTGTCTATGTTTTGAACCATTCCTGTAACTCTAGTTATAGATTCCGATGCTTCACTTCACGTTTACTGTAACCCTCTGACCTTCTTATTGACGATGAAACACAGGAATTGCATCGGAATTAAATACAAAAGGCACAATGCCGACTTAAGTACAAGATGACCGACTCTTCTTGCTGTGTATGTTTTGAACCATTCCTGTGACACTAGTTATAGATTTCGATGCTTCACTTCAGGTTTACTGTATCCTTTGAACCTTCTTATTGACGATGAAACACAGAATTTGCATCGGAATTAAATACAAAAGGCACAATGCAGACTTAGGTACAAGAAGACAGCCTCTTCTTACTGTCTATGTTTTGAGCAATTCCTGTGACACTAGTTATAGATTGCGATGCTTCACTTCGGGTTTACTGTATCCCTTGGACCTTCTTAACGACGATGAAACACAGAAATTGCATCCGAATTAAATACAAAAGGCACAATGCCGACTTAAGTACAAGATGACCGACTCTTCTTGCGGTGTATGTTTTGAACCATTCCTGTGACACTAGTTATAGATTCCGATGCTTCGCTTCAGGTTTACTGTATCCTTTGGACATTCTTATTGACGATGAAACACAGAATTTGCATCGGGATTAAATACAAAAGGCACAATGCCGACTTAAGTACAAGAAGACTGTCTCTTCCTACTGTCTATGGTTTAACCATTCCTGTGACAATAGTTATAGATTCCGATGCTTCACTTCAGGTTTACTGTATCCCTCTGACCCTCTTATTGACGATGAAACACAGAAATTGCATCGGAATTAAATACAACAGCCACAATGCCGACTCAAATACAAGTTGAGTGGCTTTTCTTACTCTCTCTGTTTTGAACCTTTCCTGTGAGACCGGTTTTAGATTCCGGTGCTTCACTTCAGTTTTGCTGTATCCCTTGGACCTTCTTATTGACGACGAAACACAGAAATTGCATCGGAATTAAATAGAAAAGCCACAATGCCGACATAAGTACAAGAAGACTGACTCTTCTTACTGACTAGGTTTGAACATTTCCTGTGAGACCAGTTTTTGATTCCGATGCTTCACTATATGTTTACTGTATCCCTTGGACCTTCTTGTTGACGATGAAACACAGAAATTGCATCGGAATTAAATACAAAAGGCATTATGCCGACTCAAGTACAAAAAGACTGACTCTTCTTGCTGTGTATGTTTTGAACCAATCCTGTGACACAAGTTATAGATTCCGATGCTTAACTTCAGGTTTACTGTATCCTTCTGACCTTTTTATTGACGATGAAACACAGTAATTGCATCGGAATTAAATACAAAACGCACAATGCCGACTCATGTCCAAGAAGACTGACTCTTCTTACTGTCTATTTTTTGAACCTTTCCTGTGACACTAGATATAGATTCCGATGCTTCACTATATGTTTACTGTATCCCTTGGACCTTCTTAATGACAACGAAACACAGAAATTGCATCGGAATTAAATAGAAAAGGCACATTGCCGACTTAGGTACAAGAAGACTGACTCTTGTTGGTGACTATGTTTTGAACATTTCGTGTGAGTGCAGTTTTAGATTCCGATGCTTCACTATAAGTTTACTGTATCCCTTGGACCTTCTTATTGACAACGAAACACAGAAATTGCATCGGAATTAAACAGAAAAGGCACAATGCCGACTTAAATTCAAGAAGACTGACTCTTCTTATTGTCTATGTTTTGAACCATTCCTGTGACACTAGTTATAGAATCCGACGCTTCACTACAGGTTTACTGTATCCCTCTGACCTTCTTAGTGACGACGAAACACAGAAATTGCATCGGACTTTAATACAAAAGGCACAATGCCGGCTTAAGTACAAGATGACTGACTCTTCTTATTGTCTGTGTTTTGAAGCATTCCTGTGACACTAGTTATAGAATCCGATGCTTCACTTCTGGTTTACTGTATCACTCTGACCTTCTTAGTGACGACGAAACACAGAAATTGCATCGGAATTAAATAGAAAAGGCACCACGCCGAATTAAGTACAAGAAGACTGACTCTTCCTACTGTCTATGTTTTGAACCATTCCTGTGACACTAGTTATAGATTCCGATGCTTCACTTCAGGTTTACTGTATCCCTCTGACCTTCTTATTGACGATGAAACACAGAAATAGCATCGGAATTAAATACAAAAGGCACAATGCCGACTTAAGTACAAGAAGACTGACTCTTATTACTGTCTATGTTTGAACCTTTGCTGCGACACTAGTTATAGATTACGATGCTTTACTTCAGGTTTACTGTATCTCTTGGACATTCGTATTGACGACGAAACACGGTAATTGCATCGGAATTAAATAGAAAAGGCACAATGCCGACTTAGGTACAAGAAGACTGATTCTTCCTACTGTCTATGTTTTGAACCATTCCTGTGACATTAGTTATAGGTTCCGATGCTTCACTTCAGGTTTACTGTACCCCTCTGACATTCTTATTGACGATGAAACACAGAAATTGCATCGGAATTAAATAGAAAAGGCACAATGCCGACTTAAGTACAAGAAGACCGACTCTTCTTACTGTCTATGTTTTGAACCATTCCTGTGACACTAGTTACAGATTCCAATGCTTCACTTCAGATTTACTGTATCCCTCGGACCTTCTTATTGGCGACGAAACACAGAAATTGCATTGGAATTAAACAGAAAAGGCACAATGCTGACTTAAGTTCAAGAAGACTAACTCTTCCTACACTCTATGTTTTGAACCAATCCTGTGACACTAGTTATAGATTCCGATGCGTCACTTCAGGTTTACTGTTTCCCTTGGACCTTCTTATTGATGACGAAACACAGAAATTGCATCGGAATTAAATAGAAAAGGCATAATGCCGATTTAAGTACAAGAAGACTGAATCTTATTGCTTACTGTGTTTTGAACCATTCCTGTGACACTAGTTATATATTCCTATGCTTCACTTCAGGTTTGCTGTATCACTGGGCCCTTCTTATTGACGACGAAACACAGGAATTCCATCGGAATTAAATAGAAAAGGCACAATGCCAACTTAAGTACAAGAGGACAGACTCTTCTTACTGACTATGATTTGAACATTTCCTGTGACCCCAGTTTTAGATTCCGATGCTTCGCTATATGTTTACTGAATCCCTTGGACCTTCTTATTGACGACGAAACACAGAAATTGCATCGGATTTAAATAGAAGAGGCACAATGCCGACAAAAGTTCAAGATGACTGACTCTTCCTACTGCCTATGTTTTGAACCATTCCTTTGACCCTAGTTATAGATTCTGATGCTTCATTTCAGGTTTACTGTATCGCTTGGACCTTCTTATTGACGATGAAACATAGAAATTACACCGTAATTAAGTAGAAAAGGCACAATGCCGACTTAAGTACAAGAAGACTGACTGTTCTTACTGTCTATGTTTTGAACCTTTCCTGTGACACTAGTTATAGATTCCGATGCTTCACTTCAGGTTTACTGTATCCCTCTCACATTCTTATTGACGATGAAACACAGAAATTGCATCGGAATTAAATAGAAAAGGCACAATGCCCACTTAAGTACAAGAAGACTGACTCTTCTTACGGTCTATGTTTTGAACCATTGCTGTGACACTAGTTATATATTCCTATGCTCACTTCAGGTTTACTGTATCCCTCTGACCTTCTTATTGACGATGAAACACAGAAATTGCATCGGAATTAAATACAGAAGGCACAATGCCGACTTAAGTACAAGAAGACTGACTTTTCTTACTGTCTATGATTTGAACCATTCCTGTGACACTAGTTATAGATTCCGATGCTTCACTTCAGGTTTACTGTATCCCTCTGACCTTCTTATTGACGATGCAACACAGTAATTGCATCGGAATTAAATTGAAAAGGGCACAATGCCGACTTAAGTACAAGAAGACTGACTCTTCTTACTGTCTATGTTTTGAACCATTCCTGTGACATTAGTTATAGATTCCGATGCTTCACGTCAGGTTTACTGTATCCCTCTGACGTTCTTATTGACGATGAAACACAGAAATTGCATCGGAATTAAATACAACAGCCACAATGCCGACTCAAATAAAAGATGACTGGCTCTTCTTACTGTCTATGTTTTGAACCTTTCCTGTGAGACCGGTTTTAGATTCCGATGCTTCACTTCATGTTTACTGCATCCTTGGACCTTCTTATTGACGACGAAACACAGAAATTACATCGGAATTAAATGGAAAAGGCACAATGCCGACGTAAGTACAAGCAGACTGACTCTTCTTACTGACTATGATTTGAACATTTCCTGTGAGACCAGTTTTAGGTTCCGATGCTTCACTATATGTTTAGTGAATCCCTTGGACCTTCTTATTGACGACGAAACACAGAAATTGCATTGGAATTAAACAGAAAAGGCACAATGCCGACTTAAGTTCAAGAAGACAAACTCTTCCTACACTCTATGTTTTGAACCAATCCTGTGACACTAGTTATAGATTCCGATGCGTCACTTCAGGTTTACTGTATCCCTTGGACCTTCTTATTGATGACGAAACACAGAAATTGCATCGGAATTAAATAGAAAAGGCATAATGCCGACTTAAGTACAAGAAGACTGACTCTTATTACTTACTGTGTCTTGAACCATTCCTGTGACACTAGTTGTATATTCCTATGCTTCACTCCAGGTTTGCTGTATCACTGGGCCCTTCTTATTGACGACGAAACACAGAAATTGCATCGGAATTAAATAGAAAAGGCACAATGCCAACTTAAGTACAAGAGGACAGACTCTTCTTACTGACAATGTTTTGAACATATCCTGTGACACTAGTTATAGATTCCGATGCTTCACTATATGTTTACTGTATCCCTTGGACCTACTTATTGACGACGAAACACAGAAATTGCATCGGATTCAAATAGAAGAGGTACAATGCCGACTTAAGTACAAGAAGACTAACTCTTCTTACTGTCTATGTTTTGAACCTTTCCTGTGACACTGGTTATAGATTCCGATGCTTCACTTCAGGTTTACTGTACCCCTTGGACCTTCTTATTGACGACGAAACACAGAAATTGCATCGGAATTAAATAGAAACTGCACATTGCCGACTTAAGTACAAGATGACTGACTCTTCCCACTGTCTATGTTTAGAAACTTTTCCTGTGAGACCACTTTTAGGTTCCGATGCTTCACTATTTGTTTACTGTATCCCTTGGACCATCTTATTGACGACGAAACACAGATATTGCTTTGGAATTAAGTAGAAAAGGCACAATGCCGTCTTAAGTTCAAGAAGACTAACTCTTCCTACTCTCTATGTTTTGAACCATTCCTGTGACACTAGTTATAGATTCCGATGCTCCACTTCAGGTTTACTATATCCCTCTGACTGTCTTCTTTACGATGAAACACAGAAATAGCATCGGAATTAAATACAAAAGGCACAATGCTGACTTACGTACAAGAAGACTGACTCTTCCCACTATCTACGTTTAGAACCATTCCTGTGTCACTAGTCATAGATTCCGATGCTTCACTTCAGGTTTACTGTATCCCTCTCACATTCTTGTTGACGATGAAACACAGAAATTGCATCGGAATTAAATAGAAAAGGCACAATGCCGACTTACGTACAAGAAGACCGACTCTTCTTACTGTCTATGTTTTGAACCATTCCTGTGACACTAGTTATATATTCCTATGCTCACTTCAGGTTTACTGTATACCTCTGACCTTCTTATTGACGATGAAACACAGAAATTGCATCGGAATTAAATACAAAAGGCACAATGCCGACTTAAGTACAAGAAGACTGACTTTTCTTTCTGTCTATGTTTTGAACCATTCCTGTGACACTAGATTTAGATTCCGAAGCTTCAGTTCAGGTTTACTGTATCCTTCGGACCATCTTATTGACGGCGAAACACAGAAATTGCATCGGAATTAAATAGAAAAGGCACAATGCCGACTTAAGTACAAGAAGACTGACTTTTCCTACTGTCAATGTTTTGAGCCATTACTGTGACACTAGTTATAGATTCCGATGCTTCACTTCAGGTTTACTGTATCCCTTGGACCTTCTTATTGACGATGAAACACAGAAATTGCATCGGACTTTATTACAAAAGGCAAAATGCCGACTTAAGTACAAGAAGACTGACTCTTCTTACTGTCTATGTTTTGAACCTTTCCTGTGACACTAGTTATAGATTTCGTTGCTTCACTTCAGGTTTACTGTACCCCTTGGACCTTCTTATTGACGACGAAACACAGAAAATGCATCGGAATTAAATAGAAAACGCACAATGCCGACTTAAGTACAAGAAGACGGACTCTTCCTACTGTCTATGTTTTGAACCATTCCTGTGACACTAGTTATAGAATCCAATGCTTCACTTCAGGTTTACTGTACCCCCTGGACCTTCCTATTGACCACGAAACACAGAAATTGCATCGGAATTAAATAGAAAAGGCACAATGCCGACTATGGTACAAGAAGACTGACTCTTCTTACTGACTATGTTTTGAACAGTTCCTGTGAGACCAGTTTTAGTTTCCGATACTTCACTATATGTTTACTGAATCCCTTGGACCTTCTTATTGACAACGAAACACAGAAACTGCATCGGAATTAAATAGAAAAGGCACAATGCCGACATAAACTCAAGAAGACTAACTCTTCCTACTCTCTAAGTTTTGAACCAATCCTGTGACACTAGTTATAGATAACGATGAGTCACTTCATTTTTACTGTATCCTTTGGACGTTCTTATTGACGACGAAACACAGAAATTGCATCGGAATTAAATAGAAAAGGCACAATGCCGACTTAAGTACAAGAAGGCTGTCTCTTCTTACTGACTGTGTTCTGAACCATTCCTATGACACTAGTTATAGATTCCGTTGCTTCACTTTAGGTTTACTGTATCCCTCTGACCTTCTTATTGACGATGAAACACAGAAATTGCATCGGAATTAAATACAAAAGGCACAATGGCGACTTCAGTGCAAGAAGACTGACTCTTCTTACTGTCTATGTTATGAATCTTTCCTGTGACACTAGTTACATATTCCTATGCTTCACTTCAGGTTTACTGTATCCCTTGGACCTTCTCATAGACGACGAAACACAGATATTGCATCGGAATTAAATAGAAAAGGCAGAATGCCGACTTAAGTACAAGTAGACTGACTCTTCCTACTGTCTATGTTTTGAACCATCCTGTGACATTAGTTATAGATTCCTATGCTTCACTTCAGATTTGCTGTATCAATTGGACCTTCTCATTGACGACGAAACACAGAAATTGCATCGGAATGAAATAGAAAAGGCACAATGCAAACTTAAGTACAAGAAGACTGACTCTTCTTACTGACTATGTTTTGAACATTTCCTGTGAGACCAGTTTTAGATTCCGATGCTTCACTATATGTTTACTGTATCCCTTGGACCTGCTTATGGACGACGAAACACAGAAATTGCATCGGATTTAAACAGATGAGCCACAATGCCGACTTAAGTTCAAGAAGACTGACTGTTTCTACCGTCTATGTTTTGAACCATTCCTTTGACACTAGTTATAGATTCCGATGCTTCACTTCAGGTTTACTGTATCCCTCTGACCTTATTAGTGACGACGATACACAGAAATTGCATCGGAATTAAATAGAAAAGGTACAATGCCGACTTAAGTTCAAGGAGACTAACTCTTCCTACTCTCTATGTTTTGAACCAATCCTGTTACACTAGTTATAGATTCTGATGCGTCACTTCAATTTTACTGTATGAGTTGGACCTCCTTATTGACGACGAAACACATAAATCGCATCGGAATTAAATAGAAAAGGCACAATGCCGACTTAAGTACAAGAAAACTGACTCTTCTTACTGACTGTGTTTTGAACCATTCCTGTGACACTAGTTATAGATTCCGATGCTTCACTTTAGGTTTACTGTATCCCTCTGACCTTCTTATTGACGATGTAACACAGAAATTGCATCGGAATTAAATATAAAAGGCACAATGGCGACTTAAGTACAAGAAGACTGACTCTTCTTATAGTCTATGTTTTGTATCTTTCCTGTGACACTAGTTACATATTCCTATGCTTCACTTCAGGTTTGCTGTATCAATTGGACCTTCTCATTGACGACGAAACACAGAAAATGCATCGCAATGAAATAGAAAAGGCACAATGCAAACTTAAGTACAAGAAGACTGACTCTTCTTACTGACTATGTTTTGAACATTTCCTGTGAGACCAGTTTTAGATTCCGATGCATCACTATATGTTTACTGTATCCCTTGGACCTGCTTATGGACGACGAAACACAGAAATTGCATCGGATTTAAACAGAAGAGCCACAATGCCGACTTAAGTTCAGGAAGGCTGACTCTTTCTACCGTCTATGTTTTGAACCATTCCTTTGACACTAGTTATAGATACCGATGCTTCACTTCAGATTTACTGTATCCCTCTGACATTCTTGTTGACGATGAAACACAGACATTGCATGGGAATTAAATAGAAAAGGCACAATGCCGACTTAAGTACAAGAAGACTGACTCTTCTTACTGTCTATGTTTTGAACCATTCCTGTGACACTAGTTATAGATTCCGATGCTTCAGGTTTACTGCATCTCCTGGACCTTCTTGTTGACGACGAAACACAGAAATTGCATCGGAAATAAATAGACAAGGCACAATGCCGACTAAAGTTCAAGAAGACTAACTCTTCCTACTCTCTATGTTTTGAACCAATCCTGTGACACTAGTTATAGATTCCGATGCGTCACTTCAGTTTTACTGTATCCTTTGGACCTTCTTATTGACGACGAAACACAGAAATTGCAACGGATTTAATTAGAAGCGCCACAATGCCCGCTTAAATTCAAGAAGACTGAATCTTCCTACCGTCTATGTTTTGAACCATTCCTTTGACACTAGTTATAGATTCCGATGCTTCACTTCGGGTTTACTGTATCCATTGGACCTTCTTATTGACGACGAAACACAGGAATTGCATCGGAATTAAATAGAAAAGGCTCAATGCCGACTTAAGTACAATAAGACTGACTCTTCCTATTGTCTATGTTTTGAACCATTCCTGTGACACTAGTTACAGATTCCGATGCTTCACTTCAGGTTTACTGTATTCCTCTGACATTCATATTGACGATGAAACACAGAAATTGCATCGGAATTAAATACAAACCACACAATGCCGTATTAAGTACAAGAAGACTGACTCTTCTTACTGACTATGTTGTGAACATTTCCTGTGAGCCCAGTTTTTGAATCGGATGCTTCACAATATGTTTACTGTATCCCTTGGACCTTCTTATTGACGATGAAACACAGAAATTGCATCGGAATTAAATACGAAAGGCACAATGCCGACTTAAGTACAAGAATACTGACTCTTCCTACTGTCTATGTTTTACCAATTCCTGTGACACTAGTTATAGACTCCGATGCTTCACTTCAAGTTTACTGTAGCCCTCTGATCTTCTTATTGACGATGAAACACAGAAATTGCATCGGAATTAAATACAAAAATCACAATGCCGACTCAAATACAAGATGACTGGCACTTCTTACTCTCTATGTTTTGAGCCTTTCCTGTGAGACCGGTTTTAGAATCCGTTGCTTCACTTCGGGTTTACTGTATCCATTGGACCTTCGTATTGACAACGAAACACAGAAACTACATCGGAATTAAATAGAAAAGGCACATTGAAGACTTAAGTACAAGAAGACTGACTCTTCTTATTGACTATGTTTTGAACATTTCCTGTGAGACCAGTTTTAGATTCCGATGCATCACTATATGTTTACTGTATTCCTTGGACCTTCTTATCGACGATGAAACACAGAAATTGCATCGGAATTAAATACAAAAGGCACAAAGCCAACTTAAGTACAACAAGACTGACTCTTCTTATTGTCTATGTATTGAACCATTCCTGTGACACTAGTTATAGAATCCGATGCTTCACTTCAGGTTTACTGTATCCCTCTGACCTTCTTAGTGACGACGATACACAGATATTGCATCGGAATTAAATAGAAAAGGCACAATGCCGAATTAAGTAGAAGAAAACTGACTCTTCCCACTGTCTATGTTTTGAACCATTCCTGTGACACTAGTTATAGATTCCGATGCTTCACTTGAGGTTTACTGTATCCCTCTGACCTTCTTATTGACGATGAAACACAGATATTGCATCGGAGTTTAATACAAAAGGCACAATGCCGACTTAAGTACAAGAAGACTTACTCTCCTTAACGTCTATGTTTTGAAGGTTTCCTGTGACACTAGTTATAGATTCCGATGCTTCACTTCAGGTTTACTGTATCCCTTGGACCTTCTTATTGACGACGAAACACAGAAATTGCATCGGAATTAAATAGAAAAGACACAATGCCACTTAAGTGAAAGAAGACTGACTCTTCCTACTGTCTATGTTTTGAACCATTCCTGTGACACTAGTTATAGATTCCGATGCTTCACTTCGAGTTTACTGTATCCCTCTGACATTCTTATTGACGATGAAACACAGAAATTGCACGGGAATTAAATAGAAAAGGCACAATGCCGAGTTAAGTACAAGAAGACTGACTCTTCATACTGTCTATATCTTGAACCATTCCTGTTACACTAGTTATAGATTCCGATGCTTCAGGCTTACTGTATCCCCTGGACCTTCTTATTGACGACGAAACACAGAAATTGCATCGGAATTAAATAGAAAAGGTACAATGCCGACTTAAGTTCAAGAAGACTAACTCTTCCTACTCTCTATGTTTTGAACCAATCCTGTGACACTAGTTATAGATTCCGATGCGTCACTTCAATTTTACTGTATGCCTTGGACCTTCTTATTGACGACGAAACACATAAATCGCATCGGAATTAAATAGAAAAGGCACAATGCCGACTTAAGTACAAGAAGACTGACTCTTCTTACTGACTGTGTTTTGAACCATTCCTGTGACACTAGTTATAGATTCCGATGCTTCACTTTAGGGTTACTGTATCCCTCGGACCTTCTTATTGACGAAGTAACACAGAAATTGCATCGGAATTAAATACAAAAGGCACAATGCCGACTTAAGTACAAGAAGACTGACTCTTCTTACTGTCTATGTATGGAACCAATCCTGTGACACTAGTTATAGATTCCAATGCGTCACTTCAGGTTTACTGTATCCCTTGGACCTTCTTATTGACGACGAAACACAGAAATTGCAACGGATTTAAGTAGAAGAGCCACAATGCCCGCTTAAGTTCAAGAAGACTGACTCTTCCTACCGTCTATGTTTTGAACCATTCCTTTGACACTAGTTATAGATTCCGATGCTTCACTTCGGGTTTACTGTATCCATTGGACCTTCTTATTGACGACGAAACACAGAAATTGCATCGGAATTAAATATAAAAGGCACAATGCCGACTTAAGTTCAAGAAGACTAACTCTTCCTACTCTCTATGTTTTGAACCATTCCTGTCACACTAGTTATAGATTCCGATGTTTCACTTCAGGTTTACTGTATCCCTCTGACCGTCTGATTTGCGATGAAACACACAAATTGAATCGGAATTAAATACAAAAAGCACAATGCCGACTTAAGTACAAGATGACTGACTCTTCTTACTGTCTATGTTGTGAACCTTTCCTGTGACACTAGATATAGATTCCGATGCTTCAGTTCAGGTTTACTGTACCCCTTTTACCTTCGTATTGACGACGAAACACAGAAAGTGTATCGGAATTAATAGAAAAGGCACAATGCCGACATAAGTACAAGAAGACTGACTCTTCCTATTGTCTATGTTTTGAACCATTCCTGTGACACTAGTTATAGATTTCGATGCTACACTTCAGGTTTACTGTATCCCTTGGAACTTCTTATTGACAACGAAACACAGAAATTAGATCGGAATTGAATAGAAAAGGCACATTGCCGACTTAAGTACTGTCTATGTATTAACCATACCTGTGACACTAGTTATAGATTCCGATGCTTTACTTCAGGTTTACTGTATCCCTCTGACTTTCTTATTGACGATGAAACACAGAAATTGCATCGGAATTAAATACAAGAGCCACAATGCCGACTCAAATACAAGATGACTATCTCTTCTTACTCTCTATGTTTTGAACCTTTCCTGTGAGACCGGTTTTAGATTCCGACGCTTCACTTCAGGTTTACTGTATCCCTTGGACCTTCTTATTGACGACGAATCACAGATATTGTGTCGGAATTAAATAGAAAAGGCACAATGCCGACTTAAGTACAAGAAGACTGACTCTTCTTACTGTCTATGTTTTGAACCTTTTCTGTGACACTAGTTATAGATTCCGATGCTTCACTTCAGGATTACTGTAACCCTTGGACCTTCTTATTGACGACGAAACACAGAAATTACATCGGAATTAAATAGAAAAGCCACAATGCCGACTTAAGTACAAGAAGACTGACTCTTCCGTGTCCATGTTTTGAACCATTCCTCTGACACTAGATATAGATTCCGATGCTTCACTTCAGGTTTACAGTATCCCTTGGACCTTCTTATTGACGACGAAACACAGAAATTTCATCGGAATTAAATAGAAAACTCACAATGCGACTTAAGTACAAGAAGACTGACCCTTCCAACTGTCTATGTTTTGAACCATTCCTGTGACTCTAGTTATATATTCCAATGCTTCACTTCAGGTTTACTGTATCCTTTGGACCTTCTTATTGACGATGAAACACAGAATTTGCATCGGAATTAAATACAAAAGGCACAATGCCGACTTAGGTACAAGAAGACTGACTCTTCTTACTGGCTATGTTTTGAGCAATTCCTGTGACACTAGTTATAGATTGCGATGCTTCACTTCAGGTTTACTGTATCCCTTGGACCTTCTTATCACGATCAAACACAGAAATAGCATCGGAATTAAATACAAAAGGCACAATGCCGACTTAAGTACAAGAAGACTGACTATTCCGTGTCTATGATTTGAACCATTCCTGTGACACTAGTTATAGATTCCAAAGCTTCACTTCGGGTTTACTGTATCCCTTGGACCTTCTTATTGACGACGAAACACAGAAATTGCATCGGGATTAAATACAAAAGGCACAATGCCGACTTAAGTACAACAAGATTGACTCTTCCTACTGTCTATGGTTTAACCATTCCTGTGACACTAGTTATAGATTCCGATGCTACACTTCAGGTTTACTGTATCCCTCTGACCCTCTTATTGACGATGAAACACAGAAATTGCATCGGAATTAAATACAACAGCCACAGTGCCGACTCATATACAAGATGAGTTGCTCTTCTTACTCTCTATGTTTTGAACCTTTCCTGTGAGACCCGTTTTAGGTTCCGGTGCTTCACTTCAGTTTTGCTGTAACCCTTGGACCTTCTTATTGACGACGAAACACAGAAATTTCATCGGAATTAAATAGAAAAGGCACAATGCCGACTTAAGTACAAGGTGACTGACTCTTCCGACTGTCTATGTTTTGAACCATTCCTGTGACTCTAGTTATCGATTCCGATGCTTCACTTCAGGTTTACTGTAACCCTCTGACCTTCTTATTGACGATGAAACACAGAAATTGCATCGTAAATAAATACAGTAGGCACAATGCCGACTTAAGTACAAGAAGACTGACTCTTCTTACTGACTGTGATTTGAACATTTCCTGTGAGACCAGATTTAGATTCCGATGCTTCACTATATGTTTGCTGTATCCCTTGGACCTTCTTGTTGACGATGAAACACAGTAATTGCGTCGGAATTAAATACAAAAGGCACAATGCCGACTCATGTGCAAGGAGACTGACTCTTCTTCCTGTCTATGTTTTGAACCTTTCCTGTGACACTTGATATAGATTCCGATGCTTCACTTCAGGTTTACTGTATTCCTTGGACCTTCTTATTGACGACGAAACACAGAAATTGCATCGGAATTAAATAGAAAATACGCAATGCCGACTTAAGAACAAGAACATTGACACTTCCTACTGTCTATGTTTTGAGCCATTCCTGTGACACTAGTTATAGATTCCGATGCTTCACTTCAGGTTTACTATATCCCTCTGACATTCTTATTGACGATGAAAAACAGAAATTGCATCGGAATCAAATACAAACGGCACAATTCCGACTTAAGTACAAGAAGACTGACTCTTCTTGCTGACTATGGTGTGAACATTTCCTGTAGGACCAGATTTAGATTCCGATGCTTCACCATATGTTTACTGTATCCCTTGGACCTTCTTATTGACGATGAAACACAGAAATTTTATCGGAATTAAATACAAAAGGCACAATGCCGACTTAAGTACAAGAAGACTGACTCTTCCAACTGTCTATGTTTTGAACCATTCCTGTGACACTAGTTATAGATTCCGATGCATCACTTCTGGTTTACTGAATCCCTTGGACCTTCTTATCGACGATGAAACACAGAAATAGCATCGGTATTAAGTACAAAAGGCACAATGCCGACTTAAGTACTAGAAGACTGACTCTTCTTGCTGTGTATGTTTGGAACCATTCCTGTGACACTAGTTATAGATTCCGATGCTTCACTTCAGGGTTACTGTATCCCTCTGACCTTCTTATTGACGACGAAACACAGAAATTGCATCGGAATTAAATAGAAAAGGCACGATGCCGACTTAAGTAGAAGAAGACTGACTCCTCCGACTGTCTATGTTTTGAACCATTCCTGTAACTCTACTTATAGAATCCGATGCTTCACTTCAGGTTTACTGTAACCCTCTGACCTTCTTATTGACGATGAAACACAGGAATTGCATCGAAATTAAATACAATAGGCACAATGCCGACTTAAGTACAAGAAGACTGACTCTTCTTAGTATCTATGTTTTGAACCTTTTCTGTGACACTAGTTATAGATTCCGATGCTGCACTTCAGGTTTACTGTATCCCTTGGACCTTCTTATTGACGTCGAAACACAGATATTGCATCGGAAATAAATAGAAAAGGCACAATGCCGACTTAAGTACAAGAAGACTGACTCTTCGGTTTCTATGTTTTGAACCATTCCTGTGACACTAGATATAGATTCCGATGCTTCACTTCAGGTTTACTGAATCCCTCTGACACTTATTGACGATGAAACACAGAAATTGCATCGGAATTAAATACAAAAGGCACAATGCCAACTTAAGTATAAGAAGACAGACTCTTCTTGCTGTCTATGATTTGAACCATTCCTGTGACACTAGTTATAGATTCCGAAACTTCACTTCAGGTTTACTGTATCCTTTGGACCTTCTTATTGACGATGAAACACTGAATTTGCATCGGAATTGAATAGAAAAGGCACATTGCCGACTTAAGTACTGTCTATGTATTAACCATTCCTGTGACACTAGTTATAGATTCCGATGCCTTACTTCAGGATTACTGTATCCCTTGGACCTTCTTATTGACGACGAATCACAGAAATTGCATCGGAATTAAATGGAAAAGGCACAATGCCGACATAAGTACAAGTAGACCAACTCTTCTTACTGACTATGATTTGAACATTTCCTGTGAGACCAGTTTTAGATTCCGATGCTTCACTATATGTTTACTGCATCCCTTTGACCTTACTGTTGACGATGAGACACAGAAATTGCAACGGAATTAAATACAAAAGGCACAATGCCGACTCATATTCAGGATGACTGCCCGTTCTTACTCTCTATGTTTTGAACCTTTCTTGTGAGGCCGGTTTTAGATTCCGATGCTTCACTTCAGGTTAACTGTATCTCTTGGACCTTCTTATTGACGACGAAACACAGAAATTGCATCTAAATAAAAATAGAAAATGCACAAACCCGACTTAAGTACAAGAAGACTGACTCTTCTTACTGACTATGGTGTGAACATTTCCTGTAGGACCAGATTTAGATTCCGATGTTTCACCATACGTTTACTGTGTCCCTTGGACCTTCTTATTGACGATGAAACACAGAAATTGCATCGGAATTAAATACAAAAGGCACAATGCCGACTTAAGTACAAGGTGACTGACTCTTCCGACTGTCTATGTTTTGAACCATTCCTGTGACTCTAGTTATCGATTCCGATGCTTCACTTCAGGTTTACTGTAACCCTCTGACCTTCTTATTGACGATGAAACACAGAAATTGCATCGTAAATAAATACAGTAGGCACAATGCCGACTTAAGTACAAGAAGACTGACTCTTCTTACTGACTATGATTTGAACATTTCCTGTGAGACCAGATTTAGATTCCGATGCTTCACTATATGTTTGCTGTATCCCTTGGACCTTCTTGTTGACGATGAAACACAGTAATTGCGTCGGAATTAAATACAAAAGGCACAATGCCGACTCATGTGCAAGGAGACTGACTCTTCTTACTGTCTATGTTTTGAACCTTTCTTGTGGCACTAGATATAGATTCCGATGCTTCACTTCAGGTTTACTGTATCCCTTGGACCTTCTTATTGACGACGAAACACAGAAATTGCATCGGAATTAAATAGAAAATACGCAATGCCGATTGAAGAACAAGAACATTGACTCTTCCTACTGTCTATGTTTTGAGCCATTCCTGTGACACTAGTTATAGATTCCGATGCTTCACTTCAGGTTTACTATATCCCTCTGACATTCTTATTGACGATGAAACACAGAAATTGCGTCGGAATCAAATACAAACGGCACAATTCCGACTTAAGTACAAGAAGACTGACTCTTCTTGCTGACTATGGTGTGAACATTTCCTGTAGGACCAGATTCAGATTCCGATGCTTCACCATATGTTTACTGTATCCCTTGGACCTTCTTATTGACGATGAAACACAGAAATTTTATCGGAATTAAATACAAAAGGCACAATGCTGACTTAAGTACAAGAAGACTGACTCTTCCAACTGTCTATGTTTTGAACCATTCCTGTGACACTAGTTATAGATTCCGATGCATCACTTCTGGTTTACTGAATCCCTTGGACCTTCTTATCGACGATGAAACACAGAAATAGCATCGGTATTAAATACAAAAGGCACAATGCCGACTTAAGTACTAGAAGACTGACTCTTCTTGCTGTGTATGTTTGAAACCATTCCTGTGACACTAGTTATAGATTCCGATGCTTCACTTCAGGGTTACTGTATCCCTCTGACCTTCTTATTGACGACGAAACACAGAAATTGCATCGGAATTAAATAGAAAAGCCACAATGCCGACTTAAGTACAAGAAGACTGACTCCTCCGACTGTCTATGTTTTGAACCATTCCTGTAACTCTAGTTATAGATTCCGATGCTTCACTTCAGGTTTACTGTAACCCTCTGACCTTCTTATTGACGATGAAACACAGGAATTGCATCGAAATTAAATACAATAGGCACAATGCCGACTTAAGTACAAGAAGACTGACTCTTCTTAGTATCTATGTTTTGAACCTTTTCTGTGACACTAGTTATAGATTCCGATGCTGCACTTCAGGTTTACTGTATCCCTTGGACCTTCTTATTGACGTCGAAACACAGAAATTGCATCGGAAATAAATAGAAAAGGCACAATGCCGACTTAAGTACAAGAAGACTGACTCTTCGGTTTCTATGTTTTGAACCATTCCTGTGACACTAGATATAGATTCCGATGCTTCACTTCAGGTTTACTGAATCCCTCTGACACTTATTGACGATGAAACACAGAAATTGCATCGGAATTAAATACAAAAGGCACAATGCCAACTTAAGTATAAGAAGACAGACTCTTCTTGCTGTCTATGATTTGAACCATTCCTGTGACACTAGTTATAGATTCCGAAACTTCACTTCAGGTTTACTGTATCCTTTGGACCTTCTTATTGACGATGAAACACTGAATTTGCATCGGAATTGAATAGAAAAGGCACATTGCCGACTTAAGTACTGTCTATGTATTAACCATTCCTGTGACACTAGTTATAGATTCCGATGCTTTACTTCAGGTTTACTGTACCCTCTGACCTTCTTATTGACGATGAAACACAGAAATTGCATCGGAATTAAATACAAGAGCCACAATGCCGACTCAAATACAAGATGACTATCTCTTCTTACTCTCTATGTTTTGAACCTTTCCTGTGAGACCGGTTTTAGATTCCGATGCTTCAATTCAGGTTTACTGTATCCCTTGGACCTTCTTATTGACGACGAATCACAGAAATTGCATGGGAATTAAATGGAAAAGGCACAATGCCGACATAAGTACAAGTAGACCAACTCTTCTTACTGACTATGATTTGAACATTCCCTGTGAGACCAGTTTTAGATTCCGATGCTTCACTATATGTTTACTGCATCCCTTTGACCTTACTGTTGACGATGAAACAAAGAAATTGCAACGGAATTAAATACAAAAGGCACAATGCCGACTCATATTCAGGATGACTGCCCGTTCTTACTCTCTATGTTTTGAACCTTTCTTGTGAGGCCGGTTTTAGATTCCGATGCTTCACTTCAGGTTAATTGTATCTCTTGGACCTTCTTATTGACGACGAAACACAGAAATTGCATCGGAATAAAAATAGAAAATGCACAAACCCGACTTAAGTACAAGAAGACTGACTCTTCTTACTGACTATGGTGTGAACATTTCCTGTAGGACCGGATTTAGATTCCGATGCTTCACCATATGTTTACTGTGTCCCTTGGACCTTCTTATTGACGATGAAACACAGAAATTGCATCGGAATTAAATACAAAAGGCACAATGCCGACTTAAGTACAAGAAGACTGACTCTTCCAACTGTCTATGTTTTGAACCATTCCTGTGACACTAGTTATAGATTCCGATGCATCACTTGTGGTTTACTGAATCCCTTGGACCTTCTTATTGACGATGAAACACAGAAATTGCATCGGAATTAAATACAAAAGGCACAATGCCGACTTAAGTACAAGAAAACTGACTCTTCCTGCTGTGTATGTTTGGAACCATTCCTGTGACACTAGTTATAGATTCCGATGCTTCACTTCATGGTTACTGTATCCCTCTGACCTTCTTATTGACGACGAAACACGGAAATAGCGTGGAATTAAATAGAAAAGGCACAATGCCGTCTTAAGTACAAGAAGACTGACTCTTCTTAGTGTCTATGTTTTGAACCTTTTCTGTGACACTAGTTATAGATTCCGATGCTGCACTTCAGGTTTACTGTATCCCTCGGACCTTCTTATTGACGACAAAACACAGAAATTGCATCGGAAATAAATAGAAAAGGCACAATGCCGACTTAAGTACAAGAAGACTGACTCTTCGGTTTCTATGTTTTGAACCATTCCTGTGACACTAGATATAGATTCCGATGCTTCACTTCAGGTTTACTGAATCCCTCTGACACTTATTGACGATGAAACACAGAAATTGCATCGGAATTAAATACAAAAGGCACAATGCCAACTTAAGTATAAGAAGACTGACTCTTCTTGCTGTCTATGATTTGAACCATTCCTGTGACACTAGTTATAGATTCCGAAACTTCACTTCAGGATTACTGTATCCTTTGGACCTTCTTATTGAAGATGAAACACAGATTTTGCATCGGAATTAAATACAAAAGGCACAATGCCGACTGAAGTACAAGAAGACTGACTCTTCTTACTGTCTATGTTGTGAGCAGATCCTGTGACACTAGTTATAGATTCCGAAGCTTCACTTCAGGTTTACTGTATCCCTTGGACCTTCTTATAGACGAAGAAACACAGAAATAGCATCGGAATTAAATACAAAAGGCACAATGCCGACTTAAGTACAAGAAGACGGACTTTTCTTACTGTCTATGTTTTGAACCGCTCCTGTGACACTAGTTATACATTCCGATGCTTCACTTCAGGTTTACAGCATCCCTTGGACCTTCTTACTGATAACGAAACACAAAAATTGCATTGGGATTGAATACAAAGGGCACAATGCCGACTTGAGTACAAGAAGACTGACTCTTCCTACTGTCTATGTTTTGAACCTTTCCAGTGACACTAGTTATGGATTCCGATGCTTCACTTGAGGGTTTACTGTATCCCTCTGACATTCATATTGACGACGAAACACAGAAATTGCATCGGCATTAAATCGAAAAGGCACAATGCCGACATAAGTACAAGAAGGCTGACTCTTCTTACTGACTATGATTTGAACATTTCCTTTGAGGCCAGATTTAGATTCCGATGCTTCACTATATGTTTACTGTATCCCTTGGACCTTCTTGTTGACGATGAAACACAGAAATTGCACCGGAATTAAATACAAATGGCACAGTGCCGACTTAAGTACAAGAAGACTGAATCTTCTTGTTGTGTATGTTTTGAGCCATTCCTGTGACACTAGTTATAGATTCCGATGCTTCACTTCCGGTTTACTGTATTCCTTGGACCTTCTTATTGACGACGAAACATAGAAATTGCATCGGAATTAAATAGAAAATACACAATGCCGTCTTAAGAACAAGAACATTGACTCTTCCTACTGCCTATTCTTTGAGCCATTCCTGTGACACTAGTTATAGATTCCGATGCTTCACTTCAGGTTTACTATATCCCTCTGACATTCTTATTGACGATGAAACACAGAAATTGCATCGGATTCAGATACAAACGGCACAATTCCGACTTAAGTACAAGATGACTGACTCTTCTTACTGACTATTTTGTGAACATTTCCTGTAGGACCAGATTTAGATTCCGATGCTTCACCATATGTTTACTGTATCCCTTGGACTTTCTTATTGACGATGAAACACAGAAATTGCATCGGAATTAAATACAAAAGGCACAATGCCGACTTAAGTACAAGAAGACTGACTCTTCCAACTGTCTATGTTTTGAACCATTCCTGTGAGACTAGTTATAGATTCCGATGCATCACTTCTGGTTTACTGAATCTCTTGGACCTTCTTATTGACGATGAAACGCAGAAATTGCATCGGAATTAAATACAAAAGGCACAATGCCGACTTAAGTACAAGAAGACTGACTCTTCTTGCTGTGTATGTTTGGAACCATTCCTGTGACACTAGTTATAGATTCCGATGCTTCACTTCAGGGTTACTGTTTCCCTCTGACCTTCTTATTGACGACGAAACACAGACATTGCATCGGAATTAAATAGAAAAGGCACAATGCCGACATAAGTACAAGTAGACCAACTCTTCTTACTGACTATGATTTGAACATTTCCTGTGAGACCAGTTTTAGATTCCGATGCTTCACTATATGTTTACTGCATCCCTTTGACCTTACTGTTGACGATGAAACAAAGAAATTGCAACGGAATTAAATACAAAAGGCACAATGCCGACTCATATTCAGGATGACTGCCCGTTCTTACTCTCTATGTTTTGAACCTTTCTTGTGAGGCCGGTTTTAGATTCCGATGCTTCACTTCAGGTTAATTGTATCTCTTGGACCTTCTTATTGACGACGAAACACAGAAATTGCATCGGAATAAAAATAGAAAATGCACAAACCCGACTTAAGTACAAGAAGACTGACTCTTCTTACTGACTATGGTGTGAACATTTCCTGTAGGACCGGATTTAGATTCCGATGCTTCACCATATGTTTACTGTGTCCCTTGGACCTTCTTATTGACGATGAAACACAGAAATTGCATCGGAATTAAATACAAAAGGCACAATGCCGACTTAAGTACAAGAAGACTGACTCTTCCAACTGTCTATGTTTTGAACCATTCCTGTGACACTAGTTATAGATTCCGATGCATCACTTGTGGTTTACTGAATCCCTTGGACCTTCTTATTGACGATGAAACACAGAAATTGCATCGGAATTAAATACAAAAGGCACAATGCCGACTTAAGTACAAGAAAACTGACTCTTCCTGCTGTGTATGTTTGGAACCATTCCTGTGACACTAGTTATAGATTCCGATGCTTCACTTCATGGTTACTGTATCCCTCTGACCTTCTTATTGACGACGAAACACGGAAATAGCGTGGAATTAAATAGAAAAGGCACAATGCCGTCTTAAGTACAAGAAGACTGACTCTTCTTAGTGTCTATGTTTTGAACCTTTTCTGTGACACTAGTTATAGATTCCGATGCTGCACTTCAGGTTTACTGTATCCCTCGGACCTTCTTATTGACGACAAAACACAGAAATTGCATCGGAAATAAATAGAAAAGGCACAATGCCGACTTAAGTACAAGAAGACTGACTCTTCGGTTTCTATGTTTTGAACCATTCCTGTGACACTAGATATAGATTCCGATGCTTCACTTCAGGTTTACTGAATCCCTCTGACACTTATTGACGATGAAACACAGAAATTGCATCGGAATTAAATACAAAAGGCACAATGCCAACTTAAGTATAAGAAGACTGACTCTTCTTGCTGTCTATGATTTGAACCATTCCTGTGACACTAGTTATAGATTCCGAAACTTCACTTCAGGATTACTGTATCCTTTGGACCTTCTTATTGAAGATGAAACACAGATTTTGCATCGGAATTAAATACAAAAGGCACAATGCCGACTTAAGTACAAGAAGACTGACTCTTCTTACTGTCTATGTTGTGAGCAGATCCTGTGACACTAGTTATAGATTCCGAAGCTTCACTTCAGGTTTACTGTATCCCTTGGACCTTCTTATAGACGAAGAAACACAGAAATAGCATCGGAATTAAATACAAAAGGCACAATGCCGACTTAAGTACAAGAAGACGGACTTTTCTTACTGTCTATGTTTTGAACCGCTCCTGTGACACTAGTTATACATTCCGATGCTTCACTTCAGGTTTACAGCATCCCTTGGACCTTCTTACTGATAACGAAACACAAAAATTGCATTGGGATTGAATACAAAGGGCACAATGCCGACTTGAGTACAAGAAGACTGACTCTTCCTACTGTCTATGTTTTGAACCTTTCCAGTGACACTAGTTATGGATTCCGATGCTTCACTTGAGGGTTTACTGTATCCCTCTGACATTCATATTGACGACGAAACACAGAAATTGCATCGGCATTAAATCGAAAAGGCACAATGCCGACATAAGTACAAGAAGGCTGACTCTTCTTACTGACTATGATTTGAACATTTCCTGTGAGGCCAGATTTAGATTCCGATGCTTCACTATATGTTTACTGTATCCCTTGGACCTTCTTGTTGACGATGAAACACAGAAATTGCACCGGAATTAAATACAAATGGCACAGTGCCGACTTAAGTACAAGAAGACTGAATCTTCTTGTTGTGTATGTTTTGAGCCATTCCTGTGACACTAGTTATAGATTCCGATGCTTCACTTCCGGTTTACTGTATTCCTTGGACCTTCTTATTGACGACGAAACATAGAAATTGCATCGGAATTAAATAGAAAATACACAATGCCGTCTTAAGAACAAGAACATTGACTCTTCCTACTGCCTATTCTTTGAGCCATTCCTGTGACACTAGTTATAGATTCCGATGCTTCACTTCAGGTTTACTATATCCCTCTGACATTCTTATTGACGATGAAACACAGAAATTGCATCGGAATTAAATACAAAAGGCACAATGCCGACTTAAGTACAAGAAGACTGACTCTTCCAACTGTCTATGTTTTGAACCATTCCTGTGAGACTAGTTATAGATTCCGATGCATCACTTCTGGTTTACTGAATCTCTTGGACCTTCTTATTGACGATGAAACGCAGAAATTGCATCGGAATTAAATACAAAAGGCACAATGCCGACTTAAGTACAAGAAGACTGACTCTTCTTGCTGTGTATGTTTGGAACCATTCCTGTGACACTAGTTATAGATTCCGATGCTTCACTTCAGGGTTACTGTTTCCCTCTGACCTTCTTATTGACGACGAAACACAGACATTGCATCGGAATTAAATAGAAAAGGCACAATGCCGACTTAAGTACAAGAAGACTGACTCTTCTTGCTGCGTATGTTTGGAACCATTCCTGTGACACTAGTTACAGATTCCGATGCTTCACTTCAGGGTTACTGTTTCCCTCTGACCTTCTTATTGACGACGAAACACAGACATTGCATCGGAAATAAATAGAAAAGGCACAATGCCGACTTAAGTACAAGAAGACTGACTCTTCGGTTTCTATGTTTTGGACCATTCCTGTGACACTAGATATAGATTCCGATGCTTCACTTCAGGTTTACTGAATCCCTCTGACACTTATTGACGATGAAACACAGAAATTGCATCGGAATTAAATACAAAAGGCACAATGCCAACTTAAGTATAAGAAGGCTGACTCTTCTTGCTGTCTATGATTTGAACCATTCCTGTGACACTAGTTATAGATTCCGAAACTTCACTTCAGGTTTACTGTATCCTTTGGACCTTCTTATTGACGATGAAACACTGAATTTGCATCGGAATTGAATAGAAAGGGCACATTGCCGACTTAAGTACTGTCTATGTATTAACCATTCCTGTGACACTAGTTATAGATTCCGATGCTTTACTTCAGGTTTACTGTACCCCTCTGACCTTCTTATTGACGATGAAACACAGAAATTGCATCGGAATTAAATACAAGAGCCACAATGCCGACTCAAATACAAGATGACTATCTCTTCTTAATCTATATGTTTTGAACCTTTCCTGTGAGACCGGTTTTAGATTCCGATGCTTCACTTCAGGTTTACTGTATCCCTTGGACCATCTTATTGACGACGAAACACAGAAATTGCATCTGAATAAAAATAGAAAAGGCACAAACCCGACTTAAGTGCAAGAAGACTGACTCTTCTTACTGACTATGGTGTGAACATTTCCTGTAGGACCAGATTTAGATTCCGATGCTTCACCATATGTTTACTGTGTCCCTTGGACCTTCTTATTGACGACGAATCACAGAAATTGCGTCGGAATTAAATAGAAAAGGCACAATGCCGACATAAGTACAAGTAGACTAACTCTTCTTACTGATTATGATTTGAACATTTCCTGTGAGACCATTTTTAGATTCCGATGCTTCACTATATGTTTACTGCATCCCTTGGACCTTCCTGTTGACGATGAAACACAGAAATTGCAACGGAATTAAAAACAAAAGGCACAATGCCGACTCATATTCAGGATGACTGCCCGTTCTCACCCTCTATGTTTTGAACCTTTCTTGTGAGGCCGGTTTCAGATTCCGATGCTTCACTTCAGGTTTACTGTATCCCTTGGACCATCTTATTGACGACGAAACACAGAAATTGCATCTGAATAAAAATAGAAAAGGCACAAACCCGACTTAAGTGCAAGAAGACTGACTCTTCTTACTGACTATGGTGTGAACATTTCCTGTAGGACCAGATTTAGATTCCGATGCTTCACCATATGTTTACTGTGTCCCTTGGACCTTCTTATTGACGATGAAACACAGAAATTGCATCGGAATTAAATACAAAAGGCACAATGCCGACTTAAGTACAAGAAGACTGACTCTTCCAACTGTCTATGTTTTGAACCACTCCTGTGACACTAGTTATAGATTCCGATGCATCACTTCCCGTTTACTGAATCCCTTGGACCTTCTTATTGACGATGAAAAACAGAAATTGCATCGGAATTTAATACAAAAGGCACAATGCCGACTTAACTACAAGAAGACTGACTCTTCTTAGTGTCTATGTTTTGAACCTTTTCTGTGACACTAGTTATAGATTCCGATGCTGCACTTCAGGTTTACTGTATCCCTCGGACCTTCTTATTGACGACGAAACACAGAAATTGCATCGGAAATAAATAGAAAAGGCACAATGCCGACTTAAGTACAAGAAGACTGACTCTTCGGTTTCTATGTTTTGAACCATTCCTGTGACACTAGTTATAGATTCCGAAACTTCACTTCAGGTTTACTGTATCCTTTGGACATTCTTATTCACGATGAAACACTGATTTTGCATCGGAATTGAATAGAAAAGGCACATTGCCGACTTAAGTACTGTCTATGTACTAACCATTCCTGTGACAGTAGTTATAGATTCCGATGCTTTACTTCAGGTTTACTGTATCCCTCTGACCTTCTTATTGACGATGAAACACAGAAATTGCATCGGAATTAAATACAAGAGCCACAATGCCGACTCAAATACAAGATGACTATCTCTTCTTACTCTCTATGTTTTGAACCTTTCCTGTGAGACCGGTTTTAGATTCCGACGCTTCACTTCAGGTTTACTGTATCCCTTGGACCTTCTTTTTCACGACGAATCACAGAAATTGCGTCGGAATTAAATAGAAAGGGCACAATGCCGACATAAGTACAAGTAGACTAACTCTTCTTACTGACTATGATTTGAACATTTCCTGTGAGACCAGTTTTAGATTCCGATGCTTCACTATATGTTTACTGCATCCCTTAGACCTTCCTGTTGACGATGAAACACAGAAATTGCAACGGAATTAAATACAAAAGGCACAATGCCGACTCATAATCAGGATGACTGCCCGTTCTTACTCTCTATGTTTTGAACCTTTCTTGTGAGGCCGGTTTTAGATTCCGATGCTTCACTTCAGGTTTACTATATCCCTTGGACCTTCTTATTGAAGATGAAACACAGAAATTGCATCGGAATAAAAATAGAATAGCCACAAAGCCGACTTAAGTATAAGAAGACTGACTCTTCATACTGACTATGTTTTGAACATTTCCTGTGAGACCAGTTTTAGATTCCGCTGCTTCACTATACGTTTACTGTATCCCTTGGACCTTCTTATTGACGATGAAACACAGGAATTGCATCGAAATGAAATACAAAAAAAAAGGCACAATGCCGACTTAAGTACAAGAAGACTGACTCTTCTTAGTGTCTATGTTTTGAACCTTTTCTGTGACACTAGTTTTAGATTCCGATGCTGCACTTCAGGTTTACTGTATCCCTCGGACCTTCTTATTGACGACGAAACACAGAAATTGCATCGGAAATAAATAGAAAATGCACAATGCCGACTTAAGTACAAGAAGACTGACTCTTCGGTTTCTATGTTTTGAACCGTTCCTGTGACACTAGATATAGATTCCGATGCTTCACTTCAGGTTTACTGAATCCCTCTGACACTTATTGACGATGAAACACAGAAATTGCGTCGGAATTAAATACAAAAGGCACAATGCCAACTTAAGTATAAGAAGACTGACTCTTCTTGCTGTCTATGATTTGAACCATTCCTGTGACACTAGTTATAGATTCCGAAACTTCACTTCAGGATTACTGTATCCTTTGGACCTTCTTATTGAAGATGAAACACAGATTTTGCATCGGAATTAAATACGAAAGGCACAATGCCGACCTAAGTACAAGAGGACTGACTCTTCTTACTGTCAATGTTATGAGCAGATCCTGTGACACTAGTTATAGATTTCGAAGCTTCACTTCAGGTTTACTGTATCCCTTGGACCTTCTTATCGACGAAGAAACACAGAAATTGCATCGGAATTAAATACAAATGGCACAGTGTCGACTTAAGTTCAAGAAGACTGACCCTCCGTGCTGTGTATGTTTTGAACCATTCCTGTGACACTAGTTATAGATTCCGATGCTTCACTTCCGGTTTACTGTATCCCTCTGACCTTCTTATTGACGATGAAACACAGTAATTGCGTCGGAATTAAATACAAAAGGCACAATGGCGACTCATGTACAAGGAGACTGACTCTTCTTACTGTCTATGTTTTGAACTTTTCCTGTTACACTAGATATAGATTCCGATGCTTCACTTCAGGTTTACTGTATCCCTTGGACCTTCTTATTGACGACGAAACACAGAAATTGCATCGGAATTAAATAGAAAATACACAATGCCGACTTAAGAACAAGAACATTGACTCTTCCTACTGTCTATGTTTTGAGCCATTCCTGTGACACTAGTTATAGATTCCGAAACTTCACTTCAGGTTTACTGTATCCTTTGGACCTTCTTATTCACGATGAAACACTGATTTTGCATCGGAATTGAATAGAAAAGGCACATTGCCGACTTAAGTACTGTCTATGTATTAACCATTCCTGTGACACTAGTTATAGATTCCGATGCTTTACTTCAGGTTTACTGTATCCCTCTGACATTCTTATTGACGATGAAACACAGAAATTGCATCGGAATTAAATACAAGAGCCACAATGCCGACTCAAATACAAGATGACTATCTCTTCTTACTCTCTATGTTTTGAAACTTTCCTGTGAGACCGGTTTTAGATTCCGATGCTTCACTTCAGGTTTACTGTATCCCTTGGACCTTCTTATTGACGACGAATCACAGAAATTGCGTCGGAATTAAATAGAAAAGGCACAATGCCGACATAAGTACAAGTAGACTAACTCTTCTTACTGACTATGATTTGAACATTTCCTGTGAGACCAGTTTTAGATTCCGATGCTTCACTATATGTTTACTGCATCCCTTGGACCTTCCTGTTGACGATGAAACACAGAAATTGCAATGGAATTAAATCCAAAAAGCACAATGCCGACTCAAATTCAGGATGACTGCCCGTTCTTACTCTCTATGTTTTGAACCTTTCTTGTGAGGCCGGTTTTAGATTCCGATGCTTCACTTCAGGTTTACTGTATCCCTTGGACCTTCTTATTGACGACGAAACACAGAAATTGCATCGGAATAAAAACAGAAAAGGCACAAACCCGACTTAAGTACAAGAAGATTGACTCTTCTTACTGACTATGGTGTGAACATTTCCTGTAGGACCAGATTTAGATTCCGATGCTTCACCATATGTTCACTGTGTCCCTTGGACCTTCTTATTGACGATGAAACACAGAAATTGCATCGGAATTAAATACAAAAGGCACAATGCCGACTTAAGTACAAGAAGACTGACTCTTCCAACTGTCTATGTTTTGAACCATTCCTGTGACACTAGTTATAGATTCCGATGCATCACTTCTGGTTTACTGAATCCCTTGGACCTTCTTATTGACGATGAAACACAGAAATTGCATCGGAATTAAATACAAAAGGCACAATGCCGACTTAAGTACAAGAAAACTGACTCTTCTTGCTGTGTATGTTTGGAACCATTCCTGTGACACTAGTTATAGATTCCGATGCTTCACTTCAGGGTTACTGTATCCCTCTGACCTTCTTATTGACGACGAAACACAGAAATAGCATCGGAATTAAATAGAAAAAGCACAATGCCGACTTAAGTACAAGAAGACTGACTCCTCCGACTGTCTATGTTTTGAACCATTCCTGTAACTCTAGTTATAGATTCCGATGCTTCACTTCACGTTTACTGTAACTCTCTGACCTTCTTATTGACGATGAAACACAGGAATTGCATCGAAATGAAATACAATAGGTACAATGCCGACTTAAGTACAAGAAGGCTGACTCTTCTTAGTGTCTATGTTTTGAACCTTTTCTGTGACACTAGTTATAGATTCCGATGCTGCACTTCAGGTTTACTGTATCCCTCGGACCGTCTTATTGACGAGGAAACACAGAAATTGCATCGGAAATAAATAGAAAAGGCACAATGCCGACTTAAGTACAAGAAGACTGACTCTTCGGTTTCTATGTTTTGAACCATTCCTGTGACACTAGATATAGATTCCGATGCTTCACTTCAGGTTTACTGAATCCCTCTGACACTTATTGACGATGAAACACAGAAATTGCGTCGGAATTAAATACAAAAGGCACAATGCCAACTTAAGTATAAGAAGACTGACTCTTCTTGCTGTCTATGATTTGAACCATTCCTGTGACACTAGTTATAGATTCCGAAACTTCACTTCAGGATTACTGTATCCTTTGGACCTTCTTATTGAAGATGAAACACAGATTTTGCATCGGAATTAAATACAAAAGGCACAATGCCGACTTAAGTACAAGAAGACTGACTCTTCTTACTGTCAATGTTATGAGCAGATCCTGTGACACTAGTTATAGATTTCGAAGCTTCACTTCAGGTTTACTGTATCCCTTGGACCTTCTTATCGACGAAGAAACACAGAAATTGCATCGGAATTAAATACAAATGGCACAGTGCCGACTTAAGTACAAGAAGACTGACCCTCCGTGCTGTGTATGTTTTGAACCATTCCTGTGACACTAGTTATAGATTCCGATGCTTCACTTCCGGTTTACTGTATCCCTCTGACCTTCTTATTGACGATGAAACACAGTAATTGCGTCGGAATTAAATACAAAAGGCACAATGGCGACTCATGTACAAGGAGACTGACTCTTCTTACTGTCTATGTTTTGAACTTTTCCTGTTACACTAGATATAGATTCCGATGCTTCACTTCAGGTTTACTGTATCCCTTGGACCTTCTTATTGACGACGAAACACAAAAATTGCATCGGAATTAAATAGAAAATACACAATGCCGACTTAAGAACAAGAACATTGACTCTTCCTACTGTCTATGTTTTGAGCCATTCCTGTGACACTAGTTATAGATTCCGAAACTTCACTTCAGGTTTACTGTATCCTTTGGACCTTCTTATTCACGATGAAACACTGATTTTGCATCGGAATTTAATAGAAAAGGCACATTGCCGACTTAAGTACTGTCTATGTATTAACCATTCCTGTTGCACTAGTTGTAGATTCCGATGCTTTACTTCAGGTTTACTGTATCCCTCTGACATTCTTATTGACGATGAAACACAGAAATTGCATCGGAATTAAATACAAGAGCCACAATGCCGACTCAAATACAAGATGACTATCTCTTCTTACTCTCTATGTTTTGAAACTTTCCTGTGAGACCGGTTTTAGATTCCGATGCTACACTTCAGGTTTACTGTATCCCTTGGACCTTCTTATTGACGACGAATCACCGAAATTGCGTCGGAATTAAATAGAAAAGGCACAATGCCGACATAAGTACAATTAGACTAACTCTTCTTACTGACTATGATTTGAACCATTCCTGTGACACTAGTTATAGATTCCGATGCATCACTTCTGGTTTACTGAATCCCTTGGACCTTCTTATTGACGATGAAACACAGAAATTGCATCGGAATTAAATACAAAAGGCACAATGCCGACTTAAGTACAAGAAAACTGACTCTTCTTGCTGTGTATGTTTGGAACCATTCCTGTGACACTAGTTATAGATTCCGATGCTTCACTTCAGGGTTACAGTATCCCTCTGACCTTCTTATTGACGACGAAACACAGAAATAGCATCGGAATTAAATAGAAAAGGCACAATGCCGACTTAAGTACAAGAAGACTGACTCCTCCGACTGTATATGTTTTGAACCATTCCTGTAACTCTAGTTATAGATTCCGATGCTTCACTTCACGTTTACTGTAACTCTCTGACCTTCTTATTGACGATGAAACACAGGAATTGCATCGAAATGAAATACAATAGGTACAATGCCGACTTAAGTACAAGAAGGCTGACTCTTCTTAGTGTCTATGTTTTGAACCTTTTCTGAGACACTAGTTATAGATTCCGATGCTGCACTTCAGGTTTACTGTATCCCTCGGACCTTCTTATTGACGAGGAAACACAGAAATTGCATCGGAAATAAATAGAAAAGGCACAATGCCGACTTAAGTACAAGAACACTGACTCTTCGGTTTCTATGTTTTGAACCATTCCTGTGACACTAGATATAGTTTCCGATGCTTCACTTCAGGTTTAGTGAATCCCTCTGACACTTATTGACGATGAAACACAGAAATTGCATCGGAATTAAATACAAAAGGCACAATGCCCACTTAAGTATAAGAAGACTGACTCTTCTTGCTGTCTATGATTTGAACCATTCCTGTGACACTAGTTATAGATTCCGAAACTTCACTTCAGGTTTACTGTATCCTTTGGACTTTCTTATTGACGATGAAACACTGAATTTGCATCGGAATTGAATAGAAAAGGGACATTGCCGACTTAAGTACTGTCTATGTATTAACCATTCCTGTGACACTAGTTATAGATTCCGATGCTTTACTTCAGGTTTACTGTATCCCTCTGTCCTTCTTATTGACGATGAAACACAGAAATTGCATCGGAATTAAATACAAGAGCCACAATGCCGACTCAAATACAAGATGACTATCTCCTCTTACTCTCTATGTTTTGAACCTTTCCTGTGAGACCGGTTTTAGATTCAGACGCTTCACTTCAGGTTTACTGTATCCCTTGGACCTTCTTATTGACGACGAATCACAGAAATTGCGTCGGAATTAAATAGAAAAGGCACAATGCCGACATAAGTACAAGTAGACTAACTCTTCTTACTGACTATGATTTGAACATTTCCTGTGAGACCAGTTTTAGATTCCGATGCTTCACTATATGTTTACTGCATCCCTTGGACCTTCCTGTAGACGATGAAACACAAAAATTGCAACGGAATTAAATACAAAAGGCACAATGCCGACTCATATTCAGGATGACTGTGCGTTCTTACTCTTTATGTTTTGAACCGTTCTTGTGAGGCCGGTTTTAGATTCCGATGCTTCACTTCAGGTTTACTGTATCCCTTGGACCTTCTTATTGACGATGAAACACAGAAATTGCATCGGAATAAAAATAGAAAAGGCACAAAGCCGACTTAAGTATAAGAAGACTGACTCTTCATACTGACTATGTTTAGAACATTTCCTGTGAGACCAGTTTTAGATTCCGATGCTTCACTATATGTTTACTGTATCCCTTGGACCTTCTTATTGACGATGAAACACAGAAATTGCTTCGGAATTAAATACAAAAGTCACAATGCCGACTTAAGTACAAGAAGACTGACTCTTCCTACTGACTATGCTTTGAACCGTTCCTGTGACACTAGTTATAGATTCCGATGCTTCACTTCAGGTTTACTGTATCCTTTGGACATTCTTATTGCCGATGAAACACAGAATTTGCATCGGGATTAAATACAAAAAGCACAATGCCGACTTAAGTACAAGAAGACTGTCTCTTCCTACTGTCTATGGTTTAACAATTCCTGTGACAATAGTTGTAGATTCCGATGCTTCACTTCAGGTTTACTGTATCCCTCTGACCCTCTTATTGACGATGAAACACAGAAACTGCATCGGAATTAAATACAACAGCCACAATGCCGACTCAAATACAAGATGAGTGGCTCTTCTTACTCTCTATGTTTTGAACCTTTCCTGTGAGACCGGTTATAGATTCCGATGCTTCACTTCAGTTTTGCTGTATCCCTTGGACCTTCTTATTGACGACGAAACACAGAAATTGCATCGGAATTAAATAGAAAAGCCACAATGCCGACATAAGTACAAGAAGACTGACTCTTCTTACTGACTAGGTTTGAACTTTTCCTGTGAGACCAGTTTTAGATTCCGATGCTTCACTATATGTTTACTGTATCCCTTGGACCTTCTTGTTGACGATGAAACACAGAAATTGCATCGGAATTAAATACAAAAGGCATAGTGCCTACTCAAGTACAAGAAGACTGACGCTTCTTGCTGTGTATGTTTTGAACCAATCCTGTGACACTAGTTATAGATTCCGATGCTTAACTTCAGGTTTACTGTATCCTTCTGACCTTTTTATTGACGATGAAACACAGTAATTGCATCGGAATTAAATACAAAACGCACAATGCCGACTCATGTCCAAGAAGACTGACTCTTCTTACTGTCTATTTTTTGAACCTTTCCTGTGACACTAGATATAGATTCAGATGCTTCACTATATCTTTACTGTATCCCTTGGACCTTCTTAATGACAACGAAACACAAAAATTGCATCGGAATTAAATAGAAAAGGCACATTGCCGACTGAGGTACAAGAAGACTGACTCTTCTTGGTGACTATGTTTTGAACATTTCGTGTGAGTGCAGTTTTAGATTCCGATGCTTCACTATATGTTTACTGTATGCCTTGGACCTTCTTATTGACAACGAAACACAGAAATTGCATCGGAATTAAACAGAAATGGCACAATGCCGACTTAAGTTTAAGAAGACTGACTCTTCTTATTGTCTATGTTTTGAACCATTCCTGTGACGCTAGTTATTGAATCCGACGCTTCCCTTCAGGTTTACTGTATCCCTCTGACCTTCATAGTGACGACGAAACACAGAAATTGCATCGGACTTTAATACAAAAGGCACAATGCCGGCTTAAGTACAAGAAGACTGACTCTTCTTATTGTCTATGTTTTGAAGCATTCCTGTGACACTAGTTATAGAATCCGATGCTTCACTTCAGGTTTACCGTATACCTCTGACCTTCTTATTGACGATGAAACACAGAAATTGCATCGGAATTAAATACAAAAGGCACAATGCCGAATTAAGTACAAGAAGACTGACTCTTATTACTGTCTATGTTTTGAACCATTCCTGTGACACTAGTTACAGATTCCGATGCTTCACTTCAGATTTACTGTATCCCTCGGACCTCCTTATTGGCGACGAAACACAGAAATTGCATTGGAATTAAACGGAAAAGGCACAATGCTGACTTAAGTTCAAGAAGACTAACTCTTCCTACACTCTATGTTTTGAACCAATCCTGTGACACTAGTTATAGATTCCGATGCGTCACTTCAGGTTTACTGTTTCCCTTGGACATTCTTATTGATGACGAAACACAGAAATTGCATCGGAATTAAATAGAAAAGGCATAATGCCGATTTAAGTACAAGAAGACTGACTCTTATTGCTTACTGTGTTTTGAACCATTCCTGTGACACTAGTTATAGATTCTGATGCTTCACTTCAGGTTTACTGTATCCCTCTCACATTCTTATTGACGATGTAACACAGAAATTGCATCGGAATTAATGAGAAAAGGCACAATGTCGACTTAAGTACAAGAAGACTGACTCTTCTTACGGTCTATGTTTTGAACCATTGCTGTGACACTAGTTATATATTCCTATGCTCACTTCTGGTTTACTGTATCCCTCTGACCTTCTTATTGACGATGAAACACAGAAATTGCATCGGAATTAAATACAAAAGGCACAATGCCGAATTAAGTACAAGAAGACTGACTCTTATTACTGTCTATGTTTTGAACCATTCCTGTGACACTAGTTACAGATTCCGATGCTTCACTTCAGATTTACTGTATCCCTCGGACCTTCTTATTGGCGACGAAACACAGAAATTGCATTGGAATTAAACGGAAAAGGCACAATGCTGACTTAAGTTCAAGAAGCCTAACTCTTCCTACACTCTATGTTTTGAACCAATCCTGTGACACTAGTTATAGATTCCGATGCGTCACTTCAGGTTTACTGTTTCCCTTGGACATTCTTATTGACGATGAAACACAGTAATTGCATCGGAATTAAATTGAAAAGGGCACAATGCCGACTTAAGTACAAGAAGACTGACTCTTCTTACTGTCTATGTTTTGAACCATTCCTGTGACATTAGTTATAGATTCCGATGCTTCACGTCAAGTTTACTGTATCCCTCTGACCTTCTTATTGACGATGAAACACAGAAATTGCATCGGAATTAAATACAACAGCCACAATGCCGACTCAAATAAAAGATGACTGGCTCTTCTTACTCTCTATGTTTTGAACCTTTCCTGTGAGACCGGTTTTAGATTTCGATGCTTCACTTCATGTTTACTGCATCCTTGGACCTTCTTATTGACGACGAAACACAGAAATTGCATCGGAATTAAATGGAAAAGGCACAATGCCGACGTAAGTACAAGAAGACTGACTCTTCTTACTGACTATGATTTGAACATTTCCTGTGAGACCAGTTTTAGGTTCCGATGCTTCTCTATATGTTTACTGAATCCCTTGGACCTTCTTATTGACGACGAAACACAGAAATTGCATTGGAATTAAACAGAAAAGGCACAATGCCGACTTAAGTTCAAGAAGACTAACTCTTCCTACACTCTATGTTTTGAACCAATCCTGTGACACTAGTTATAGATTCCGATGCGTCACTTCAGGTTTACTGTATCCCTTGGACCTTCTTATTGATGACGAAACACAGGAATCGCATCGGAATTAAAAAGAAAAGGCATAATGCCGACTTAAGTACAAGAAGACTGACTCTTATTACTCACTGTGTGTTGAACCATTCCTGTGACACTAGTTGTATATTCCTATGCTTCACTTCAGGTTTGCTGTATCACTGGGCCGTTCTTATTGACGACGAAACACAGAAATTGCATCGGAATTAAATAGAAAAGGCACCATGCCGAATTAAGTACAAGAAGACTGACTCTTCCTACGGTCTATGTTTTGAACCACTCCTGTGACACTAGTTATAGATTCCGATGCTTCACTTCAGGTTTACTGTATCCCTCTGACCTTCTTATTGACGATGAAACACAGAAATTGCAACGGAATTAAATACAAAGGGCACAATGCCGACTTAAGTACAAGAAGACTGACTCTTCTTACTGTCTATGATTTGAACATTTCCTGCGACACTAGTTACAGATTCCGATGCTTTAATTCAGGTTTACTGTATCCCTTGGACGTTCGTATTGGCGACGAAACACAGAAATTGCATCGGAATTAAATAGAAAAGCACAATGCCGTCTTAAGTAAAAGAAGACTGACTCTTCCTACTGTCTATCTTTTGAACCGTTCCTGTGACACTAGTTATAGATTCCGATGCTTCACTTCAGGTTTACTGTATCCCTTGGACCTACTTATTGATGACGGCACACATTAATTGCATCGGAAATAAATAGAAAAAACATAATGCCGACTTAAGTACAAGAAGACTGACGCTTATTACTTACTGTGTTTTGAACCATTCCTGTGACACTAGTTGTGTATTCCTATGCTTCACTTCAGGTTCGCTATATCACTGGGCCCTTCTTATTGACGACGAAACACAGAAATTGCATCGGAATTTAATAGAAAAGGCACAATACAACTTAAGTACAAGAGGACAGACTCTTCTTACTGACTATGTTTTGAACATTTCCTGTGACACTAGTTATAGATTCCGATGCTTCACTATATGTTTACTGTATCCCTTGGACCCTCTTATTGACGACGAAACACAGAAATTGCATCGGAATTAAATAGAAACGGCACATTGCCGACTTAAGTACAAGAAGACTGACTCTTCCTACTGTCTATGTTTAGAAACTTTTCCTGTGAGACCACTTTTAGGTTCCGATGCTTCACTATTTGTTTATTGTATACCTTGGACCATCTTATTGACGACGAAACACAGATATTGCATTGGAATTAAGTAGAAAAGGCACAATGCCGTCTTAAGTTCAAGAAGACTAACTCTTCCTACTCTCTATGTTTTGAACCATTCCTGTGACACTAGTTATAGATTCCGATGCTCCACTTCAGGTTTACTGTATCCCTCTGACTGTCTTCTTTACGATGAAACACAGAAATTGCATCGGAATTAAATACAAAAGGCACAATGCTGACTTACGTACAAGAAGACTGACTCTTCCCACTATCTACGTTTAGAACCATTATTGTGACACTAGTTATAGATTCCGATGCTTCACTTCAGGTTTACTGTATCCCTCTGACATTCTTATTGACGATGAAACACAGAAATTGCATCGGAATTAAATAGAAAAGGCACAATGCCGACTTACGTACAAGTAGACTGACTCTTCTTACTGTCTATGTTTTGACCCATTCCTGTGAAACTAGTTATATGTTCCTGTGCTCACTTCAGGTTTACTGTATACCTCTGACATTCTTATTGACGATGAAACACAGAAATTGCATCGGAATTAAATACAAAAGGCACAATGCCGACTTAAGTACAAGAAGACTGACTTTTATTTCTGTCTATGTTTTGAACCATTCCTGTGACACTAGATATAGATTCCGAAGCTTCAGTTCAGGTTTACTGTATCCTTTGGACCATCTTATTGACGGCGAAACACAGAAATTGCATCGGAATTAAATAGAAAAGGCACAATGCCGACTTATGTACAAGAAGACTGACTTTTCCTACTGTCAATGTTTTGAGCCATTACTGTGACACTAGTTATAGATTCCGATGTTTCACTTCAGGTTTACTGTGTCACTTGGACCTTCTTATTGACGATGAAACACAGAAATTGCATCGGAGTTTATTACAAAAGGCAAAATGCCGACTTAAGTACAAGAAGACTGACTCTTCTTACTGTCTATGTTTTGAACCTTTCCTGTGACACTAGTTATAGATTTCGATGCTTCACTTCAGGTTTACTGTACCCCTTGGACCTTCTTATTGACGACGAAACACAGAAAATTCAACGGAATTAAATAGAAAAGGCACAATGCCGACTTAAGTACAAGAAGACTGACTCTTCCTACTGTCTATGTTTTGAACCATTCCTGTGACACTAGTTATAGAATCCAATGCTTCACTTCAGGTTTACTGTACCCCCTGGACCTTCTTATTGACGACGAAACAAAGAAATTGCATCGGAATTAAATAGAAAATGCACAATGCCGACTTAAGTACAAGAAGACTGACTCTTCTTACTGACTATGTTTTGAACAGTTCCTGTGAGACCAGTTATAGTTTCCGATACTTCACTATACGTTTACTGAATCCCTTGGACCTTCTTATTGACGACGAAACACAGAAATTGCATCGGAATTAAATAGAAAAGGCACAATGCCGACTTAAACTCAAGAAGACTAACTCTTCCTACTCTCTATGTTTTGAACAAATCCTGTGACACTAGTTATAGATAACGATGAGTCACTTCATTTTTACTGTATCCTTTGGACGTTCTTATTGACGACGAAACACAGAAATTGCATCGGAATTAAATAGAAAAGACACAATGCCGACTTAAGTACAAGAAGACTGTCTCTTCTTACTGACTGTGTTCTGAACCATTCCTATGACACTAGTTATAGATTCCGTTGCTTCACTTTAGGTTTACTGTATCCCTCTGACCTTCTTATTGACAATGAAACACAGAAATTGCATCGGAATTAAATACAAAAGGCACAATGGCGACTTCAGTGCAAGAAGACTGACTCTTCTTACTGTCTATGTTACGAATCTTTCCTGTGACACTAGTTACATATTCCTATGCTTCACTTCAGGTTTACTGTATCCCTTGGACCTTCTTATAGACGACAAAACACAGAAATTGCATCGGAATTAAATAGAAAAGGCAGAATGCCGACTTAAGTACAAGAAGAATGACTCTTCTTATAGTCTATGTTTTGAATCTTTCCTGTGACACTAGTTATATATTCCTATGCTTCACTTCAGATTTGCTGTATCAATTGGACCTTCTCATTGACGACGAAACACAGAAATTGCATCGGAATTAAATATAAAAGGCACAATGCCGACTTAAGTTCAAGAAGACTAACTCTTCCTACTCTCTATGTTTTGAACCATTCCTGTCACACTAGTTATAGATTCCGATGTTTCACTTCAGGTTTACTGTATCCCTCTGACCGTCTGATTTACGATGAAACACAGAAATTGAATCGGAATTAAATACAAAAAGCACAATGCTGACTTATGTACAAGATGACTGACCCTTCTTACTGTCTATGTTGTGAACCTTTCCTGTGACACTAGATATAGATTCCGATGCTTCAGTTCAGGTTTACTGTACCCCTTTTACCTTCGTATTGACGACGAAACACAGAAAGTGCATCGGAATTAAATAGAAAAGGCACAATGCCGACATAAGTACAAGAAGACTGACTCTTCCTATTGTCTATGTTTTGAACCATTCCTGTGACACTAGTTATAGATTTCGATGCTACACTTCAGGTTTACTGTATCCCTTGGAACTTCTTATTGACAACGAAACACAGAAATTAGATCGGAATTAAATAGAAAAGGCACGTTGCCGACTTAAGTACAAGAAGACTGACTCTTCTTACTGACTATGTTTTGAACATTTCCTGTGAGACCAGTTTTAGATTCCGATGCTTCACTATATGTTTACTGTATCCCTTGGACCTTCTTATTGACGATGAAACACAGAAATTGCATCGGAATTAAATACAAAAGGCACAATGCCGACTTAAGTACAAGGAGACTGACTCTTCTTATTGTCTGTGCTTTGAACCATTCCTGTGACACTAGTTATAGAATCCGATGCTTCACTTCAGGTTTACTGTATCCCTCTGACCTTCTTAGTGACGACGAAACACAGAAATTGCTTCGGAATTAAATACAAAAGGCACAATGCCGACTTAAGTACTAGAAGACTGACTCTTCTTACTGTCTACATTTTGAACTTTCCTGTGACACTAGTTATAGATTCCGATGCTTTTCTTCAGGTTTTCTGTATCCCTCTGACATTCTTGTTGACGATGAAACACAGAAATTGCATCGGAATTAAATAGAAAAGGCACAATGCCGATTTAAGTACAAGAAGACTGACTCTTCTTACTGACTGTGTTTTGAACCATTCCTGTGACACTAGTTACAGATTCCGATGCTTCACTTTAGGTTTACTGTGTCCCTCTGACCTTCTTATTGAGGATGTAACACAGAAATTGCATCGGAATTAAATACAAAAGGCACAATGGCGACTTAAGTACAAGAAGACTGACTCTTCTTACTGTCTCTGTTTGAACCTTTCCTGTGACACTAGTTATATATTCCTATGCTTCACTTCAGGTTTGCTGTATCCCTAGGACCTTCTTATTGACGACGAAACTCAGAAATTGCATCGGAATTAAATAGAAAAGGCACAATGCCGACTTAAGTTCAAGAAGACTAACTCTTCCTACTCTCTATGTTTTGAACCAATCCTGTGACACTAGTTATAGATTCCGATGCGTCACTTAAGGTTTACTGTATCCCTTGGACCTTCTTATTGACGACGAAACACAGAAATTCCATCGGAATTAAATAGAAAGGGCACAATGCCGACTTAAGTACAAGAAGACTGACTTTTCTTACTGACTATGTTGTGAACATTTCCTGTGAGACCCGTTTTAGACTCCGATGCTTCACTATATGTTTACTGTATGCCTTGGACCTTCTTATTGACGATGAAACACAGAAATTGCATCGGAATTAAATACAAAAGGCACAATGCCGACTTAAGTACAAGAACATTGACTCTTCATACTGTCTATGTTTTAACCATTCCTGTGACATTAGTTATAGAATCCGATGCCTCACTTCAGGTTCACTGTATCCCTCTGACCTTCTTAGTGACGACGAAACACAGGAATTTCATCGGAATTAAATAGAAGAGGCACAATGCCGAATTAAGTACAAGAAGACTGACTCTTCCTACTGTCTGTGCTTTGAACCATTCCTGTGACACTGGTTATAGATCCCTATGCTTCACTTCAGGTTTACTGTATCCCTCTGACCTTCTTATTGACGATGAAACAAAGAAATTGCATCGGAATTACATACAAAAGGCACAATGCCGACTTAAGTACAAGAGGACTGACTCTTTTTACTGTCTATGTTTTGAACAATTCCTGTGACACTAGTTATAGATTCCGATTCTTCTCTTCAGGTTAACTGTATCCCTTGGACCTTCGTATTGACGATGAAACACAGAAATTGCATCGGACTTAAATGGAAAAGGCACAATGCCGACTTCAGTGCAAGAAGCCTGACTCTTCCTACTGTCTATGTTTTGAACAATTCCTGTGACACTAGTGATAGATTCCGATGCTTTACTTCAGGATTACTGTATCCCTTGGACCTTCTTATTGACGACGAAACACAGAAATTGCATCGGAATTAAATACAAAAGACACAATGCCAACTTAAATACAAGAAGACTGACTCTTCCTGCTGTCTATGTTTTGAACATTTCCTGTGAGACCAGTTTTAGGTTCCGATGCTTCACTATTTGTTTACTGTATCCTTTGGACCTTCTTATTGACGAGGAAACACAGAAATGGCATCGGAATTAAATAGAAAAGGCACAATGCCGACTTAAGTACAAGAAGACTAACTCTTCCTATTCTCTATGTTTTGATAACAATCCTGTGACACTATTTATAGATTCCGATGCGTCACTTCAGGTTTACTGTATCCCTTGAACCTTCATATTGGCGACGAAACTCAGAAATTGCATCTTAATTAAATAGAAAAGGCACAATGCCGACTTAAGTACAAGAAGACTGACTCTTACTACTGTCTATGTTTTGAACATTTCCTGTGAGACCAGTTTTAGGTTCCGATGCTTCACTATTTATTTACTGTATCCCTTGGACCTTCTTATTGACAACGAAACACAGAAATTACATCGGAATTAAATAGAAATGGCACATTGCCGACTCAAGTACAAGTAGTCTGACTCTTCTTACTGACTAAGTTTTGGACATTTCCTGTGAGACCAGTTTTAGATTCCGATGCTTCACAATATGTTTACTGTATCCCTTGGAACTCCGTATTGACGATGAAACACAGAAATTGCATCGGAATTAAATACAAAAGGCACAATGCCGACTTAAGTACAAGAAGACTGACTCTTCTTATTGTCTATGTTTTAAGCCATTCCTGTGACACTAGTTATAGAATCCGATGCTTCACTTCAGGTTTACTGTATCCCTCTGACTTTCTTAGTGACGACGAAACACAGAAATTGCATCGTAATTAAGTAGAAAAGGCACAATGCCGAATTAAGTACAAGAAGACTGACTCTTCCTACTGTCTATGTTTTGAACCATTCCTGTGACACTAGTTATAGATTCCGATGCTTCACTTCAGGTTTACTGTATCCTTCTGACCTTCTTATTGACGATGAAACACAGAAATTGCATCGGAATTAAATACAAAAGGCACAATGCCGACTTAAGTACAAGAAGACTGACTCTTCTTACTGTCTATGTTTTGAACCTTTCCTGTGACACTAGTTATAGATTCCGATGCTTCACTTCGGTTTACTGTATCCCTTCGACCTTCTTTATGACGACGAAAAACAGAAATTGCATCGGAATTTAATAGAAGAGGCACAATGCCGACTTAAGTACAAGAAGACTGACTCTTCCTACTGTCTATGTTTGAACCATTCCTGTGACACTAGTTATAGATTCCGATGCTTCACTTCAGGTTTACTGTATCCCACTGACTTTCTTATTGTCAATGAAACACAGAAATTGCATCGGAATTAAATAGAAAAGGCACAATGCCGACTTAAGTACAAGAAGACTGACTCTTCCCACTGTCTACGTTTTGAACCATTCCTGTGACACTAGTTATAGATTCCGATGCTTCACTTCAGGTTTACTGTATCCCTTATACCTTTTTATTGACGACGAAACACAGAAATTGCACCGGAATTAAGTAGAAAAGCCACAATGCCGACTTAAGTACAGGGAGACTGACTCTTCCGTGTCTATGTTTGAACCATTTTTGTGACACTAGTTATAGATTATGATGCTTCACTTCAGGTTTACTATATCCCCTGGACCTTCTTATTGACGACGAAACACAGAAATTGCATCTGAATTAAATAGAAGAGGCACAATGCCGACTTAAGTACAAGAAGACAGACTCTTCTTACTACTATGTTTTGAACATTTCCTGTGAGACCAGTTTTTGGTTCCGATGCTTCAATATATGTTTACTGAATCCCTTGGACCTTCTTATTGACGACGAAACATAGAAATTGCATCGACATTAAATAGAAAAGGCACAATGCCGACTTAACTTCTAGAAGACTAACTCATTCTACTCTCTATGTTTTGATAACAATCCAGTAACACTAGTTTTAGATTCCGATGCGTCACTTCAGGTTTACTGTATCCATTGGACCTTCTTATTGACGACGAAACTCAGAAATTGCATCGGAATTAAGTAGAAAAGGCACAATGCCGACTTAAGTACAAGAAGACTGACTCTTCCTACTGTCTATGTTTTGAACATTTCCTGTGAGACCAGTTTTTGGTACCGATGCTTGACTATTTATTTACTGTATTCCTTGGACCTTCTTATTGACGACGAAAGACAGAAATTGCATCGGAATTAAATAGAAAAGCACAATGCCGACTTAAGTTCAAGAAGACTGATTCTTCCCACTGTCTATGTTCTGAACCATTCCTGTGACACTAGTTATAGATTCCAATGCTTCACTTCAGGTTTACTGTATCCCTCTCACACTCTTATTGACGATGAAACACAGATATTGCATCGGAATTAAATAGAAAAGGCACAATGCCGACTTAAGTACAAGAAGACTGACTCTTCTTACTGTCTATGTTTTGAACCATTCCTGTGACACTAGTTATAGATTCCGATGCTTCATGTCAGGTTTACCGTATCCCTCTGACCTTCTTATTGACGATGAAACACAGAAATTGCATCGGAATTAAATACAAAAGTCACAATGCCGACTTAAGTACAAGAATACTGACTCTTCTTACTGCCTATGTGATGAACCTTTCCTGTGACACTAGTTATAGATTCCGATGGTTCACTTCAGGTCTACTGTATCCCTTTGACCTTCTTATTGACGACGAAACAATGAAATTGCGTCGGAATTAAATAAAAAAGGCACAATGCCGACCTAAGTACAAGAAGACTGACTGTTCCTACCGTCTACGTTTTGAACCATTCCTGTGACACTAGTTATTGATTCAGATGCTTCACTTTAGGTTTACTGTGTACCTTGGACCTTCGTATTGACGACGAAACACAGAAATTGCATCGGACTTAAATGGAAAAGGCACAATGCTGACTTCAGTGCAAGAAGCCTGACTCTTCCTACTGTCTATGTTTTGAACAATTCCTGTGACACTAGTTATAGTTTCCGATGCTTTACTTCAGGATTACTGTATCCCTTGGACCTTCGTATTGACGACGAAACACAGAAATTGCATCGGAATTAAAAACAAAATGCACAAAGCCGACTTAAGTACAAGAAGACTGACTCTTCCTACTGTCTATGTTTTAACCATTCCTGTGACACTAGTTATAGACTCCGATGCTTCACTTCAAGTTTACTGTATCCCTCTGAAATTCTTATTGACGATGAAACACAGATATTGCAAAGGAATTAAATACAAATGGCACAATGCCGACTCAAATACAAGATAACTGGCTCTTCTTCCTCTCTATGTTATGAGCCTTTCCTGTGAGACCGGTTTTAGATTCCGTTGCTTCACTTCAGGTTTACTTTATCCCTTGGACCTTCTTATTGACAAAGTAACACAGAAATTCCATCGGAATTAAATAGAAAGGGCACAATGCCGGCTTAAGTACAAGAAGACTGACTCTTCTTACTGACTATGTTTTGAACATTTCCTGTGAGACCAGTTTTAGGTTCCGGTGCTTCACTATATGTATACTGAAACACTTGGACCTACTTATTGACGAAGAAACACAGAAATTGCATCGGAATTAAATAGAAAAGGCACAATGCCGACTTAAGTTCAAGAAGACTAACTCTTCCTACTCTCTATGTTTTGAACCAATCCTGTGACACTAGTTATAGATTCCGATGCGTCACTTAAGGTTTACTGTATCCCTTGGACCTTCTTATTGACGACGAAACACAGAAATTCCATCGGAATTAAATAGAAAGGGCACAATGCCGACTTAAGTACAAGAAGACTGACTCTTCTTACTGACTGGGTTTTGAACCACTCCTGTGACACTAGTTATAGATTCCGATGCTTCACTTCAGGTTTTCTGTATCCCTCTTACATTCTTATTGACGATGAAACACAGATATTGCATCGGAATTAAATGGAAAAGGCACAATGCCGACTTACGTACAAGAAGACTGACTCTTCTTACTGTCTATGTTTTGAACCATTCCTGTGACACTAGTTATAGATTCCTAAGCTCCCTTCAGGTTTACTGTATCCCTTGGACCTTCTCATTGACGACGAAACACACAAATTGCATCGGAATTAAATAGAAAAGGCACAATGCCGACTGAAGTACAAGAAGACTGACTCTTCCTACTGTCTATGTTTTGAAATATTCCTGTGACACTAGTTATAGATTTCGATGCTTCACTTCAGGTTTACTGTATCCCTCTGACGTTCTTATTGACGATGATACACAGTAATTGCATCGGAATTAAATACAGAAGGCACAATGCCGACTTAAGTACAAGAAGACTGACTCGTCTTACTGTTTATGTTTTGAACCATTCGTGTGACACTAGTTATAGATTCCGATGCCTTACCTCAGGTTTACTGTAACCATCTGACCTTCTTATTGACGATGAAACACAGAAATTGCATCGGAATTAAATACAAAAGTCATAATGCCAACATAAGTACAAGATGACTGACTCTTCTTACTGTCTATGTTATGAATAATTCCTGTGACACTGGTTATAGATTCCGACGCTTCACTTGACGTTTACTGTATCCCTCTGACATTCGTATTGACGATGAAACACAGAAATTGCATCGGAATTAGATAGAAAAGGCACAATGCCGACTTAAGTTCAAGAAGACTGACCCTCTCTCACTGTCTATGATTTGAACCATTCCTGTGACACTAGTTATAGATTCCTATGCTTCACTTTAGGTTTACTGTATCCCTTGGACCTTCATATTGACGACGAAACACAGAAACTGCATCGGAATTAAATGGAAAACCCTGAATGCCGACTGAAGTACAAGAAGACTGACTCTTCCTACTGTCTATGTTTTGAACCATTCCTGTGACACTAGTTATAGATTTCGATGCTTCCTTTCAGGTTTACTGTATCCCTCTGACCTTCTTATTGACGATGAAACACAGAAATTGCATCGGAATTAAATACAAAAGGCACAATGCCGACATAAGTACAAGAAGACTGACTCTTCTTACTGTCTATATGTTGAACCACTCCTGTGACACTAGTTATAGATTTCGATGCTTCACTTCAGGTTTACTGTATCCCTCTGTCATTCTTGTTGACGATGAAACATAGAAATTGCATCGGAAATAAATAGAAAAGGCACAATGCAGACTTAAGTACAGGAAGACTGACTCTTCTTACTGACTATGTTTTGAACATTTCCTGTGTGACCAGTTTTTGATTCCGATGCTTCACTTCAGATTTATTGTATCCATCTGACCTACTTAATGACGACGAAACACGGAAGTTGCATCGTAATGAAATTGAAAAGGCACAATGCCGACTTAAGTACAAGAAGACTGACTCTTCTTACTGTCTATGTTTTGAACCATTCCTGTGACACTAGTTATAGATTTCGATGCTTCACTTCAGGTGTACTGTGTCACTCTGACCTTCTTATTGACGATGAAACATAGAAATTGCAATCGAATTAAAAAAAAAAAAAAAGGCACAATGCAGACTTAAGTACAAGAAGACTGACTCTTCTTACTGACTGTGCTTTGAACCATTCCTGTTACACTAGTTATAGATTCCGATGCTTCACTTTAGGTTTTCTGTATCCCTTGGACCTTCTTATTGACGACGAAACACAGAAATTGCATCGGGTTTAAATAGAAGAGGCACAATGCCGACTTAAGTTCAGGAAGACTGACTCTTCCTACTGTCTATGTTTTGAACCATTGTTTTGACACTAGTTATAGATTCCGATGCTTCACTTCAGGTTTTCTGTATCGCTTGGACCTTCTTATTGACGATGAAACACAGAAATTGCATCGGAATTAAGTACAAAAGGAACAATGCCGACTTAAGTACAAGAAGACTGACTCTTCTTACTGTATATGTTTTGAATTTTTCTTGTGACACTAGTTATAGGTTCCGATGCATCACTTCAGGTTTACTGTATCCATTGGACCTTCTTATTGACGACGAAACACAAAAATTGCATCGGAATTAAATAGAAAAGCCACAATGCCGACTTAAGTACAAGAAGCCTGACTCTTCCTACTGTATGTGTTTTGAACCATTTCTGTGACACTCGTTATAGTATCCGATGCCTTACTTCAGGTTTACTGTATCTCTCTGACCATCTTATTGACGATGAAACACAGAAATTGCATCGGAATTAAATACAAAATGCACAATGCCGGTTTAAGTACAAGAGGACTGACTCTTCTTACTGTCTATGTTATGAACCATTCCTGTGACACTAGTTATAGATTCTGATGCTTCACTTCAGGTTTACTGTATCCCTCTGACCTTCTTATTGACGATGAAACACAGAAATTGCATCGGAATTAAATACAAATGTCACAATGCCGACTTAAGTACAAGAAGACTGACTCTTACTACTGTCTATTTGTTGAACCTTTCCTGTGACACTAGTTACAGATTCCGATGCTTTCCTTCAGGTTTACTGTATCCCTTTGACCTTCTTATTGACAACGAATCAATGAAATTGCATCGGAATGAAATAAAAAATCCACAATGCCGACTTAACTACAAGAAGACTGAGTCTTCTTACTGTCTATATGTTAAACCTTTCCTGTGACACTAGTTATAAATTCCGATGCTTCACTTCAGGTTCACTGCATCCCTTGGACCTTCGTATTCACGACGAAACAATGAAATTGCATCGGAAATAAATAAAAAAGGCACATTGCCGACTTAAGTACAAGAAGACTAACTCTACCTACTGTCTATGTATTGAACAATACCTGTGAAACTAGTTATGGATTCCGATGCTTCACTTCAGGTTTACTGTCTCCCTCTGACATTCTTGTTGACGATGAAACACAGAAATTGCATCGGAATTAAATACAAAAGCACAATGCCGACTTAAGTACAAGAGAACTGACTCTTCCTACTGTCTATGTTTTGAACCTTTCCTGTGATACTAGTTATAGATTCCGATGCTTTACTTCGGGTTTACTGTATCCCTCTGACCTTCTTATTGACGATGAAACAGAGAAATTGTGTCGGAATTAAATAGAAAAGGCACAATGCCGACTTAAGTACAAAAAGACTGACTCTTCCTACTGTCTATGTTTTGAACCATTCCTGTGTCACAAGTTACAGATTCCGATGCTTCACTTCAGGTGTACTGTGCCCCTCTGACCTTCTTATTGCCGATGAATCACAGAAATGTCATCGGAATTAAAGACAAAAGGCACATTGCCGACTTAAGTACAAGAAGACTGACTCTTCTTACTGACTATGTTTTGAACATTTCCTGTGAGACCAGTTTTAGATTCCGGTGCTTCACTATATGATTACTGTATGCCTCTGACCTTCTTATCGACGATGAAACACAGAAATGGCATCGGAATTAAATAGAAAAGGCACAATGCCGACTTAAGTTCTAGAAGACTATCTCTTCCTACTCTCTATGTTTGAACCTATCCTGTGACACTAGTTATAGATTTCGATGCGTCACTTCAGGTTTACTGTATCCCTTGGACCTTCTTATTGACGACGAAACACAGATATTGCATCGGAATTAAATAGAAAAGGCACAATGCCGACTTAAGTACAAGAAGACTGACTCTTCTTACTGACTGTGCTTTGAACCATTCCTGTGACACTAGTTATAGATTCTGATGCTTCACTTTAGGTTTACTGTATCCATCTGACCTTCTTATTGATGATGTAACACAGAAATTCCATCGGAATTAAATACTAAAGGCACAATGGCGACTTAGGTACAAGAAGACTGACTCTTCTTACTGTCTATGTTTTGAACCTTTCCTGTCACACTAGTTATATACTCCATTGCTTCACTTCAGGTTAGCTGTATCCCTTGGACCTTCTTATTGACGACGAAACACAGAAATTGCATCGGAATTAAATAGAACAGTCACAATGCCAACTTAAGTACAAGAAGACTGATTCTTCTTACTGACTATGTTTTGAACATTTCCTGTGAGACCAGTTTTAGATTCCGATGCTTCACTATATGATTACTGTATCCCTTGGACCTTCGTATTGACGACGAAACACAGATATTGCATCGGATTGAAATAGAACTTGGCACAATGCCGACTTAAGTTCAAGAAGACTGACTCTTCCTACTGTCTATGTTTTGAACCATTCCTTTGACACTAGTTATAGATTCCGATGCTTCACTTCAGGTTTACTATATCGCTTATACCTTCTTATTGACGATGAAACATAGAAATTGCATCGGAATTAAGTAGAAAAGGCACAATGCCGACTTAAGTACAAGAAGACTGACTCTTCTTACTGTCTATGTTTTGAACCTTTCCTGTGACACTAGTTATAGATTCCGATGCTTCACTTCAGGTTTACTGTATCCCTTGGACCTTCATATTGACGACGAAACACAGAAATTGCATCGGAATTGAATGGAAAAAGCACAATGCCGACTTAAGTACAAGAAGACTGACTCTTCCTACTGTCTATGTTTTGAACATTTCCTGTGAGACCAGTTTTAGATTCCGATGCTTAACTTCAGTTTTACTGTATCCCTTGGACCTACTTATTGACGATGAAACACAGAAATTGCATCGGAATTAAATGCAAATGCCACAATGCCGACTTAAGTACAAGAAGACTGACTCTTCTTACTGACTATGATTTGAACATTTCCTGTGATACCAGTTTTAGATTTTGATGCTTCACTATATGTTTACTGTATCCTTTAGACCTTCTTATTGATGATGAAACACAGAAATTGCATCGGAATTAAATACAAAAATACAAAATTAAATACAAAATACTTAAGTACATAAAGACTGACTCTTGTTACTGACTATCTATTGAACATTTCCTGTGAGACCAGTTTTAGATTCCGATGCTTCACTATATGTTTACTGTATCCCTTGGACCTTCTTATTGGCGATGAAACACAGAAATTGCATCAGAATTAAATACAAAAAGCACAATGCCGTCTTAAGTACATGAAGACTGACACTTCCTACTGACTATGATTCCAACATTTCCTGTGAGACCAGTTTTAGATTCCGATGCTTCACTATATGTTCACTGTATCCCTTGGACATTCTTATCGACGATGAAACACAGAAATGGTATCGGAATTAAATAGAAAAGGCACGATGCCGACTTAAGTTCAAGAAGACTGACTCTTCCTACTGTCTATGTTTTGAACCATTCCTTTGACACTAGTTATAGATTCCGATGCTTCACTTCAGGTTTCCTGTATCGCTTGGACCTTCTTATTGACGATGAAACATAGAAATTGCATCGGAATTAAGTAGAAAAGGCAAAATGCCGACTTAAGTACAAGAAGACTGACACTACTTACTGTCTATGTTTTGAACCTTTCCTGTGACACTAGTTATAGATTCCGATGGTTCACTTCAGGTTTACTGTATCCCTTGGACCTTCATATAGACGACGGAACACAGATATAGCATCGGAATTAAATAGAAAAGGCACAATGCCGACTTGAGTACAAGAAGACTGACTCTTCTTACTGTCTACGTGTTGAACCTTTCCTGTGCCACTAGTTATAGATTCCGATGCATCACTTCAGGTTTACTGTATCCCTGTGACCTTCGTATTGACGACGAAACACGGAAGTTGCATTGGGATTAAATAGAAAAGGCACAATGCCGACTTAAGTACAAGAAGACTGACTCCTCTTACTGTCTATGTTTTGAGCCTTTCCTGTGAGACCAGTTTTAGGTTCCGATGCTTCACTTCAGTTTTACTGTATCCCTCGGACCTTCTTATTGACGATGAAACACAGAAATTGCATCGGAATTAAGTACCAAAGCCACAATGCCGACTTAAGTACAAGAAGACTGACTCTTCTTACTGACTATGATTTGAATATTTCCTGTGAGACCAGTTTTAGATTTTCATGCTTCACTATATGATTACTGTATCACTTTATCCTTCGTATTGACGATGAAACACAGAAATTGCATCGGAATTAAATAGAAAAGGCACAACGCCGACTTAAGTTCAAGAAGACTAACTCTTACTACTCTCTATGTTTTGAACCATTCCTGTGACATTAGTTATAGATTCCGACGCTTCACATCAGGTTTACTGTATCCCTCGGACCGTCTTATTTACGATGAAACACAGAAATTGCATCGGCATTAAATACAAAAAGCACAATGCCGACTTAAGTACAAGAAGCATGACTCTTCCTACTGTATATGCTTTGAACCATTCCTGTGACACTAGTTATAGATTACGATGCTTCACTTCAGGTTTACTGTATCCCTCTGACCTTCTTGTTGACGATGAAACACAGAAATTGCATCGGAATTAATTACAGAAGGCACAATGCCCACTTAAGTACAAGGTCACTGATTCTTCTTACTCTCTATGTTTGAACCATTCCTGTGACACTAGTTATAGATTCCGATGATTCACTTCAGGTTTCCTGTATCCCTCTGACCTTCTTATTGACGATGAAACACAGAAATTGAATCGGAATAAAATACAAAAGGCACAATGACGACTTAAGTACAAGAAGACTGAATCTTCTTACTGTCTACGTGTTGAACCTTTCCTTTGACACTAGTTATAGATTTCGATGCGTCACTTCAGGTTTACTGTATCCTTTGGACCTTCTTATTGACGACGAAACACAGAAATTGCATCTGAATTAAATGGAAGAGGCACAATGCCGACTTAAGTTCAAGAAGACTGACTCTTCCTACGGTCTATGTTTTGAACCATTCCTTTGACACTAGTTATAGATTCCGATGCTTCACTTCAGGTTTCCTGTATCGCTTGGACCTTCTTATTGACGATGAAACATAGAAATTGCATCGGAATTAAGTAGAAAAGGCAAAATGCCGACTTAAGTACAAGAAGACTGACACTTCTTACTGTCTATGTCTTGGACCTTTCCTGTGACACTAGATATAGATTCCGATGGTTCACTTCAGGTTTACTGTATCCCTTGGACCTTCATATAGACGACGAAACACAGATATTGCATCGGAATTAAATAGAAAAGGCACAATGCCGACTTGAGTACAAGACGACTGACTCTTCCTACTGTCTATGTTTTGAACATTTCCAGTGAGACCAGTTTTACGTTCCGATGCTTCACTATTTGTTTACTGTATCCCTTGGACCTTCTTATTGCCGACGAAACACAGAAATTGCATCGGAATTGAATAGAAAAGGCACAACGCCGACTTAAGTTCAAGAAGACTAACTCTTCCTACCCTCTATGTTTTGAACCATTCCTGTGACACTAGTTATAGATTCCGATACTTCACATCAGGTTTACTGTATCCCTCTGACCGTCTTATTTACTATGAAACACAGAAATTGCATCGGAATTAAATACAAAAAGCACAATGCCGACTTAAGTACAAGAAGCCTGACTCTACCTACTGTATATGCTTTGAACCATTCCTGTGACACTAGTTATAGATTCCGAAGCTTTACTTCAGGTTTACTGTATCCCTCTGACCTTCTTGTTGACGATGAAACATAGAAATTGCATCGGAATTAAATACAAAAGGCGCAATGCCGACTTAAGTACAAGAAGACTGACTCCTCTTACTGTCTATGTTGCGAACCATTCCTGTGACACTAGTTATAGATTTCGATGCTTCACTTCAGGTGTACTGTGTCCCTCTGACCCTCTTATTGCCGATGAATCACAGAAATTTCATCGGAATCATATACAAAAGGCACAATGGCGACTTAAGTACAGGAAGACTGACTCTTCTTACTGTCTATGTTTTGAACCTTTCCTGTGACACTAGTTATATATTCCATTGCTTCATTTCAGGTTTGCTGTATCCCTTGGACCTTCTTATTGACGACGAAACACAGAAATTGCATCGGAATTAAGTAAAAAAGGCACAATGCCGACTTATGTACAAGAAGACTGACTCTTCTTACTGTCTATGTTTTGAACCATTCCTATGACACTAGTTATAGATTTCTATGCTCAATTCAGGTTTACTGTATCTCTTGGACCTTCTTATTGACGACGAAACACAGAAATTGCATCGGAATTAAATAGAAAAGGCACAATGCCAACTTAAGTTCAAGAAGACTAACTCTTCCCACTCTTTATGCTTTGAACCATTCCTGTGACTCTAGTTATAGATTCCGATGCTTCATATCAGGATTACTGTATCCCTCTGACCGTCTTATTTACGATGGAACACAGAAATTGCATCGGAATTAAATACAAAAAGCACAACGCCGTTTTAAGTACAAGAAGACTGACTCTTCTTACTGTCTATGTTCTGAACGTTTCCTGTAACACTAGTTATAGATTGAGATGCTTCACTTCAGGTTTCCTGTATCCCTCTGACTTTCTTATTGACGACGAAACACAGAAATTGCATCGGAATTAAATACAAAAGGCACAATGCCGATTTAAGTACAAGAAAACTGACTGTTCTTACTGTCTATGTTTTGAACCATTCCCGTGACACTAGTTATAGATTCCGGTGTTTCGCTATATATTTACTGTATCTCTTGGACCTTCTTATTGACGACGAAACACAGAAATTGAATCAGAATTAAATAGAAAAGGCAGAATGCTGACTTACGTACAAGAAAACTAACTCTTCTTACCGTCTATGTTTTGACCCTTTCCTGTGAGACCATTTTTGGATTCCGATGCTTCACTTAAGGTTTACTGTATCCTTTGGACCTTCTTATTGACGATGAAACACAGAAATTGCATCGGAATTAAATACAAAAGGCACAATGCCGACTTAAGTACAAGAAGACTGACTCTTCTTACTGACTATCTTTTGAACATTTCCTGTGAGACCAGTTTTAGATTCAGATGCTTCCTTATATGTTTACTGTGTCCCTTGGACCTTCGTATTGACGAGTAAACAGAAATTGCATCGCAATTAAATAAAAAAGGCACAATGCGGACTTAAGTACAAGAAAATCTGACTCTTCTTACTGTGTATGTTTTGAACCATTCCTGTGACACTAGTTGTAGATTCCGATGCTTCACTTTATGTATACTGTATCCCTCTGACCTTCTTATTGACGATGAAACACAGAAATTGCATCGGATTTAAATACAAAAGGCACAATGCCGACTCAAGTACAAGAAGACAGGCTCTTCTTACTGTCTATGTTTTGAAACTTTCCTGTGAGACTGCTTTTAGATTCCGATGTTTCACTTCAGGTTTACTGTATCCCTTGGATCATCTTATTGACGACGAAATACAGAAACTGCATCGGAATTAAATAGAAAATTCACAATGCCGACTTAAGTACACGAAAACTGACTCTTCTTACTGTCAATGTTTTGAACCATTCCTGTGACACTAGTTACACATTCAGATGCTTCACATCAGGTGTATTGTATCCCTCTGACCTTCTTATTGACGATGAAACACAGATATTGCAGCGGAATTAAATACAAAAGGGAAAATGCCGACTTATGTACAAGAAAACTGACTCTTCTTACTGCTGTTGCTTTGAACCATTCCTGTGACACTGGTTATAGATTTCGATGCTTCACTTCAGGCATACTGTATCCCTCTGACCTTCTTATTGACGATGAAACACAGAAATTGCATCGGAATTAAATACAAAAGGCACAATGCCGACTTAAGTACAAGAAATCTGACTCTTCTTACTGTCTATGCTTTTGAACCATTCCTGTGATACTAGTTATCGATTCCGATGCTTTACTTCAGGTATACTGTATCGCTCTGACCTTCTTATTCACGATGAAACACAGATTTTGCGTCGGAGTTAAATACAAAAGGCACAATGCCGAATTAAGCACAAGGAAACTGACTCTTCTTACTGTCTATGTTTTGAACCATTCCTGTGACTCTAGTTATAGATTGCAATGCTTCACTTCAGGTGTACTGTGTCCCTCTGACCCTCTTATTGCCGATGAATCACAGAAATTTCATCGGAATCAAATACAAAAAGCACAATGCCGACTTAAGTACAAGAAGACTGACTCTTCTTACTGTCTATGTTTTGAACCATTCCTGTGACACTAGTTACAGATTCCGATGCTTCACTTCAGGTTTACTGTATTCCTTGGACCTTCTTATTGACGACGAAACACAGAAATTTAATCAAAATTAAATAGAAAAGGCGCAATGCTAACTTAAGTACAAGAATACTAACTCTTCTTACTGTCTATGTTTTGAACCTTTCCTGTGAGACCAGTTTTAGATTCCGATGCTTCACTTCAGTTTTACTGTATCCCTTGGACCTTCTTATTGACGACGAAACACAGAAATTGAATCAGAATTAAATAGAAAAGGCGCAATGCTAACTTAAGTACAAGAAAACTAACTATTCTTACTGTCTATGTTTTGAACCTTTCCTGTGAGACCAGTTTTAGATTCCGATGCTTCACTTTAGTCTTACTGTATCCCTTGGACTTTCTTATTGACGATGAAACACAGAAATTGCATCGGAATTAAATGCAAAAGCCACAATGCCGACTTAAGTACAAGAACACTGATTCTTCTTACTGTCTATGTTTTGAACCTTTCCTGTGACACTAGTTATATATTCCATTGCTTCACTTCAGATTTGCTGTATCCCTTGGACCTTCTTATTGACGACGAAACACAGAGATTGCATCGGAATTAAATAAAAAAGGCACAATGCCGACTTAAGTACAAGAAGACTGACTCTTCCTACTGTCTATGATTTGAACATTTCCTGTGAGACAAGTTTTAAGTTCCGATGCTTCACTATTTGTTTACTGTATCCCTTGGACATTCTTGTTGTCGACGAAACACAGAAATTGCATCGGAATTAAACAGAAAAGGCACAACGCCGACTTAAGTTCAAGAAGACTAACTCTTCCTACTCTCTATGTTTTGAACCATTCCTGTGACACTAGTTATAGATTCCGATGCTTCACTTCCGGTTTACTGTATCCCTCTCACATTCTTATTGACGATGAAACACAGATATTGCATCGGAATTAAATAGAAAAGGCACAATGCCGACTTACGTACAAGAAGACTGACAATTGTTACTGTCTATGTTTTGAACCATTCCTATGACACTAGTTATAGATCTCTATGCTCAATTCAGGTTTACTGTATCCCTTGGACCTTCTTATTGACGACGAAACACAGAAATTGCATCGGAATTAAATACAAAAGGCACAATGCCTTTTTAAGTACAAGAAAAACTGACTGTTCTTACTGTCTATGTTTTGAACCATTCCCGTGACACTAGTTATAGATTCCGGTGCTTCGCTATATGTTTGCTGTATCCCTTGGACCTTCTTATTGACGACGAAACACAGAAATTAAATCAGAATTAAATAGAAAAGGCACAATGCTGACTTAAGTACAAGAAAACTAACTCTTCTTACCGTCTATGTTTTGACCCTTTCCTGTGAGACCATTTTTGGATTCCGATGCTTCACTTAAGGTTTACTGTATCCTTTGGACCTTCTTATTAGCGATGAAACACAGAAATTGCATCGGAATTAAATACAATAGGCACAATGCCGACTTAAGTACAAGAAGACTGACTCTTCTTACTGACTATGTTTTGAACATTTGCTGTGAGACCAGTTTAGATTCTGATGCTTCACTATATGTTTACTGTATCCCTTGGCCCTTCTTATTGACGATGAAACACAGAAATTGCAACAGAGTTAAATACAATTGGCACAACGCCGACTTAAGTACAAGAAGACTGACTCTTCTTTCTGACTATCTTTTGAACATTTCCTGTGAGACCAGTTTTAGATTCCGATGCTTCCCTATATGTTTACTGTATCCCTTTGACCTTCTTATTGACGATTAAACACAGAAATTGCATCGGAATTAAATAGAAAAGGCACAATGCGGACTTAAGTACAAAAAAATCTGACTCTTCTTACTGTGTATGATTTAAACCATTCCTGTGACACTAGTTGTACATTCCGATGCTTCACTTTAGGTATACTGTATCCCTCTGACCTTCTTATTGACGATGAAACACAGAAATTGCATCGGAATTAAATACAAAAGGCAAAATGCCGACTCAAGTACAAGAAGACAGGCTCTTCTAACTGTCTTTGTTTTGAAACTTTCCTGAGATACTGGTTTTAGATTCCGATGTTTCACTTCCGGTTTACTGTATCCCTTGGATCTTCTTATTGACGACGAAATACAGAAATTGCAGCGGAATTAAATACAAAAGGCAAAATGACGACTTATGTACAAGAAAACTGACTCTTCTTACTGTCTATGTTTTGAAGCATTCCCATGACACTAGTTATAGATTGCGATGCTTCACTTAAGGTTTACTGTATCCCTCTGACCTTGTTATTGACGATGAAACACAGAAATTGCATCGAAATTAAATACAAAAGCACAATGCCGACTTAAGTACAAGAGAACTAACTCTTCCTACTGTCTATGTTTTGAACCATTCCTGTGACACTAGTTATAGATTCCGATGCTACACTTCGGGTTTACTGTCTCCCTCTGACCTTCTTATTGACGATAAAACACGGAAATTGCATCGGAACTAAATACATAGGCACAATGCTGACTTAAGTACAAGTAATCTGACTCTTCTTACTGTCTATGCTTTTGAGCCACACCAGTGACACTAATTAACGATTCCGATGCTTCATTTCAGGTTTACTGTAACGCGCTGACCTTCTTATTGACGATGAAACACAGAAATTGAATCGGAATTAAATACAAAAGTCTCAATGCCGACTCAAGTACAAGAAGACTGGCTCTTCTTACTGTCTGTGTTTTGAACCATTCCTGTGACACTAGTTATAGATTCCGATGCTTCACTTCAGGTTTACTGTATCCCTCTGACCTTCTTATTGACGATGAAACAGAGAAATTGCATCGGAATTAAATAGAAAAGGCACAATGCCGACTTAAGTACAAGAAAACTGACTCTTCTTACTGTCTATGTTTTGACCTATTCCCGTGACACTAGTTATAGATTGCGATGCTTCACTTCAGGGTTTACTGTATCCCTCTGACCTTCTTATTGACGATGAAACACAGAAATTGCATCGGAATTAAATACAAAAGCACAATGCCGACTTCAGTACAAGAGAAGGTCAGTGGGATACAGTAAACCCGAAGTAAAGCATCGGAATCTATAACTAGTATCACAGGAATGGTTCAAAACATAGACAGTAGGAAGAGTCAGTTCTCTTGTAGTTAAGTCGGCATGGTGCTTTTGTATTAAATTCAGATGCAATTTCAGTGTTTCATCGTCAATAAGATGGCCAGAGGGATACAGAAATCCTGTAGTGAAGCTTCGGAATCTATAACTAGTATCACGGGAATGCTCTTCTTACTTTCTAAGTTTTGAACCATTCCTGTGACACTAGTTATAGATTCCGATGCTTCACTTCAGGGTTGCTGTATCCCACTGACCTTCTTATTGACGATGAAACACAGTAATTGCATCGGAATTAAATACAAAAGGCACAATGCCGATTAAAGTACAAGAAGACTGGCTTTTCTTACTGTCTATGTTTTGAACTATTCCTGTGACACTAGTTATAGATTCCGATGCTTCTCTTCAGGTTTACTGTATCCCTCTGATCTTCTTATTGACGATGAAACACAGAAATTGCATCTGAATTAAATAGAAACGGCACAATGCCGACTTAAGTACAAGAAAACTGACTCTTCTTACTGTCTATGTTTTGAAGCAGTCCCGTGACACTAGTTATATTTTGCGATGCTTCACTTAAGGTATACTGTATCCCTCTGAGCTTCTTATTGACGATGAAACACAGAAATTGCATCGAAATTAAATACAAAAGAACAATGCCGACTTAAGTACAAGAAATCTGACTCTTCTTACTGCCTCTGCTTTTGAGCCACACCAGTGACGCTAGTTATCGATTCCGATGCTTCATTTCAGGTTTACTGTAACGCGCTGACCTTCTTATTGACGATGAAACACAGAAATTGCATCGGAACTAAATACAAAAGGCACAATGCCGAATTAAGTACAAGAAAACTGACTCTTCTTACTGTCTATGTTTTGAACCATTCCTGTGACACTAGTTATAGATTCCGAGGCTTCACATCAGGTTTACTGTATCCCACTGACCTTCTTATTGACGAGGAAACACAGAAATTGAATCGGAATTAAATACAAAACTCTCAATGCCGACTCAAGTACAAGTAGACTGGCTCTTCTTACTGTCAGTGTTTTGAACCATGCCTGTGACACTAGTTATAGATTCCGATGCTTCACTTCAGGTTTACTGTATCCCTCTGACCTTCTTATTGACGATGAAACAGAGAATTTGCATCGGAATTAAATAGAAAAGGCACAATGCCGACTTAAGTACAAGAAAACTGACTCTTCTTACTGTCTATGTTTTGACCTATTCCCGTGACACTAGTTATAGATTCCGATGCTTCACTTCAGGGTTTACTGTGACCCTCTGACCATCTTATTGACGATGAAACACAGAAATTGCATCGGAATTAAATACAAAAGCACAATGCCAACTTAAGTACAAGAGAAGGTCAGTGGGATACAGTAAACCCGAAGTAAAGCATCGGAATCTATAACTAGTATCACAGGAATGGTTCAAAACATAGACAGTAGGAAGAGTCAGTTCTCTTGTAGTTAAGTCGGCTTTGTGCTTTTGTATTAAATTCAGATGCAATTTCAGTGTTTCATCGTCAATAAGAAGGCCAGAGGGATACAAAAAACCTGTAGTGAAGCTTCGGAATCTATAACTAGTGTCACGGGAATGCTCTTCTTACTGTCTATGTTTTGAACCATTCCTGTGACACTAGTTATAGATTCCGATGCTTCACTTCAGGGTTGCTGTATCCCACTGTCCTTCTTATTGACGATCAAACACAGTAATTGCATCGGAATTAAATACAAAAGGCACAATGCCGACTCAAGTACAAGAAAACTGGCTTTTCTTACTGTCTATGTTTTGAACTATTCCTGTGACACTAGTTATAGACTCCGATGCTTCTCTTCGGGTATACTGTATCCCACTGACCTGCTTATTGCCGATGAAACACAGAAATTGCATCGGGACATTATACATAGGCACAATGCCGAGTTAAGTACAAGAAATCTGACTCTTCTTACTGTCTATGCTTTTGAGCCATTCCTGTGACACTAGTTATCGATTCCGATGCTTCACTTCAGGTTTACTGTATCGCGCTGACCTACTTATTGACGATGAAACACAGAAAATGCATCGGAATTAAATACAAAAGGCACAATGCCGAATTAAGTACAAGAAAACTGACTCTTCTTACTGTCTATGTTTTGAACCATTCCTGTGACACTAGTTATAGATTCCGATGCTTCACTTCAGGTTTACTGTAACCCTCTGACCTTCGTATTGACGATGAAACACAAAAATTGCATCGGAATTAAATACAAAAGGCACAATGCCGACTTAAGTACAAGAAGACTGACTCTTCTTACTGTCTATGTTTTGAACCATTCCTGTGACACTAGTTATAGATTCCGATGCTTCACTTCAGGTTTACTGTATTTCTGTGACCTTCTTGTTGACGATGAAACACAGAAATTGCATCAGATTTAAATAGAAAAGGCACAATGCCGACTAAAGTACAAGAAAACTGACTCTTCTTACTGTCTATGTTTTGAAGCATTCCCGTGACACTAGTTATAGATTCCGAAGCTTCACTTCAGGTTTACTGTTTCCCTCTGGCCTTCTTATTGACGATGAAACACTGAAATTGCATCGGAATTAAATACAAAAGCACAATGCCGACTTAAGTACAAGAGAACTGACTCTTCCTACTGTCTATGTTTTGAACCATTCCTGTGATACTAGTTATAGATTCCGATGCTTTACTTCGGGTTTACTGTATCCCACTGACCTTCTTATTGACGAGGAAACACAGAAATTGAATCGGAATTAAATACAAAAGGCTCAATGCCGACTTAAGTACAAGAAGACTGGCTCTTCTTACTGTCTATGTTTTGAACCATTCCTGTGACACTAGTTACAGATTGCGATGATTCACTTCAGATTTACTGTATCCCTCTGACCTTCTTATTGACGATGAAACAGAGAAATTGCATCGGACTTAAATAGAAAAGGCACAATGCCGACTTAACTACAAGAAAACTGACTCTTCTTACTGTCTATGTTTTGACCTATTCCCGTGACACTAGTTATAGATTCCGATGCATCACTTCAGGGTTTACTGTATCCCTCTGACCGTCTTATTGACGATGAAACACAGAAATTGCATCGGAATGAAATACAAAAGCAAAATGCCGACTTAAGTACAAGAGAAGGTCAGTAGGATACAGTAAACCCGAAGTAAAGCATCGGAATCTATAACTAGTGTCACAGGAATAGTTCAAAACATAGACAGTAAGAAAAGCCAGTCTTCTTGTACTTGAGTCAGCATTGTGCCTTTTGCATTTAATTCCGATGCAATTTCTGTGTTTCATCGTCAATAAGAAGGCCAGAGGGATACAGTAAACCTGTAGTGAAGCTTCGGAATCTATGACTAGTGTCACGGGAATGCTCTTCTTACTGTCTATGCTTTGAACCATTCCTGTGACACTAGTTATAGATTCCGATGCTTCACTTCAGGGTTGCTGTATCCCACTGACCTTCTTATTGACGATGAAACACAGAAATTGCATCGGAATTAAATACAAAAGGCACAATGCTGACTCAAGTACAAGAAGACTGGCTTTTCTTACTGTCTATGTTTTGAACTATTCCTGTGACACTAGTTATAGATTCCGATGCTTCTCTTCAGGTTTACTGTATCCCTCTGATCTTCTTATTGACGATGAAACACAGAAATTGCATCACAATTTAATAGAAACGGCACAATGCCGACTTAAGTACAAGAAAACTGACTCTTCTTACTGTCTATGTTTTGAAGCATTCCCGTGACCCTAGTTATAGATTGCGATGCTTCACTTAAGGTTTACTGTATCCCTCTGACCTTCTTATTGACGATGAAACACAGAAATTGCATCGAAATTAAATACAAAAGCACAATGCCGACTTAAGTACAAGAGAACTAACTCTTCCTACTGTCTATGCTTTGAACCACTCCTGTGACACAAGTTATAGATTCCGATGCTTCACTTCGAGTTTACTGTCTCCCTGTGACCTTCTTATTGACGATGAAACACAGAAATTGCATCGAACTAAATACATAGGCACAATGCCGACTTAAGTACAAGAAATCTGACTCTTCTTACTGTCTATGCTTTTGTGCCACACCAGTGACACTAGTTATCGATTCCGATGCTTCATTTCAGGTTTACTGTAACGCGCTGACCTTCTTATTGACGATGAAACACAGAAATTGCATCAGAACTAAATACAAAAGGCACAATGCCGAATTAAGTACAAGAAAACTGACTCTTCTTACTGTCTATATTTTGACCTATTCTCGTGACACTAGTTATAGATTCCGATGCTTCACTTCAGGGTTTACTGTATCCCTCTGACCTTCTTATTGACGATGAAACACAGAAATTGCATCGGAATTCAATACAAAAGCACAATGCCGACTTAAGTACAAGAGAAGGTCAGTGGGATACAGTAAACCCGAAGTAAAGCATCGGAATCTATAACTAGTATCACAGGAATGGTTCAAAACATAGACAGTAGGAAGAGTCAGTTCTCTTGTTGTTAAGTCGGCATTGTGCTTTTGTATTAAATTCAGATGCAATTTCAGTGTTTCATCGTCAATAAGAAAGCCAGAGGGATACAGTAAACCTGTAGTGAAGCTTCGGAATCTATAACCAGTGTCACGGGAATGCTCTTCTTACTGTCTATGCTTTGAACCATTCCTGTGACACTAGTTATAGATTCCGATGCTTCACTTCAGGGTTGCTGTATCCCACTGACCTTCTTATTGACGATGAAACACAGAAATTGCGTTGGAATTAAATTGAAAAGGCACAATGCCGACTTAAGTACAAGAAAACTGACTCTTCTTACTGTCTATGTTTTGAACCATTCCTGTGACACTAGTTATAGATTCCGATGCTTCACTTCCGGTTTACTGTATCCAACTGACCTTCTTATTGACGATGAAACACAGAAATTGCATCGGAATTAAATACAAAGGGCACAATGCCGACTCAAGTACAAGAAGACTGGCTCTTCTTACTGTCTATGTTTTGAACCATTCCAGTGACACTAGTTATAGATTCCGATGCTTCACTTCAGGTTTACTGTATCCCTCTGACCTTCTTATTTACGATGAAACACAGAAATTGCATGGGAATTAAATAGAAAAGGCGCAATGCCGACTTAAATACATGAAAACTGTTTCTTCTTACTATCTATGTTTTGAACCATTCCTGTGACACTAGTTATAGATTCCGATACTTCACTTCTGGTTTACTGTATCCTTCTAACCTTCTTATTGACGATGAAACACAGAAATTGCATCGGAATTAAATACAAAAGGCACAATGCCGACTCAAGTACAAGAAGACTGGCTCTTCTTACTGTCTATGCTTTGAACCATTCCTGTGACACTAGTTATAGATTCCGATGCTTCACTTCAGGTTTACTGTATCCCTCTGACCTTCTAATTGACGATGAAACACAGAAATTGAATTTGAATTAAATAGAAAAGGCACAATGCTGACTTAAGTACAAGAGAACTAACTCTTCTCACTGTCTATGTTTTGAACCTTTCCTGTGAGACCAGTTTTAGATTCCGATGCTGCACTTCAGGTTTACTGTATCTCTTGGTCCTTCTTATTGACGATGAAGCACAGAAATTGCATCGGAATTACATACAAAGGCACAATGCCGACTGAAGTACAAGAAGACTGACTCTTACTACTGACAATGATTTCAACATTTCCTGTGAGACCAGTTTTAGATTACGATGCTTCACTATATGTTTACTGTATCTCTTGGACCGTCTTATTGACGACGAAACACAGAAATTGCATCGGAATTAAATAGACAAGGCACAATGCGGACTTAAGTACAAGGAAAGTGACTCTTCTTACTGTGTATGTTTTGAAGCATTCCAGTGGCACTAGTTATAGATTCCGATGCTTCACTTCAGGTATACTGTATCTCTCTGACCTTCTTATTGCCGATGAAACACAGAAATTGCATCGGAATTAAATACAAAAGGCGTAATGCCGACTCAAGTACAAGAAGACTGGCTCTTCTTACTGTCTATGTTTTGAAACTTACCTGTGAGACCGGTTTTAGATTCCGATGCTTCAGTTCAGGTTTACTGTAACCCTTGGATCTTCTTATTGACGACGAAACACAGAAATTGCATCGGAATTAAATAGAAAAGACACAATGCCGAGATAAGTACAAGAAGACTGGCTCTTCCTACTGTCTATGTTTTGAACCATTCCTGTGACACTAGTTATAGATTCCGATGCTTCACTTCAGGTCTACTGTATCCCTCTGACCATCTTATTGACGATGAAACACAGAAATTGCATCAGAAATAAGGACATAGGCACAATGCCGACTCAAGTACAAGAAGGCTGGCTCTTCTTACTGTCTATGCTGTGAAACATTCCTGTGACACTAGTCATAGATTCCGATGCCTCACTTCAAGTTTACTGTATCCCTCTGACCCTCTTATTGACGATGAAACACAGAAATTGCATCGGAATTAAATACAAAAGCACAAGGCCGACTTAAGTACAAGAGAACTGTCTGTTCTTAATATCTATGTTATGAAACATTCCTGTGACACTAGTTATAGATTCCGATGCTTCACTTCAAGTTTACTGTATCCCACTGACCTTCCCAATGTCGATGAAACACAGAAGTTGCGTCGGAATTAAATACAAAAGGCACAATCCCGACTCAAGTACAAGAAGGCTGGCTCTTCTTACTGTCTGTGTTTGAACCACTCCTGTGACACTAGTTATAGATTCTGATGCTTCACTTCAGGTTTACTGTATTCCCTCTGACCTTCTTATTGACGACGAAACACAGAAATTGCATTGGAATTAAATACAAAAGGCACAATGCCGTCTTAAGTACAAGAAAACCGACTCTTCTTACTGTCTATGTTTTAAACCATTCATGCGACACTAGTTATAGATTCCGATGCTTCACTTCAGGTTTACTGTATCCCTCTGACCTTTTTATTGACGATGAAACACAGAAATAGCTTCGGAAATAAATACAAACGCACAACGCCTACCCAAGTACAAGAAGACTGGCTCTTCTTACTGTCTATGTTTTGAAACTTTCCTGTGAGACCGGTTTTAGATTCCGATGCTTCACTTCAGGTTTACTGTATTCCTCTGACCATCTTATTGACGATGAAACACAGAAATTGAATCGGAATTAAATACGAAAGGCACAATGCCGACTTAAGTACAAGAAATCAGACTCTTCTTACTGTCTATGTTTTTAACCATTCCTGTGAGACTAGTTATAGATTACGATGCTTCATTTCATGTTTACTGTATCCCTCCGACCTTCTTATTGAGGATGAAACACAGAAATTGTATCGGAATTAAATACAAAAGGCACAATGCAGCCTTAAGTACAAGAAAACTGACTCTTCTTACTGTCTATGATTTGTACCTTTCCTGTGAGACCAGTTTTAGATTCTGATGCTTCACTTCAGGTTTACTGTATCCGGTGGATCTTCTTGTTGACGACGAAACACAGAAATTGCATCGGAATTAATTAGAAAAGGCACATTGCCGACTTAAGTACAAGAAAACTGACTCTTCTTACTGTCTATGTTTTGAACCATTCCTGTGACAATAGTTACACGTTCCGATGCTTCACTTCAGGTTTACTGTATCCCTCTGACCGTCTTATCGACGATGAAACACAAAAATTGCAGCGGAATTAAATACAAAATTCAAAATGCCGACTTACGTACAAGAAAACTGACTCTTCTTACTGTCTTTGTTTTGAACCACTCCTGTGACAGTAGTTATAGATTTCGATGCTTCACTTCAGGTTTACTGTATCCCTCTGAGCCTCTTATTGACGATGAAACACAGAAATTGCATCGGAATTAAATACAAAAGGCACAATGCCGACTTAAGTACAAGAAATCTGACACTTTTAACTGTCTATGCTTTGAACCATTCCTGTCACACTAGTTATAGATTCCGATGCTTCACTTCAGGTTTACTGTATCCCTCTGACCTTCTAATTGACGATGAAACACAGAAATTAAATCAGAATTAAATAGAAAAGGCGCAATGCTGACTTAAGTACAAGAAATCTAACTCTTCTTATTGTCTATGTTTTGAACCTTTCCTGTGAGACCAGTTTTAGGTTCCGATGCTTCACTATATGTTTACTGTATCCCTTGGACCTTCTTTTTGACGATGAAACACATTAATTGCATCGGAATTAAATAGACAAGGCACAAAGCGGACTTACGTACAAGAGAACTGACTCTTCTTACTGTGTATGTTTGAACCATTCCTGTGACACTAGTTATAGATTCCGATACTTCACCTCAAGTATACTGTATCTCTCTGACATTCTCATTGACGATGAATCACAGAAATTGCATCGGAATTAAATACAAAATGCACAATGCCGACTCAAGTACAAGAAGACTGGCTCTTCTTACTGTCTATGTTTTGAAACTTTCCTGTGAGACCGGTTTTAGATTCTGATGCTTCACTTCAGGTTTACTGTATCTGTTGGATCTTCTTGTTGACGACTAAACACACAAATTGCATCGGAATTAAATAGAAAATGCACATTGCCGATTCAAGTACAAGAAGATTGGTTCTTCCTACTGTCTATGTTTTGAACCATTCCTGTGACACTAGTTATAGATTCCGATGCTTCACTTCAGGCTTACTGTATCCCTCTGACCGTCTTATTGACGATGAAACACAGAAATTGCATCGGAATTAAATACATAGGCACAATGCCGACTCAAGTACAAGAAGACTGGCTCTTCTTACTGTCTATGTTTTGAACCATTCCTGTGACACTAGTTATAGATTCCGATGCTTCACTTCAGGTTTACTGTATCCCTCTGACCTTCTTATTGACGATGAAACACAAAAATTGCTTGGGAATTTAATAGAAAAAACACAAAGCCAACTTAAGTACTTGAAAACTGATTCTTCTTACTATCTATGTTTTGAACCATTCCTGTCACAATTGTTATAGATTCCGATACTTCACTTCAGGTTTACTGTATCCCTCTGACCTTCTTATAGACGATGAAACACAGATATTGCATCGGAATTAAATACAAAAGGCACAATGCCGACTTAAGTACAAGAAAACTGACTCTTCTTACTGTCTACGTTTTAAACCCTTCATGTGACACTAGTTATAGATTCCGATGCTTCACTTCAGGTTTACTGTATCCCGCTGACCTTCGTATTGACGATGAAACACAGAAATTGCATCGGAATTAAATACAAAAGCACAATGCCGACGTAAGTACAAGAGAAGTGACTCTTCCGACTGTCCATGTTTTGAACCATTCCTGTGACACTGGTTTATAGATTCCGATGCTTCACTTCGGGTTAACTGTATCCCTCTGACCTTCTTATTGACGATGGAACACAGAAATTGCATCGGAATTAAATACATAGGCACAATGCCGACTCAAGTACAAGAAGACTGGCTCTTCTTACTGTCTATGTTTGAACCATTCCTGTGACACTAGTTATAGATTCCGGTGCTTCACTTCAGGTTTACATTTTCCCTCTGACCTTCTTATTGACGAAGAAACACAGAAACTGCATCGGAATTAAATAGAAAAGGCACAATGCCGACTTAAGTATAAGAAAACTGACTCTTCTTACTGTCTATGTTTAGACCCATTCCCGTGACAGTAGTTATAGATTCCGATGCTTCGCTTCAGGTTTACTGTATCCCTCTGACCTTCTTATTGACGATGAAACACAGAAATTGCATCTTAATTAAATACAAAAGGCACAATGCCGACTTAAGTACAAGAAAACTGACTCTTCTTACTGTCTATGTTTGAACCATTCCTGTGACACTAGTTACACATTCCGATGCTTCACTTCAGGTTTACTGTATCCCTCTGACCATCTTATTGACGATGAAACACAGAAATTGCATCGGAATTAAATACAAAAGGCACAATGCCGACTTAAGTACAAGAAATCTGACACTTCTTACTATCTAAGCTTTGAACCATTCCTGTGATACTAGTTATAGATTCCGATGCTTCAATTCAGGTTTACAGTATCCCTCTCACCTTCTAATTGACGCTGAAACACAGAAATTGAATCAGAATTAAATAGAAAAGGCACAATGCTGGCGTAAGTAAATAAAACTAACTCTTCTTACTGTCTACGTTTTGAACCTTTCCTGTGAGACCAGTTTTAGGTTCCGATGCTTCACTTCAGGTTTACTGTGTCCCTTGGACCTTCTTATTGCCGATGAAACACAGAAATTGCATCGGAATTAAATAGACAAGGTACAATTCCGACTTAAGTACAAGAAAACTGACTCTTCTTACTGTGTATGTTTTGAACCATTCCTGTGAAACTAGTTATAGATTCCGATGCTTCACTTCATTTACACTGTATCTCTCTGACCTTCTTATTGACGATGAAACACAGAAATTGCATCGGAATTAAATACAAAAGGCACAATGCCGACTCAAGTACAAGAAGACTAGCTCTTCTTACTGTCTATGATTTGAAACTTTCCTGTGAGACCGGTTTTAGATTGCGATGCTTCACTTCAGGTTTACTGTATCCGTTGGATCTTCTTATTGACGACGAAAGACAGAAACTGCATCGGAAATAAATAGAAAAAGGCACAATGCCGAATCAAGTACAAGAAGACTGGCTCTTCTTACTGTCTATGTTTTGAACCATTGCTGTGAAACTAGTTATAGATTCCGATGCTTCACTTTAGGTTTACTGTATCCCTCTGTCGGTCTTAATGACGATGAAACACAGAAATTGCATCGGAATTAACTACATAGGCACAATGCCGAATTAAGTACAAGACGACTTGCTCTTCTTACTGTCTATGTTTTGAACCATTCCTGTGACACTAGTTATAGATTCCGATGCTTCACTTCAGGTTTACTGTATCCCTCTGACCTTCTTATTGACGATGAAACACAGAAATTGCATCAGAATTAAATAAAAAAGGCACAATGCCGACTTAAGTATAAGAAAACTGACTCCTCTTACTGTCTACGTTTTGAAGCATTTCCGTGACACTAGTTATAGATTCCGATGCTTCACTTAAGGTTTACTGTATCCCTCTGACCTTCTTTTTGACGATGAAACACAGATATTGCATCGGAATTAAATAAAAAAGGCACAATGCCGACTTAAGTACAAGAAAACTGACTCTTCTTACTGTCTATGTTTTGAACCATTCCTGTGACACTAGTTATAGATTCCGATGCTTCACTTCCGGTTTACTGTATCCCTCTGACCTTCTTATTGACGATGAAACACAGTAATTGCATCGGAACTAAATACAATAGGCACAATGCGGACTTAAGTAGTAGAAAACTGACTCTTCTTACTGTCTATGCTTTGAAGCATTCCCGTGACACTAGTTATAGATTCCGATACTTCACTTCAGGTATACTGAATCTCTCTGACATTCTCATTGACGATGAATCACAGAAATTGCATCGGAATTAAATACAAAAGGCACAGTGCCGACTCAAGTACAAGAAGACTGGCTCTTCTTACTGTCTATGTTTTGAAACTTTCCTGTGAGACCGGTTAAGGATTCTGATGCTTCACTTCAGGTTTACTGTATCTGTTGGATCTTCTTGTTGACGACGAAACACACAAATTGCATCGGAATTAAATAGAAAAGGCACATTGCCGATTCAAGTGCAAGAAGATTGGTTCTTCCTACTGTCTATGTTTTGAACCATTCCTGTGACACTAGTTATAGATTCCGATGCTTCACTTCAGGCTTACTGTATCCCTCTGACCGTCTTATTGACGATGAAACATAGAAATTGCATCGGAATTAAATACATAGGCACAATGCCGACTCAAGTACAAGAAGACTGGCTCTTCTTACTGTCTATGTTTTGAACCATTCCCGTGATACTAGTTATAGTTTCCAATGCTTCACTTCAGGTTTACTGTATCGCTCTGACCTTCTTATTGACGATGAAACACAGAAATTGCTTGGGAATTTAATAGAAAAGGCACAAAGCCAACTTAAGTACATGAAAACTGATTCTTCTTACTAACTATGTTTTGAACCATTCCTGTCACAATAGTTATAGATTCCGATACTTCACTTCAGGTTTCCTGTATCCCTCTGACCTTCTTATAGACGATGAAACACAGATATTGCATCGGAGTTAAATACAAAAGGCACAATGCCGACTTAAGTACAAGAAAACTGACTCTTCTTACTGTCTATGTTTTAAACCATTCATGTGAAACTAGTTATAGATTCCGATGCTTCACTTCAGGTTTACTGTATCCCTCTGACCTTCGTATTGACCATGAAAGACAGAAATTGCATCGGAACTAAATACAAAAGCACAATGCCGACTTAAGTACAAGAGAAGTGACTCTTCCGACTGTCTATGTTTTGAACCATTCCTGTAAAACTAGTTATAGATTCCGATGCTTCACTTCGGGTTAACTGTATCCCTCTGACCTTCTTATTGACGATGAAACACAGAAATTGCATCGGAATTAAATACATAGGCACAATGCCGACTCAAGTACAAGAAGACTGGCTCTTCTTACTGTCTATGTTTGAACCATTCCTGTGACACTAGTTATAGATTCCGGTGCTTCACTTCAGGTTTACATTTTCCCTCTGACCTTCTTATTGACGAAGAAACACAGAAACTGCATCGGAATCAAATAGAAAAGGCACAATGCCGACTTGAGTATAAGAAAACTGACTCATCTTACAGTCTATGTTTAGACCCATTCCCGTGACAGTAGTTATAGATTCCGATGCTTTGCTTCAGGATTACTGTATACCTCTGACCTTCTTATTGACGATGAAACACAGAAATCGCATCTTCATTAAATACAAAAGGCACAATGCCGACTTAAGTACAAGAAAACTAACTCTTCTTACTGTCTATGTTTGAACCATTCCTGTGACACTAGTTACACATTCCGATGCTTCACTTCAGGTTTACTGTAACCCTCTGACCTTCTTATTGACGATGAAACACAGAAATTGCATCGGAATTAAATACAAAAGGCACAATGCCGACTTAAGTACAAGAAGTCTGACACTTCTTACTGTCGTAGCTTTGAACCATTCCTTTGACACTAGTTATAGATTCCGATGCTGCAATTCAGGTTTACTGTATCCCTCTCACCTTCTTATTGACGATGAAACACAGAAATTGAATCAGAATTAAATAGAAAAGGCACAATGCTGACTTAAGTACAAGAAAACTAACTCTTCTTACTGTCTACGCTTTGAACCTTTCCTGTGAGACCAGTGTTACGTTCCGATGCTTCACTTCAGGTTTACTGTGTCCCTTGGACCTTCTTATTGACGATGAAACACAGAAATTGCATCGGAACTAAATACAAAAGGCACAATGCCGACTTAAGTACAAGAAGACTGACTCTTGTTACTGACAATGTTTTGAACATTTTCTGTGAGACCAGTTTTAGATTCCGATGCTTCACTATATGTTTACTGTATCCCTTTGACCTTCTTATTGACGATGAAGCACAAAAATTGCATCATAATTAAATACAAAAGGCACGCTGCTGACTTAAGTACAAGAAGACTGACTCTGCCTACTGACTATGATTTCAACATTTCCTGTGAGACCAGTTTTAGATTCCGATGCCTCACTATATGTTTACTGTTTCCCTTGGACCTTCTTATTGCCGATGAAACACAGAAATTGCATCGGAATTAAATAGACAAGGTACAATTCCGACTTAAGTACAAGAAAACTGACTCTTCTTACTGTGTATGTTTTGAACCATTCCTGTGAAACTAGTTATACATTCCGATGCTTCACTTCATTTACACTGTATCTCTCTGACCTTCTTATTGACGATGAAACACAGAAATTGCATCGGAATTAAATACAAAAGGCACAATGCCGACTCAAGTACAAGAAGACTAGCTCTTCTTACTGTCTATGTTTTGAAACTTTCCTGTGAGACCGGTTTTAGATTCCGATGCTTAACTTCAGGTTTACTGTATTTGTTGGATCTTCTTATTGACGACGAAACACAGAAACTGCATCGGAATTAAATAGAAAAGGCACAATGCCGAATCAAGTACAAGAAGACTAGCTCTTCTAACTGTCTATGTTTTGAACCATTCCTGTGAAACTAGTTATAGATTCCGATGCTTCACTTCAGGTTTACTGTATCCCTCTGACCTTCTTATTGACGATGAAACACAGAAATTGCATCGGAATTAACTACATAGGCACAATGCCGAATTAAGAACAAAACGACTGGCTCTTCTTACTGTCTATGTTTTGAACCATTCCTGTGACACTAGTTATAGATTCCGATGCTTCACTTCAGGTTTACTGTATCCCTCTGACCTTCTTATTGACGATGAAACACAGAAATTGCATCAGAATTAAATAAAAAAGGCACAATGCCGACTTAAGTGGAAGAAAACTGACTCCTCTTGCTGTCTATGTTTTGAAGCATTCCCGTGACACTAATTATAGATTCCGATGCTTCACTTAAGGTTTACTGTATCCCTCTGACCTTCTTATTGACGATGAAACACAGATATTGCATCGGAAATTAATAAGAAAGGAACAATGCCGACTTAAGTGCAAGAAAACTGACTCTTCTTACTGTCTATGTTTTGAACCATTCCTGTGACACTAGTTATAGATTCCGATGCTTCACTTCCGGTTTACTGTATCCCTCTGACCTTCTTATTGACGATGAAACACGGAAATTGCATCGGAAATAAATACAATAGGCACAATGCGGACATAAGTACTAGAAAACTGACTCTTCTTACTGTCTATGCTTTGAAGCATTCCCGTGACACTAGTTATAGATTCCGATGCTTCACTTCACGTTTACTGTATCCCTCTGACCTTCTTATAGACGATGAAACACAGATATTGCATCGGAATTAAATACAAAGGGCACAATGCCGACTTAAGTACAAGGAAACTGACTCTTCTTACTGTCTATGTTTTAAACGATTCATGTGACACTAGTTATAGATTCCGATGCTTCACTTCAGGTTTACTGTATCCCTCTGACCTTCTTATTGACGATGAAACACAAAAATTGCATCGGAATTAAATACAAAAGGCACAATGCCGACCGAAGTACAAGAAGACTGGCTCTTCTTACTGTCTCTGTTTTGAAACTTTCCTGTGAGACCGGTTTTAGATTCCGATGCTTCACTTCAGGTTTACTCTATCCCTCTGACCTTCTTATTGACGATGAAACACAGAAATTGCATCGGAATTTAATAGAAAAGGCACAATGCCGACTTAAGTACTGAAAACTGACTCTTCTTACTGTCTATGTTTTGAACCATTCCTGTGGACTAGTTATAGATTCCGATGCGTCACTTAAGGTTAACTGTATCCCTCTGACCTTCTTATTGGCGATGAAATACAGAAATTGCATCGGAATTAAATAGAAAAGGCACAATGCCGACTTAAGTACTGAAAACTGACTCTTCTTACTGTCTATGTTTTAAACCATTCATGTGACACTAGTTATAGATTCCGATGCTTCACTTCAGGTTTACTGTATCCCTCTGACCTTCGTATTGACGATGAAACACAGAAATTGCATCGGAACTAAATACAGAAGCACAATGCCGACTTAAGTACAAGAGAAGTGACTCTTCCGACTGTCTATGTTTTGAACCATTCCTGTACTACTAGTTATAGATTCCGATGCTTCACTTCGGGTTAACTGTATCTCTCTGACCTTCTTATTGACGATGAAACACAGAAATCGCATCTTAATTAAATACAAAAGGCACAATGCCGACTTAAGTACAAGAAAACTAACTCTACTTACTGTCTATGTCTGAACCATTCCTGTGACACTAGTTACACATTCCGATGCTTCACTTCAGGTTTACTGTAACCCTCTGACCTTCTTATTGACGATGAAACACAGTAATTGCATCGGAATTAAATACAAAAGGCACAATGCCGACTTAAGTACAAGAAATCTGACACTTCTTACTGTCTAAGCTTTGAACCATTCCTGTGACACTAGTTATAGATTCCGATGCTTCACTTCATTTACACTGTATCTCTCTGACCTTCTTATTGACGATGAAACACAGAAATTGCATCGGAATTAAATACAAAAGGCACATTGCCAACTCAAGTACAAGAAGACTAGCTCTTCTTACTGTCTACGTTTTGAAACTTTCCTGTGAGACCGGTTTTAGATTCCGATGCTTCACTTCAGGTTTACTGTATTCGTTGGATCTTCTTATTGACGACGAATCACAGAAACTGCATCGGAATTAAATAAAAAAGGCACAATGCCGAATCAAGTACAAGAAGACTGGCTCTTCTTACTGTCTATGTTTTGAACCATTCCTGTGAAACTAGTTATAGATTCCAAAGTTTCACTTCAGGTTTACTGTATCCCTCTGTCGGTCTTATTGACGACGAATCACAGAAACTGCATCGGCATTAAATACAAAAGCACAATGCCGACTTAAGTACAAGACAAGTGACTCTTCCGACTGTCTATGTTTTGAACCATTCCTGTGACACTAGTTACAGATTCCGATGCTTCACTTCAGGTTTACTGTATGCCTCTGACCTTCTTATTGACGATGAAACACTGAAATTGCAACGAAAGTAAATACAAAAGGCACAATGCCGACTTAAGTACAAGAAAAAACTGACTCTTCTTACTGTTTATGTTTTAAACCATTCATGTGACACTAGTTATAGATTCCGATGCTTCACTTCAGGTTTACTGTATCCCTCTGACCTTCGTATTGACGATGAAACACAGAAATTGCACCGGATTTAAATACAAAAGCACAATGCCGACTTAAGTACAAGAGAAGTGACTCTTCCGACTGTCTATGTTTTGAACCATTCCTGTGACACTAGTTATAGATTCCGATGCTTCACTTCGGGTTAACTGTATCCCTCTGACCTTCTTATTGACGATGAAACACAGAAATTGCATCGGAATTAAATACATAGGCACAATGCCGACTCAAGTACAAGAAGTCTGGCTCTTCTCACTGTCTATGTTTGAACCATTCCTGTGACACTAGTTATAGATTCCGGTGCTTCACTTCAGGTTTACATTATCCCTCTGACCTTCTTATTGACGAAGAAACACAGAAACTGCATCGGAATTAAATAGAAAAGGCACAATGCCGACTTAAGTATAAGAAAACTGACTCTTCTTACTGTCTATGTTAGGACCCATTCCCGTGACAGTAGTTATAGATTCCGATGCTTCGATTCAGGATTACTGTATCCCTCTGACCTTCTTATTGACGATGAAACACAGAAATTGCGTCTTAATTAATTACAAAAGGCACAATGCCGACTTAAGTACAAAAAAACTGACTCTTCTTACTGTCTATGTTTGAACCCTTCCTGTGACACTAGTTACACATTCCGATGCTTCACTTCAGGTTTACTGTATCCCTCTGACCTTCTTATTGACGATGAAATACAGAAATTGCATCGGAATTAAATACAAAAGGCACAATTACGACTTAAGTACAAGAAATCTGACACTTCTTACTGTCTAGGCTTTGAACCATACCTGTGACACTAGTTATAGATTCCGATGCTTCAATTCAGGTTTACTGTATCCCTCTCACCTTCTTATTGACGTTGAAACACAGAAATTGAATCAGAATTAAATAGAAAAGGCACAATGCTGCCTTAAGTACAAGAAAACTAACTCTTCTTACTGTCTACGTTTTGAACCTTTCCTGTGAGACCAGTTTTAGGTTCCGATGCCTCACTTCAGGTTTACTGTGTCCCTTGGACCTTCTTATTGACGATGAAACACAGAAATTGCATCGCAATTAAATACAAAAGGCACAATGCCGACCGAAGTACAAGAAGACTGGCTCTTCTTACTGTCTCTGTTTTGAAACTTTCCTGTGAGACCGGTTTTAGATTCCGATGCTTCACTTCAGGTTTACTCTATCCCTCTGACCTTCTTATTGACGATGAAATACAGAAATTGCATCGGAATTAAATAGAAAAGGCACAATGCCGACTTAAGTACTGAAAACTGACTCTTCTTACTGTCTATGTTTTGAACCATTCCTGTGACACTAGTTATAGATTCCGATGCTTCACTTCAGGTTTACTGTATCCCTCTGTCCCTCTTATTGACGATGAAACATAGACATTGCATCGGAATTAAATACATAGGCACAATGCCGACTCAAGTACAAGAAGACTGGCTCTTCTTACTGTCTATGTTTTGAAACTTTCCTGTGAGACAGGTTTTAGATTCTGATGTTTCACTTCTGGTTTACTGTATCCCTCTGACCTTTTTATTGACGATGAAACACAGAAATTGCATCGGAATTAAATACAAAAGCACAATGCCGACTTAAGTACAAGACAAGTGACCCTTCCGACTGTATATGCTTTGAACCATTCCTGTGACACTAGTTACAGATTCCGATGCTTCACTTCTGGTTTACTGTATGCCTCTGACCTTGTTAATGACGATGAAACACTGAAATTGCAACGAAAGTAAATACAAAAGGCACAATGCCGACTTAAGTACAAGAAAACTGACCCTTCTTACTGTCTATGTTTTAAACCATTCATGTGACACTAGTTATAGTTTCCGATGCTTCACTTCAGGTTTACTGTATCCCTCTGACCTTCCTATTGACGATGAAACACAGAAATTGAATCGGAATTAAATACAAAAGCACAATGCTGACTTAAGTACAAGAGAAGTGACTCTTCCGACTGTCTATGATTTGAACCATTCCTGTGACACTAGTTATAGATTCCGATGCTTCACTTGTGGTTAACTGTATCCCTCTGACCTTCTTATTGACGATGAAACACAGAAATTGCATCGGAATTAAATACATAGGCACAATGCCGACTCAAGTACAAGAAGACTGGCTCTTCTTACTGTCTATGTTTGAACCATTCCTGTGACACTAGTTATAGATTCCGGTGCTTCACTTCAGGTTTACATTATCCCTCTGACCTTCTTATTGACGAAGAAACACAGAAACTGCATCGGAATTAAATAGAAAAGGCACAATGCCGACTTAAGTATAAGAAAACTGACTCTTCTTACTGTCTATCTTTAGACCCATTCCCGTGACAGTAGTTATAGATTCCGATGCTTCGATTCAGGATTACTGTATCCCTCTGACCTTCTTATTGACGATGAAACACAGAAATTGGGTCTTAATTAATTACAAAAGGCACAATGCCGACTTAAGTACAAAAAAACTGACTCTTCTTTCTGTCTATATTTGAACCATACCTGTGACACTAGTTACCCATTCCGATGCTTCACTTCAGGTTTACTGTATCCCTCTGACCTTCTTATTGTCGATGAAACACAGAAATTGCATCGGAATTAAATACAAAAGGCACAATGCCGACTTAAGTACAAGAAATCTGACACTTCTTACTGTCTAAGCTTTGAACCATTCCTGTGACACTAGTTATAGATTCCGATGCTTCAATTCAGGTTTACTGTATCCCTCTCACCTTCTTATTGACGATGAAACACAGAAATTGAATCAGAATTAAATAGAAAAAGCACAATGCTGGCTTAAGTACAAGAAAATTAACTCTTCTTACTGTCTACGTTTTGAACCTTTCCTGTGAGACCAGTTTTAGGTTCCGATGCTTCACTTCAGGTTTACTGTGTCCCTTGGACCTTCTTATTGACGATGAAACACAGAAATTGCATCGGAATTGAATACAAAAGTCACAATGCCGACTTAAGTACAAGAAGACTGACTCTTCATACTGACTATGCTTTGAACGTTTCCTGTGAGACCAGTTTTAGATTCCGATGCCTCACTATTTGTTTACTGTTTCCCTTGGACCTTCTTATTGCCGAAGAAACACAGAAATTGCATCGGAATTAAATAGACAAGGTACAATTCCGACTTAAATACAAGAAAACTGACTCTTCTTACTGTGTATGTTTTGAACCATTCCTGTGAAACTAGTTATAGTTTCCGATGCTTCACTTCATTTACACTGTATCTCTCTGACATTCTTATTGACGATGAAACACAGATATTGCATCGGAATTAAATACAAAAGGCACAATGCCGACTCAAGTACAAGAAGACTAGCTCTTCTTACTGTCTATGTTTTGAAACTTTCCTGTGAGACCGGTTTTAGATTCCGATGCTTCACTTCAGGTTTACTGTATCCGTTGGATCTTCTTATTGACGACGAAACACAGAAACTGCATCGGAATTAAATAGAAAAGGCACAATGCCGAATCAAGTACAAGAAGACTGGCTCTTCTTACTGTCTATGATTTGAACCATTCCTGTGAAACTAGTTATAGATTCCGATGCTTCACTTCAGGTTTACTGTATCGCTCTGTCGGTCTTATTGACGATGAAACACAGAAATTGCATCGGACTTAACTACATAGGCACAATGCCGAATTAAGTACAAGACGACTGGCTCTTCTTACTGTCTATGTTTTGAACCATTCCTGTGACACTAGTTATAGATTCCGATGCTTCACTTCAGGTTTACTGTATCCCTCTGACCTTCTTATTGACGATGAAACACAGAAATTGCATCGGAATTAAATAAAAAAGGCACAAGCCGACTTAAGTACAAGAAAACTGACTCTTCTTACTGTCTATGTATTGAACCATTCCTGTGACACTAGTTATAGATTCCGATGCTTCACTTCCGGTTTACTGTATCCCTCTGACCTTCTTATTGACGATGAAACACAGAAATTGCATCGGAAATAAATACAATAGGCACAATGCGGACTTAAGTACTAGAAAACTGACTCTTCTTACTGTCTATGCTTTGAAGCTCTCCCGTGACACTAATTATAGATTCCGATGCTTCACTTCAGGTTTACTGTATCCCTCTGACCTTCTTATAGGCGATGAAACACAGATATTGCATCGGAATTAAATACAAAAGGCACAATGCCGACTTAGGTACAAGGAAACTGACTCTTCTTAGTGTCTATGTTTTAAACCATTCATGTGACACTAGTTATAGATTCCGATGCTTCACTTCAGGTTTAGTGTATCCCTCTGACCTTCTTATTGACGATGAAACGCAAAAATTGCATCGGAATTAAATACAAAAGGCGCAATGGCGACCGAAGTACAAGAAGACTGGCTCTTCTTACTGTCTCTGTTTTGAAACATTCCTGTGAGACCGGTTTTAGAGTCTGATGCTTCACTTCATGTTTACTCTATCCCTCTGACCTTCTTATTGACGATGAAACACAGAAATTGCATCGGAATTAAATAGAAGAGGCACAATGCCGACTTAAGTACTGAAAACTGACTCTTCTTACTGTCTATGTTTTGAACCATTCCTGTGAGACTAGTTATAGATTCCGATGCATCACTTCAGGTTTACTGTATCACTCTGACCTTCCTATTGACGATGAAACACAGAAATTGTATCGGAATTAAATACAAAAGGCACAATGCCGACTTAAGTACAAGAAAACTGACTCTTCTTACTGTCTATGTTTTGAACCATTCCTGTGACACTAGTTATAGATTCCGATGCTTCACTTCAGGTTTACTGTATCCCTCTGACCTTCTTTTTGCAATGAAACACGGAAATTGCAGCGGAATTAAATACAAAAATCAAATTGCCGACTTACGTACAGGAAAACTGACTCTTCTTACTGTCTTTGCTTTGAACCTTTCCTGTGACACTAGTTATTGATTTTGATGCTTCACTTCAGGATTACTGTATCCCTCTGACCTTCTTATTGACGACGAAATCCAGAAATTGCATCGGAATTAAATACAAAAGCACAATGCCGACTTAAGTACAAGAAATCTGACACTTCTTACTGACTATGTTTTGAACCATTCCTGTGACACTAGTTATAGATTCCGATGTTTCACTTCTGGTTTACTGTATCCCTCTGACCTTCTTATTGACAATGAAACACAGAAATTGCATCGGAATTAAATACAAAAGGCACAATACCAGGGACCGATGACCATGGCAGTCTGGTCCCTTTAATACCCCAAACCAACCAACCACAATACCAACTCAAGTAGAAGAAAACTGACTCTTCTTACTGTCTGTGTTTTGAACCATTCCTGTGACACTAGTTATAGATTCCGATGCTTCACTTAAGGTTTTCTGTATCCCTCTGACTTTCGTATTGACCATGAAACACAGAAATTGCATCGTAATTAAATACAAAAGGCACAATGCCAAGTTAAGTACAAGAAAACGGAAACTTCTTACTGTCTATGTTTTGGACCATTCCTGTGACACTACTTATAGATTCCGATGCTTCACTTCAGGTTTACTGTATCCCTCTGACCTTCTTATTGACGATAAAACACAGAATTTGCATCGGAATTAAATACAAAAGGCACAATGCCGACTTAAGTACAAGAAAATTGACTCTTCTTACTGTCTATGTTTTGAACCATTCCTGTGACACTCGTTATAGATTCCGATGCTTTACTTCAGGTTTACTGTATTCCTCTGACCTTCTTATTGACGATGAAACACAGAAATTGCTTCGAAATTAAATTCAAAAGGCACAATGCCAACTTAAGTACAACATAACTGACTCTTCTTACTGTCAATGTTTTGAACCATTCCTGTGACACTAGTTAAGGATTCCGATGCTTCACTTAAGGTTTACTGTATCCCTCTGACCTTCTTATTGACGATGTAGCACAGAAATTGCACGGGAATTAAATACAAAAGCACAATGCCGACTTAAGTACAAGAGAACTGACTCTTCTGACTGTCTATGTTTTGAACCATTCCTGTGACACTAGTTATAGATTCCGATACTTTACTTCAGGTTTACTGTATTTCTCTGAATTTCTTATTGACGATGAAACACAGATATTACATCGGAATAAAATACAAGAGGCACAATGCCGACTCAAGTACAAGAAGGCTGGCTCTACTTACTGGCTATGCTTTGAACCATTCCTGTGACACTAGTTATAGGTTCCGATGCTTCACTTCAGGTTTACTGTATAGCTCTGACATTCTTATTGACGATGTAACACAGAATTGCATCGGAATGAAATACAAAAGGCACAAATCCGACTTATGTAGAAGAAAACTGACTCTTCTTACTGTCTATGCTTTGAAGCATTCCCGTGACACTAGTTATAGATTCCGATGCTTCACTTCAGGTTTACTGTGTCCCTCTGACCTTCGTGTTGACGATGAAACACAGAAATTGCATCGGAATTAAATACAAAAGCACAATGCCGACTTAAGTACAAGAGAACTGACTCTTCCTACTGTCTATGTTTTGAACCATTCCTGTAACACTAGTTATAGATTCCGATGCTTCACTTCGGGTTTACTGTATCCCACTGACCTTCTTATTGACGATGAAACACCTAAATTGCATCGGAATTAAATACAAAAGGTACAATGCCGACTCAAGTACAAGAAGACTGGCTCTTCTTACTGGCTATGCTTTGAACCATTCCTGTGACACTAGTTATAGATTCCGATGCTTCACTTCAGGTTTACTGTATCCCCCTGACCTTCTTATTGACGATGAAACACAAAAATTGCATCGGAATTAAATACATAGGCACAATGCCGACTCAAGTACAAGGAGACTGGCTCATCTTACTGTCTATGTTTTGAAACTTTCCTGTGAGACCGGTTTTAGATTCTGATGTTTCACTTCTGGTTTACTGTATCCCTCTGACCTTCTTATTGACGATGAAACACAGAAATTGCATCGGAAATAAATACAAAAGGCACAATACCGACTTAAGTAGAAGAAAACTGACTCTTCTTACTGTCTGTGTTTTGTACCAATCCTGTGACACTAGTTACAAAATCCGATGCTTCACTTAAGGTTTACTGTATCCCTCTGACTTTCGTATTGACGATGAAACACAAAAATTGCATCGGAATTAAATACAAAAGGCACAATGCCAAGTTAAGTACAAGAAAACTGACTCTTCTTACTGTCTATGTTTTGGACCATTCCTGTGACACTAGTTATAGATTCCGATGCTTCACTTCAGGTTTACTGTATCCCTCTGACCTTCTTATTGACGATGAAACACAGATTGTGCATCGGAATTAAATACATAAGGCACAATGCCGACTTAAGTACAAGAAAATTGACTCTTCTTACTGACTATGTCTTGAACCATTCATGTGACACTCGTTATAGATTCCGATGCTTTACTTCAGGTTTACTGTATTCCTCTGACCTTCTTATTGACGATGAAACACAGAAATTGCTTCGAAATTAAATTCAAAAGGCACAATGCCAACTTAAGTACAACATAACTGACTCTTCTTACTGTCAATGTTTGAACCATTCCTGTGACACTAGTTATAGATTCCGTTGCTTCACTTTAGGTTTACTGTATCCCTCTGACCTTCTTATCGTCGATGAAACACAGAAATTGCAACTGAATTAAATATAAAAGGCACAATGCCGACTTAAGTACAAGAAAACTGGCTCTTCTTACTGGCTATGCTTTGAACCATTCCTGTGACACTAGTTATAGATTCTGATGCTTCACTTCAGGTTTACTGTATCCCCCTGACCTTCTTATTGACGATGAAACACAAAAATTGCATCGGAATTAAATACATAGGCACAATGCCGACTCAAGTACAAGGAGACTGGCTCTTCTTACTGTCTATGTTTTGAAACTATCCTGTGAGACCGGTTTTAGATTCTGATGTTTCACTTCTGGTTTACTGTATCCCTCTGACCTTCTCATTGACGATGAAACACAGAAATTGCATCGGAAATAAATACAAAAGGCCCAATACCGACTTAAGTAGAAGAAAACTGACTCTTCTTACTGTCTGTGTTTTGTACCAATCCTGTGACACTAGTTACAGAATCCGATGCTTCACTTAAGGTTTACTGTATCCCTCTGACTTTCGTATTGACGATGAAACACAAAAATTGCATCGGAATTAAATACAAAAGGCACAATGCCAAGTTAAGTACAAGAAAACTGACTCTTCTTACTGTCTATGTTTTGGACCATTCCTGTGACACTAGTTATAGATTCCGATGCTTCACTTCAGGTTTACTGTATCCCTCTGACCTTCTTATTGACGATGAAACACAGATTGTGCATCGGAATTAAATACAAAAGGCACAATGCCGACTTAAGTACAAGAAAATTGACTCTTCTTACTGACTATGTCTTGAACCATTCATGTGACACTCGTTATAGATTCCGATGCTTCACTTCAGATTTACTGTATCCCTCTGGCCTTCTTATTGACGATGAACCACAGAAATTGCCTCGGAATTAAATAGAAAAGGCACAATGCCGACTTAAGTACAAGAAAAATGACTACTAACTGTCTATGTTTTGACCCATTCCCGTGACACTAGTTATAGATTCCGATGCTTCACTTCAGGTTTAGTGTATCCCTCTGACCTTCTTTTTGACGATGAAGCACAGAAATTAAATCGGAATTAACTACAAAAGCACAATGCCGACTTAAGTACAAGAGAACTGACTCTTCTTACTGTCTATGTTTTGAACCATTCCTGTGACACTAGTTCTAGATTCCGATGCTTCACTTCAGGTTTACTGTATCCCTCTGACCTTCTTATTGACAATGAAACACAGAAATTGCATAGGAATTAAAACCAAGAGGTACAATGACGGCTTAAGTACAAGAAAACTGACTCTTCTTACTTTCTATGCTATGAACCATTCCTGTGACACTAGTTATAGATTCTGATGCTGCACTTCAGGTTTGCTGTATCCCTCTGACCTTCTTATTGACGATGAAACACAGAAATTGCATCGGAATTAAATACAAAAGGCACAATGCCGACTTCAGTACAAGATATCTGACTCTTCTTACTGTCTATGTTTTGAACCATTCCTGTGACACTAGTTATCGATTACAATGCTTCACTTCAGGTTTATTGTATCGCTCTGACCTTCTTATTGACGATGAAACACAGAAATTGCATCGGAATTAAATACAAAGGACACAATGCCGACTTAAGTACAAGAAGACTGACTCTTCTTACTGTCTATGTTTTGAACTATTCCTGTGACACAAGTTATAGATTCCGATGCTTCACGTCAGTTTTACTGTATCCCTCTGACCTTCTTATTGATGATGAAACAAAGAAATTGCATCGGAATTAAATACAAAAAGCACAATGCCGATTCAAGTACAAGAAGACTGGCTCTTCCGACTGTCTATGTTTTCAACCATTCCTGTGACACTAGTTACGGATTCCGATGCTTCACTTCATGTTTACTGTATCACTCTGACCGTCTTATTGACGATGAAACACAGAAATTGCATCGGAATTAAATACATAGGCACATTGCAGTCTCAAGTACAAGTAGACTGGCTCTTCTTACTGTCTATGGTTTGAACCATTCCTGTGACTCTAGTTATAGATTCCGATGCTTCACTTCATGTTTACTGCATCCCTCTGACCTTTTTATTGACGATGAAACAGAGAAATTGCATCGGAATTAAATACAAAAGGCACAATGCCACGTTAAGTACAAGAAAACTGACTCTTCTTACTGTCTATGTTTTGGACCATTCCTGTGCCACTAGTTAGAGATTCCGATGCATCACTTCAGGTTTATTGTATCCCTCTGACCTTCTTATTGACGATGGAACACTGAAATTGCAACGGAAGTAAATACAAAGGGCACAATGCCGACTTAAGTACAAGAAAACTGACTCTTCCTACTGTCTATGTTTTGAACCATTCATGTGACACTCGCTATAGATTCCGATGCTTTACTTCAGGTTTACTGTATTCCTCTGACCTTCTTATTGACGATGAAACACAGAAATTGCTTCGAAATTAAATTCAAAAGGCACAATGCCAACTTAAGTACAACATAACTGACTCCTCTTACTGTCAATGTTTTGAACCATTCCTGTGACACTAGTTTTAGATTCCGATGCTTCACTTTAGGTTTACTGTATCCCTCTGACCTTCTTATTGACGATGAAACGCAGAAAGTGCATCGGAATTAAATTCAAAAGGCACAATGCCGACTTAAGTAAGAGAAAACTGACTCTTCTTACTGTCAATGTTTTGAACCATTCATGTGACACTAGTTAAGATTCCGATGCTTTACTTCAGGTTTACTGTATCCCTCTGACCTTTTTATTGACGATGAAACACAGAAATTGCATCGGAATTAAATACAAAAGGCACAATGCCGACTTAAGTACAAGAAAACTGACTCTTCTCACTGTCTATGTTTTGAACCATTCATGTGACACTAGTTCAGATTCCGATGCTTTACTTCAGGTTTACCGTATTCCTCTGACCTTCTTATTGACGATGAAACACAGAAATTGCATCGGATTAAATACAAAAGGCACAATGCCGACTTAAGTACCAGAAAACTGACTCTTCTTACTTTCTATGCTTTGAACCGTTCCTGTGCCACTAGTTATTGATTCCGATGCTCCACTTCATGTTTACTGTATCCCTCCGACCTTCTTATGGACGATGAAACATAGAAATTGCATCGGAATTAAATAGAAAAGCACAAAACAGACTTAAGTACAAGAAAACTAACTCTTCTTACTTTCTATGTTTGAACCATTCCTGTGACACTAGTTATAGATTCCGATGCTTCACTTCAGGTTTACTGTATCCCACTGACCTTCTTATTGACAATGAAACACAAAAATTGCAGCGGAATTAAATACGAAAGGCACAATGCCGACTTAAGTACAAGAAAAATGACTCTTCTTACTGTGTATGTTTTGAACAATTCCTGTGACACTAGTTATAGATTCCGATATTTCTCTTCAAGGTTACTGTATCGCTCTGACCTTCTTATTGACGTTGAAACACAGATATTGCATCGAAATTAAATACAAAAGGCACAATGCGGACTGAAGTACAAGAAAATTGACTCTTCTAACTGTCTATGTTTTGAACCATTCCTGTGACACTAGTTATAGATTCGGATGCTTCACTTCAAGTTTACTGTATCCCTCTGACTTTCTTATTGACGATGGAACACAGAAACGGCATCGGAATTAGATACAAGAGGCACAATGCTGACTTAAGTACAAGAAAACTGACTCATCTCACTGTCAATGTTTTGAACCATTCATGTGACACTAGTTAAGATTCCGATGCTTTACTTCAGGTTTACTGTATCCCTCTGACCTTTTTATTGACGATGAAACACAGAAATTGCATCGGAATTAAATACAAAAGGCACAATGCCGACATAAGTACAAGAAAAGTGACTCTTCTCACTGTCTATGTTTTGAACCATTCATGTGACACTAGATCAGATTCCGATGCTTTACTTCAGGTTTACCGTATCCCTCTGACCTTCCTATTGACGATGAAACACAGAAATTGCATCGGAATTAAATACAAAAGGCACAATGCCGACTTAAGTACAAGAAAACTGACTCTTATTACCGTCTATGTTTTGAACCATTCCTGTGACACTAGATATAGATTCCGATGCTTCACTTCAGGTTTACTGTATCCCTCTGACCTTCTTATTGACGATGAAACACATAAATAGCTTCGGAATTATATGCAAGAGGCACAATGCCGACTAAAGTACAAGATGACTGACTCTTCTTACTGTCTATGATTTGAACCTTTCCTGTGACACTAGTTATAGATTCCGAAGCTTCACTTCAGGTTTACTGTATCCCCCTGACCCTCTTATTGACGATGAAACACAGATATTGCATCGGAATTGAATACAAAAGACACAATGCCGACTTAAGTACAAGAAAACTGACTCTTCTTACTGTCTATGATTTGAACCATTCCTGTGACACTAATTATAGATTCCAATGCTTCACTTCAGGTTTACCGTATCCCACTGACCGTCTTATTGACGATGAAACACAGAAATTGCATCGGAATTAAATACAAAAGGCACAATGCCGACATAAGTACAAGAAAACTGACTCTTCCTACAGTCTATGTTTTGAACCATTCCTGTGACACTAGTTATAGATTCCGATGCTTCACTTCAGGTTTACTGTATCCCTCTGACCTTCATATTGACGAAGAAACACAGAAATTGCATCGGAAATAAATACAAAAGGCACAATGCCGACTTAAGTACTAGAAAATTGACTCTTCTTACCGTCTATGTTTTGAACCATTCCTGTGACACTAGGTATAGATTCCGATGCTTCACTTCAGGTTCACTGTATCCCTCTGACCATCGTATTGACGATGAAATACAGAAATTGCATCGGAATTAAATACAAAAGGCACAATGCCGACTTAAGTACAAGAAAACTGACTCTTCTTACTGTCTATGTTTTGAAGCATTCCCGTGACACTAGTTATAGATTCCGATGCTTCACTTCAGGTTTACTGTATCCCTCTGACCTTCTTATTGACGATGAAACACAGAAATTGCATCGGAATTAAATACAAAAGCACAATGCCGACTTAAGTACAAGAGAACTGACTCTTCCCACTGTCTATGTTTTGAACCATTCCTGTGACACTAGTTATAGATTCCAATGCTTCACTTCGGGTTTACTGTATCCCACTGACCGTCTTATTGACGATGAAATACCGAAATTGCATCGGAATTAAATACAAAAGGTATAATGCCCACTCAAGTACAAGAAGATTGGCTCTTCTTACTGTCTATGCTTTGAACCATTCCTGTGACACTAGTTATAGATTCCGATGCTTCACTTCAGGTTTACTGTATCCCCCTGACCTTCTTATTGACGATGAAACACAAAAATTGCATCGGAATTAAATACATAGGCACAATGCAGACTCAAGTACAAGAAGACTGGCTCTTCTTACTGTCTATGTTTTGAACCATTCCAGTGACACTAGTTATAGATTCCGATGCTTGACGTCAGGTTTACTGTTTCCCTCAGACCTTCTTATTGACGATGAACCACAGGAATTGCATCGGAATTAAATAGAAAAGGCACAATGCCGACATAAGTACAAGAAAAATGACTTCTTACTGTCTATGTTTTGACCCATTCCCGTGACACTAGTTATGGGATCCGATGCTTCACTTCAGGTTTAGTGTATCCCTCTGACCTTCATTTTGACGATGAAGTACAGAAATTGCATCGGAATTAAATACAAAAGCACAATGCCGACTTAAGTACAAAAGAACTGACTCTTCTTACTGTCTATGTTTTGAACCATTCCTGTGACACTAGTTATAGATTCCGATGCTTCACTTCATTGTTACTGTATCCCTCTGACTTTCTTATTGACGATGAAACACAGATATTGCATCGGAATTAAATACAAAAGGCACAATGCCGTCGCAAGTTTTCAGAAAACTGGCTCTTCTTACTGTCTATGTTTTGAAACTTTCCTGTGAGACCGGTTGTAGATTCCGATGCTTCACTACTGGTTTACTGTATCCCTCTGACCTTCTTACTGACGATGAAACACAGAAATTGCATCATATTTAAATACAAAAGGCACACTGATGACATAAGTACAAGAGAACTGACTCTTCTTACTATCTATGTTTTGAACCATTCCTGTGACAATAGTTTTAGAATAAGATTCTTCACTTCAGGTTTACTGTATCCCTCTGACCTTCTTATTGACGATGAAACACAGAAATTGCATCGGAAAAAAATACAAAATGGAACAATGCCGACCTAAGAACAAGAAAACTGACTCTTCTTACTGTCTATGTTTTGAACCATTCATGTGACACTAGTTATAGATTCCAATGCTTCATTTCAGGTTTACTGTATCCCTCTGACCTTCTTATTGGCAATGAAACACAGAAATTGCACAGGAATTAAATCCAAGAGGTACAATGACGGTTTAAGTACAAGAAAACTGACTCTTCTTACTTTCTATGTTTTGAACCATTCCTGTGACACTAGTTATAGATTCCGATGCTGCACTTCGGGTTCACTGTATCCCTCTGACCTTCTTATTGACGATGAAACACAGAAATTGCATCGGAATTAAATACAAAATGGAACAATGCCGACTTAAGAACAAGAAAACTGACTCTTCTTACTGTCTATGTTTTGAACCATTCATGTGACTCTAGTTATAGATTCCGATGCGTCACTTCAGGTTTACTGTATCCCTCTGACCTTCTTATTGACGATGAAACACAGTTATAGCATCTGAATTAAATACAAGAGGCACAATGCCGGCTTATGTACAAGAAAACTGACTCTTCTTACTTTCTATGTTTTGAACCATTCCTGTGACACTAGTTATAGATTCCGATGCTGCACTTCAGGTTTGCTGTATCCCTCTGACCTTCTTATTGACGATGAAACACAGAAAATGCATCGGAATTAAATACAAAAGGCACAATGCCGACTTCAGTACAAGATATCTGACTCTTCTTACTGTCTATGTTTTGAACCATTCCTGTGTCACTAGTTATCGATTACAATGCTTCACTTCAGGTTTACTGTATCGCTCTGACCTTCTTGTTGACGATGAAACACAGAAATTCCATCGGAATTAAATACAAAGGGCCCAATGCCGACTTAAGTACAAGAAGACTGACTCTTCTTACTGTCTATGTTTTGAACTATTTCTGTGACACAAGTTATAGATTCCGATGCTTCACGTCAGGTTTACTGTATCCCTCTGACCTTCTTATTGATGATGAAACAAAGAAATTGCATCGGAATTAAATACAAAAGGCACAATGCCGATTCAAGTACAAGAAGACTGGCTCTTCCGACTGTCTATGCTTTCAACCATTCCTGTGACACTAGTTATAGATTCCGATGCTTCACTACAGGTTTACTGTATCCCTCTTTCTTTCGTATTGACGATGAAACACAGAAATTGCATCGGAATTAAATACAAAAGGCACAATGCCAAGTTAAGAACAAGAAAATTGACTCTTCTTACTGTCTATGTTTTGGACCATTCCTGTGACACTAGTTATAGATTCCGATGCTTCACTTCAGGTTTACTGTATGCCTCTGACCTTCTTATTGACGATGAAACACTGAAATTGCATCGGAATTAAATACAAAAATCACAATGCCGACTTAAGTACAAGAAAACTGACTCTTCCTACTGTCTATGTTTTGAACCATTCATGTGACACTCGTTATAGATTCCGATGCTTTACTTCAGGTTTACTGTATTCCTCTGACCTTCTTATTGACGATGAAACACAGAAATTGCTTCGAAATTAAACTCAAAAGTCACAATGCCAACTTAAGTACAACATAACTGACTCCTCTTACTGTCAATGTTTTTAACCATTCCTGTGACACTAGTTATAGATTCCGATGCTTCACTTTCGGTTTACTGTATCCCTCTGACCTTCTTATCGACGATGAAACACAGAAATTGCATCGGAATTAAATATAAAAGGCACAATGCCGACTTAAGTACAAGAAAACTGACTCTTCTTACTGTCTTTGCTTTGAACCATTCCTGTGACACTAGTTATAAATTCCGATGCTTCACTTCAGGTTTAATGTATCCCTCTGACCTTCTTATTGACGATGAAACACAGAAGTTTCATCGGAATTAAATAGAAAAGGCACAATGCCGACTTAAGTACAAGAAAACTGACTCTTCATAATGTCTATGTTTTGATCCATTCCTGTGACACTAGTTATGGAATCCGATGCTTCACTTCAGGTTTACTATATACCTCTGACTTTCTTATTGACGATGAAACACAGAAATTGCATCGGAATTAAATACAAAAGGCACAATGCCGACTTAAGTACAAGGAACCTGACACTTCTTACTGTCTATGTTTGAACCATTCATGTGACACTAGTTATAGATTCTGATGCTTCACTGCATGTTTACTGTATCCCTCTGACCTTCTTATTGACGAGGAAACGCAGAAAGTGCATCGGAATTAAATTCAAAAAGCACAATGCCGACTTAAGTACGAGAAAACTGACTCTTCTTACTGTGTATGTTTTAAACCATACCTGTGACACTAATTATAGAATCCGATGCTTCACTTCAGGTTTACTGTATACCTCTGACCTTCGTATTGACGATGAAACACAGAAATTGCATCGGAATTAAATACAAAAGGCACAATGCCGACTTAAGTACAAGGAACCTGACACTTCTTACTGTCTATGTTTGAACCATTTTGTGACACTAGTTATAGATTCTGATGCCTCACTGCAGGTTCACTGTATTCCTCTGACCTTCTTATTGACGATGAAACACAGAAATTGCATCGGAATTAAATACAAAGGGCACAATGCCGACTTAAGTACAAGAAGACTGACTCTTCTTACTGTCTATGCTTTGAACTATTCCTGTGACACAAGTTATAGATTCCGATGCTTCACGTCAGGTTTACTGTATCCCTCTGACCTTCTTATTGATGATGAAACAAAGAAATTGCATCGGAATTAAATACAAAAGGCACAATGCCGATTCAAGTACAAGAAGACTGGCTCTTCCGACTGTCTATGTTTTCCACCATTCCTGTGACACTAGTAATAGATTCCGATGCTTCACTTCAGGTTTACTGTATGCCTCTGACCTTCTTATTGACGATGAAACACTGAAATTGCATCGGAATTAAATACAAAATGCACAATGCCGACTTAAGTACAAGAAAACTGACTCTTCCTACTGTCTATGATTTGAACCATTCATGTGACACTCGTTATAGATTCCGATGCTTGACTGTGGGTTTATGTGTTCTTCTGACCTTCTTATTGACGATGAAACACAGAAATTGCTTCGAAATTAAATTCAAAAGGCACAATGCCAACTTAAGTCCAATATAACTGACTCCTCTTACTGTCAATGTTGTGAACCATTCCTGTGACACTAGTTATAGATTCCGATGCTTCACTTTAGGTTTACTGTATAGCTCTGACCATCTTATCGACAATGAAACACAGAAATTGCATCGGAATTAAATATAAAAGGCACAATGCCGACTTAAGTACAAGAAAACTGACGCTTCTTACTGTCTATGTTTTGAACCTTTCCTGTGACACTAGTTATAGATTCCGATGCTTTACTTAAGGTTAACTGTAACCCTCTGACCTTCTTATTGACGATGAAATACAGAAATTGCATCGGAATTAAATACGAAAGGCACAATGCCGACTTAAGTACAAGAAAATTGACTCTTCTTACTGTCTTTGTTTTGAACCATTCCTGTGACACTAGTTATAAATTCCGATGCTTCACTTCAGGTTTAATGTATTCCTCTGTCCTTCTTATTGACGATGAAACACAGAAATTTCATCGGAATTAAATAGAAAAGGCACAATGCCGACTTAAGTACAAGAAAACTGACTCTTCATAATGTCTATGTTTTGATCCATTCCTGTGACACTAGTTATAGATTCCGATGCTTCACTTCATGTTTACTGTATCCCTCTGACCTTCTTATTGACGATGAAACGCAGAAAGTGCATCGGAATTAAATTCAAAAGGCACAATGCCGACTTAAGTACGGGAAAACTGACTCTTCTTACTGTCTATGTTTTGAACCTTTCCTGTGACACTAGTTATAGATTCCGATGCTTTACTTAAGGTTAACTGTATCCCTCTGACCTTCCTATTGACGATGAAATACAGAAATTGCATCGGAATTAAATACAAAAGGCACAATGCCGACTTAAGTACAAGGAACCTGACACTTCTTGCTGTCTATGTTTGAACCATTCATGTGACACTAGTTATAGATTCTGATGCTTCACTGCAGGTTTACTGTATCCCTCTGACCTTATTATTGACGAGGAAACACAGAAATTGCATCGGAATTAAATACAAAAGGCACAATGCCGACTTAAGTACAAGAAAACTGACTCTTCTTATTGTCTATGTTTTGAAAATTTTCTGTGACACTAGTTATAGATTCCGATGCTTCACTTCAGGTTTACCGTATTCCTCTGACCTTCTTATTGACGATGAAACACAGAAATTGCATCGGATTAAATACAAAAGGCACAATGCCGACTTAAGTACCAGAAAACTGACTCTTCTTACTTTCTATGTTTTGAACCGTTCCTGTGCCACTAGTTATAGATTCCGATGCTCCACTTCATGTTTACTGTATCCCTCCGACCTTCTTATGGACGATGAAACATAGAAATTGCATCGGAATTAAATAGAAAAGGCACAATGCCGACTTAAGTACAAGAAAACTAACTTTTCTAACTTTCTATGTTTGAACCATTCCTGTGACACTAGTTATAGATTCCGATGCTTCACTTCAGGTTTACTGTATCCCACTGACCTTCTTATTGACAATGACACACAGAAATTGTATCGGAATGAAATACAAAAGGCACAATGCCGACATAAGTACAAGAAAAATGACTCTTCTTACTGTCTATGTTGGGAACAATTCCTGTGACACTAGTTATAGATTCCGATATTTCTCTTCAAGGTTACTGTATCGCTCTGACCTTCTTATTGACGTTGAAACACAGATATTGCATCGGAATTAAATACAAAAGGCACAATGCCGACTTAAATATAAGGAAATTGACTCTTCTTACTGTCTATGTTTTGAACCATTCATGTGACACTAGTTACAGATTCCGATGCTTTACTTCAGGTTTACTGTATCGATCTGAATTTCTTATTGCCGATGAAACACAGAAATTGCTTCGGAATTAAATACAGAAGGCACAATGCCAACTTAAGTACAAGGTCACTGACTTTTCTTACCGTCTATGTTTTGAACCATTTTTGTGACACTAGTTATAGAGTCCGATGCATCACTTCATATTTACTGTATCCTTCTGACCTTCTTATTGACGATGAAACATAGAAATTGCATCCTAATTAAATAGAAAAGTCACAATGCCGACTTAAGTACAAGAAAATTAACTCTTCTAACTGTCTATGTTTTGATCATTTCCTGTGACACTAGTTATAGATTCCGAAGCTTCACTTCAGGTTTACTGTATCCGTCTGACCTTCTTATTGACGATGAAACACAGATATTCCATCGGAGTTAAATACAAAAAGCACAATGCCGACTTAAGTACAAGAAAACTGACTCTTCTTACTGTCTATGATTTCAACCATTCCTGTGACACTAATTATAGATTCCAATGCTTCACTTCAGGTTTACCGTATCGCACTGACCTTCTTATTGACGATGAAATACAGAAATTGCATCGGAAATTAATACAAAAGACACAATGCCGACTTAAGTACTAGAAAACCGACTCTTCTTACCGTCTATGTTTTGAACCATTCCTGTGACACTAGGTATAGATTCCGATGCTTCACTTCAGGTTTACTGTATCCCTCTGACCTTCTTATTGACGATGAAACACAGAAATTGCATCGGAATTAAATACAAAAGGCACAATGCCGACATAAGTACAAGAAAAATGACTCTTCTTACTGTCTATGTTTTGATCATTTCCTGTGACACTAGTTATAGATTGCGATGCTTCTCTTCACGGTTACTGTATCCCTCTAACCTTCTTATTGACGATGAAACACAGATATTGCATTGGAATTAAATACAAAAGGCACAATGCCGACTTAAGTACAAGAAAACTGACTCTTATTACTGTCTATGTTTTGAACCATTCCTGTGACACGAGTTATAGATTCCGATGCTTCACTTCAGGTTTCCTGTATCCCTCTGACTTTCTTATTGACGATGAAACACAGATATTGCATCGTAATTAAATACAAAAGGCACATTGCCGACTCAAGTTTAAGAAGACTGACTCTTCTTACTGTCTATGTTTGAAACTTTCCTGTGAGACCGGTTTTAGATTCCGATGCTTCACTACAGGTTTACTGCATCCCTCTGACCTTCTTATTGACGATGAAACACAGAAATTGCATCAGAATTAAATTCAAGAGGTACAATGCCGGCTTAAGTACAAGAAAACTGACTCTTCTTACAGGCTATGTTTTGAACCATTCCTGTGACACAAGTTATAGATTCCGATGCTTCACTTCAGGTTTACTGTATCCCTCTGACCTTCTTATTGACGATGAAACACAGAAATTGCATCGGAATTAAATACAATGTGGAACAATGCCGACTTAAGAGCATGAAAACTGACTCTTCTTACTGTCTATGTTTTGAACCATTCATGTGACTCTAGTTATAGATTCCGATGCTTCACTTCAGGTTTACTGTATCCCTCTGACCTTCTTATTGACGATAAAACATAGAAATTGCATCGAATTTAAATACAAGAGGCACAATGCCGGCTTAAGTGCAAGAAAACTGACTCTTCTTACTTTCTATGTTTTGAACCATTCCTGTGACACTAGTTATAGATTCCGATGCTTCACTTCAGGTTTATTGTATCCCACTGACCTTCTTATTGACAATGAAACACAGAAATTGTATCGGAATGAAATACAAAAGGCACAATGCCGACTTAAGTACAAGAAAAATGACTCTTCTTACTGTCTATGTTGTGAACAATTCCTGTGACACTAGTTATAGATTCCGATATTTCTCTTCAAGGTTACTGTATCGCTCTGACCTTTTTATTGACGTTGAAACACAGATATTGCATCGGAATTAAATACAAAAGGCACAATGCCGACTTAAATACAAGGAAACTGACTCTTCTTACTGTCTATGTCTTGAACCATTCATGTGACACTAGTTATAGATTCCGATGCTTTACTTCAGGTTTACTGTATCCCTCTGACCTTCTTATTGAAGATGAAACACAGAAATTGAATCGGAATTAAATACAAAAGGCACAATACCGACTTAAGTACAAGAAAACTGACTTTTCTTACCGTCTATGTTTTGAACCATTTTTGTGACACTAGTTATAGAGTCCGATGCATCACTTCATATTTACTGTATCCCTCTGACCTTCTTATTGACGATGAAACATAGAAATTCCATCGGCATTAAATAGAAAAGGCACAATGCCGACTTAAGTACAAGAAAACTGACTCTTCTTACTGTCTATGATTTGAACCATTCCTGTGACACTAATTATAGATTCCAATGCTTCACTTCAGGTTTACCGTATCCCACTGACCTTCTTATTGACGATGAAACACAGAATTTGCATCGGAATGAAATGCAAAAGGCACAAAGCCGACTTAAGTACAAGAAAACTGACTCTTCTTACAGTCTATGCTTTGAACCAGTCCTGTGACACTAGTTATACATTCCGATGCTTCACTTCAGGTTTACTGTATCCCTCTGACCTTCTTATTGACTATGAAATACAGAAATTGCATCGGTAATTAATACAAAAGGCACAATGCCGACTTAAGTACTAGAAAACTGACTCTTCTTACCATCTATGTTTTGTTCCATTCCTGTGACACTAGTTATAGATTCCGATGCTTCACTTCAGGTTTACTGTATCCCTCTGACCTTCTTATTGACGATGAAACACAGAAATTGCATCGGAATTAAATACAAAAGGTACAATGCCGACTTAAGTACAAGAAAACTGACTCTTCTTACTGTCTATGTTTTGAACCATACCTGTGACACTAGTTATAGAATCCGATGCTTCACTTCAGGTTTACTGCATACCTCGGACCTTCTTATTGACGATGAAACACAGAAATTGCATCGGAATTAAATTCAAAAGGCACAATGCCGACATAAGTACAAGAAAACTGACTCTTCTTACTGTCTATGTTTTGAACAATTCCTGTGACACTAGTTATAGATTGCGATGTTTCTCTTCTCGGTTACTGTATCCCTTTAACCTTCTTATTGACGATGAAACACAGATATTGCATCGGAATTAAATACAAAAGGCAGAATGCCGACTTAAGTACAAGGAAACTGACTCTTCTTACTGTCTATGTTTTGAACCATTCCTGTGACACGAGTTATAGATTCCGATGCTTCACTTCAGGTTTACTGTATCCCTCTGACTTTCTTATTGACGATGAAACACAGCTATTGCATCGGAATTAAATACAAAAGGCACATTGGCGACTCAAGTTTAAGAAGACTGGCTCTTCTTACTGTCTATGTTTGAGACTTTCCTGTGAGACCGGTTTTAGATTCCGATGCTTAACTACAGGTTTACTGTATCCCTCTGACCTTCTTATTGACGATGAAACACAGAAAATGCATCAGAATTAAATTCAAGAGGTACAATGCCGGCTTAAAAACAAGAAAACTGACTCTTCTTACAGTCTATGTTTTGAACCATTCCTGTGACACAAGTTATAGATTCCGATGCTTCACTTCAGGTTTACTGTATCCCTCTGACCTTCTTATTGACGATAAAACACAGAAATTGCATCGGAATTAAATACAATGTGGAACAAAGCCGACTTAAGAACTAGAAAACTGACTCTTCTTACTGTCTATGTTTTGAACCATTCATGTGACTCTAGTTATAGATTCCGATGCTTCACTTCAGGTTTACTGTATCCCTCTGACCTTCTTATTGACGATAAAACACAGAAATTGCATCGAATTTAAATACAAGAGGCACAATGCCGGCTTAAGTACAAGAAAACTGACTCTTCTTACTTTCTATGTTTTGAACCATTCCTGTGTCACTAGTTATAGATTCCGATGCTGCACTTCAGGTTTGCTGTATCCCTCTGACCTTCTTATTGACGATGAAACACAGAAATTGCATCGGAATTAAATACAAAAGGCACAATCCGACTTCAGTACAAGATATCTGACTCTTCTTACTGTCTATGTTTTGAACCATTCCTGTGACACTAGTTATCAATTACGATGCTTCACTTCAGGTTTACTGTATCGATCTGACCTTCTTATTGCCGATGAAACACAGAAATTGCTTCGGAATTAAATACAGAAGGCACAATGCCCACTTAAGTACAAGGTCACTGATTCTTCTTACTGTCTATGTTTGAACCATTCCTGTGACACTAGTTACAGATTCCGATGATTCACTTCAGGTTTCCTGTATCCCTCTGACCTTCTTATTGACGATGAAACACAGAAATTGAATCGGAATAAAATACAAAAGGCACAATGCCGACTTAAGTACAAGAAAACTGACTTTTCTTACAGTCTATGTTTTGAACCATTTTTGTGACACTAGTTATAGAGTCCGATGCATCACTTCATATTTACTATATCCCTCTGACCTTCTTATTGACGACGAAACATAGAAATTGCATCGGCATTAAATAGAAAAGGCACAATGCCGTCTTAAGTACAAGAAAATTAACTCTTCTAACTGTCTATGTTTGAACCATTCCTGTTACACTAGTTATAGATTCCGATGCTTCACTTCAGGTTTACTGTATCCGTCTGACCTTCTTATTGACGATGAAACACAGATATTGCATCGGAATTAAATACAAAAGGCACAATGCCGACTTAAGTACAAGAAAACTGACTCTTCTTACTGTCTATGATTTGAACCATTCCTGTGACACTAATTATAGATTCCAATGCTTCACTACAGGTTTACCTAATCCCACTGGCCTTCTTATTGACGATGAAACACGGAAATTGCATCGGAATTAAATGCAAAAGGCACAAAGTCGACTTAAGTACAAGAAAACTGACTCTTCTTACAGTCTATGCTTTGAACCAGTCCTGTGACACTAGTTATAGATTCCGATGCTTCACTTCAGGTTTACTGTATCCCTCTGACCTTCTTATTGACGATGAAATACAGAAATTGCATAGGAAATTAATACAAAAGGCACAATGCCGACTTAAGTACTAGAAAACTGACTCTTCTTACCGTCTATGTTTTGAACCATTCCTGTGACACTAGGTATAGATTCCGATGCTTCACTTCAGGTTTACTGTATCCCTCTGACCTTCTTATTGACGATGAAACACAGAAATTGCATCGGAATTAAATACAAAAGGGACAATGCCGACTTAAGTACAAGAAAACTGACTCTTCTTACTGTCTATGTTTTGAACCATACCTGTGACACTAGTTATAGAATCCGATGCTTCACTTCAGGTTTACTGTATACCTCGGACCTTCTTATTGACGATGAGACACAGAAATTGCATCGGAATTAAATTCAAAAGGCACAATGCCGACATAAGTACAAGAAATCTGACTCCTCTTACTGTCTATGTTTTGAACAATTCCTGTGACACTAGTTATAGATTGCGATGCTTCTCTTCACGGTTACTGTATCCCTCTGACCTTCTTATTGACGATGAAACACAGAAATTGCATCGGAATTAAATACAATGTGGAACAATGCCGACTTAAGAACAAGAAAACTGACTCTTCTTACTGTCTATGTTTTGAACCATTCATGTGAGTCTAGTTATAGATTCCGATGCTTCACTCAGGTTTACTGTATCCCTCTGACCTTCTTATTGACGATGAAATACAGAAATTGCATCGGAATTAAATACGAAAGGCACAATGCCGACTTAATCACAAGAAAACTGACTCTTCTTACTGTCTATGTTTTGAACCATAGCTGTGACACTAGTTATAGAAACCGATGCTTCACTTCAGGTTTACTGTCTACCTCTGACCTTCTTATTGACGATGAAACACAGAAATTGCATCGGAATTAAATGCAAAACGCACAATGCCGACTTAAGTACAAGGAACCTGACTCTTCTTACTGTCTATGTTTGAACCATTCATGTGACACTAGTCATAGCTTCCGATGCTTCACTGCAGGTTTACTGTATCCCTCTGACCTTTTTATTGACGAGGAAACACAGAAATTGCATCGGAATTAAATACAAAAGGCACAATGCCGACTTAAGTACAAGAAAACTGACTCGTCTTACTGTCTATGTTTTGAACAATTCCTGTGACACTACTTATAGATTCCGATGCTTCACTTCAGGTTTACCGTATCCGTCTGACCTTCTTATTGACGATGAAACACAGAAATAGCATCGGATTAAATACAAAAGGCACAATGCCGACTTAAGTACAAGAAAACTGACTCTTCTTACTGTCTATGTTTTGAACCATTCCTGCACCACTAGTTATAGATTCCGATGCTCCACTTCAGATTTACTGTATCCGTCCGACCTTCTTATGGACGATGAAACATAGAAATTGCATCGGAATTAAATAGAAAAGGCACAATGCCGACTTAAGTACAAGAAAACTAATACTTCTAACTTTCTATGTTTGAACCATTCCTGTGACACTAGTTATAGATTCCGATGCTTCACTTCAGGTTTACTGTATCCCTCCCACCTTCTTATTGACGATGAAACACAGAAATTGCATCGGAATTAAATACAAAAGGCACAATGCCGACTTAAGTACAAGAAAACTGACTCTTCTTACTAGCTATGTTTTGGACCATTCCTGTGACACTAGTTATAGATTCCGATGCTTCAATTCAGGTTTACTGTATCCCTCTGAACTACTTACTGACGATGAAGCAAAGAAATTGCATCGGAATTAAATACAAAAGGTACAATGCCGACTTAAGTACAAGAAAACTGACTCTTCTTACTGTCTGTGTTTTGAACCATTCATGTGACACTCGTTATAGATTCCGATGCTTTACTTCAATTTTACTGTATCCCTCTGACCTTCTTATTGCCGATGAAACACAGAAATTGCTTCGGAATTAAATACAAAAGGCACAATGCCCACTTAAGTACAAGATAACTCACTCTTCTTACTGTCTATGTTTGAACCATTCCTGTGACCCTGGTTATAGATTCCGATGCTTCACTTCAGGTTTACTGTATCCCTCTGACCTTTCTATTGACGATGAAACACAGAAATTGCTTCGGAATTAATTACAAAAGGCACAATGCCGACTTAAGTACAAGAAAACTGACTCTTCTTACCGTCTATGTTTTGAACCATTTCTGTGACACTAGGTATAGATTCCGATGCTTCACTTCAGGTTTACTGTATCCCTCTGACCTTCTTATTGACGATAAAACACAGAATTTGCATCGGACTTTAATATAAAAGGCACAATGCCGACTTAAGTACAAGAAAACTGACTCTTCTTACTGTCCATGATTTGAACCATTCCTGTGACACTAATTATAGATTCCAAAGCTTCACTTCAGGTTTACCGTATCCCACTGACCTTCTTAATGACGATGAAACACAGAAATTGCATCGGAATTAAATACAAATGGCACAATGCCGACTTAAGTAAAAGAAAACTGAGTCTTCTTACAGTCTATGTTTTGAACCATACTTGTGACACTAGTTATAGATTCCGATGCTTCACTTCAGGTTTACTGTATCCCTCTGACTTTCTTATTGACGATGAAACACATATATTGCATCGGAATTAAATACAAAAGGCACATTGCCGACTCAAGTTTAAGAAGACTGGCTCTTCTTACCGTCTATCTTTGAAACTTTCCTGTGAGACCGGTTTTATATTCCGATGCTTCACTACAGGTTTACTGTATCCCTCTGACCTTCTTATTGACGATGAAACACGGAAATTGCATCAGAATTAGATACAAGAGGTACAATGATGGCTTAAGTACAAGAAAACTGACTCTTCTTACAGTCTATGTTTTGAACCATTCCTGTGACACAAGTTATGGATTCCGATGCTTCACTTCAGGTTTACTGTATCCCTCTGACCTTCTTATTGACGATGAAACACAGAAATTGCATCGGAATTAAATACAATGTGGAACAATGCCGACTTAAGAACAAGAAAACTGACTCTTCTTATTGTCTATGTTTTGAACCATTCATGTGACTCTAGTTATAGATCCCGATGCTTCACTTCAGGTTTACTGTATTCCTCTGACCTTCTTATTGACGATGAAACACAGAAATTGCATCGGAATTATATGCAAAAGGCACAATGCCGACTTAAGTACAAGAGGACTGACTCTTCTTACTTTCTATGTTTTGAACTATTCCTGTGACACTAGTTACAGATTCCGATGCTTCACTTCAGGTTTACTGTATCACTCTGAGCTTCTTATTGACGATGAAACAAAGAAATTGCATTGGAATTAAATACAAAAGGGACAATGCCGATACAAGTACAAGAAGACTGTCTCTTCCGACTGTCTATGTTTTCAACCATTCCTGTGACACTAGTTACAGATTCCGATGCTTCACTTCAAGTTAACTGTATCCCTCTGAACTTCTTAGTGACGATGAAACACAGAATTTGCATCGGAATTAAATACAAAAGGTACAATGCCGACTTAAGTACAAGAAAACTGACTCTTCTTACTGTCTATGTTTTGAACCATTCCTGTGACCCTAGTTATAGGTTCCGATGCTTCACTTCAGGTTCACTGAATCCCTCTGACCTTCTTATTGACGATGAAACACTGAAATTGCATTGAAATTAAATACAAAAGGCACAATGCCGACATAAGTACAAGAAAACTGACTCTTATTACTGTCTATGTTTTGAACCTTTCCTGTGACACTAGTTATAGATTCCGATGCTTCACTTCAGGTTTACTGTATCCCTCTGACCTTCTTATTGACGATGAAATACAGAAATTTCATCGGAATTAAATACAAAAGGCACAATTCCGACTTAAGTACAAGAAAACTGACTCTTCTTACAGTCTATGTTTTGAACCATACCTGTGACACTAGTTATAGAATCCAATGCTTCACTTCAGGTTTACTGTCTACCTCTGACCCTCTTATTGACGATGAAACACAGAAATTGCATCGGAATTAAATGCAAAACGCACAATGCCGACTTAAGTACAAGGAACCTGACTCTTCTTACTGTCTCTGTTTGAACCATTCATGTGACACTAGTTATAGCTTCCGATGCTTCACTGCAGGTTTACTGTATCCCTCTGACCTTTTTATTGACGAGGAAACACAGAAATTGCATCGGAATTAAATACAAAAGGCAGAATGCCGACTTAAGTACAGGAAAACTGACTCTTCTTACTGTCTATGTTTTGAACAATTCCTGTGACACTAGTTATAGTTTCCGATGCTTCACTTCAGGTTTACCGTATCCGTCTGACCTTCTTATTGACGATGAAACACAGAAATAGCATCGGATTAAATACAAAAGGCACAATGCCGACTTAAGTACAAGAAAACTGACTCTTCTTACTGTCTATGTTTTGAACCATTCCTATGCCACTAGTTATGGATTCCGATGCTCCACTTCAGATTTACCGTATCCCTCCGACCTTCTTATGGACGATGAAACACAGAAATTGCATCGGAATTAAATAGAAAAGGCACAATGCCGACTTAAGTACAAGAAATCTAACACTTCCAACATTCTATGTTTGAACCATTCCTGTGACACTAGTTATAGATTCCGATGCATCACTTCAGGTTAACTGTATCCCTCTGACCTTCGTATTGACGGTGAAAGACAGAAAGTGCATCGGAATCAGATACAAAAGGCACAATGCCGACTTAAGTACAAGAAAACTGACTCTTCTTACAGTCTATGTTTTGAACCATTCCTGTGACACTAGTTATAGATTCCGATGCTTCACTTCACTTTTACTGTATCCCAATGACCTCCTTATTGACAATGAAACACAGAAATTGTATCGGAATTAAATACAAAAGGCACAATGCCGACATAAGTACAAGAAAAATGACTCTTCTTACTGTCTATGTTTTGAACAATTCCTGTGACACTAGTTTAGATTCCGATGCTTCTCTTCAAGGTTACTGAATCCCTCTGACCTTCTTATTTACGATGAAACACAGAAATGGCATGGGAATTAAATACAAAAGGCACAATGCTGACTTCAGTACAAGAAAACTGACTCTTCTCACTGTCTATGCTTTGAACCATTCATGTGACACTAGTTAAGATTCCGATGCTTTACTTCAGGTTTACTGTATCCCTCTGACATTTTTATTGACGATGAAACACAGAAATTGCATCGGAATTAAATACAAAAGGCACAATGCCGACTTAAGTACAAGAAAACTGACTCTTCTTACTGTCTATGTTTTGTACCATTCCTGTGACACTAGTTATAGATTCCGATGCTTCACTTCAGGTTTACTGTATCCCTCTGACCTTCTTATTGACGAAGAAACACAGAAATTGCATCGGACTTTAATATAAAAGGCACAATGCCGAGTTAAGTACAAGAAAACTAACTCTTCTAACTGTCTATGTTTGAACCATTCCCGTTACACTAGTTATAGATTCCGATGCTTCACTTCAGGTTTACTGTATCCGTCTGACCTTCTTATTGACGATGAAACACAGATATTGCATCGGAATTAAATACAAAAGTCACAATGCCTACTTAAGTACAAGAAAACTGACTCTTCTTACTGTCTATGATTTGAACCATTCCTGTGACACTAATTATAGATTCCAATGCTTCACTTCAGGTTTACCGTATCCCACTGACCTTCTTAATGACGATGAAACACAGAAATTGCATCGGAATTAAATACAAATGGCACAATGCCGACTTAAGTAAAAGAAAACTGACTCTTCTTACAGTCTATGTTTTGAACCATTCCTGTGAGACTAGTTATAGATTCCGATGCTTCACTTCAGGTTTACTGTATCCCTCTGACCTTCTTATTGACGATGAAATACAGAAATTGCATCGGAAATAAATACAAAAGGCACAATGCCGACTTAAGTACTAGAAAACTGACTCTTCTGACGGTCTATGTTTTGAACCATTCCTGTGACACTAGGTATAGATTCCGATGCGTCAGTTCAGGTTTACTGTATCCCTCTGACCTTCTTATTGACGATGAAACACAGAAATTGCATCGGAATTAAATACAAAATGCACAATGCCGACTTCAGTACAATAAAACTGACTCTTCTTACTGTCTATGTTGTGAACCATACCTGTGACACTAGTTATAGAATCCGATGCTTCACTTCAGGTTTACTGTATCCCTCTGACCTTCTTATTGACGATGAAACAAAGAAATTGCATCGGAATTAAATACAAAAGGTACAATGCCGACTTAAGTACAAGAAAACTGACTCTTCTCACTGTCTGTGTTTTGAACCTATCATGTGACACTCGTTATAGATTCCGATGCTTAACTTCAATTTTACTGTATCCCTCTGACCTTCTTATTGCCGATGAAACACAGAAATTGCTTCGGAATTAAATACAAAAGGCACAATGCCCACTTAAGTACAAGATAACTGACTCTTCTTACTGTCTATGTTTGAACCATTCCTGTGACAGTAGTTATAGATTCCGATGCTCCACTTCAGGTTTACTGTATCCCTCTGACCTTCTTATTGACGGTGAAACAAAGAAATTGCATCGGAATTAAAAACAAAAGGCACAATGCCGACTTAAGTACAAGAAAACTGACTCTTCTTACCGTCTATGTTTTGAAGCATACCTGTTACACTAGTTATAGATTCCGATGCTTCACTTCAGGTTTACTGTATCCGTCTGACCTTCTTATTGACGACGAAACACAGATATTGCATCGGAATTAAATACAAAAGGCACAATGCCGACTTAAGTACAAGAAAGCGGACTCTTCTTACTGTCTATGATTTGAACCATTCCTGTGACAATAATTATAGATTCCAATGCTTCACTTCAGGTTTACCGTATCCCACTGACCTTCTTATTGACGATGAAACACAGAAATTGCGTCGGAATTAAATACAAAAGGCACAATGCCGACTTAAGTACACGAAAAGTGACTCGTCTTACTGTCTATGTTTTGAACCATTCCTGAGACACTAGTTATAGATTCGGATGCTGCACTTCAGGTTTACTGTATCCCTCTGACCTTCTTACTGACGATGAAACACAGAAATGGCATCGGAATTAAATACAAAAGGCACAATGCTGACTTAAGTACAAGATAACTGACTCTTCTCACTGTCTATGTTTTGAACCATTCATGTGACACTAGTTAAGATTCCGATGCTTTACTTCTGTTTTACTGTATCCCTCTGACATTTTTATTGACGATGAAACACGGAAATTGCATCGGAATTAAATACAAAAGGCACAATGCCGACTTAAGTACAAGAAAACTGACTTTTCTTACTTTCTATGTTTTGTACCATTCCTGTGACACTAGTTATAGATTCCGATGCTTCACTTCAGGTTTACTGTATCCCTTTGACCTTCTTATTGACGAAGAAACACAGAAATTGCATCGGAATTAAATACAAAGGGCACAATGCCGACATAAGTACAAGAAAACTGACTCTTCTTACTGTCTACGTTTTTAACCATTCCTGTGACACTAGTTATAGATTCCGATGCTTCACTTCAGGTTTACTGTATCCCTTTCACCTTCTTATTGACGATGAAACACAGAAATTGCATCGGAAAAAAATCAAAAGGCACAATGCCGACTTAAGTACAAGAAAACTGACTCTTCTTACTCTCTATGTTTTGAACCACTCCTGTGACACTAGTTATAGATTCCGATGCTTTACTTCAGGTTTACACCATCTTATTGACGATGAAACACAGAAATTGCATCGGAACTAAATACAAAAGGCACAATGCCGACTTAAGTACAAGAAAACTGACTCTTCTTACTGTCTATGTTTTGAACCACTCCTGTGACACTAGTTATAGATTCCGATGCTTCACTTCAGGTTTACTGTATCCCTCTCACCTTCTTATTGACGATGAAACACAGAAATTGCATCGGAAATAAATGCAAAATGCACAATGCTGATTTAAATAAAAGAAAACTGTCTCTTCTTACTGTCTATGTTTTGAACCATTCATCTGACACTAATTATAGATTCCGATGCTTCACTTCAGGTTTACTGTATCCCTCTGACCTTCGTATTGACGAAGAAACACAGAAATTGCATCGGAATTAAATACAAAAGGCACAATGCCGACTTAAGTACAAGAAAACTGACTCTTCTAATTGTCTATGTTATGAACCATTCCTGTGACACTAGTTATAGATTCCGATGCTTCACTTCAGGTTTACTGTATCCCTCTCACCTTCTTATTGACGATGAAACACAGAAATTGCATCATAATTAAGTACAAAAGGCACATTGCCGACTTAAGTACAAGAAAACTGACTCTTCTTACTGTCTATGTTTTGGACCATTCCTGTGACACTAGTTATAGATTCCCATGCTTCACTTCAGGTTTACTGTATCCCTCTGACCTTCTTATTGACGATGAAGCAAAGAGATTGCATCGGAATTAAATACAAAAGGTACAATGCCGACTTAAGTACAAGAAAACTGACTCTTCTTACTGTCTGTGTTTTGAACCATTCATGTGACACTCGTTATAGATTCCGATGCATTACTTCAATTTTACTGTATCCCTCTGACCTTCTTATTGCCGATGAAACACAGAAATTGCTTCGGAATTAAATACAAAAGGCACAATGCCCACTTAAGTACAAGATAACTGACTCTTCTTACTGTCTATGTTTGAACCATTCCTGTGACACTAGTTATAGATTCCGATGCTTCACTTCAGGTTTACTGTATCCCTCTGACCTTCTTATTGACGATGAAACACAGAAATTGCATCGGATTTAATTACAAAAGGCACAATGCCGACATAAGTACAAGAAAACTGAGTCTTCTTACCGTCTATGTTTTGAACCATTCCTGTGACACAAGGTATAGATTCCGATGCTTCACTTCAGGTTTACTGTATCCCTCTGACCTTCTTATTAACGATGAAACACAGAAATTGCATCGGACTTTAATATAAAAGGCACAATGCCGACTTATGTACACGAAAACTAACTCATCTAACTGTCTATGTTTGAACCATTCCTGTTACACTAGTTATAGATTCCGATGCTTCACTTCTGGTTTACTGTGTCCCTCTGACCTTCTTGTTGACGATGAAACACAGATATTGCATCGGAATTAAATACAAAAGGCACAATGCCGTCTGAAGTACAAGAAAACTGACTCTTCTTACTGTCTATGATTTGAACCATTCCTGTGACACTAGTTATAGATTCCGATGCTTCTCATCAAGGTTACTGTATCCCTCTGACGTTCTTATTGACGATGAAACACAGATATTGCATCGGAATTAAATACAAAAGGCACAATGCGGACTTAAGTACAAGAAAAGTGACTCTTCTTACTGTCTATGTTTTGAACCATTCCTGTGAGACTAGTTATAGATTCGGATGCTTCGCTTCAGGTTTACTGTATCCCTCTGACCTTCTTATTGACGATGAAACACGGAAATTGCATCGGAATTAAATACAAAAGGCACAATGCCGACTTAAGTACAAGAAAACTGACTCTTCTTACTTTTTATGTTTTGTACCATTCCTGTGACACTAGTTATAGATTCCGATGCTTCACTTCAGGTTTACGGTATCCCTTTGACCTTCTTATTGACGATGAAACACAGAAATTGCATCGGAATTAAATACAAAAGGCACAATGCCGACATAAGTACAAGAAAACTGACTCTTCTTACTGTCTACGTTTTTAACCATTCCTGTGACACTAGTTATAGATTCCGATGCTTCACTTCAGGTTTACTGTATCCCTTTCACCTTCTTATTGACGATGAAACACAGAAATTGCATCGGAATTAAATACAAAAGGCACAATGCCGACATAAGTACAAGAAAACTATCTCTTCTTACTGTCTATGTTTTGAACCACTCCTGTGACACTAGTTATAGACTCCGATGCTTCACTTCAGGTTTACTGTATCCCTCTCACCTTCTTATTCGCGATGAAACACAGAAATTGCATCGGAATTAAATACAAAAGGCACAATGCCGACTTAAGTACAAGAAAACTGACTCTTCTAACTGTCTATGTTTGAACCATTCCTGTTACACTAGTTATAGATTCCGATGCTTCACTTCAGGTTTACTGTATCCGTCTGACCCTCTTATTGACGACGAAACACAGATATTGCATCGGAATTAAATACAAAAGGCACAATGCTGACTTAAGTACAAGTTAACTGACTCTTCTCACTGTCTATGTTTTGAACCATTCATGTGACACTAGTTAAGATTCCGATGCTGTACATCTGGTTTACTGTATCCCTCTGACATTTTTATTGACAATGAAACACGGAAATTGCATCGGAATTAAATACAAAAGGCACAATGCCGACTTAAGTACAAGAAAACTGACTCTTCTTACTTTCTATGTTTTGTACCATTCCTGTGACACTAGTTATAGATTCGGATGCTTCACTTCAGGTTTACTGTATCCCTCTGACCTTCTTATTGACGATGAAGCAAAGAAATTGCGTCGGAATTAAATACAAAAGGTACAATGCCGACTTAAGTACAAAAAAACTGACTCTTCTTACTGTCTGTGTTTTGAACCATTCATGTGACACTCGTTATAGATTTCGATGCTTTACTTCAATTTTACTGTATCCCTCTGACCTTCTTATTGCCGATGAAACACAGAAATTGCTTCGGAATTAAATACAAACGGCACAATGCCCACTTAAGTACAAGATAACTGACTCTTCTTACTGTCTATGTTTGAACCATTCCTGTGACACTAGTTATAGATTCCGATGCTTCACTTCAGGTTTACTGTATCCCTCTGACCTTCTTATTGACGATGAAACACAGAAATTGCATCGGAATTAATTACAAAAGGCACAATGCCGACTTAAGTACAAGAAAACTGACTCTTCTTACCGTCTATGTTTTGAACCATTCCTGTGACACTAGGTATAGATTCCGATGCTTCACTTCAGGTTTACTGTATCCCTCTGACCTTCTTATTGACGATGAAACACAGAAATTGCAACGGACTTTAATATATAAGGCACAATGCTGACTTAAGTACAAGAAAACTAACTCTTCTAACTGTCTATGTTTGAACCATTCCTGTTACACTAGTTATAGATTCCGATGCTTCACTTCAGGTTTACTGTATCCGTCTGACCCTCTTATTGACGACGAAACACAGATATTGCATCGGAATTAAATACAAAAGGCACAATGCTGACTTAAGTACAAGATAACTGACTCTCTTCACTGTCTATGTTTTGAACCATTCATGTGACACTAGTTAAGATTCCGATGCTTTACATCTGGTTTACTGTATCCCTCTGACATTTTTATTGACGATGAAACACGGAAATTGCATCGGAATTAAATACAAAAGGCACAATACCGACTTCAGTACAAGAAAACTGACTCTTCTTACTTTCTATGTTTTGTACCATTCCTGTGACACTAGTTATAGATTCGGATGCTTCACTTCAGATTTACTGTATCCCTCTGGCCTTCTTATTGACGATGAAGCAAAGAAATTGCATCGGAATTAAATACAAAAGGTACAATGCCGACTTAAGTACAAAAAAACTGACTCTTCTTACTGTCTGTGTTTTGAACCATTCATGTGACACTCGTTATAGATTCCGATGCTTTACTTCAATTTTACTGTATCCCTCTGACCTTCTTATTGCCGATGAAACACAGAAATTGCTTCGGAATTAAATACAAAAGGCACAATGCCCACTTAAGTACAAGATAACTGACTCTTCTTACTGTCTATGTTTGAACCATTCCTGTGACACTAGTTATAGATTCCGATGCTTCACTTCAGGTTTACTGTATCCCTCTGACCTTCTTATTGACGATGAAACACAGAAATTGCATCGGAATTAATTACAAAAGTCACAATGCCGACTTACGTACAAGAAAACTGACTCTTCTTCCCGTCTATGTTTTGAACCATTCCTGTGACACTAGGTATAGATTCCGATGCTTCACTTCATGTTTACTGTATCCCTCTGACCTTCTTATTGACGATGAAACACAGAAATTGCATCGGACTTTAATATAAAAGGCACGATGCCAACTAAATACAAGAAAACTAACTCTTCTAACTGTCTATGTTTGAACCATTCCTGTTACTCTAGTTATAGATTCCGATGCTTCACTTCAGGTTTACTGTATCCCTCTGACCTTCTTATTGACGATGAAATACAGAAATTGCATCGGAAATAAATACAAAAGGCACAATGCCGACTTAAGTAGTAGAAAACTGACTCTTCATACAGTCTATGTTTTGAACCATTCCTGTGACACTAGGTATAGATTCCGATGCGTCACTTCAGGTTTACTGTATCCCTCTGACCTTCTTATTGACGATGAAACACAGAAATTGCATCGGAATTAAATACAAAATGCACAATGCCGACTTAAGTACAAGAAAACTGACTCTTCTTACTGTCTATGTTTTGAACCATACCTGTGAAACTAGTTATAGAATCCGATGCTTCACTTCAGGTTTACTGTATCCCTCTGACCTTCTTATTGACGATGAAACACAGCAATTGCATGGGAATTAAATACAAAAGGCAAAATGCCGACTTAAGTACAAGAAAACTGTTTCTTCTTACTGTCAATGTTTTGAGCCACACCTGTGACACTAGTTATAGAATCCGATGCTTCACTTCAGGTTTACTGTATACCTCTGACCTTATTGACGATGAAACACAGAAATTGCATCGGAATTAAATACAAAAGGCACAATGCCGACTTAAGTACAAGGAAGCTGACTCTTCTTACTGTCTATGTTTTGAACAATTCATGTGACACTAGTTATAGATTCCGCTGCTTCACTTCAGGTTTACTGTATACCTCTGACCTTATTGACGATGAAACACAGAAATTGCATCGGAATTAAATACAAAAGGCGCAATGCTGGCTTAAGTACAAGGAAACTGACTCTTCTTACTGTCTGTGTTTTGAACCATTCATGTGACACTCGTTATAGATTCCGATGCTTTACTTCAATTTTACTGTATCCCTCTGACCTTCTTTATGCCAATGAAACACAGAAATTGCTTCGGAATTAAATACAAAAGGCACAATGCCCACTTAAGTACAAGATAACTGACTCTTCTTACTGTCTATGATTTGAACCATTCCTCTGACACTAGTTATAGATTCCGATGCTTCTCTTCAAGGTTACTGTATCCCTCTGACCTTCTTATTGACGATGAAACACAGATATTGCATCGGAATTAAATACAAAAGGCACAATGCGGACTTAAGTACAAGAAAAGTGACTCTTCTCACTGTCTATGTTTTGAACCATTCATGTGACACTAGTTAAGATTCCGATGCTTTACTTCTGGTTTACTGTATCCCTCTGACATTCTTATTGACGATGAAACACGGAAATTGCATCGGAATTAAATACAAAATGCACAATGCCGACTTAAGTACAAGAAAACTGACTCTTCTTACTTTCTATGTTTTGTACCTTTCCTGTGACACTAGTTATAGATTCCGATGCTTCACTTCAGGCTTACTGTATCCCTTTGACCGTCTTATTGACGATGAAACACAGAAATTGCATCGGAATTTAATACAAAAGGCACAATGCCGACATAAGTACAAGAAAACTGACTCTTCTTACTGTCTACGTTTTTAACCATTCCTGTGACACTAGTTATAGATTCCGATGCTTCACTTCAGGTTTACTGTATCCCTTTCACCTTCTTATTGACGATGAAACACAGAAAATGCGTCGGAATTAAATACAAAAGGCACAATGCCGACTTAAGTACAAGAAAAGTGACTCATCTTACTGTCTATGTTTTGAACCATTCCTGAGACACTAGTTATAGATTCGGATGCTTCACTTCAGGTTTACTGTATCCCTCTGACCTTCTTATTGACGATGAAACACAGATATTGCATTGGAATTAAATACAAAAGGAACAATGCAGTCTGAAGTACAAGAAAACTGACTCTTCTCACTGTCTATGATTTGAACCATTCCTGTGACACTAGTGATAGATTCCGATGCCTCTCTTCAAGGTTACTGTATCCCTCTGACCTTCTTATTGACGATGAAACACAGATATTGCATCGGAATTATATACAAAAGGCACAATGCGGACTTAAGTGCAAGAAAAGTGACTCTTCTTACTGTCTATGTTTTGAACCATTCCTGTGACACTAGTTATAGATTCGGATGCTTCACTTCAGGTTTACTGTATCCCTCTCACCTTCTTATTGACGATGAAACACAGAAATGGCATCGGAATTAAATACAAAAGGCAGAATGCTGACTTAAGTACAACATAACTGACTCTTCTCACTGTCTATGTTTTGAACCATTCATGTGACACTAGTTAAGATTCCGATGCTTTACTTCTGGTTTACTGTATCCCTCTGACATTTTTATTGACGATGAAACACGGAAATTGCATCGGAATTAAATGCAAAAGGCACAATGCCGACTTAAGTACAAGAAAACTGACTCTTCTTACTTTCTATGTTTTGTACCATTCCTGTGACACTAGTTATAGATTCGGATGCTTCACTTCAGGTTTACTGTATCCCTCTGACCTTCTTATTGACGATGAAACACAGAAATTGCATCGGAATTAAATACAAAGGGTACAATGCCGACTTAAGTACAAGAAAAGTGACTCTTCTTACTGTCTGTGTTTTGAACCATTCATGTGACACTCGTTATAGATTCCGATGCTTTACTTCAACTTTACTGTATCCCTCTGACCTTCTTATTGCCGATGAAACACAGAAATTGCTTTGGAATTAAATACAAACGGCACAATGCCCACTTAAGTACAAGATAACTGACTCTTCTTACTGTCTATGTTTGAACCATTCCTGTGACACTAGTTATAGATTCCGATGCTTCACTTCAGGTTTACTGTATCCCTCTGACCCTCTTATTGACGATGAAACACAGAAATTGCATCGGAATTAATTACAAACGGCACAATGCCCACTTAAGTACAAGATAACTGACTCTTCTTACTGTCTATGTTTGAACCATTCCTGTGACACTAATTATAGATTCCAATGCTTCACTTCAGGTTTACCGTATCCCACTGGCCTTCTTATTGACGATGAAACACAGAATTTGCATCGGATTTAAATACAAATGGCACAATGCCGACTTCAGTACAAGAAATCTGACTCTTCTTACAGTCTATGTTTTGAACCATTCCTGTGACACTAGTTATAGATTCCGATGCTTCACTTCAGGTTTACTGTATCCCTCTGACCTTCTTATTGACGATGAAATACAGAAATTGCATCGGAAATAAATACAAAAGGCACAATGCCGACTTAAGTAGTAGAAAACTGACTCTTCTTACAGTCTATGTTTTGAACCATTCCTGTGACACTAGGTATAGATTCCGATGCGTCACTTCAGGTTTACTGTATCCCTCTGACCTTCTTATTGACGATGAAACACAGAAATTGCATCGGAATTAAATACAAAATGCACAATGCCGACTTAAGTACAAGAAAACTGACTCTTCTTACTGTCTATGTTTTGAACCACACCTGTGACACTAGGTATAGAATCCGATGCTTCACTTCAGGTTTACTGTATCCCTCTGACCTTCTTATTGACGATGAAACACAGCAATTGCATGGGAATAAAATCCAAGTGGCAAAATGCCGACTTAAGTACAAGAAAACTGACTCTTCTTACTGTCAATGTTTTTAGCCACACCTGTGACACTAGTTATAGAATCCGATGCTTCACTTCAGGTTAACTGTATACCTCTGACCTTATTGACGATGAAACACAGAAATTGCATCGGAATTAAATACAAAAGGCACAATGCCGACTTAAGTACAAGGAAGCTGACTCTTCTTACTGTCTATGTTTTGAACAATTCATGTGACACTAGTTATTGATTCCGCTGCTTCACTTCAGGTTTACTGTATACCTCTGACCTTATTGACGATGAAACACAGAAATTGCATCGGAATTAAATACAAAAGGCACAATGCTGGCTTAAGTACAAGGAAACTGACTCTTCTTACTGTCTGTGTTTTGAACCATTCATGTGACACTCGTTATAGATTCCGATGCTTTACTTCAATTTTACTGTATCCCTCTGACCTTCTTATTGCCGATGAAACACAGAAATTGCATCGGAATTAAATACAAAAGGCACAATGCCCACTTAAGTACAAGATAACTGACTCTTCGTACTGTCTATGATTTGAACCATTCCTCTGACACTAGTTATAGATTCCGATGCTTCTCTTCAAGGTTACTGTATCCCTCTGACCTTCTTATTGACGATGAAACACAGATATTGCATCGGAATTAAATACAAAAGGCACAATGCGGACTTAAGTACAAGAAAAGTGACTCTTCTCACTGTCTATGTTTTGAACCATTCATGTGACACTAGTTAAGATTCCGATGCTTTACTTCTGGTTTACTGTATCCCTCTGACATTCTTATTGACGATGAAACACGGAAATTGCATCGGAATTAAATACAAAAGGCACAATGCCGACTTAAGTACAAGAAAACTGACTCTTCTTACTTTCTATGTTTTGTACCATTCCTGTGACACTAGTTATAGATTCCGATGCTTCACTTCAGGTTTACTGTATCCCTTTGACCGTCTTATTGACGATGAAACACAGAAATTGCATCGGAATTTAATACAAAAGGCACAATGCCAACATAAGTACAAGAAAACTGACTCTTCTTACTGTCTACGTTTTTAACCATTCCTGTGACACTAGTTATAGATTCCGATGCTTCACTTCAGGTTTACTGTATCCCTTTCACCTTCTTATTGACGATGAAACACAGAAAATGCATCGGAATTAAATACAAAAGGCTCAATGCCGACTTAAGTACAAGAAAACTGACTCTTCTTACCGTCTATGTTTTGAACCATTCCTGTGACACTAGGTATAGATTCCGATGCTTCACTTCAGGTTTACTGTATCCCTCTGACCTTCTTATTGACGATGAAACACAGAAATTGCATCGGAATTAAATACAAAAGGCACAATGCCGACTTAAGTACAAGAAAAGTGACTCATCTTACTGTCTATGTTTTGAACCATTCCTGAGACACTAGTTATAGATTCGAATGCTTCACTTCAGGTTTACTGGATCCCTTTGACCTTCTTATTGACGATGAAACACAGATATTGCATTGGAATTAAATACAAAAGGCACAATGCAGTCTGAAGTACAAGAAAACTGACTCTTCTCACTGTCTATGATTTGAACCATTCCTGTGACACTAGTGATAGATTCCGATGCTTCTCTTCAAGGTTACTGTATCCCTCTGACATTTTTATTGACGATGAAACACGGAAATTGCATCGGAATTAAATGCAAAAGGCACAATGCCGACTTAAGTACAAGAAAACTGACTCTTCTTACTTTCTATGTTTTGTACCATTCCTGTGACACTAGTTATAGATTCGGATGCTTCACTTCAGGTTTACTGTATCCCTCTGATCTTCTTATTGACGATGAAACACAGAAATTGCATCGGAATTAAATACAAAGGGTACAATGCCGACTTAAGTACAAGAAAAGTGACTCTTCTTACTGTCAGTGTTTTGAACCATTCATGTGACACTCGTTATAGATTCCGATGCTTTACTTCAATTTTACTGTATCCCTCTGACCTTCTTATTGCCGATGAAACACAGAAATTGCTTCGGAATTAAATACAAACGGCACAATGCCCACTTAAGTACAAGATAACTGACTCTTCTTACTGTCTATGTATGAACCATTCCTGTGACACTAGTTATAGATTCCGATGCTTCACTTCAGGTTTACTGTATCCCTCTGACCTTCTTATTGACGATGAAACACAGAAATTGCATCGGAATTAATTACAAACGGCACAATGCCCACTTAAGTACAAGATAACTGACTCTTCTTACTGTCTATGTTTGAACAATTCCTGTGACACTAATTATAGATTCCAATGCTTCACTTCAGGTTTACCGTATCCCACTGACCTTCTTATTGACGATGAAACACAGAATTTGCATCGGATTTAAATACAAATGGCACAATGCCGACTTCAGTACAAGAAAACTGACTCTTCTTACAGTCTATGTTTAGAACCATTCCTGTGTCACTAGTTATAGATTCCGATGCTTCACTTCAGGTTTACTGTATCCCTCTGACCTTCTTATTGACGATGAAATACAGAAATTGCATCGGAAATAAATACAAAAGGCACAATGCCGACTTAAGTAGTAGAAAACTGACTCTTCTTACAGTCTATGTTTTGAACCATTCCTGTGACACTAGGTATAGATTCCGATGCGTCACTTCAGGTTTACTGTATCCCTCTGACCTTCTTATTGACGATGAAACACAGAAATTGCATCGGAATTAAATACAAAATGCACAATGCCGACTTAAGTACAAGAAAACTGACTCTTCTTACTGTCATTGTTTTGAACCATACCTGTGACACTAGTTATAGAATCCGATGCTTCACTTCAGGTTTACTGTATCCCTCTGACCTTCTTATTGACGATGAAACACAGCAATTGCATGGGAATTAAATACAAAAGGCAAAATGCCGACTTAAGTACAAGGAAACTGACTCTTCTTACTGTCAATGTTTTGAGCCACACCTGTGACACTAGTTATAGAATCCGATGCTTCACTTCAGGTTTACTGTATACCTCTGACCTTATTGACGATGAAACACAGAAATTGCATCGGAATTAAATACAAAAGGCACAATGCCGACTTAAGTACAAGGAAGCTGACTCTTCTTACTGTCTATGTTTTGAACAATTCATGTGACACTAGTTATAGATTCCGCTGCTTCACTTCAGGTTTACTGTATACCTCTGACCTTATTGACGATGAAACACAGAAATTGCATCGGAATTAAATACAAAAGGCACAATGCCGACTTAAGTACAAGGAAACTGACTCTTCTCACTGTCTGTGTTTTGAACCATTCATGTGACACTCGTTATAGATTCCGATGCTTTACTTCAATTTTACTGTATCCCTCTGACCTCCTATTGCCGATGAAACACAGAAATTGCTTCGGAATTAAATACAAAAGGCACAATGCCCACTTAAGTACAAGATAACTGACTCTTCTTACTGTCTATGATTTGAACCATTCCTGTGACACTAGTTATAGATTCCGATGCTTCTCTTCAAGGTTACTGTATCCCTCTGACCTTCTTATTGACGATGAAACACAGATATTGCATCGGAATTAAATACAAAAGGCACAATGCGGACTTATGTACAAGAAAAGTGACTCTTCTCACTGTCTATGTTTTGAACCATTCCTGTGACACTAGTTATAGATTCGGATGCTTCACTTCAGGTTTACTGTATCCCTCTGACCTTCTTATTGACGATGAAACACAGAAATGGCATCGGAATTAAATACAAAAATCACAATGCTGACCTAAGTACAAGATAACTGACTCTTCTCACTGTCTATGTTTTGAACCATTCATGTGACACTAGTTAAGATTCCGATGCTTTATTCTGGTTTACTGTATCCCTCTGACATTCTTATTGACGATGAAACATCGAAATTGCATCGGAATTAAATACAAAAGCCACAATGCCGACTTAAGTACAAGAAAACTGACTCTTCTTACTTTCTATGTTTTGTACCATTTCTGTGACACTAGTTATAGATTCCGATGCTTCACTTCAGGTTTGCTGTATCCCTTTGACCGTCTTATTGACGATGAAACACAGAAATTGCATCGGAATTTAATACAAAAGGCACAATGCCGACATAAGTACAAGAAAACTGACTCTTCTTACTGTCTACGTTTTTAACCATTCCTGTGACACTAGTTATAGATTCCGATGCTTCACTTCAGGTTTACTGTATCCCTTTCACCTTCTTATTGACGATGAAACACAGAAAATGCATCGGATTTAAATACAAAAGGCTCAATGCCGACTTAAGTACAAGAAAACTTACTCTTCTTACCGTCTATGTTTTGAACCATTCCTGTGACACTAGGTATAGATTCTGATGCTTCACTTCAGGTTTACTGTATCCCTCTGACCTTCTTAGTGACGATGAAACACAGAAATTGCATCGGAATTAAATACAAAAGGCACAATGCCGACTTAAGTACAAGAAAAGTGACTCACCTTACTGGCTATGTTTTGAACCATTCCTGTGACACTAGTTATAGATTCGGATGCTTCACTTCAGGTTTACTGTATCCCTCTGACCTTCTTATTGACGATGAAACACAGATATTGCATCGGAATTAAATACAAAAGGCTCAATGCAGTCTGAAGTACAAGAAAACTGACTCTTCTCACTGTCTATGATTTGAACCATTCCTGTGACACTAGTTATAGATTCCGATGCTTCTCTTCAAGGTTACTGTATCCCTCTGACCTTCTTATTGACGATGAAACACAGATATTGCATCGGAATTATATACAAAAGGCACAATGCGGACTTAAGTGCATGAAAAGTGACTCTTCTTACTGTCTATGTTTTGAACCATTCCTGTGACACTAGTTATAGATTCGGATGCTTCACTTCAGGTTTACTGTATCCCTCTCACCTTCTTATTGACGATGAAACACAGAAATGGCATCGGAATTAAATACAAAAGGCAGAATGCTGACTTAAGTACAAGATAACTGACTCTTCTCACTGTCTATGTTTTGAACCATTCATGTGACACTAGTTAAGATTCCGATGCTTTACTTCTGGTTTACTGTATCCCTCTGACATTTTTATTGACGATGAAACACGGAAATTGCATCGGAATTAAATACAAAAGGCACAATGCCGACTTAAGTACAAGAGAACTGACTCTTCTTACTTTCTATGTTTTGTACCATTCCTGTGACACTAGTTATAGATTCGGATGCTTCACTTGAGGTTTACTGTATCCCTCTGACCTTCTTATTGACGATGAAGCAAAGAAATTGCATCGGAATTAAATGCAAAAGGTACAATGCCGACTTAAGTACAAGAAAAGTGACTCTTCTTACTGTCTGTGTTTTGAACCATTCATGTGACACCCGTTATAGATTCCGATGCTTTACTTCAATTTTACTGTATCCCTCTGACCTTCTTATTGCCGATGAAACACAGAAATTGCTTCGGAATTAAATACAAACGGCACAATGCCCACTTAAGTACAAGATAACTGACTCTTCTTACTGTCTATGTTTGAACCATTCCTGTGACACTAGTTATAGATTCCGATGCTTCACTTCAGGTTTACTGTATCCCTCTGACCTTCTTATTGACGATGAAACACAGAAATTGCATCGGAATTAATTACAAATGGCACAATGCCGAGTTAAGTACAAGAAAACTGACTCTTCTTACCGTCTATGTTTTGAACCATTCCTGTGACACTAGGTATAAATTCCGATGCTTCACTTCAGGTTTACTGTATCCCTCTGACCTTCTTATTGACGATGAAACACAGAAATTGCATCGGACTTTAATATAAAAGGCACGATGCCGACATAAGTACAAGAAAACTAACTCTTCTACCTGTCTATGTTTGAACCATTCCTGTTACACTAGTTATAGATTCCGATGCTTCACTTCAGGTTTACTGTATCCGTCTGACCTTCTTATTGACGATGAAACACAGATATTGCATCGGAATTAAATACAAAAGGCACAATGCCGACTTAAGTACAAGAAAACTTACTCTTCTTACTGTCTATGATTTGAACCATTCCTGTGACACTAGTTATCGATTCCGATGCTTCACTTCAGGTTTACTGTATCCCTCTGACCTTCTTATTGACGATGAAATACAGAAATTGCATCGGAAATAAATCAAAAGGCACAATGCCGACTTAAGTACTAGAAAACTGGCTCTTCTTACGGTCTATGTTTTGAACCATTCCTGTGACACTAGGTATAGATTCCGATGCGTCACTTCAGGTTTACTGTATCCCTCCGACCTTCTTATTGACGATGAAACACAGACATTGCATCGGAATTAAATACAAAATGCACAATGCCGACTTAAGTACAAGAAAACTGACTCTTCTTACTGTCTATGATTTGAACCATACCTGTGACACTAGTTATAGAATCCGATGCTTCACTTCAGGTTTACTGTATCCCTTTGACCTTCTTATTGACGATGAAACACAGCAATAGCATGGGAATTAAATACAAAAGGCAAAATGCCGACTTAAGTACAAGAAAACTGACTCTTCTTACTGTCAATGTTTTGAACCATTCCTGTGACACTAGTTATAGATTCGGATGCTTCACTTCAGGTTTACTGTATCCCTCTGACCTTCTTATTGACGAAGAAACACAGAAATGGCAACGGAATTAAATACAAAAGGCACAATGCTGACTTAAGTACAAGATAACTGACTCTTCTCACTGTCTATGTTTTGAACCATTCCTGTTACACTAGTTATAGATTCCGATGCTTCACTTCTGGTTTACTGTGTCCCTCTGACCTTCTGATTGACGATGAAACACAGATATTGCATTGGAATTAAATACAAAAGGCACAATGCCGTCTGAAGTACAAGAAAACTGACTCTTCTTACTGTCTATGATTTGAACCATTCCTGTGACACTAGTTATAGATTCCGATGCTTCTCATCAAGGTTACTGTATCCCTCTGACGTTCTTATTGACGATGAAACACAGATATTGCATCGGAATTAAATACAAAAGGCACAATGCGGACTTAAGTACAAGAAAAGTGACTCTTCTTACTGTCTATGTTTTGAACCATTCCTGTGACACTAGTTATAGATTCGGATGCTTCACTTCAGGTTTACTGTATCCCTCTCACCTTCTTATTGACGATGAAACACAGAAATGGCATCGGAATTAAATACAAAAGGCAGAATGCTGACTTAAGTACAAGATAACTGACTCTTCTCACTGTCTATGTTTTGAACCATTCATGTGACACTAGTTAAGATTCCGATGCTTTACTTCTGGTTTACTGTATCCCTCTGACATTTTTATTGACGATGAAACACGGAAATTGCATCGGAATTAAATACAAAAGGCACAATGCCGACTTAAGTACAAGAAAACTGACTCTTCTTACTTTCTATGTTTTGTACCATTCCTGTGACACTAGTTATAGATTCGTATGCTTCACTTGAGGTTTACTGTATCCCTCCGACCTTCTTATTGACGATGAAGCAAAGAAATTGCATCGGAATTAAATGCAAAAGGTACAATGCCGACTTAAGTACAAGAAAAGTGACTCTTCTTACTGTCTGTGTTTTAAACCATTCATGTGACACTCGTTATAGATTCCGATGCTTTACTTCAATTTTACTGTATCCCTCTGACCTTCTTATTGCCGATGAAACACAGAAATTGCTTCGGAATTAAATACAAACGGCACAATGCCCACTTAAGTACAAGATAACTGACTCTTCTTACTGTCTATGTTTGAACCATTCCTGTGACACTAGTTATAGATTCCGATGCTTCACTTCAGGTTTACTGTATCCCTCTGACCTTCTTATTGACGATGAAACACAGAAATTGCATCGGAATTAATTACAAATGGCACAATGCCGAGTTAAGTACAAGAAAACTGACTCTTCTTACCGTCTATGTTTTGAACCATTCCTGTGACACTAGGTATAAATTCCGATGCTTCACTTCAGGTTTACTGTATCCCTCTGACCTTCTTATTGACGATGAAACACAGAAATTGCATCGGACTTTAATATAAAAGGCACGATGCCGACATAAGTACAAGAAAACTAACTCTTCTACCTGTCTATGTTTGAACCATTCCTGTTACACTAGTTATAGATTCCGATGCTTCACTTCAGGTTTACTGTATCCGTCTGACCTTCTTATTGACGATGAAACACAGATATTGCATCGGAATTAAATACAAAAGGCACAATGCCGACTTAAGTACAAGAAAACTTACTCTTCTTACTGTCTATGATTTGAACCATTCCTGTGACACTAGTTATCGATTCCGATGCTTCACTTCAGGTTTACTGTATCCCTCTGACCTTCTTATTGACGATGAAATACAGAAATTGCATCGGAAATAAATCAAAAGGCACAATGCCGACTTAAGTACTAGAAAACTGGCTCTTCTTACGGTCTATGTTTTGAACCATTCCTGTGACACTAGGTATAGATTCCGATGCGTCACTTCAGGTTTACTGTATCCCTCCGACCTTCTTATTGACGATGAATCACAGACATTGCATCGGAATTAAATACAAAATGCACAATGCCGACTTAAGTACAAGAAAACTGACTCTTCTTACTGTCTATGATTTGAACCATACCTGTGACACTAGTTATAGAATCCGATGCTTCACTTCAGGTTTACTGTATCCCTTTGACGTTCTTATTGACGATGAAACACAGCAATTGCATGGGAATTAAATACAAAAGGCAAAATGCCGACTTAAGTACAAGAAAACTGACTCTTCTTACTGTCAATGTTTTGAACCATTCCTGTGACACTAGTTATAGATTCGGATGCTTCACTTCAGGTTTACTGTATCCCTCTGACCTTCTTATTGACGAAGAAACACAGAAATGGCAACGGAATTAAATACAAAAGGCACAATGCTGACTTAAGTACAAGATAACTGACTCTTCTCACTGTCTATGTTTGAACCATTCCTGTTACACTAGTTATAGATTCCGATGCTTCACTTCTGGTTTACTGTGTCCCTCTGACCTTCTGATTGACGATGAAACACAGATATTGCATCGGAATTAAATACAAAAGGCACAATGCCGTCTGAAGTACAAGAAAACTGACTCTTCTTACTGTCTATGATTTGAACCATTCCTGTGACACTAGTTATAGATTCCGATGCTTCTCATCAAGGTTACTGTATCCCTCTGACGTTCTTATTGACGATGAAACACAGATATTGCATCGGAATTAAATACAAAAGGCACAATGCGGACTTAAGTACAAGAAAAGTGACACTTCTTACTGTCTATGTTTTGAACCATTCCTGTGACACTAGTTATAGATTCGGATACTTCACTTCAGGTTTACTGTATCCCTCTCACCTTCTTATTGACGATGAAACACAGAAATGGCATCGGAATTAAATACAAAAGGCAGAATGCTGACTTAAGTACAAGATAACTGACTCTTCTCACTGTCTATGTTTTGAACCATTCATGTGACACTAGTTAAGATTCCGATGCTTTACTTCTGGTTTATTGACGATGAAACACAGAAATTGCATCGGACTTTAATATAAAAGGCACGATGCCGACATAAGTACAAGAAAACTAACTCTTCTACCTGTCTATGTTTGAACCATTTCTGTTACACTAGTTATAGATTCCGATGCTTCATTTCAGGTTTACTGTATCCGTCTGACCTTCTTATTGACGATGAAACACAGATATTGCATCGGAATTAAATACAAAAGGCACAATGCCGACTTAAGTACAAGAAAACTGACTCTTCTTACTGTCTATGATTTGAACCATTCCTGTGACACTAATTATAGATTCCAATGCTTCACTTCAGGTTTACCGTATCCCACTGACCTTCTTATTGACGATAAAACACAGAAATTACATCGGATTTAAATACAAATGGCACAATGCCGACTTCAGTACAAGAAAACTGACTCTTCTTACAGTCTATGTTTTGAACCATTCCTGTGACACTAGTTATCGATTCCGATGCTTCACTTCAGGTTTACTGTATCCCTCTGACCTTCTTATTGACGATGAAATACAGAAATTGCATCGGAAATAAATCAAAAGGCACAATGCCGACTTAAGTACTAGAAAACTAGCTCTTCTTACGGTCTATGTTTTGAACCATTCCTGTGACACTAGGTATAGATTCCGATGCGTCACTTCAGGTTTACTGTATCCCTCCGACCTTCTTATTGACGATGAAACACAGAAATTGCATCGGAATTAAATACAAAATGCACAATGCCGACTTAAGTACAAGAAAACTGACTCTTCTTACTGTCTATGATTTGAACCATACCTGTGACACTAGTTATAGAATCCGATGCTTCACTTCAGGTTTACTGTATCCCTCTGACCTTCTTATTGACGATGAAACACAGCAATTGCATGGGAATTAAATACAAAAGGCAAAATGCCGACTTAAGTACAAGAAAACTGACTCTTCTTACTGTCAATGTTTTGAACCATTCCTGTGACACTAGTTATAGATTCGGATGCTTCACTTCAGGTTTACTGTATCCCTCTGACCTTCTTATTGACGAAGAAACACAGAAATGGCATCGGAATTAAATACAAAAGGCACAATGCTGACTTAAGTACAAGATAACTGACTCTTCTCACTGTCTATGTTTTGAACCATTCCTGTTACACTAGTTATAGATTCCGATGCTTCACTTCTGGTTTACTGTGTCCCTCTGACCTTCTGATTGACGATGAAACACAGACATTGCATCGGAATTAAATACAAAAGGCACAATGCCGTCTGAAGTACAAGAAAACTGACTCTTCTTACTGTCTATGATTTGAACCATTCCTGTGACACTAGTTATAGATTCCGATGCTTCTCATCAATGTTACTGTATCCCTCTGACGTTCTTATTGACGATGAAACACAGATATTGCATCGGAATTAAATACAAAAGGCACAATGCGGACTTAAGTACAAGAAAAGTGACTCTTCTTACTGTCTATGTATTGAACCATTCCTGTGACACTAGTTATAGATTCGGATGCTTCACTTCAGGTTTACTGTATCCCTCTGACCTTCTTATTGACGAAGAAACACAGAAATGGCATCGGAATTAAATACAAATGGCACAATTCTGACTTAAGTACAAGATAACTGACTCTTCTCACTGTCTATGTTTTGATCCATTCATGTGACACTAGTTAAGATTCCGATGCTTTACTTCTGGTTTACTGTATCCCTCTGACATTCTTATTGACGATGAAACACGGAAATTGCATCGGAATTAAATACAAAAGGCACAATGCCGACTGAAGTACAAGAAAACTGACTCTTCTTACTTTTTATGTTTTGTACCATTCCTGTGACACTAGTTATAGATTCCGATGCTTCACTTCAGGTTTACTGTATCCCTTTGACCTTCTTATTGACGATGAAACACAGAAATTGCATCGGAATTAAATACAAAAGGCACAATGCCGGCATAAGTACAAGAAAACTGACTCTTCTTACTGACTACGTTTTTAACCATTCCTGTGACACTAGTTATAGATTCCGATGCTTCACTTCAGGTTTACTGTATCCCTTTCACCTTCTTATTGACGATGAAACACAGAAATTGCATCGGAATTAAATACAAAAGGCACAATGCCGACTTAAGTACAAGAAAACTATCTCTTCTTACTGTCTATGTTTTGAACCACTCCTGTGACACTAGTTATAGATTCCGATGCTTCACTTCAGGTTTACTGTATCCCTCTCACCTTCTTATTGACGATGCAACACAGAAATTGCATCGGAATTAAATACAAAAGGCACAATGCCGACTTAAGTACAAGAAAACTGACTCTTCTTACCGTCTAAGTATTGAACCATTCCTGTGACACTAGGTATAGATTCCGATGCTTCACTTCAGGATTACTGTATCCCTCTGACCTTCTTATTGACGATGAAACACAGAAATTGCATCGGAATTAATTACAAAAGGCACAATGCTGACTTAAGTACAAGATAACTGACTCTTCTCACTGTCTATGTTTTGAACCATTCATGTGACACTAGTTAAGATTCCGATGCTTTACATCTGGTTTACTGTATCCCTCTGTCATTTTTATTGACAATGAAACACGGAAATTGCATCGGAATTAAATACAAAAGGCACAATGCCGACTTAAGTACAAGAAAACTGACTCTTCTTACATTCTATGCTTTTTACCATTCCTGTGACACAAGTTATAGATTCGGATGCTTCACTTCAGGTTTACTGTATCCCTCTGACCTTCTTATTGACGATGAAGCAAAGAAATTGCGTCGGAATTAAATACAAAAGGTACAATGCCGACTTAAGTACAAAAAAACTGACTCTTCTTACTGTCTGTGTTTTGAACCATTCATGTGACACTCGTTATAGATTCCGATGCTTTACTTCAATTTTACTGTATCCCTCTGACCTTCTTATTGCCGATGAAACACGTAAATTGCTTCGGAATTAAATACAAACGGCACAATGCCCACTTAAGTACAAGATAACTGACTCTTCTTACCGTCTAAGTATTGAACCATTCCTGTGACACTAGGTATAGATTCCGATGCTTCACTTCAGGATTACTGTATCCCTCTGACCTTCTTATTGACGATGAAACACAGAAATTGCATCGGAATTAATTACAAAAGGCACAATGCCGACTTAAGTACAAGAAAACTGACTCTTCTTACCGTGTATGTTTTGAACCATTCCTGTGACACTAGGTATAGATTCCGATGGGTCACTTCAGGTTTACTGTATCCCTCTAACCTTCTTATTCACGATGAAACACAGAAATTGCAACGGACTTTAATATAAAAGGCACAATGCTGACTTAAGTACAAGAAAACTAACTCTTCTAACTGTCTATGTTTGAACCATTCCTGTTACACTAGTTATAGATTCCGATGCTTCACTTCAGGATTACTGTATCCGTCTGACCCTCTTATTGACGACGAAACACAGATATTGCATCGGAATTAAATACAAAAGGCACAATGCTGACTTAAGTACAAGATAACTGACTCTCCTCACTGTCTATGTTTTGAACCATTCATGTGACACTAGTTAAGATTCCGAATCTTTACATCTGGTTTACTGTATCCCTCTGACATTTTTATTGACGATGAAACACGGAAATTGCATCGGAATTAAATACAAAAGGCACTATGCCGACTTAAGTACAAGAAAACTGACTCTTCTTACTTTCTATGTTTTGTACCATTCCTGTGACACTAGGTATAGATTCCGATGCTTCACTTCAGGTTTACTGTATCCCTCTGACCTTCTTATTGACGATGAAACACAGAAATTGCATCGGACTTTAATATAAAAGGCACGATGCCGACTTAAATACAAGAAAACTAACTCTTCCAACTGTCTATGTTTGAACCATTCCTGTTACACTAGTTATAGATTCCGATGCTTCACTTCAGAATTACTGTATCCCTCTGACCTTGTTATTGACGATGAAATACAGAAATTGCATCGGAAATAAATCCAAAAGGCACAATGCCGACTTAAGTAGTACAAAACTGACTCTTCTTACAGTCTATGTTTTGAACCATTCCTGTGACACTAGGTACAGATTCCGATGCGTCACTTCAGGTTTACTGTATCCCTCTGACCTTCTTATTGACGATGAAACACAGAAATTGCATCGGAATTAAATACAAAATGCACAATGCCGACTTAAGTACAAGAAAACTGACTCTTCTTACTGTCTATGTTTTGAACCATACCTGTGAAACTAGTTATAGAATCCGATGCTTCACTTCAGGTTTACTGTATCCCTCTGACCTTCTTATTGACGATGAAACACAGCAATTGCATGGGAATTAAATGCAAAAGGCAAAATGCCGACTTAAGTACAAGAAAACTGACTCTTCTTACTGTCAATGTTTTGAGCCACACCTGTGACACTAGTTATAGAATCCGATGCTTCACTTCAGGTTTACTGTATACCTCTGACCTTATTGACGATGAAACACAGAAATTGCATCGGAATTAAATACAAAAGGCACAATGCCGACTTAAGTACAAGGAAGCTGACTCTTCTTACTGTCTATGTTTTGAACAATTCATGTGACACTAGTTATAGATTCCGCTGCTTCACTTCAGGTTTACTGTATACCTCTGACCTTATTGACGATGAAACACAGAAATTGCATCGGAATTAAATACAAAAGGCACAATGCTGGCTTAAGTACAAGGAAACTGACTCTTCTTACTGTCTGTGTTTTGAACCATTCATGTGACACTCGTTATAGATTCCGATGCTTTACTTCAAATTTACTGTATCCCTCTGACCTTCTTATTGCCGATGAAACACAGAAATTGCTTCGGAATTAAATACAAAAGGCACAATGCCCACTTAAGTACAAGATAACTGACTCTTCTTACTGTCTATGATTTGAACCATTCCTCTGACACTAGTTATAGATTCCGATGCTTCACTTCAGGTTTACTGTATCCCTCTGACCTTCTTATTGACGATGAAACACAGATATTGCATCGGAATTAAATACAAAAGGCACAATGCGGACTTAAGTACAAGAAAAGTGACTCTTCTCACTGTCTATGTTTTGAACCATTCCTGTGACACTAGTTATAGATTCGGATGCTTCACTTCAGGTTTACTGTATCCCTCTGACCTTCTTATTGACGACGAAACACAGATATTGCATCGGAATTATTTACAAAAGGCACAATGCCGACTTAAGTACAAGAAAACTGACTCTTCTTACCGTCTATGTTTTGAACCATTCCTGTGACACTAGGTATAGATTCCGATGCTTCACTTCAGGTTTACTGTATCCCTCTGACCTTCTTATTGACGATGAAACACAGAAATTGCAACGGACTTTAATATAAAAGGCACAATGCTGACTTAAGTACAAGAAAACTAACTCTTCTAACTGTCTATGTTTGAACCATTCCTGTTACACTAGTTATAGATTCCGATGCTTCACTTCAGGTTTACTGTATCCGTCTGACCCTCTTATTGACGACGAAACACAGATATTGCATCGGAATTAAATACAAAAGGCACAATGCTGACTTAAGTACAAGATAACTGACTCTCCTCACTGTCTATGTTTTGAACCATTCATGTGACACTAGTTAAGATTCCGATGCTTTACATCTGGTTTACTGTATCCCTCTGACATTCTTATTGACGATGAAACACGGAAATTGCATCGGAATAAAATACAAAAGGCACAATGCCGACTTAAGTACAAGAAAACTGACTCTTCTTATTTTCTATGTTTTGTACCATTCCTGTGACACTAGTTATAGATTCGGATGCTTCACTTCAGATTTACTGTATCCCTCTGGCCTTCTTATTGACGATGAAGCAAAGAAATTGCATCGGAATTAAATACAAAAGGTACAATGCCAACTTAAGTACAAAAAAACTGACTCTTCTTACTGTCTGTGTTTTGAACCATTCATGTGACACTCGTTATAGATTCCGATGCTTTACTTCAATTTTACTGTATCCCTCTGACCTTCTTATTGCCGATGAAACAAAGAAATTGCTTCGGAATTAAATACAAACGGCACAATGTCCACTTAAGTACAAGATAACTGACTCTTCTTACTGTCTATGTTTGAACCATTCCTGTGACACTAGTTATAGATTCCGATGCTTCACTTCAGGTTTACTGTATCCCTCTGACCTTCTTATTGACGATGAAACACAGAAATTGCATCGGAATTAATTACAAAAGGCACAATGCCGACTTACGTACAAGAAAACTGACTCTTCTTCCCGTCTATGTTTTGAACCATTCCTGTGACACTAGGTATAGATTCCGATGCTTCACTTCAGGTTTACTGTATCCCTCTGACCTTCTTATTGACGATGAAACACAGAAATTGCATCGGACTTTAATATAAAAGGCACGATGCCGACTTAAATACAAGAAAACTAACTCTTCTATCTGTCTATGTTTGATCCATTCCTGTTACACTAGTTATAGATTCCGATGCTTCACCTCAGGTTTACTGTATCCGTCTGACCTTCTTATTGACGATGAAACACAGATATTGCATCGGAATTAAATGCAAAAGGCACAATGCCGACTTAAGTACAAGAAAGATGACTCTTCTTACTGTCTATGATTTGAACCATTCCTGTGACACTAATTATAGATTCCAATGCTTCACTTCAGGTTTACCGTATCCCACTGACCTTCTTATTGACGATGAAACACAGAATTTGCATCGGATTTAAATACAAATGGCACAATGCCGACTTCAGTACAAGAAAACTGACTCTTCTTACAGTCTATGTTTTGAACCATTCCTGTGACACTAGTTATAGATTCCGACGCTTCACTTCAGGTTTACTGTATCCCTCTGACCTTCTTATAGACGATGAAATACAGAAATTGCATCGGAAATAAATACAAAAGGCACAATGCCGACTTAAGTAGTAGAAAACTGACTCTTCTTACAGTCTATGTTTTGAACCATTCCTGTGACACTAGGTATAGATTCCGATGCGTCACTTCAAGGTTTACTGTATCCCTCTGACCTTCTTATTGACGATGAAACACAGAAATTGCATCGGAATTAAATACAAAATGCACAATGCCGACTGAAGTACAAGAAAACTGACTCTTCTTACTGTCTATGTTTTGAACCATACCTGTGAAACTAGTTATAGAATCCGATGCTTCACTTCAGGTTTACTGTATCCCTCTGACCTTCTTATTGACGATGAAACACAGCAATTGCATGGGAATTAAATACAAAAGGCAAAATGCCGACTTAAGTACAAGAAAACTGACTCTTCTTACTGTCTGTGTTTTGAACCATTCATGTGACACTCGTTATAGATTCCGATGCTTTACTTCAATTTTACTGTATCCCTCTGACCTTCTTATTGCCGATGAAACACAGAAATTGCTTCGGAATTAAATACAAAAGGCACAATGCCCACTTAAGTACAAGATAACTGACTCTTCTAACTGTCTATGATTTGAACCATTCCTCTGACACTAGTTATAGATTCCGATGTTTCTCTTCAAGGTTACTGTATCCCTCTGACCTTCTTATTGACGATGAAACACAGATATTGCATCGGAATTAAATACAAAAGGCACAATGCGGACTTAAGTACAAGAAAAGTGACTCATCTCACTGTCTATGTTTTGAACCATTCCTGTGACACTAGTTATAGATTCGGAAGCTTCACTTCAGGTTTACTGTATCCCTCTGACCTTCTTATTGACGATCAAACACAGAAATGGCATCGGAATTAAATACAAAAGGCACAATGCTGACCTAAGTACAAGATAACTGACTCTTCTCACTGTCTACGTTTTGAACCATTCATGTGACACTAGTTAAGATTCCGATGCTTTACTTCTGGTTTAATGTATCCCTCTGACATTCTTATTGACGATGAAACACGGAAATTGCATCGGAATTAAATACAAAAGGCACAATGCCGACTTAAGTACAAGAAAACTGACTCTTCTTACTTTCTATGTTTTGTACCATTCCTGTGACACTAGTTATATATTCCGATGCTTCACTTCAGGTTTACTGTATCCCTTTGACCGTCTTATTGACGATGAAACACAGAATTTGCATCGGAATTTAATACAAAAAGCACAATGCCGACATAAGTACAAGAAAACTGACTCTTCTTACTGTCTACGTTTTTAACCATTCCTGTGACACTAGTTATAGATTCCGATGCTTCACTTCAGGTTTACTGTATCCCTTTCACCTTCTTATTGACGATGAAACACAGAAAATGCATCGGAATTAAATACAAAAGGCTCAATGCCCACTTAAGTACAAGATAACTGACTCTTCTTACTGTCTATGTTTGAACCATTCCTGTGACACTAGTTATAGATTCCGATGCTTCACTTCAGGTTTACTGTATCCCTCTGACCTTCTTATTGACGATGAAACACAGAAATTGCATCGGAATTAATTACAAAAGGCACAATGCCGACTTACGTACAAGAAAACTGACTCTTCTTCCCGTCTATGTTTTGAACCATTCCTGTGACACTAGGTATAGATTCCGATGCTTCACTTCAGGTTTACTGTATCCCTCTGACCTTCTTATTGACGATGAAACACAGAAATTGCATCAGACTTTAATATAAAAGGCACGATGCCGACTTAAATACAAGAAAACTAATTCTTCTAACTGTCTATGTTTGATCCATTCCTGTTACACTAGTTATAGATTCCGATGCTTCACTTCAGGTTTACTGTATCCGTCTGACCTTCTTATTGACGATGAAACACAGATATTGCATCGGAATTAAATACAAAAGGCACAATGCCGACTTAAGTACAAGAAAGATGACTCTTCTTACTGTCTATGATTTGAACCATTCCTGTGACACTAATTATAGATTCCAATGCTTCACTTCAGGTTTACCGTATCCCACTGACCTTCTTATTGACGATGAAACACAGAATTTGCATCGGATTTAAATACAAATGGCACAATGCCGACTTCAGTACAAGAAAACTGACTCTTCTTACAGTCTATGTTTTGAACCATTCCTGTGACACTAGTTATAGATTCCGACGCTTCACTTCAGGTTTACTGTATCCCTCTGACCTTCTTATAGACGATGAAATACAGAAATTGCATCGGAAATAAATACAAAAGGCACAATGCCGACTTAAGTAGTAGAAAACTGACTCTTCGTACAGTCTATGTTTTGAACCATTCCTGTGACACTAGGTATAGATTCCGATGCGTCACTTCAAGGTTTACTGTATCCCTCTGACCTTCTTATTGACGATGAAACACAGAAATTGCATCGGAATTAAATACAAAATGAACAATGCCGACTGAAGTACAAGAAAACTGACTCTTCTTACTGTCTATGTTTTGAACCATACCTGTGAAACTAGTTATAGAATCTGATGCTTCACTTCAGGTTTACTGTATCCCTCTGACCTTCTTATTGACGATGAAACACAGCAATTGCATGGGAATTAAATACAAAAGGCAAAATGCCGACTTAAGTACAAGAAAACTGACTCTTCTTACTGTCTGTGTTTTGAACCATTCATGTGACACTCGTTATAGATTCCGATGCTTTACTTCAATTTTACTGTATCCCTCTGACCTTCTTATTGCCGATGAAACACAGAAATTGCTTCGGAATTAAATACAAAAGGCACAATGCCCACTTAAGTACAAGATAACTGACTCTTCTTACTGTCTATGATTTGAACCATTCCTCTGACACTAGTTATAGATTCCGATGTTTCTCTTCAAGGTTACTGTATCCCTCTGACCTTCTTATTGACGATGAAACACAGATATTGCATCGGAATTAAATACAAAAGGCACAATGCGGACTTAAGTACAAGAAAAGTGACTCTTCTCACTGTCTATGTTTTGAACCATTCCTGTGACACTAGTTATAGATTCGGAAGCTTCACTTCAGGTTTACTGTATCCCTCTGACCTTCTTATTGACGATGAAACACAGAAATGGCATCGGAATTAAATACAAAAGGCACAATGCTGACCTAAGTACAAGATAACTGACTCTTCTCACTGTCTACGTTTTGAACCATTCATGTGACACTAGTTAAGATTCCGATGCTTTACTTCTGGTTTAATGTATCCCTCTGACATTCTTATTGACGATGAAACACGGAAATTGCATCGGAATTAAATACAAAAGGCACAATGCCGACTTAAGTACAAGAAAACTGACTCTTCTTACTTTCTATGTTTTGTACCATTCCTGTGACACTAGTTATAGATTCCGATGCTTCACTTCAGGTTTACTGTATCCCTTTGACCGTCTTATTGACGATGAAACACAGAATTTGCATCGGAATTTAATACAAAAGGCACAATGCCGACATAAGTACAAGAAAACGACTCTTCTTACTGTCTACGTTTTTAACCATTCCTGTGACACTAGTTATAGATTCCGATGCTTCACTTCAGGTTTACTGTATCCCTTTCACCTTCTTATTGTCGATGAAACACAGAAAATGCATCGGAATTAAATACAAAAGGCTCAATGCCGACTTAAGTACAAGAAAACTGACTCTTCTTACCGTCTATGTTTTGAACCATTCCTGTGACACTAGGTATAGATTCCGATGCTTCACTTCAGGTTTACTGTATCCCACTGACCTTCTTATTGACGGTGAAACACAGATATTGCATTGGAATTAAATACAAAAGGCACAATGCAGTCTGAAGTACAAGAAAACTGACTCTTCTCACTGTCTATGATTTGAACCATTCCTGTGACACTAGTTATAGATTCCGATGCTTCTCTTCAAGGTTACTGTATCCCTCTGACCTTCTTATTGACGATGAAACACAGATATTGCATCGGAATTATATACAAAAGGCACAATGCGGACTTAAGTGCAAGAAAAGTGACTCTTCTTACTGTCTACGTTTTGAACCATTCCTGTGACACTAGTTATAGATTCCGATGCTTCTCTTCAAGGTTACTGTATCCCTCTGACCTTCTTATTGACGATGAAACACAGATATTGCATCGGAATTATATACAAAAGGCACAATGCGGACTTAAGTGCAAGAAAAGTGACTCTTCTTACTGTCTACGTTTTGAACCATTCCTGTGACACTAGTTATAGATTCGGATTCTTCACTTCAGGTTTACTGTATCCCTCTGACCTTCTTATTGACGATGAAACACAGAAATGGCATCGGAATTAAATACAAAAGGCAGAATGCTGACTTAAGTACAACATAACTGACTCTTCTCACTGTCTATGTTTTGAACCATTCATGTGACACTAGTTAAGATTCCGATGCTTTACTTCTGGTTTACTGTATCCCTCTGACATTTTTATTGACGATGAAACACGGAAATTGCATCGGAATTAAATACAAAAGGCACAATGCCGACTTAAGTACAAGAAAACTGACTCTTCTCACTTTCTATGTTTTGTACCATTCCTGTGACACTAGTTATAGATTCCGATGCTTTACTTCAATTTTACTGTATCCCTCTGACCTTCTTATTGCCGATGAAACACAGAAATTGCTTCGGAATTAAATACAAACGGCACAATGCCCACTTAAGTACAAGATAACTGACTCTTCTTACTGTCTATGTTTTGAACCATACCTGTGACACTAGTTATAGAATCCGATGCTTCACTTCAGGTTTACTGTATCCCTCTGACCTTCTTATTGACGATGAAACACAGCAATTGCATGGGATTTAAATACAAAAGGCAAAATGCCGACTTAAGTACATGAAAACTGACTCTTCTTACTGTCAATGTTTTGAGCCACACCTGTGACACTAATTATAGAATCCGATGCTTCACTTCAGGTTTACTGTATACCTCTGACCTTATTGACGATGAAACACAGAAATTGCATCGGAATTAAGTACAAAAGGCACAATGCCGACTTAAGTACAAGGAAGCTGACTCTTCTTACTGTCTATGTTTTGAACAATTCATGTGACACTAGTTATAGATTCCGCTGCTTCACTTCAGGTTTACTGTATACCTCTGACCTTATTGACGATGAAACACAGAAATTGCATCGGAATTAAATACAAAAGGCACAATGCCGACTTAAGTACAAGGAAACTGACTCTTCTTACTGTCTGTGTTTTGAACCATTCATGTGACACTCGTTATAGATTCCGATGCTTTACTTCAATTTTACTGTATCCCTCTGACCTTCTTATTGCCGATGAAACACAGAAATTGCTTCGGAATTAAATACAAAAGGCACAATGCCCACTTAAGTACAAGATAACTGACTCTTCTTACTGTCTATGATTTGAACCATTCCTGTGACACTAGTTATAGATTCCGATGCTTCTCTTCAAGGTTACTGTATCCCTCTGACCTTCTTATTGACGATGAAACACAGATATTGCATCGGAATTAAATACAAAAGGCACAATGCGGACTTATGTACAAGAAAAGTGACTCTTCTCACTGTCTATGTTTTGAACCATTCCTGTGACACTAGTTATAGATTCGGATGCTTCACTTCAGGTTTACTGTATCCCTCTGACCTTCTTATTGACGATGAAACACAGAAATGGCATCGGAATTAAATACAAAAGGCACAATGCTGACCTAAGTACAAGATAACTGACTCTTCTCACTGTCTATGTTTTGAACCATTCATGTGACACTAGTTAAGATTCCGATGCTTTACTTCTGGTTTACTGTATCCCTCTGACATTTTTATTGACGATGAAACACGAAAATTGCATCGGAATTAAATACAAAAGGCACAATGCCGACTTAAGTACAAGAAAACTGACTCTTCTTACTTTCTATGTTTTGTACCATTCCTGTGACACTAGTTACAGATTCGGATGCTTCACTTCAGGTTTACTGTATCCCTCTGACCTTCTTATTGACGATGAAGCAAAGAAATTGGATCGGAATTAAATGCAAAAGGTACAGTGCCGACTTAAGTACAAGAAAAGTGACTCTTCTTACTGTCTGTGTTTTGAACCATTCATGTGACACTCGTTATAGATTCCGATGCTTTACTTCAATTTTACTGTATCCCTCTGACCTTCTTATTGCCGATGAAACACAGAAATTGCTTCGGAATTAAATACAAACGGCACAATGCCCACTTAAGTACAAGATAACTGACTCTTCTTACTGTCTATGTTTGAACCATTCCTGTGACACTAGTTATAGATTCCGATGCTTCACTTCAGGTTTACTGTATCCCTCTGACCTTCTTATTGACGATGAAACACAGAAATTGCATCGGAATTAATTACAAATGGCACAATGCCGAGTTAAGTACAAGAAAACTGACTCTTCTTACCGTCTATGTTTTGAACCATTCCTGTGACACTAGGTATAAATTCCGATGCTTCACTTCAGGTTTACTGTATCCCTCTGACCTTCTTATTGACGATGAAACACAGAAATTGCATCGGACTTTAATATAAAAGGCACGATGCCGACTTAAGCACAAGAAAACTAACTCTTCTAACTGTCTATGTTTGAACCATTCCTGTTACACTAGTTATAGATTCCGATGCTTCACTTCAGGTTTACTGTATCCGTCTGACCTTCTTATTGACGATGAAACACAGATATTGCATCGGAATTAAATACAAAAGGCACAATGCCGACTTAAGTACAAGAAAACTGACTCTTCTTACTGTCTATGATTTGAACCATTCCTGTGACACTAATTATAGATTCCAATGCTTCACTTCAGGTTTACCGTATCCCACTGACCTTCTTATTGACGATAAAACACAGAAATTGCATCGGATTTAAATACAAATGGCACAAGGCCGACTTCAGTACAAGGAAGCTGACTCTTCTTACTGTCTATGTTTTGAACCATTCATGTGACACTAGTTATAGATTCCGCTGCTTCACTTCAGGTTTACTGTATACCTCTGACCTTATTGACGATGAAACACAGAAATTGCATCGCAATTAAATAGAAAAGGCACAATGCCGACTTAAGTACAAGGAAACTGACTCTTCTTACTGTCTATGCTTTGAACCATTCATGTGACACTAGTTATAGATTCCGATGCCTTACTTCAGGTTTACTGTATCCCTCTGACCTTCTTATTGCCGATGAAACACAGAAATTGCATCGGAATTAAATACAAAAGGCACAATGCCCACTTAAGTACAAGAAAAAAGACTCTTCTTACTGTCTATGTTTTGAACAATTCCTGTGACACTAGTTACAGATTCCGATGCTTCTCTTCAAGGTTACTGTATCCCTCTGACCTTCTTATTGACGATGAAACACAGATATTGCATCGGAATTAAATACAAAAGGCACAATGCGGACTTAAGTACAAGAAAAGTGACTCTTCTTACTGTCTATGTTTTGAACCATTCCTTTGACACTAGTTATAGATTCGGATGCTTCACTTCAGGTTTACTGTATCCCTCTGACCTTCTTATTGACGATGAAACACAGAAATGGCATCGGAATTAAATACAAAAGCCACAATGCTGACTTAAGTACAAGATAACTGACTCTTCTCACTGTCTATGTTTTGAACCAATTATGTGACACTAGTTAAGATTCCGATGCTTTACTTCAGGTTTACTGTATCCCTCTGACATTTTTATTGACGATGAAACACGGAAATTGCATCGGAATTAAATACAAAAGGCACAATGCCGACTTAAGTACAAAAAAACTGACTCTTCTTACTTTCTATGTTTTGTACCATTCCTGTGACACTAGTTATAGATTCGGATGCTTCACTTCAGGTTTACTGTATCCGTCTGACCTTCTTATTGACGATGAAACACAGATATTGCATCGGAATTAAATACAAAAGGCACAATGCCGACTTAAGTACAAGAAAACTGACTCTTCTTACTGTCTATGATTTGAACCATTCCTGTGACCCTAATTATAGATTCCAATGCTTCACTTCAGGTTTACCGTATCCCACTGACCTTCTTATTGACGATAAAACACAGAAATTGCATCGGATTTAAATACAAATGGCACAATGCCGACTTCAGTACAAGAAAACTGACTCTTCTTACAGTCTATGTATTGAACCATTCCTGTGACACTAGTTAAAGATTCCGATGCTTCACTTCAGGTTTACTGTATCCCTCTGACCTTCTTATTGACGATGAAATACAGAAATTGCATCGGAAATAAATACAAAAGGCACAATGCCGACTTAAGTACTAGAAAACTGACTCTTCTTACGGTCTATGTTTTGAACCATTCCTGTGACACTAGGTATAGATTCCGATGCGTCACTTCAGGTTTACTGTATCCCTCCGACCTTCTTATTGACGATGAAACACAGAAATTGCATCGGAATTAAATACAAAATGCACAATGCCGACTTAAGTACAAGAAAACTGACTCTTCTTACTGTCTATGATTTGAACCATACCTGTGACACTAGTTATAGAATCCGATGCTTCACTTCAGGTTTACTGTATCCCTCTGACCTTCTTATTGACGACGAAACACAGCAATTGCATGGGAATTAAATACAAAAGGCAAAATGCCGACTTCAGTACAAGAAAACTGACTCTTCTTACTGTCAATGTTTTGAGCCACACCTGTGACACTAATTATAGAATCCGATGCTTCACTTCAGGATTACTGTATACCTCTGACCTTATTGACGATGAAACACATACATTGCATCGGAATTAAATACAAAAAGCACAATGCCGACTTAAGTACAAGGAAGCTGACTCTTCTTACTGTATATGTTTTGAACCATTCATGTGACACTAGTTATACATTCCGCTGCTTCACTTCAGGTTTACTGTATACCTCTGACCTTATTGACGATGAAACACAGAAATTGCATCGCAATTAAATAGAAAAGGCACAATGCCGACTTAAGTACAAGGAAACTGACTCTTCTTACTGTCTATGCTTTGAACCATTCATGTGACACTAGTTATAGATTCCGATGCCTTACTTCAGGTTTACTGTATCCCTCTGACCTTCTTATTGCCGATGAAACACAGAAATTGCATCGGAATTAAATACAAAAGGCACAATGCCCACTTAAGTACAAGAAAAATGACTCTTCTTACTGTCTACGTTTTGAACAATTCCTGTGACACTAGTTACAGATTCCGATGCTTCTCTTCAAGGTTACTGTATCCCTCTGACCTTCTTATTGACGATGAAACACAGATATTGCATCGGAATTAAATACAAAAGGCACAATGCGGACTTAAGTACAAGAAAAGTGACTCTTCTTACTGTCTATGTTTTGAACCATTCCATTGACACTAGTTATAGATTCGGATGCTTCACTTCAGGTTTACTGTATCCCTCTGACCTTATTATTGACGATGAAACACAGAAATGGCATCGGAATTAAATACAAAAGCCACAATGCTGACTTAAGTACAAGATAAGTGACTCTTCTCACTGTCTATGTTTTGAACCAATTATGTGACACTAGTTAAGATTCCGATGCTTTACTTCAGGTTTACTGTATCCCTCTGACATTTTTATTGACGATGAAGCACGGAAATTGCATCGGAATTAAATACAAAAGGCACAATGCCGACTTTAGTACAAGAAAAGTGACTCTTCTTACTTTCTATGTTTTGTACCATTCCTGTGACACTACTTATAGATTCGGATGCTTCACTTCAGGTTTACTGTATCCCTCTGACCTTCTTATTGACGATGAAGCAAAGAAATTGCATCGGAATTAAATACAAAAGGTACAATGCCGACTTAAGTACAGGAAAAGTGACTCTTCTTACTGTCTGTGTTTTGAACCATTCATGTGACACTCGTTATAGATTCCGATGCTTTACTTCAATTTTACTGTATCCCTCTGACCTTCTTATTGCCGATGAAACACAGAAATTGCTTCGGAATTAAATACAAACGGCACAATGCCCACTTAAGTACAAGATAACTGACTCTTCTTACTGTCTATGTTTGAATCATTCCTGTGACACTAGTTATAGATTCCGATGCTTCACTTCAGGTTTACTGTATCCCTCTGACCTTCTTATTGACGATGAAACACAGAAATTGCATCGGAATTAATTACAAATGGCACAATGCCGAGTTAAGTACAAGAAAACTGACTCTTCTTACCGTCTATGTTTTGAACCATTCCTGTGACACTAGGTATAAATTCCGATGCTTCACTTCAGGTTTACTGTATCCCTCTGACCTTCTTATTGACGATGAAACACAGAAAGTGCATCGGACTTTAATATAAAAGGCACGATGCCGACTTAAGTACAAGAAAACTAACTCTTCTACCTGTCTATGTTTGAACAATTCCTGTTACACTAGTTATAGATTCCGATGCTTCACTTCAGGTTTACTGTATCCGTCTGACCTTCTTATTGACGATGAAACACAGATATTGCATCGGAATTAAATACAAAAGGCACAATGCCGACTTAAGTACAAGAAAACTGACTCTTCTTACTGTCTATGATTTGAACCATTCCTGTGACACTAATTATAGATTCCAATGCTTCACTTCAGGTTTACCGTATCCCACTGACCTTCTTATTGACGATAAAACACAGAAATTGCATCGGATTTAAATACAAATGGCACAATGCCGACCTCAGTACAAGAAAACTGACTCTTCTTACAGTCTATGTATTGAACCATTCCTGTGACACTAGTTATAGATTCCGATGCTTCACTTCAGGTTTACTGTATCCCTCTGACCTTCTTATTGACGATGAAATACAGAAATTGCATCGGAAATAAATACAAAAGGCACAATGCCGACTTAAGTACTAGAAAACTGACTCTTCTTACGGTCTATGTTTTGAACCATTCCTGTGACACTAGGTATAGATTCCGATGCGTCACTTCAGGTTTACTGTATCCCTCCGACCTTCTTATTGCCGATGAAACACAGAAATTGCATCGGAATTAAATACAAAAGGCACAATGCCCACTTAAGTACAAGAAAAAAGACTCTTCTTACTGTCTATGTTTTGAACAATTCCTGTGACACTAGTTACAGATTCCGATGCTTCTCTTCAAGGTTACTGTATCCCTCTGACCTTCTTATTGACGATGAAACACAGATATTGCATCGGAATTAAATACAAAAGGCACAATGCGGACTTAAGTACAAGAAAAGTGACTCTTCTTACTGTCTATGTTTTGAACCATTCCTTTGACACTAGTTATAGATTCGGATGCTTCACTTCAGGTTTACTGTATCCCTCTGACCTTCTTATTGACGATGAAACACAGAAATGGCATCGGAATTAAATACAAAAGCCACAATGCTGACTTAAGTACAAGATAACTGACTCTTCTCACTGTCTATGTTTTGAACCAATTATGTGACACTAGTTAAGATTCCGATGCTTTACTTCAGGTTTACTGTATCCCTCTGACATTTTTATTGACGATGAAACACGGAAATTGCATCGGAATTAAATACAAAAGGCACAATGCCGACTTAAGTACAAAAAAACTGACTCTTCTTACTTTCTATGTTTTGTACCATTCCTGTGACACTAGTTATAGATTCGGATGCTTCACTTCAGGTTTACTGTATTCGTCTGACCTTCTTATTGACGATGAAACACAGATATTGCATCGGAATTAAATACAAAAGGCACAATGCCGACTTAAGTACAAGAAAACTGACTCTTCTTACTGTCTATGATTTGAACCATTCCTGTGACCCTAATTATAGATTCCAATGCTTCACTTCAGGTTTACCGTATCCCACTGACCTTCTTATTGACGATAAAACACAGAAATTGCATCGGATTTAAATACAAATGGCACAATGCCGACTTCAGTACAAGAAAACTGACTCTTCTTACAGTCTATGTATTGAACCATTCCTGTGACACTAGTTATAGATTCCGATGCTTCACTTCAGGTTTACTGTGTCCCTCTGACCTTCTTATTGACGATGAAATACAGAAATTGCATCGGAAATAAATACAAAAGGCACAATGCCGACTTAAGTACTAGAAAACTGACTCTTCTTACGGTCTATGTTTTGAACCATTCCTGTGACACTAGGTATAGATTCCGATGCGTCACTTCAGGTTTACTGTATCCCTCCGACCTTCTTATTGACGATGAAACACAGAAATTGCATCGGAATTAAATACAAAATGCACAATGCCGACTTAAGTACAAGAAAACTGACTCTTCTTACTGTCTATGATTTGAACCATACCTGTGACACTAGTTATAGAATCCGATGCTTCACTTCAGGTTTACTGTATCCCTCTGACCTTCTTATTGACGACGAAACACAGCAATTGCATGGGAATTAAATACAAAAGGCAAAATGCCGACTTCAGTACAAGAAAACTGACTCTTCTTACTGTCAATGTTTTGAGCCACACCTGTGACACTAATTATAGAATCCGATGCTTCACTTCAGGATTACTGTATACCTCTGACCTTATTGACGATGAAACACATACATTGCATCGGAATTAAATACAAAAAGCACAATGCCGACTTAAGTACAAGGAAGCTGACTCTTCTTACTGTATATGTTTTGAACCATTCATGTGACACTAGTTATACATTCCGCTGCTTCACTTCAGGTTTACTGTATACCTCTGACCTTATTGACGATGAAACACAGAAATTGCATCGCAATTAAATAGAAAAGGCACAATGCCGACTTAAGTACAAGGAAACTGACTCTTCTTACTGTCTATGCTTTGAACCATTCATGTGACACTAGTTATAGATTCCGATGCCTTACTTCAGGTTTACTGTATCCCACTGACCTTCTTATTGCCGATGAAACACAGAAATTGCATCGGAATTAAATACAAAAGGCACAATGCCCACTTAAGTACAAGAAAAATGACTCTTCTTACTGTCTATGTTTTGAACAATTCCTGTGACACTAGTTACAGATTCCGATGCTTCTCTTCAAGGTTACTGTATCCCTCTGACCTTCTTATTGACGATGAAACACAGATATTGCATCGGAATTAAATACAAAAGGCACAATGCGGACTTAAGTACAAGAAAAGTGACTCTTCTTACTGTCTATGTTTTGAACCATTCCTTTGACACTAGTTATAGATTCGGATGCTTCACTTCAGGTTTACTGTATCCCTCTGACCTTATTATTGACGATGAAACACAGAAATGGCATCGGAATTAAATACAAAAGCCACAATGCTGACTTAAGTACAAGATAAGTGACTCTTCTCACTGTCTATGTTTTGAACCAATTATGTGACACTAGTTAAGATTCCGATGCTTTACTTCAGGTTTACTGTATCCCTCTGACATTTTTATTGACGATGAAGCACGGAAATTGCATCGGAATTAAATACAAAAGGCACAATGCCGACTTTAGTACAAGAAAAGTGACTCTTCTTACTTTCTATGTTTTGTACCATTCCTGTGACACTACTTATAGATTCGGATGCTTCACTTCAGGTTTACTGTATCCCTCTGACCTTCTTATTGACGATGAAGCAAGGAAATTGCATCGGAATTAAATACAAAAGGTACAATGCCGACTTAAGTACAGGAAAAGTGACTCTTCTTACTGTCTGTGTTTTGAACCATTCATGTGACACTCGTTATAGATTCCGATGCTTTACTTCAATTTTACTGTATCCCTCTGACCTTCTTATTGCCGATGAAACACAGAAATTGCTTCGGAATTAAATACAAACGGCACAGTGCCCACTTAAGTACAAGATAACTGACTCTTCTTACTGTCTATGTTTGAATCATTCCTGTGACACTAGTTATAGATTCCGATGCTTCACTTCAGGTTTACTGTATCCCTCTGACCTTCTTATTGACGATGAAACACAGAAATTGCATCGGAATTAATTACAAATGGCACAATGCCGAGTTAAGTACAAGAAAACTGACTCTTCTTACCGTCTATGTTTTGAACCATTCCTGTGACACTAGGTATAAATTCCGATGCTTCACTTCAGGTTTACTGTATCCCTCTGACCTTCTTATTGACGATGAAACACAGAAAGTGCATCGGACTTTAATATAAAAGGCACGATGCCGACTTAAGTACAAGAAAACTAACTCTTCTACCTGTCTATGTTTGAACAATTCCTGTTACACTAGTTATAGATTCCGATGCTTCACTTCAGGTTTACTGTATCCGTCTGACCTTCATATTGACGATGAAACACAGATATTGCATCGGAATTAAATACAAAAGGCACAATGCCGACTTAAGTACAAGAAAACTGACTCTTCTTACTGTCTATGATTTGAACCATTCCTGTGACACTAATTATAGATTCCAATGCTTCACTTCAGGTTTACCGTATCCCACTGACCTTCTTATTGACGATAAAACACAGAAATTGCATCGGATTTAAATACAAATGGCACAATGCCGACCTCAGTACAAGAAAACTGACTCTTCTTACAGTCTATGTATTGAACCATTCCTGTGACACTAGTTATAGATTCCGATGCTTCACTTCAGGTTTACTGTATCCCTCTGACCTTCTTATTGACGATGAAATACAGAAATTGCATCGGAAATAAATACAAAAGGCACAATGCCGACTTAAGTACTAGAAAACTGACTCTTCTTACGGTCTATGTTTTGAACCATTCCTGTGACACTAGGTATAGATTCCGATGCGTCACTTCAGGTTTACTGTATCCCTCCGACCTTCTTATTGACGATGAAACACAGAAATTGCATCGGAATTAAATACAAAATGCACAATGCCGACTTAAGTACAAGAAAACTGACTCTTCTTACTGTTTATGATTTGAACCATACCTGTGACACTAGTTATAGAATCCGATGCTTCACTTCAGGTTTACTGTATCCCTGTGACCTTCTTATTGACGATGAAACACAGCAATTGCATGGGAATTAAATACAAAAGGCAAAATGCCGACTTAAGTACAAGAAAACTGACTCTTCTTACTGTCAATGTTTTGAGCCACACCTGTGACACTAATTATAGAATCCGATGCTTCACTTCACGATTACTGTATACCTCTGACCTTATTGACGATGAAACACAGAAATTGCATCGGAATTAAATACAAAAGGCACAATGCCGACTTAAGTACAAGGAAGCTGACTCTTCTTACTGTATATGTTTTGAACCATTCATGTGACACTAGTTATAGATTCCGCTGCTTCACTTCAGGTTTACTGTATACCTCTGACCTTATTGACGATGAAACACAGAAATTGCATCGCAATTAAATAGAAAAGGCACAATGCCGACTTAAATACAAGGAAACTGACTCTTCTTACTGTCCATGCTTTGAACCATTCATGTGACACTAGTTATAGATTCCGATGCCTTACTTCAGGTTTACTGTATACCTCTGACCTTCTTATTGCCGATGAAACACAGAAATTGCATCGGAATTAAATACAAAAGGCACAATGCCCACTTAAGTACAAGAAAAATGACTCTTCTTACTGTCTATGTTTTGAACCATTCCTTTGACACTAGTTATAGATTCTGATGCTTCACTTCAGGTTTACTGTATCCCTCTGACCTTCTTATTGACGATGAAACACAGAAATGGCATCGGAATTAAATACAAAAGCCACAATGCTGACTTAAGTACAAGATAACTGACTCTTCTCACTGTCTATGTTTTGAACCAATTATGTGACACTAGTTAAGATTCCGATGCTTTACTTCAGGTTTACTGTATCCCTCTGACATTTTTATTGACGATGAAACACGGAAATTGCATCGGAATTAAATACAAAAGGCACAATGCCGACTTAAGTACAAGAAAAGTGACTCTTCTTACTTTCTATGTTTTGTACCATTCCTGTGACACTAGTTATAGATTCGGATGCTTCACTTCAGGTTTACTGTATCCCTCTGACCTTCTTATTGACGATGAAGCAAAGAAATTGCATCGGAATTAAATACAAAAGGTACAATGCCGACTTAAGTACAGGAAAAGTGACTCTTCTTACGGTCTGTGTTTTGTACCATTCATGTGACACTCGTTATAGATTCCGATGCTTTACTTCTATTTTACTGTATTTCTCTGACCTTCTTATTGCCGATGAAACACAGAAATTGCTTCGGAATTAAATACAAACGGCACAATGCCCACTTAAGTACAAGATAACTGACTCTTTTTACTGTCTATGTTTGAATCATTCCTGTGACACTAGTTATAGATTCCGATGCTTCACTTCAGGTTTACTGTATCCCTCTGACCTTCTTATTGACGATGAAACACAGAAATTGCATCGGAATTAATTACAAATGGCACAATGCCGAGTTAAGTACAACAAAACTGACTCTTCTTACCGTCTATGTTTTGAACCATTCCTGTGACACTAGGTATAAATTCCGATGCTTCACTTCAGGTTTACTGTATCCCTCTGACCTTCTTATTGACGATGAAACACAGAAAGTGCATCGGACTTTAATATAAAAGGCACGATGCCGACTTAAGTACAAGAAAACTAACTCTTCTAACTGTCTATGTTTGAACCATTCCTGTTACACTAGTTATAGATTCCGATGCTTAACTTCAGGTTTACTGTATCCGTCTGACCTTCTTATTGACGATGAAACACAGATATTGCATCGGAATTAAATACAAAAGGCACAATGCCTACTTAAGTACAAGAAAACTGACTCTTCTTACTGTCTATGATTTGAACCATTCCTGTGACACTAATTATAGATTCCAATGCTTCACTTCAGGTTTACCGTATCCCACTGACCTTCTTATTGACGATAAAACACATAAATTGCATCGGATTTAAATACAAATGGCACAATGCCGACTTCAGTACAAGAAAACTGATTCTTCTTACAGTCTATGTATTGAACCATTCCTGTGACACTAGTTATAGATTCCGATGCTTCACTTCAGGTTTACTGTATCCCTCTGACCTTCTTATTGACGATGAAATACAGAAATTGCATCGGAAATAAATACAAAAGGCACAATGCCGACTTAAGTACTAGAAAACTGACTCTTCTTACGGTCTATGTTTTGAACCATTCCTGTGACACTAGGTATAGATTCCGATGCGTCACTTCAGGTTTACTGTATCCCTCCGACCTTCTTATTGACGATGAAACACAGAAATTGCATCGGAATTAAATACAAAATGCACAATGCCGACTTAAGTACAAGAAAACTGACTCTTCTTCTGACTCTTCTGATTTGAACCATACCCGTGACACTAGTTATAGAATCCGATGCTTCACTTCAGGTTTACTGTATCCCTCTGAAATTCTTATTGACGATGAAACACAGCAATTGCATGGGAATTAAATACAAAAGGCAAAATGCCGACTTAAGTACAAGAAAACTGACTCTTCTTACTGTCAATGTTTTGAGCCACACCTGTGACACTAATTATAGAATCCGATGCTTCACTTCAGGATTACTGTATACCTCTGACCTTATTGACGATGAAACACAGAAAATGCTTCGGAATTAAATACAAAAGGCAAAATGCCGACTTAAGTACAAGAAAACTGACTCTTCTTACTGTCAATGTTTTGAGCCACACCTGTGACACTAATTATAGAATCCGATGCTTCACTTCAGGATTACTGTATACCTCTGACCTTATTGACGATGAAACACAGAAATTGCATCGGAATTAAATACAAAAGGCACAATGCCGACTTAATTACAAGGAAGCTGACTCTTCTTACTGTATATGTTTTGAACCATTCATGTGACACTAGTTATAGATTCCGCTGCTTCACTTCAGGTTTACTGTATACCTCTGACCTTATTGACGATGAAACACAGAAATTGCATCGCAATTAAATAGAAAAGGCACAATGCCGACTTAAGTACAAGGAAACTGACTCTTCTTACTGTCCATGCTTTGAACCATTCATGTGACACTAGTTATAGATTCCGATGCCTTACTTCAGGTTTACTGTATACCTCTGACATTCTTATTGCCGATGAAACACAGAAATTGCATCGGAATTAAATACAAAAGGCACAATGCCCACTTAAGTACAAGAAAAATGACTCTTCTTACTGTCTATGTTTTGAACCATTCCTTTGACACTAGTTATAGATTCTGATGCTTCACTTCAGGTTTACTGTATCCCTCTGACCTTCTTATTGACGATGAAACACAGAAATGGCATCGGAATTAAATACAAAAGCCACAATGCTGACTTAAGTACAAGAAAACTGACTCTTCTCACTGTCTATGTTTTGAACCAATTATGTGACACTAGTTAAGATTCCGATGCTTTACTTCAGGTTTACTGTATCCCTCTGACATTTTTATTGACGATGAAACACGGAAATTGCATCGGAATTAAATACAAAAGGCACAATGCCGACTTAAGTACAAGAAAAGTGACTCTTCTTACTTTCTATGTTTTGTACCATTCCTGTGACACTAGTTATAGATTCGGATGCTTCACTTCAGGTTTACTGTATCCCTCTGACCTTCTTATTGACGATGAAGCAAAGAAATTGCATCGGAATTAAATACAAAAGGTACAATGCCGACTTAAGTACAGGAAAAGTGACTCTTCTTACTGTCTGTGTTTTGTACCATTCATGTGACACTCGTTATAGATTCCGATGCTTTACTTCAATTTTACTGTATCCCTCTGACCTTCTTATTGCCGATGAAACACAGAAATTGCTTCGGAATTAAATACAAACGGCACAATGCCCACTTAAGTACAAGATAACTGACTCTTTTTACTGTCTATGTTTGAATCATTCCTGTGACACTAGTTATAGATTCCGATGCTTCACTTCAGGTTTACTGTATCCCTCTGACCTTCTTATTGACGATGAAACACAGAAATTGCATCGGAATTAATTACAAATGGCACAATGCCGAGTTAAGTACAACAAAACTGACTCTTCTTACCGTCTATGTTTTGAACCATTCCTGTGACACTAGGTATAAATTCCGATGCTTCACGTCAGGTTTACTGTATCCCTCTGACCTTCTTATTGACGATGAAACACAGAAAGTGCATCGGACTTTAATATAAAAGGCACGATGCCGACTTAAGTACAAGAAAACTAACTCTTCTAACTGTCTATGTTTGAACCATTCCTGTTACACTAGTTATAGATTCCGATGCTTCACTTCAGGTTTACTGTATCCGTCTGACCTTCTTATTGACGATGAAACACAGATATTGCATCGGAATTAAATACAAAAGGCACAATGCCTACTTAAGTACAAGAAAACTGACTCTTCTTACTGTCTATGATTTGAACCATTCCTGTGACACTAATTATAGATTCCAATGCTTCACTTCAGGTTTACCGTATCCCACTGACCTTCTTAATGACGATAAAACACATAAATTGCATCGGATTTAAATACAAATGGCACAATGCCGACTTCAGTACAAGAAAACTGATTCTTCTTACAGTCTATGTATTGAACCATTCCTGTGACACTAGTTATAGATTCCGATGCTTCACTTCAGGTTTACTGTATCCCTCTGACCTTCTTATTGACGATGAAATACAGAAATTGCATCGGAAATAAATACAAAAGGCACAATGCCGACTTAAGTACTAGAAAACTGACTCTTCTTACGGTCTATGTTTTGAACCATTCCTGTGACACTAGGTATAGATTCCGATGCGTCACTTCAGGTTTACTGTATCCCTCCGACCTTCTTATTGACGATGAAACACAGAAATTGCATCGGAATTAAATACAAAATGCACAATGCCGACTTAAGTACAAGAAAACTGACTCTTCTTATTGTCTATGATTTGAACCATACCCGTGACACTAGTTATAGAATCCGATGCTTCACTTCAGGTTTACTGTATCCCTCTGAAATTCTTATTGACGATGAAACACAGCAATTGCATGGGAATTAAATACAAAAGGCAAAATGCCGACATAAGTACAAGAAAACTGACTCTTCTTACTGTCAATGTTTTGAGCCACACCTGTGACACTAATTATAGAATCCGATGCTTCACTTCAGGATTACTGTATACCTCTGACCTTATTGACGATGAAACACAGAAATTGCTTCGGAATTAAATACAAAAGGCACAATGCCGACTTAAGTACAAGGAAGCTGACTCTTCTTACTGTATATGTTTTGAACCATTCATGTGACACTAGTTATAGATTCCGCTGCTTCACTTCAGGTTTACTGTATACCTCTGACCTTATTGACGATGAAACACAGAAATTGCATCGCAATTAAATAGAAAAGGCACAATGCCGACTTAAGTACAAGGAAACTGACTCTTCTTACTGTCTATGCTTTGAACCATTCATGTGACACTAGTTATAGATTCCGATGCCTTACTTCAGGTTTACTGTATCCCTCTGACCTTCTTATTGCCGATGAAACACAGAAATTGCATCGGAATTAAATACAAAAGGCACAATGCCCACTTAAGTACAAGAAAAATGACTCTTCTTACTGTCTATGTTTTGAACAATTCCTGTGAAACTAGTTATAGATTCCGATGCTTCTCTTCAAGGTTACTGTATCCCTCTGACCTTCTTATTGACGATGAAACACAGATATTGCATCGGAATTAAATACAAAAGGCACAATGCGGATTTAAGTACAAGAAAAGTGACTCTTCTTACTGTCTATGTTTTGAACCATTCCTTTGACACTAGTTATAGATTCGGATGCTTCACTTCACGTTTACTGTATCCCTCTGACCTTCTTATTGACGATGAAACACAGAAATGGCATCGGAATTAAATACAAAAGCCACAATGCTGACTTAAGTACAAGATAACTGACTCTTCTCACTGTCTATGTTTTGAACCAATTATGTGACACTAGTTAAGATTCCGATGCTTTACTTCAGGTTTACTTTATCCCTCTGACATTTTTATTGACGATGAAACACGGAAATTGCATCGGAATTAAATACAAAAGGCACAATGCCGAATTAAGTACAAGAAAACTGACTCTTCTAACTTTCTATGTTTTGTACCATTCCTGTGACACTAGTTATAGATTCCGTTGCTTCACTTCAGGTTTACTGTATCCCTCTGACCTTCTTATTGACGATGAGACACAGCAATTGCATGGGAATTAAATACAAATGGCAAAATGCCGACTTAAGTACTAGAAAACTGACTCTTCTTACGGTCTATGTTTTGAACCTTTCCTGTGACACTAGGTATAGGTTCCGATGCGTCACTTCAGGTTTACTGTATCCCTCTGACCTTCTTATTGACGATGAAACACAGAAATTGCATCGGAATTAAATACAAAATGCACAATGCCGACTTAAGTACAAGAAAACTGACTCTTCTTACTGTCTATGTTTTGAACCATACCTGTGACACTAGTTATAGAATCCGATGCTTCACTTCAGGTTTACTGTATCCCTCTGACCTTATTATTGACGATGAAACACAGCAATTGCATGCGAATTAAATACAAAAGGCAGAATGCCGCCTTAAGTACAAGAAAACTGACTCTTCTTACTGTCAATGTTTTGAGCCACACCTGTGACACTAGTTATAGAATCCGATGCTTCCCTTCAGGTTTACTGTATACCTCTGACATTTTTATTGACGATGAAACACGGAAATTGCATCGGAATTAAATACAAAAGGCACAATGCCGACTTAAGTACAAGAAAACTGACTCTTCTTACTTTCTATGTTTTGTACCATTCCTGTGACACTTGTTATAGATTCGGATGCTTCACTTCAAGTTTACTGTATCCCTCTGACCTTCTTAATGACAATGAAAAAAAGGTATTGCATCGGAATTAAATACAAAAGGCACAATGCCGTCTTAAGTACAAGAAAACTGACTCTTCTTACTGTCTATGATTTGAACCATTCCTGTGACACTAGTTATAGATTCCGATGCTTCTCTTCAAGGTTACTGTAACCCTCTGACCTTCTTATTGACGATGAAACACAGATATTGCATCGGAATTAAATACAAAAGGCACAATGCGGACCTAAGTACAAGAAAAGTGACTCTTCTTACTGTCTATGTTTTGAACCATTCCTGTGACACTAGTTATAGATTCCGATGCTTCACTTCAGGTTTACTGTATCCCTTTGACCTTCTTATTGACGATGAAACACAGAAATTGCATCGGAATTAAATGCAAAAGGCACAATGAGGACATAAGTACAAGAAAACTGACTCTTCTTACTGTCTACGTTTTTAACCATTCCTGTGACACTAGTTATAGATTCCGGTGCTTCACTTCAGGTTAACTGTATCCCTTTCACCTTGTTATTGACGATGAAACACAGAAATTGCATCGGAATTAAATACAAAAGGCACAATGCCGACTTAAGTACAAGAAAACTGACTCTTCTTACTATCTATGTTTTGGACCATTCCTGTGACACTAGTTAAAGATTCCGATGCTTCACTTCAGGTTTACTGTATCCCTCTGACCTTCTTATTGACGATGAAACAAAGAAATTGCATCGGAATTAAATACAAAAGGTACAATGCCGACTTAAGTACAAGTAAACTGACTCTTCTTACTGTCTGTGTTTTGAACCATTCATGTGACACTCGTTATAGATTCCGATGCTTTACTTCAATTTTACTGTATCCCTCTGACCTTCTTATAGCCGATGAAACACAGAAATTGCTTCGGAATTAAATACAAAAGCCACAATGACCACTTAAGTACAAGATAACTGACTCTTCTTACTGTCTATGTTTGAACCATTCCTGTAACACTAGTTATAGATTCCGATGCTTCCCTTCAGGTTTACTGTATCCCTCTGACCTTCTTATTGACGATGAAACACAGAAATTGCATCGGAATTAAATACAAAAGGCACAATGCCGACTTAAGTACAAGAAAACTGACTCTTCTTACCGTCTATGTTTTGAACCATTTCTGTGACACTAGGTATAGATTCCGATGCTTCACTTCAGGTTTACTGTATCCCTCTGACCTTCTTATTGACGATGAAACACAGAAATTGCATCGGACTTTAATATAAAAAACACAATGCCGACTTAAGTACAAGAAAACTAACTCTTCTAACTGACTATGTTTGAACCATTCCTGTTACACTAGTTATAGATTCCGATGCTTCACTTCAGGTTTACTGTATCCGTCTGACCTTCTTATTGACGATGAAACACAGAAATTGCATCGGAATTAAATACAAAAGGCACAATGCCGACTTAAGTACAAGAAAACTGACTCATCTTACTGTCTATGATTTGAACCATTCCTGTGACACTAATTATAGATTCCAATGCTTCACTTCAGGTTTACCGTATCCCACTGACCTTCTTATTGACGATGCAACACAGAAATTGCATCGGAATTAAATACAAAAGGCACAATGCCGACTTAAGTACATAAAAATTGAATCTTCTTACAGTCTATGTTTTGAACCATTCCTGTGACACTAGTTATAGATTCCGATGCTTCACTTCAGGTTTACTGTATCCCTATGACCATTTTTATTGACGATGAAATACAGAAATTGCATCGGAAATAAATAAAAAAGGCACAATGCCGACTTAAGTACTAGAAAACTGACTCTTCTTACGGTCTATGTTTTGAACCATTCCTGTGACACTAGGTATAGATTCCGATGCTTCACTTCGGGTTTACTGTATCCCTCTGACCTTCTTATTGACGATGAAACACAGAAATTGCATCGGAATTAAATACAAAAGGCACAATGCCGACTTAAGTACAAGAAAACTGACTCTTCTTACTGTCTATGTTTTGAACCATACATGTGACACTAGATATAGAATCCGATGCTTCACTTCAGGTTTACTGTATCCCTCTGACCTTCTTATTGACGATGAAACACTGCAATTGCATCAGAATTAAATACAAAAGGCAAAATGCCGACTTAAGTACAAGAAAACTGACCCTTCTTACTGTCCATGTTTTGGGCCATACCTGTGACACTAGTTATAGTATCCGATGCTTCACTTCAGGTTTACTGTATCCCTCTGACCTTATTGACGATGAAACACAGAAATTGCATCGGAATTAAATACAAAAATCACAATGCCGACTGAAGTACAAGGAAACTGACTCTTCTTACTGTCTTTGTTTTGAACCATTCATGTGACACTAGTTATTGATTCCGATGCTTCACTTCAGGTTTACTGTATACCTCTGACCTTATTGACGATGAAACTCAGAAATTGCATCGGAATTAAATACAAAAGGCACAATGCCGACATAAGTACTAGAAAACTGACTCTTCTTACCGTCTATGTTTTGAACCATTCCTGTGACACTAGTTATAGATTCCGATGCATCACTTCAGGATTACTGTATCCCTCTGACCTTCTTATTGACGATGAAACATAGAAATTACTTCGGAATTAAATAGAAAAGGCACAATGCCGACTTAAGTACAAGAAAACTAACTCTTCTAACTGTCTATGTTTGAACCATTCCTGTCGCACTAGTTATAGATTCCGATGCTTCACTTCAGGTTTACTGTATCCGTCTGACCTTCTTATTGAGGATGAAACACAGATATTGCATCGGAATTAAATACAAAAGTCACAATGCCGACTTAAGTACAAGAAAACTGACTCTTCTTACTGTCTATGGTTTGAACCATTCCTGTGACACTAATTATAGATTCCAATGCTTCACTTCAGGTTTACCGTATCCCACTGATGTTCTTATTGACGATGAAACACAGTAATTGCATCGGAATTAAATACAAAAGGCACAATGCCGACTTAAGTACAAGAAAACTGACACTTCTTACAGTCTATGTTTTGAACCATTCCTGTGACACTAGTTATAGATTCCGATGCTTCACTTCAGGTTTACTGTATCCCTCTGACCTTCTTATTGACGATGAAATACAGAAATTGCATCGGAATTAAATACAAAATTCACAATGCCGACTTAAGTACTAGAAAACTGACTCTTCTTACCGTCTATGTTTTGAACCATTCCTGTGACACTAGGTATTGATTCCGATGCTTCACTTCAAGTTTACTGTATCCCTCTGACCTTCTTATTGACGATGAAACACAGAAATTGCATCGGAATTAAATACAAAAGGCACAATGCCGACTTAAGTACAAGAAAACTGACTCTTCTTACTGTCTATGTTTTGAACCATACCTGTGACACTAGTCATAGAATCCGATGCTTCACTACAGGTTTACTGTATAACTCTGACCTTATTGACGATGAACCACAGAAATTGCATCGGAATTAAATACAAAAGGCACAATGCCGACTTAAGTACAAGGAAACTGACTCTTCCTACTGTCTATGTTTTGAACAATTCCTGTTACACTAGTTATAGATTCCGATGCTTCACTTCAGCTTTACTGTATCCCTCTGACCTTCTTATTGACGATAAAACACAGAAATTGCATCAGAATTAAATAGAAAAGGCACAATGCCGACCTAAGTACAAGAAAACTGACTCTTCTTCCTGTCTATGTTTTAAACCATTCCTGTGACAATTGTTATAGATTCCGTTGCTTCACTTCAGGTTTACTGTATCCCTCTGACCTTCTTATTGACGATGAAACATAGAAATTGCTCCGGAATTAAATAGAAAAGGCACAATGCCGACTTAAGTACAAGAAAACTAACTCTTCTAACTGTCTATGTTCGAACCATACATGTTACACTAGTTATAGATTCCGATGCTTCACTTCAGGTTTACTGTATCCGTCTGACCTTCTTATTGACGATGAAACACAGAAATTGCATCGGAATTAAATACAAAAGGCACAATGCCGACTTAAGTACAAGAAAACTGACTCTTCTAACTGTCTATGTTTTGAACCATTACTGTGACACTAATTATAGATTCCAATGCTTCACTTCAGGTTTTACCGTATCCCACTGACCTTCTTATTGACGATGTAACACAGAAATTGCATCGGAACTAAATACAAAAGGAGCCATGCCGACTTAAGTACAAGAAAACTGACTCTTCTTCCTGTCTATGTTTAAACCATTCCTGTGACACTTGTTATAGATTCCGTTGCTTCACTTCAGGTTTACTGTATCCCTCTGACCTTCTTATTGACGATGAAACATAGAAATTGCTCCGGAATTAAATAGAAAAGGCACAATGCAGACTTAAGTACAAGAAAACTAAGTCTTCTAACTGTCTATGTTTGACCCATACCTGTTACACTAGTTATAGATTCCGATGCTTCACTTCAGGTTTACTGTATCCGTCTGACCTTCTTATTGACGATGAAACACAGAAATTGCATCGGAATTAAATACAAAATGCACAATGCCGACTTAAGTACAAGAAAACTGACACTTATTACTGTCTATGTTTTGAACAATTCATGTGACACTAGTTATAAATTCCGATGCTTTACTCCAGGTTTACTGTATCCCTCTGACCCTCTTATTGACGAAGAAACACAGAAATTGCTTATAAAATTAAATACAAAAGGCACAATGCCGACTTAAGTACAAGAAAACTGACTTTTCTTACTGTCTATGTTTTGAACCATTCCTGTGAAACTAGTTACAGATTCCGATAATTCACTTTAGGGTCACTGTATCCCTCTGACCTTCTTATTGACGATGTAACACAGAAATTGCATCGGAATTAAATACAAAAGGCACAACGCCGACTTAAGTACAAGAAAACTGACTCTTCTCACTGTCTATGTTCTGAACCATTGTTGTAACACTAATTACAGATTCCGATGCTTCACTTCAGGTTTACTGTATGCCTCTGACCTTCTTATTGACGATGAAACACATAAATTGCATTGGAATTAAATACAAAAGGCACAATGCCGACTTAAGTACAAGAAAACTGACTTTTAATAGTGTCTATGTTTTGAACCATTCATGTGACACTTGTTATCATTTCCGATGCTTTACTCCACGTTTACTGTATCCCTCTGACCTTCTTATTGACGAAGAAACACAGAAATTGCTTCGGAATTAAATACAAAAGGCACAATGCCGACTTAAGTACAAGAAAACTGACTCTGCTTGCTGTATATGTTTTGATCCATTCCTGTGACACTAGTTATAGATTCCGATGCTTCACTTCAGCTTTACTGTCTCCCTGTGACCTTCTTATTGACGATGAAACATAGAAATTGCATCGGAATTTAATATAAAAGGGACAATGCCGACCTAAGTACAAGAAATCTTACTCTTCTTCCTGTCTATGTTTTGAACCATTCCTGTGACACTAGTTATAGGTTCCGATGCTTCACTTCGGGTTTACTGTATCCCTCTTACCTTCGTATTGAAGATGAAACATAGATATTGCATCGGAATTAAATGGAAAAGACACAATGCCAACTTAAGTACAAGATAACTGACTCTTCTTACTGTCTATGTTTTGAACCATTACTGTGACACTAATTATAGATTCCAATGTTTCACTTCAGGTTTACCGTATCCCACTCACCTTCTTATTGACGATGAAACACAGAAATTGCATCGGAATTAAACACAAAAGGCACAATGCCGACTTAAGTACAAGAAAACTTACTCTTCTTACTGTCTATGTTTAGAAACATTCCTGTGACACTAGTTATAGATTCCGATGCTTCACTTCAGGTTAATGTATCCCTCTGACTTTCTTATTGACGATGATACATAGAAATTGCATCAGAATTAAATACAAAAGGCACAATGCCGACTTAAGTACAAGAATACTGACTCTTCTTACTGTCTATGTTTTGAACCATTCCTGCGACACTAGTTATAGATTCCGATGCTTCACTTCAGGTTTACTGTATCCCTCTGACCTTCTTATTGACGATGAAACACAGAAATTGCATCGGAATTAAATACAATAGGTACAATGCAGACTTAAGTACAAGACAACTGACTCTTCTGACTGTCTATGTTTTGAACCATTCATGTGACACTCGTTATAGAATCCGATGCTTTACTTTAGGTTTACTGTATCCCTCTGACCTTCGTATTGGCGATGAAACACAGAAATTGCTTCGGAATTAAATACAATAGGCACACAGTCGACTTAAGTACAAGATAAATGACTCTCCTTACTCTCAGTGTTTTGAACCATTCCTGTTACACTAGTTATAGATTCCGATGCTTCACTTCAGCTTTACTGTATCCCTCTGACCTTCTTATTGACGATGAAACACAGAAAGTGCATCGGAATTAAATACAAAAGGCACAATGCCGATTTAAGTACAAGAAAATTGACTCTTCTTACAGTCTATGTTTGAACCATTCGTGTGACAGTAGTTATAGATTCCTATGCTTCACTATAGGTTCACCGTATCCCTCTGGCCTTCTTATTGACGATGAAACACAGAAATTGTATCGGAATTAAATACAAAAGGCACAATGCCGACTTAAGTATAAGAAAACTGACACTTATTACTGTCTATATTTTGAACAATTCATGTGACACTAGTTATAAAATCCGATGCTTTACTCCAGGTTTACTGTATCCCTCTGACCCTCTTATGACGAAGAAACACAGAAATTGCTTATAAAATTAAATACAAGAGGCACAATGCCGACTTAAGTACAAGGAAAATGACTCTTCTTACTGTCTATGTTTCGAACCATTCCTGTGACACTCGTTATAGATTCCAATGCTTTACTTCAGGTTTACTGTATCCCTCTGACCTTCTTATTGACTATGAAACACAGAAATTGCCTCGGAATTAAATACAAAAGGCACAATGCCGACTTCAGTACAAGATGACTGACTCTTTTTACTGTCTGTGTTTTGAACCATTCCTGTTACACTAGTTATAGATTCCGATGCTTCACTTCAGCTTTACTGTCTCCCTGTGACCTTCTTATTGACGATGAAACACAGAAATTGCATCGGAATTTAATATCAAAGGGACAATGCCGACCTAAGTACAAGAAATCTTACTCTTCTTCCTGTCTATGTTTTGAACCATTCCTGTGACACTAGTTATAGGTTCCGATGCTTCACTTCGGGTTTACTGTATCCCTCTTACGTTCGTATTGAAGATGAAGCATAGAAATTGCATCGGAATTAAATGGAAAAGACACAATGCCAACTTAAGTACAAGATAACTGACTCTTCTTACTGTCTATGTTTTGAACCATTACTGTGACACTAATTATAGATTCCAATGTTTCACTTCAGGTTTACCGTATCCCACTCACCTTCTTATTGACGATGAAACACAGAAATTGCATCGGAATTAAATACAAAAGGCACAATGCCGACTTAAGTACAAGAAAACTGACTCTTCTTACCGTCTATCTTTTGAACCATTCCTGTGACACTAGGTATAGATTCCGATGCTTCACTTCAGGTTTACTGTATCCCTCTGACTTTCTTATTGACGATGAAACACAGAAATTGCATCCGAATTAAATACAAAAGGCACAATGCCGATTTAAGTACAAGAAAATTGACACTTCTTGCAGTCTATGTTTGAACCATTCGTGTGACACTAGTTATAGATTCCGATGCTTCACTTCAGCTTTACTGTATCCCTCTGACCTACTTATTGACGATGAAACACACAAATTGCATCGGAATTAAATACAAAAGGCACAATGCCGACTTAAGTACAAGGAAACTGACTTTTCTTACTGTCTATGTTTTGAACCATTCCTGTGACACTAGTTATAGATTCCCATGCTTCATTTCAGGTTCACTGTATCCCTCTGACCTTCGTTTTCACAATGAAACACAGATATTGCATCGGAATTAAATACAAAAGGCACAATGCCGACTTAAGTACAAGAAAACTGACTTTTCTTACTGTCTATGTTTTGAACCATTCCTGTGAAACTAGTTACAGATTCCGATAATTCACTTTAGGGTCACTGTATCCCTCTGACCTTCTTATTGACGATGTAACACAGAAATTGCATCGGAATTAAATACAAAAGGCACAACGCCGACTTAAGTACAAGAAAACTGACTCTTCTCACTGTCTATGTTCTGAACCATTGTTGTAACACTAATTACAGATTCCGATGCTTCACTTCAGGTTTACTGTATGCCTCTGACCTTCTTATTGACGATGAAACACAGAAATTGCATTGGAATTAAATACAAAAGGCACAATGCCGACTTAAGTACAAGAAAACTGACTTTTAATAGTGTCTATGTTTTGAACCATTCATGTGACACTTGTTATCATTTCCGATGCTTTACTCCACGTTTACTGTATCCCTCTGACCTTCTTATTGACGAAGAAACACAGATATTGCATCGGAATTAAATACAAAAGGCACAATGCCGACTTAAATACAAGAAAACTGACTCTACTTACTGTCTATGTTTTGAACCATTCCTGTGACACTAGTTATAGTTTCCGATGCTTCACTTCAGGTTTACTGTATCCCTCTGACATTCTTATTGACGATGAAACACTGAAATTGCATCGGAATTAAATACAAAAGGCACAATGCCGACTTACGTACAAGAAAAATAACTTTTCTTACTGTCTATGTTTTGAACCTATCCTGTGACACTAGTTATAGATTCCGATGCTTCACTTCAGGTTTACTGTATCCCTCTGACATTCTTATTGACGATGATACACAGAAATTGCATCGGAATTAAATACAAAAGGAACAATGCCGACTTAAGTACAAGAATACTGACTCTTCTTACTGTCTATGTTTGAACCATTATTGTGACACTAATTATAGATTCCGATGCTTCACTTCAGGTTTACTGTATCCCTCTGACCTTCTTATTGACGATGAAACACAGAAATTGCATCGGAATTAAATACAAAAGGTACAATGCCGACTTAAGTACAAGAACACTGACTCTTCTTACTGTCTATGTTTTGAACCATTCATGTGACACTCGTTATACAATCCGATGCTTTACTTTAGGTTTACTGTATCCCTCTGACCTTCGTATTGACGATGAAACACAGAAATTGCTTCGGAATTAAATACAAAAGGCACAATGTCGACTTAAGTACAAGATAACTGACTCTTCTTACTCTCTGTGTTTTGAACCATTCCTGTGACACTAGTTATAGATTCCGATGCTTCACTTCAGCTTTACTGTATCCCTCTGACCTTCTTATTGCCGATGAAACACAGAAATTGCATCGGAATTAAATATAAAAGGCACAATGCCGACCTAAGTACAAGAAAACTGACTTTTCTTCCTGTCTATGCTTTGAACCATTCTTGTGACACTGGTTATAGATTCCGTTACTTCACTTCAGCTTTACTGTATCCCTCTGACCTTCTTATTGACGATGAAACATAGAAATTGCATCGGAATTAAATAGAAAGGGCACAATGCCGACTTAAGTACAAGAAAACTAACTCTTCTAACTGTCTATATATGAACCATGCCTGTTACACTAGTTATAGATTCCGATGCTTCACTTCAGGTTTACTGTATCCGTCTGACCTTCTTATTGACGATGAAACACAGATATTGCTTCGGAATTAAATACAAAAGGCACAACGCCGACTTAAGTACAAGAAAACTGACTCTTCTTACTGTCGGTGTTTTGAACCATTACTGTGACACTAATTATAGATTCCAATGCTTCACTTCAGGTTAACCGTATCCCACTGACCTTCTTATTGACGATGAAACACAGAAATTGCATCGGAATTAAACACAAAAGGCACAATGCCGACTTAAGTACAAGAAAACTTACTCTTCTTACTGTCTATGTTTAGAACCATTCCTGTGACACTAGTTATAGATTCCGATGCTTCACTTCAGGTTTACTGTATCCCTCTGACTTTCTTATTGACGATGATACACAGAAATTGCATCAGAATTAAATACAAAAGGCACAATGCCGACTTAAGTACAAGAATACTGACTCTTCTTACTGTCTATGTTTTGAACCATTCCTGCGACACTAGTTATAGATTCCGATGCTTCACTTCAGGTTTACTGTATCCCTCTGACCTTCTTATTGACGATGAAACACAGAAATTGCATCGGAATTAAATACAATAGGTACAATGCAGACTTAAGTACAAGACAACTGACTCTTCTGACTGTCTATGTTTTGAACCATTCATGTGACACTCGTTATAGAATCCGATGCTTTAGTTTAGGTTTACTGTATCCCTCTGACCTTCGTATTGGCGATGAAACACAGAAATTGCTTCGGAATTAAATACAATAGGCACAATGTCGACTTAAGTACAAGATAAATGACTCTCCTTACTCTCAGTGTTTTGAAACATTCCTGTTACACTAGTTATAGATTCCGATGCTTCACTTCAGCTTTACTGTATCCCTCTGACATTCTTATTGACGATGAAACACAGAAATTGCATCGGAATTAAATATAAAAGGCACAATGCCGACCTAAGTACAAGAAAACTGACTTTTCTTCCTGTCTATGTTTTGAACCATTCCTGTGACACTAGTTATAGATTCCGTTGCTTCACTTCAGGTTTACTGTATCCCTCTGACCTTCTTATTGACGATGAAACATAGAAATTGCATCGGAATTAAATAGAAAGGGCACAATGCCGACTTAAGTGCAAGAAAACTAACTCTTCTAACTGTCTATATATGAACCATTCCTGTGACACTAGTTATAGATTCCGATGCTTCACTTCAGGTTTACTGTATCCCTCTGACTTTCTTATTGACGATGAAACACAGAAATTGCTCCGGAATTAGATATAAAAGGCACAATGCAGACCTAAGTACAAGAAAACTGCCTCTTCTTCCTGTCTATGTTTTGAACCATTCCTGCGACACTAGTTATAGATTCCGATGCTTCACTTCAGGTTTACCGTATCCCACTGACCTTCTTATTGACTATGAAACACAGAAATTGCATCGGAACTAAATACAAAATTCACAATGCCAACTAAGGTGCAAGAAAACTGACTTTTCTTACAGTCTATGTTTTGAACCATTCCTGTGACACTAATTATAGATTCCGATGCTTCACTTCAGGTTAACTGTATCCCTCTGAACTTCTTATTGACGATGAAACACAGAAATTGCATCGGAATTAAATAAAAAAGGCACAATGCCGACTTAAGTACAAGGAAATTGACTCTTCTTACTGTCTATGTTTTGAACCATTCATGTGACACTAGTTATAGATTCCGATGCTTCACTTCAGGTTTACTGTATCCCTCTGACCATCTTATTGACGATGAAACACAGAAATTGCATCGGAATTAAATACAAAAGGCACAATGCCGACTTAAGTACAAGATGACTGACTCTTCTTACTGTCTATGTTTGAACCATTTGTGTGACACTAATTATAGATTCTGCTGCTTCACTTCAGGTTTACTGTATCCCTCTGAATTTCTTATTGACGATGAAACACAGAAATTGCATCGGAGTTAAATACAAAGGCACAATGCCGACTTAAGTACTAGGAAACTGACTCTTTGTACTGTCTATGTTTTGAACCATTCCTGTGACACTAATTATGGATTCCGTTGCTTCATTTCAGGTTCACTGTATCCCTCTGACCTTCTTATTGACGATGAAACACAGAAATTGCATCGGAATTAAATACAAAAGGCACAATGCCGACATAAGTACAAGAAAACTGACTCTTATTAGTGTCTATGTTTTGAACTATTCATGTGACACTAGTTATCATTTCCGATGCTTTACTCAGGTTTACTGTATCCCTCTGACCTTCTTATTGACGAAGAAACACAGAAATTGCTTCGGAATTAAATACAAAAGGCACAATGCCGACTTAAGTACAAGAAATCTGACTCTTCTTACTCTCTATGTTTGGAACCATTCCTGTGACACTTGTGATAGTTTCCGATGCTTCACTTCAGGTTTACTGTATCCCTCTGACCTTCATATTAACGATGAAACACAGAAATTGCATCGGAATTAAATACAAAAGGCACAATGCCGACTTATGTACAAGAAAACTGACTCTTCTTACTCTCTATGTTTGGAACCATTCCTGTGACACTAGATATAGATTCCGATGCTTCACTTCAGGTTTACTGTATCCCTCTGACCTTCTTATTGACGATGAAACGCAGAAATCGCATCGGAATGAAATTCAAAAAGCACAATGCCGACTTAAGTATAAGAAAACTAACTCTTTTTCCAGTCTATGTTTTGAACCATGCATGTTACACTAGTTATAGCTTCCGATGATTCACTTCTGGTTTACTGTAGCCATCTGACTTTCTTATTGTCGACGAAACACAGAAATTGCAACGGAATTAAATAGAAAAGGCACAATGCCGACTTATGTACAAGAAAACTGACTCTTCTTACTGCCTATGTTTGAACCATTTGTGTCACACTAATTATAGATTCTGCTGCTTCACTTCAGGTTTACTGTATCCCTCTGAATTTCGTATTGACGATGAAACACAGAAATTGCATCGGAATTAAATATAAAAGGCACAATGCCGACCTAAGTACAAGAAAACTGACTTTTCTTCCTGTCTATGCTTTGAACCATTCTTGTGACACTAGTTATAGATTCCGTTACTTCACTTCAGCTTTACTGTATCCCTCTGACCTTCTTATTGACGATGAAACATAGAAATTGCATCGGAATTAAATAGAAAGGGCACAATGCCGACTTAAGTACAAGAAAACTAACTCTTCTAACTGTCTATATATGAACCATGCCTGTTACACTAGTTATAGATTCCGATGCTTCACTTCAGGTTTACTGTATCCGTCTGACCTTCTTATTGACGATGAAACACAGATATTGCTTCGGAATTAAATACAAAAGGCACAACGCCGACTTAAGTACAAGAAAACTGACTCTTCTTACTGTCGGTGTTTTGAACCATTACTGTGACACTAATTATAGATTCCAATGCTACACTTCAGGTTAACCGTATCCCACTGACCTTCTTATTGACGATGAAACACAGAAATTGCATCGGAATTAAACACAAAAGGCACAATGCCGACTTAAGTACAAGAAAACTTACTCTTCTTACTGTCTATTTTTAGAACCATTCCTGTGACACTAGTTATAGATTCCGATGCTTCACTTCAGGTTTACTGTATCCCTCTGACTTTCTTATTGACGATGATACACAGAAATTGCATCAGAATTAAATACAAAAGGCACAATGCCGACTTAAGTACAAGAATACTGACTCTTCTTACTGTCTATGATTTGAACCATTCCTGCGACACTAGTTATAGATTCCGATGCTTCACTTCAGGTTTACTGTATCCCTCTGACCTTCTTATTGACGATGAAACACAGAAATTGCATCGGAATTAAATACAATAGGTACAATGCAGACTTAAGTACAAGACAACTGACTCTTCTGACTGTCTATGTTTTGAACCATTCATGTGACACTCGTTATAGAATCCGATGCTTTACTTTAGGTTTACTGTATCCCTCTGACCTTCGTATTGGCGATGAAACACAGAAATTGCTTCGGAATTAAATACAATAGGCACAATGTCGACTTAAGTACAAGATAAATGACTCTCCTTACTCTCAGTGTTTTGAAACATTCCTGTTACACTAGTTATAGATTCCGATGCTTCACTTCAGCTTTACTGTATCCCTCTGACATTCTTATTGACGATGAAACACAGAAATTGGATCGGAATTAAATATAAAAGGCACAATGCCGACCTAAGTACAAGAAAACTGACTTTTCTTCCTGTCTATGTTTTGAACCATTCCTGTGACACTAGTTATAGATTCCGTAGCTTCACTTCAGGTTTACTGTATCCCTCTGACCTTCTTATTGACGATGAAACATAGAAATTGCATCGGAATTAAATAGAAAGGGCACAATGCCGACTTAAGTACAAGAAAACTAACTCTTCTAACTGTCTATATATGAACCATTCCTGTGACACTAGTTATAGATTCCGATGCTTCACTTCAGGTTTACTGTATCCCTCTGACTTTCTTATTGACGATGATACACAGAAATTGCATCAGAATTAAATACAAAAGGCACAATGCCGACTTAAGTACAAGAATACTGACTCTTCTAACTGTCTATGTTTTGAACCATTCGTGTGACACTCGTTATAGATTCCGATGCTTTACTTCAGGTTTACTGTATCCCCCTGACCTTCTTATTGACGATGAAACACAGAAATTGCTTCGGAATTAAATACAAAAGGCACAATGCCGACTTAAGTACAAGATGACTGACTCTTCTTACTGTCTGTGTTTTCATCCGTTCCTGTTACACTAGTTATAGATTCCGATGCTTCACTTCAGCTTTAATGTCTCCCTGTGACCTTATTATTGACGATGAAACACAGAAATTGCACCGGAATTAAATATAAAAGGCACAATGCAGACCTAAGTACAAGAAAACTGACTCTTCTTCCTGTCTATGTTTTGAACCATTCATGTGACACTAGTTATAGATTCCGATGCTTCACTTCAGGTTTACTGTATCCCTCTGACCATCTTATTGACGATGAAACACAGAAATTGCATCGGAATTAAATACAAAAGGCACAATGCCGACTTAAGTACAAGATTACTGACTCTTCTTACTGTCTATGTTGGAACCATTTGTGTGACACTAATTATAGATTCTGCTGCTTCACTTCAGGTTTACTGTATCCCTCTGAATTTCTTATTGACGATGAAACACAGAAATTGCGTCGGAGTTAAATACAAAGGCACAATGCCGACTTAAGTACAAGGAAACTGACTCTTTGTACTGTCTATGTTTTGAACCATTCCTGTGACACTAATTATAGATTCCGTTCCTTCATTTCAGGTTCACTGTATCCCTCTGACCTTCTTATTGACGATGAAACACAGAAATTGCATCGGAATTAAATACAAAAGGCACACTGAAGACTTAAGGACAAGAAAACTGACTTTTCTTACTGTCTATGTTTTGAACCATTCCTGTGACACTAGTTATGGATTCCGATAATTCAAATTAGGTTCACTGTATCCCTCTGACCTTCTTATTGACGATGAAACACAGAAATTGCATCGGAATTAAATACAAAAGGCACAACGCCGACTTAAGTACAAGAAAACTGACTCTTCTCACTGTCTATGCTTTGAATCATTGCTGTAACACTAATTATAGATTCCGATGCTTCACTTCAGGTTTACTGTATCCCTCTGACCTTGTAATTGACGATGAAACACAGAAATTGCATCGGAATTAAATACAAAAGGCACAATGCCGACTTAAGTACAAGAAAACTGACTCTTATTAGTGTCTATGTTTGGAACTATTCATGTGACACTAGTTATCATTTCCGATGCTTTACTCCAGGTTTACTGTATCCCTCTGACCTTCTTATTGACGAAGAAACACAGAAATTGCTTCGGAATTAAATACAAAAGGCACAATGCCGACTTATGTACAAGAAAACTGACTCTTCTTACTCTCTATGTTTGGAACCATTCCTGTGACACTAGATATAGATTCCGATGCTTCACTTCAGGTTTACTGTATCCCTCTGACCTTCTTATTGACGATGAAACTCAGAAATCGCATCGGAATGAAATTCAAAAAGCACAATGCCGACTTAAGTATAAGAAAACTAACTCTTTTTCCAGTCTATGTTTTGAACCATGCATGTTACACTAGTTATAGCTTCCGATGATTCACTTCTGGTTTACTGTATCCATCTGACTTTCTTATTGTCGACGAAACACAGAAATTGCAACGGAATTAAATAGAAAAGGCACAATGCCGACTTATGTACAAGAAAACTGACTCTTCTTACTGTCTATGTTTGTACCATTTGTGTGACACTAATTATAGATTCTGCTGCTTCACTTCAGGTTTACTGTATCCCTCTGAATTTCTTATTGACGATGAAACACAGAAATTGCATCGGAGTTAAATACAAAGGCACAATGCCGACTTAAGTACAAGGAAACTGACTCTTTGTACTGTCTATGTTTTGAACCATTCCTGTGACACTAATTATAGATTCCGTTGCTTCATTTCAGGTTCACTGTATCCCTCTGACCTTCTTATTGACGATGAAACACAGAAATTGCATCGGAATTAAATACAAAAGGCACAGTGCCGACTTAAGGACAAGAAAACTGACCTTTCTTACTGTCTATGTTTTGAACCATTCCTGTGACACTAGTTATGGATTCCGATAATTCAATTTAGGTTCACTGTATCCCTCTGACCTTCTTATTGACGATGAAACACAGAAATTGCATCGGAATTAAATACAAAAGGCCCAACGCCGACTTAAGTACAAGAAAACTGACTCTTCTCACTGTCTATGCTTTGAATCATTGCTGTAACACTAATTATAGATTCCGATGCTTCACTTCAGGTTTACTGTATCCCTCTGACCTTGTAATTGACGATGAAACACAGAAATTGCATCGGAATTAAATACAAAAGGCACAATGCCGACTTAAGTACAAGAAAACTGACTCTTATTAGTGTCTATGTTTTGAACTATTCATGTGACACTAGTTATCATTTCCGATGCTTTACTCCAGGTTTACTGTATCCCTCTGACCTTCTTATTGACGAAGAAACACAGAAATTGCTTCGGAATTAAATACAAAAGGCACAATGCCGACTTATGTACAAGAAAACTGACTCTTCTTACTCTCTATGTTTGGAACCATTCCTGTGACACTAGATATAGATTCCGATGCTTCACTTCAGGTTTACTGTATCCCTCTGACCTTCTTATTGACGATGAAACTCAGAAATCGCATCGGAATGAAATTCAAAAAGCACAATGCCGACTTAAGTATAAGAAAACTAACTCTTTTTCCAGTCTATGTTTTGAACCATGCATGTTACACTAGTTATAGCTTCCGATGATTCACTTCTGGTTTACTGTATCCATCTGACTTTCTTATTGTCGACGAAACACAGAAATTGCAACGGAATTAAATAGAAAAGGCACAATGCCGACTTATGTACAAGAAAACTGACTCTTCTTACTGTCTATGTTTGAACCATTTGTGTGACACTAATTATAGATTCTGCTGCTTCACTTCAGGTTTACTGTATCCCTCTGAATTTCTTATTGACGATGAAACACAGAAATTGCATCGGAGTTAAATACAAAGGCACAATGCCGACTTAAGTACAAGGAAACTGACTCTTTGTACTGTCTATGTTTTGAACCATTCCTGTGACACTAATTATAGATTCCGTTGCTTCATTTCAGGTTCACTGTATCCCTCTGACCTTCTTATTGACGATGAAACACAGAAATTGCATCGGAATTAAATACAAAAGGCACAGTGCCGACTTAAGGACAAGAAAACTGACCTTTCTTACTGTCTATGTTTTGAACCATTCCTGTGACACTAGTTATGGATTCCGATAATTCAATTTAGGTTCACTGTATCCCTCTGACCTTCTTATTGACGATGAAACACAGAAATTGCATCGGAATTAAATACAAAAGGCCCAACGCCGACTTAAGTACAAGAAAACTGACTCTTCTCACTGTCTATGTTTTGAATCATTGCTGTAACACTAATTATAGATTCCGATGCTTCACTTCAGGTTTACTGTATCCCTCTGACCTTGTAATTGACGATGAAACACAGAAATTGCATCGGAATTAAATACAAAAGGCACAATGCCGACTTAAGTACAAGAAAAATGACTCTTACTAGTGTCTATGTTTTGAACTATTCATGTGACACTAGTTACCATTTCCGATGCTTTACTCCAGGTTTACTGTATCCCTCTGACCTTCTTATTGACGAAGAAACACAGAAATTGCTTCGGAATTAAATACAAAAGGCACAATGCCGACTTAAGTACAAGAAATCTGACTCTTCTTACTGTCTATGTTTTGATCCATTCCTGTGACACTAGTTATAGATTCCGATGCCTCACTTCAGATTTACTGTATCCCTCTGACCTTCTAATTGAAGATGAAACACAGATATTGCATCGGAATTAAATACAAAAGGCACAATGCCGACTTAAGTACAAGAAAACTGACTCTTCTTACTCTCTATGTTTTGAACCATTCCTGTGACACTAGTTATAGTTTCCGATGCTTCACTTCAGGTTTACTGTATCCCTCTGACCTTCATATTGACGATGAAACACAGAAATTGCATCGGAATTAAATACAAAAGGCACAATGCCGACTTAAGTACATGAAAACTGACTCTTCTTACTCTCTATGTTTGGAACCATTCCTGTGACACTAGATATAGATTCCGATGCTTAACTTCAGGTTTACTGTATCCCTCTGACCTTCTTATTGACGATGAAACGCAGAAATCGCATCGGAATGAAATTCAAAAAGCACAATGCCGACTTAAGTATAAGAAAACTAACTCTTTTTCCAGTCTATGTTTTGAACCATGCATGTTACACTAAATATAGCTTCCGATGATTCACTTCTGGTTTACTGTATCCATCTGACTTTCTTATTGTCGACGAAACACAGAAATTGCAACGGAATTAAATAGAAAAGGCACAATGCCGACTTATGTACAAGAAAACTGACTCTTCTTACTGTCTATGTTTCGATCCATTCCTGTAACACTAGTTATAGATTCCGATGCTTCACTTGAGGTTTACTGTATCCCTCTGACCTTATTGACGATGAAACACAGAAATTGCATCGGAATTAAATACAAAAGGCACAATGCCCACTTAAGTACAAGAAAACTAACACTTTTTCCTGTCTATGTTTTGAACCATTCCTGTGACACTAGTTATAGATTCCGATGCTTCACTACAGGTTTACTGTATCCCTCTCACCTTCTTACTGACGATGAAACACAGTAATTGCATCCGAATTAAATACAAAAGGCACAATGCCGACATAAGTAAAAGAAAACTGACTCTTCTTACTGTCTATGTTTGAACCATTCATGTGACACTAGTTATAGATTCCGATGCTCACTTCAGGTTTACTGTATCCCTCTGACATTCTTATTGTTGAAGAACACAGATGCAACATCGGAATTAAATACAAAAGGCACAATGCCTACTTAAGAACAAGAAAACTGACTCTTCTTTCTCTCTATGTTTGAACCATTCCTGTGACATTAGTTATAGATTCCGATGCTTCACTTCAGGTTTACTGTATCCCTCTGCCCTTCTTATTGACGATGAAACACAGAAATTGCATCGGTTAAATACAAATGGCACAATGCCGACTTAAGTACAAGAAAACAGACTCTTCTTACTGTCCATGTTTTGAACCATTCATGTTACACTAGTTATAGCTTCCGATGCTTTACTTCAGGTTTACTGTATCCCTCTGACCTTCTAATTGAAGATGAAACACAGATATTGCATCGGAATTAAATACAAAAGGCACAATGCCGACTTAAGTACAAGAAAACTGACTCTTCTTACTGTTTATGTTTTGAACCATTCCTGTGACACTAGTTATAGTTTCCGATGCTTCACTTCAGGTTTACTGTATCCCTCTGACCTTCTTATTGACGATGAAACACAGAAATTGCATCGGAATTAAATACAAAAGGCACAACGCCGACTTAAGTACAAGAAAATTGACTCTTCTCACTGTCTATGTTTTGAATCATTGCTGTAACACTAATTATAGATTCCGATGCTTCACTTCAGGTTTACTGTATCCCTCTGACCTTCTAATTGACGATGAAAGACAGAAATTGCATCGGAATTAGATACAAAAGGCACAATGCCGACTTAAGTACAAGAAAACTGACTCTCATTAGTGTCTATGTTTTGAACTATTCATGTGACACTAGTTATCATTTCCGATGCTTTACTCCAGGTTTACTGTATCCCTCTGACCTTCTTATTGACGAAGAAACACAGAAATTGCTTCGGAATTAAATACAAAAGGCACAATGCCGACTTAAGTACAAGAAATCTGACTCTTCTTACTGTCTATGTTTTGATATTTTCCTGTGTGCACTAGTTGTAGATTCCGATGCCTCACTTCAGGTTTACTGTATCCCTCTGACCTTCTAATTGAAGATGAAACACAGATATTGCATCGGAATGAAATACAAAAAGCACAATGCCGACATAAGTATAAGAAAACTAACTCTTTTTCCAGTCTATGTTTTGAACAATGCATGTTGCACTAGTTATAGCTTCCGATGCTTCACTTCTGGTTTACTGTATCCATCTGACCTTCTTATTGTCGACGAAGCACAGAAATTGCCACGGAATTAAATACAAAAGGCACAATGCCGACTTATGTACAAGAAAACTGACTCTTCTTACTGTCTATGTTTTGAACCATTCCTGTAACACTAGTTATAGATTCCGATGATTCACTTCAGGTTTACTGTATCCCTCTGACCTTATTGACGATGAAACACAGAAACTGCATGGGAATTAAATGCAAACGGCAAAATGCCGACTTAACTACAAGAAAATAGACTCTTCTTACTGTCTATGATTGAATCATTCATGAGACACTAGTTACGGATTCCGATGCTTGACTTCAGGTTTACTGTATCCCTCTGACCTTGTTATTGTTGAAGAACACAGATATTACATCGGAATTAAATACAAAAGGCACAACGCCTACTTAAGTACAAGAAAACTGACCCTTCTTACTGTCTATGTTTTGAACAATTCCTGTGACACTAGTTATAGATTCCGATGGTTCACTTCTGGTTTACTGTATCCCTATGACCTTCTTATTGACGATGAAACACAGAAATTGCATCGGAATTAAATACAAAAGGCACAAAGCCGACTTAAGTTCAAGAAATCTGACTCTTATTACTCTCTATGCTTTGAACCATTTATGTGACACTAGTTATAAATGCCGATGCTTTACTCCAGGTTTACTGTATCCCTCTGACCTTCTTATTGACGATGAGACGCAGAAATTGCTTCGGAATTAAATACAAAAGGCACAATGCCGACTTAAGTACAAAAAAACTGACTCTTCTTACTGTCTACGTTTTGATCCATTCCTGTGACACTAGTTATAGATTCCGATGCTTTACTTCAGGTGTACTGTATCCCTCAGACCTTCTAATTGAAGATGAAACACAGATATTGCATCGGAATTAAATACAAAAGGCACAATGCCGACTTAAGTACAAGAAAACTGACTCTTCTTACTGTCTATGTTTTGAACAATTCCTGTGACACTAGTTATAGATTCCGATGCTTCACTTCAGGTTTACTGTATCCCTCTGTCCTTCTTATTGACGATGAAACACAGAAATTGCATCGGAATTAAATATAAAATGCACAATGCCGACTTACGTACAAGAAAACTGACTCTTCTTACTGTCTATGTTTTGAACCATTCAGTGACACTAGAAATAGATTCCGATGCTTCACTTCAGGTTTACTGTATCCCTCTGACCTTCGTATTGACGATGAAACGCAGAAATCGCATCGGAATGAAATACAAAAAGCACAATGCCGACTTAAGTACAAGAAAACTAACTCTTTCTCCTGTCTATGCCTTGAACCATTCCTCTGACACTAGTTATAGATTCCGATGCTTCACTTCAGGTTTACTGTATCCCTCTGACCTTCTTATTGACGATGAAACACAGTAATTGATTCGGAATTAACTACAAAAGGCACAATGCCGACATAAGTAAAAGAAAACTAACTCTTCTTACTGTCTATGTTTGAACCATTCATGTGACACTAGTTATAGATTCCGATGCTCACTTCAGGTTTACTGTATCCCTCTGAACTTCTTATTGTTGAAGAACACAGATGCAACATCGGAATTAAATACAAAAGGCACAATGCCTACTTAAGTACAAGAAAACTGACTCTTTTTACTGTCTATGTTTGAACCATTTGTGTGACACTAATTATAGATTCTGCTGCTTCACTTCAGGTTTACTGGATCCCTCTGAATTTCTTATTGACGATGAAACACAGAAATTGCATCGGAGTTAAATACAAAGGCACAATGCCGACTTAAGTACAAGGAAACTGACTCTTTGTACTGACTATGTTTTGAACCATTCCTGTGACACTAATTATAGATTCCGTTGCTTCATTTCAGGTTCACTGTATCCCTCTGACCTTCTTATTGACGATGAAACACAGAAATTGCATCGGAATTAAATACAAAAGGCACAATGCCGACTTAAGGACAAGAAAACTGACTTTTCTTACTGTCTATGTTTTGAACCATTCCTGTGACACTAGTCATGGATTCCGATAATTCAATTTAGGTTCACTGTATCCCTCTGACCTTCTTATTGACGATGAAACACAGAAATTGCATCGGAATTAAATACAAAAGGCACAACGCCGACTTAAGTACAAGAAAACTGACTCTTCTCACTGTCTATGTTTTGAATCATTGCTGTAACACTAATTATAGATTCCGATGCTTCACTTCAGGTTTACTGTATCCCTCTGACCTTGTAATTGACGATAAAACACAGAAATTGCATCGGAATTAAATACAAAAGGCACAATGCCGACTTAAGTACAAGAAAACTGACTCTTATTAGTGTCTATGTTTTGAACTATTCATGTGACACTAGTTATCATTTCCGATGCTTTACTCCAGGTTTACTGTATCCCTCTGACCTTCTTATTGACGAAGAAACACAGAAATTGCTTCGGAATTAAATACAAAAGGCACAATGCCGACTTAAGTACAAGAAATCTGACTCTTCTTACTGTCTATGTTTTGATCCATTCCTGTGACACTAGTTATAGATTCCGATGCCTCACTTCAGATTTACTGTATCCCTCTGACCTTCTAATTGAAATTGAAACACAGATATTGCATCGGAATTAAATACAAAAGGCACAATGCCGACTTAAGTACAAGAAAACTGACTCTTCTTACTGTTTATGTTTTGAACCATTCCTGTGACACTAGTTATAAATTCCGATGCTCTTTTCAGGTTTACTGTATCCCTCTGACTTTCTTATTGTCGACGAAACACAGAAATTGCCACGGAATTAAATAGAAAAGGCACAATGCCGACTTATGTACAAGAAAACTGACACTTCTTACTGTCTATGTTTTGAACCATTCCTGTAACACTAGTTATAGATTCCGAAGCTTCACTTGAGGTTTACTGTATCCCTCTGACCTTATTGACGATGAAACACAGTAATTGCATCGGAATTAAATACAAAAGGCACAATGCCGACATAAGTAAAAGAAAACTGACTCTTCTTACTGTCTATGTTTGAACCATTCATGTGACCCTAGTTATAGATTCCGATGCTCACTTCAGGTTTACTGTATCCCTCTGACCTTCTTATTGTTGAAGAACACAGATGCAACATCGGAATTAAATACAAAAGGCACAATGCCTACTTAAGTACAAGACAACTGACTCTTCTTACTGTCTATGTTTGAACCATTCCTGTGACATTAGTTATAGATTCCGATGCTTCACTTCAGGTTTACTGTATCCCTCTGCCCTTCTTATTGACGATGAAACACAGAAATTGCATCGGTTAAATACAAATGGCACAATGCCGACTTAAGTACAAGAAAACAGACTCTTCTTACTGTCCATGTTTTGAACCATTCATGTTACACTAGTTATAGCTTCCGATGCTTTACTTCAGGTTTACTGTATCCCTCTGACCTTCTAATTGAAGATGAAACACAGATATTGCATTGGAATTAAATACAAAAGGCACAATGCCGACTTAAGTACAAGAAAACTGACTCTTCTTAATGTTTGTGCTTTGAACTATTCCTGTGACACTAGTTATAGTTTCCGATGCTTCACTTCGGGTTTACTGTATCCCTCTGACCTTCTTATTGACGATGAAACACAGAAATTGCATCGGAATTAAATACAAAAGGCACAACGCCGACTTAAGTACAAGAAAACTGACTCTTCTCACTGTCTATGTTTTGAATCATTGCTGTAACACTAATTATAGATTCCGATGCTTCACTTCAGGTTTACTGTATCCCTCTGACCTTCTAATTGACGATGAAAGACAGAAATTGCATCGGAATTAAATACAAAAGGCACAATGCCGACTTAAGTACAAGAAAACTGACTCTTATTAGTGTCTATGTTTTGAACTATTCATGTGACACTAGTTATCATTTCCGATGCTTTACTCCAGGTTTACTGTATCCCTCTGACCTTCTCATTGACGAAGAAACACAGAAATTGCTTCGGAATTAAATACAAAAGGCACAATGCCGACTTAAGTACAAGAAATCTGACTCTTCTTACTGTCTATGTTTTGATCCATTCCTGTGGCACTAGTTATAGATTCCGATGCCTCACTTCAGGTTTACTGTATCCCTCTGACCTTCTAATTGAAGATGAAACACAGATTTTGCATCGGAATTAAATACAAAAGGCACAATGCCGACTTAAGTACAAGAAAACTGACTCTTCCTACTGCATATGTTTTGAACCATTCCTGTCACACTAGTTATAGATTCCGATGCTTCACTTGAGGTTTACTGTATCCCTCTGACCTTATTGACGATGAAACACAGAAATTGCATCGGAATTAAATACAAAAGGCACAATGCCGACTTAAGTACAAGAAAACTAACACTTTTTTCTGTCTATGTTTTGAACCATTCCTGTGACACTAGTTATAGATTCCGATGCTTCACTACAGGTTTACTGTATCCCTCTGACCTTCTTACTGACGATGAAACACTGTAATTGCATCGGAATTAAATACAAAAGGCACAATGACGACATAAGTAAAAGAAAACTGACTCTTCTTACTGTCTATGTTTGAACCATTCATGTGACACTAGTTATAGATTCCGATGCTCACTTCAGGTTTACTGTATCCCTCTGACCTTCTTATTGTTGAAGAATACAGATGCAACATCGGAATTAAATACAAAAGGCACAATGCCTACTTAAGTACAAGAAAACTGACTCTTCTTACAGTCTATGTTTGAACCATTCCTGTGACATTAGTTATAGATTCCGATGCTTCACTTCAGGTTTACTGTATCCCTCTGCTCTTCTTATTGAAGATGAAACACAGAAATTGCATCGGTTAAATACAAATGGCACAATGCCCACTTAGGTACAAGAAAACAGACTCTTCTTACTGTCTATGTTTTGAACCATTCATGTTACACTAGTTATAGCTTCCGATGCTTTACTTCAGGTTTACTGTATCTCTCTGACCTTCTAATTGAAGATGAAACACAGATATTGCATCGGAATTAAATACAAAAGGCACAATGCCGACATAAGTACAAGAAAACTGACTCTTCTTACTGTTTATGCTTTGAACCATTCCTGTGACACTAGTTATAGTTTCCGATGCTTCACTTCAGGTTTACTGTATCCCTCTGACCTTCTTATTGACGATGAAACACAGAAATTGCATCGGAATTAAATACAAAAGGCACAACGCCGACTTAAGTACAAGAAAACTGACTCTTCTCAGTGTCTATGTTTTGAATCATTGCTGTAACACTATATATAGATTCCGATGCTTCACTTCAGGTTTACTGTATCCCTCTGACCTTCTAATTGACGATGAAAGACAGAAATTGCATCGGAATTAAATACAAAAGGCACAATGCCGACTTAAGTACAAGAAAACTGACTCTTATTAGTGTCTATGTTTTGAACAATTCATGTGACACTAGTTATCATTTCCTATGCTTTACTCCATGTTTACTGTATCCCTCTGACCTTCTTATTGACGAAGAAACACAGAAATTGCTTCGGAATTAAATACAAAAGGCACAATGCCGACTTAAGTACAAGAAATCTGACTCTTCTTACTGTTTATGCTTTGAACCATTCCTGTGACACTAGTTATAGTTTCCGATGCTTCACTTCAGGTTTACTGTATCCCTCTGACCTTCTTTTTGACGATGACGCACAGAAATAGCATTGGAATTAAATACAAAACGCACAATGCCGAATTAAGTACAAGAAGACTGACTCTTCTTACTGTCTATGTATTGAACCATTCCTGTAACACTAGTTATAGATTCCGATCCTTCACTTCCGGTTTACTGTATCCCTCTGACCTTATTGACGATGAAACACAGAAATTGCATCGGAATTAAATACAAAAGGCACAATGCCGACTTAAGTACAAGAAAAGTAACACTTTTTCCTGTCTATGTTTTGAACCATTCGTGTGACACTAGTTATAGATTCCGATGATTCACTTCAGGTTTACTGTACCCCTCTGACCTACGTATTGACGATGAAACACAGTAATTGCATGGGAATTAAATACAAACGGCAAAATGCCGACTTAACTACAAGAAAACAGACCCTTCTTACAGTCTATGATTGAATCATTCATGAGACACTAGTTACGGATTCCGATGCTTGACTTCAGGTTTACTGTATCCCTCTGACCTTGTTATTGTTGAAGAACACAGATATTAGATCGGAATTAAATACAACAGGCACAACGCCTACTTAAGTACAAGAAAACTGACTCTTCTTACTGTCTATGTTTTGAACCATTCCTGTGACACTAGTTATAGATTCCGATGGTTCACTTCAGGTTTACTGTATCCCTATGACCTTCTTATTGACGATGAAACACAGAAATTGCATCGGAATTAAATACAAAAGGCACAAAGCCGACTTAAGTTCAAGAAATCTGGCTCTTATTACTCTCTATGCTTTGAACCATTTATGTGACACTAGTTATAAATGCCGATGCTTTACTCCAGGTTTACTGTATCCCTCTGACCTTCTTATTGACGATGAGACGCAGAAATTGCTTCGGAATTAAATACAAAAGGCACAATGCTGACTTAAGTACAAAAAAACTGACTCTTCTTACTGTCTACGTTTTGATCCATTCCTGTGACACTAGTTATAGATTCCGATGCTTCACTTCAGGTGTACTGTATCCCTCAGACCTTCTATTTGAAGATGAAACACAGATATTGCATCGGAATTAAATACAGAAGGCACAATGCCGACTTAAGTACAAGAAAACTGACTCTTCTTACTGTCTATGTTTTGAACAATTCCTGTGACACTAGTTATAGATTCCGATGCTTCACTTCAGGTTTACTGTATCCCTCTGTCCTTCTTATTGACGATGAAACACAGAAATTGCATCGGAATTAAATATAAAATGCACAATGCCGACTTAAGTACAAGAAAACTGACTCTTCTTACTGTCTATGTTTTGAACCATTCCTGTGACACTAGAAATAGATGCCGATGCTTCACTTCAGGTTTACTGTATCCCACTGACCTTCGTATTGACGATGAAACGCAGAAATCGCATCGGAATGAAATACAAAAAGCACAATGCCGACTTAAGTACAAGAAAACTAACTCTTTTTCCTGTCTATGCCTTGAACCATTCCTGTGACACTAGTTATAGATTCCGATGCTTCACTTCAGGTTTACTGTATCCCTCTGACCTTCTTATTGACGATGAAACACAGTAATTGAATCGGAATTAAATACAAAAGGCACAATGCCGACATAAGTAAAAGAAAACTGACTCTTCTTACTGTCTATGTTTGAACCATTCATGTGACACTAGTTATAAATTCCGATGCTCACTTCAGGCTTACTGTATCCCTCTGACCTTCTTATTGTTGAAGAACACAGATGCAACATCGGAATCAAATACAAAAGGCACAATTCCTACTTAGGTACAAGAAAACTGACTCTTCTTACTGTCAATGTTTGATCCATTCCTGTGACATTAGTTATAGATTCCGATGCTTCACTTCAGGTTTACTGTATCCCTCTGACCTTCTTATTGACGATGAAACACAGAAATTGCATCGGTTAAATACAAATGACACAATGCCGACTTAAGTACAAGAAAACTGACTCTTCTTACTATCTATGCTTTGAACCATTCCCGTAACACTAGTTATAGATTCCGATGCTTCACTTCAGGTTTACTGTTCCCCTCTGACCTTCTTATTGACGATGAAACACAGAAATTGCATCGGAATTAAATACAAAAGGCACAACGCCGACTTAAGTACAAGCAAACTGACTCATATTACAGTCTATGTTTTGAACCATTCATGTGACACTAGTTATAAATTCCGACGCTTTACTCCAGGTTTACTGAATCCCTCAGACGTTCTTATTGTATATGAAACACAGATATTGCATCGGAATTAAATATAAAATGCACAATGCCGACTTAAGTACAAGAAAACTGACTCTTCTTACTGTCTATGTTTTGATCCATTCCTGTAACACTAGTTATAGATTCCGATGCATCACTGCAGGTTTACTGTATCCCGCTGACCTTCTAATTGTATATGAAACACAGATATTGCATCAGAATTAAATATAAAAGGCACAATGCCGACTTATGTACAAGAAAACTAACTCTTTTTTCTGTCTAAGATTTGAACCATTTCTGTGACACTAGTTATAGATTCCGATGCTTCACTTCAGGTTTACTGTATCCCTCTGACCTTCTTAATGACGATGAAACACAGAAATTGCATCGGAATCAAATACAAAAGGCACAATGCCGACATAAGTAAAAGAAAACTGACTCTTCTTACTGTCTATGTTTGAACCATTCATGTGACACTAGTTATAGATTCCGATGCTTCACTTCAGGTTTACTGTACCCCTCTGACGTTCTTATTGTTGAAGATCACAGATATTACATCGGAATTAAATACAAAAGGCACAATGCCTACTTAAGTACAAGAAAACTGACTCTTCTTACTGTCTATGTTTTGAACCATTCCTGTGACACTAGTTATAGATTCCGATGCTTCATTTCAGGTTTACTGTATCCCTCTGACCTACTTATTGACGATGAAACACAGAAATTGCATCGGAATTAAATACAAAAGGCACAATGCCGACTTAAGTACAAGAAAACAGACTCTTCTTACTGTCTATGTTTTGAACCATTCATGTTACACTAGTTATAGCTTCCGATGCTTCACTTCAGGTTTACTGTATCCATCTGACCTTCTTATTGACGATGAAGCACAGAAATTGCATCGGAATTAAATACAAAAGGCACAATGCCGAGTTATGTACAAGAAAACTGACTCTTCTTACTGTCTATGTTTGAACCATTCATGTGACACTAGTTATTGATTCCGATGCTTCACTTGAGGTTTACTGGATCCCTCTGACCTTCTTATTGACGACGAAACGCAGAAATTGCATCGGAATTAAATACAAAGGGCACAATGCCGACTTAATTACAAGAAAACTGACTCTTCTTACTGTCTATGATTGAACCATTCCTGTGACACTAGTTATAGATTTTGATGCTTCACTTCAGGTTTACTGTATACCTCTGACCTTCTTATTGACGATGAAACACAGAAATTGCATCGGAATCAAATACAAAAGGCACAATGCCGACATAAGTAAAAGAAAACTGACTCTACTTACTGTCTATGTTTAACCATTCTTGTGACACTAGTTATAGATTCCGATGCTTAACTTCAGGTTTACTGTGTCCCTCTGACCTTCTTATTGTTGAAGAACACAGATATTACATCGGAATTAAATACAAAAGGCACAATGCCTACTTAAGTACAAGAAAACTGACTCTTCTTACTGTCTATGTTTTGAACCATTCCTGTGACACTAGTTATAGATTCCGATGCTTCACTTCAGGTTTACTGTATCCATCTGACCTTCTTATTGACGATGAAACACAGAAATTGCATCGGAATTAAATACAAAAGGCACAATGCCGTCTTATGTACAAGAAAACTGACTCTTCTTACTGTCTATGTTTTGAACCATTCCTGTAACACTAGTTATAGATTCCTATGCTTCACTTCAGGTTTACTGTATCCCTCTGACCTTCTTATCGACGATGAAACACAGAAATTGCATCGGAATTTAATACAAAAGGCACAACGCCGACTTATGTACAAGAAAACTGACTCTTCTTACTGTCTATGTTTTGAACCGTTCCTGTAACACTAGTTATAGATTCCGATGCTGCACTAAAGGTTTACTGAATCCCTCTGACCTTCTTATTGACGATGAAACATAGAAATTGCATCGGAATTAAATACAAAATGCACAATGCCGACGTAAGTACAAGAAAACTGACTCTTATTGCTGTCTATGTTTTGAACCATTCATGTGACATTAGTTATAAATACCGATGCTTTACTCCAGGTGTACAGTATCGCTCTGACCTTCTTATTGACGATGAAACACAGAAATTGCATCGGAATTGAATACAAAAGGCACAATGCCGACTTAAGTACAAGATAACTGACTCTTCTTACTGTCTATGTTTTGAACCATTCCTGTAACACTAGTTATAAATTCCGATGCTCTTTTCAGGTTTACTGTATCCCTCTGACTTTCTTATTGTCGACGAAACACAGAAATTGCATCGGAATTAAATACAAAAGGCACAACGCCGACTTAAGTACAAGAAAACTGACTCTTCTCACTGTCTATGTTTTGAATCATTGCTGTAACACTAATTATAGATTCCGATGCTTCACTTCAGGTTTACTGTATCCCTCTGACCTTGTAATTGACGATAAAACACAGAAATTGCATCGGAATTAAATACAAAAGGCACAATGCCGACTTAAGTACAAGAAAACTGACTCTTATTAGTGTCTATGTTTTGAACAATTCATGTGACACTAGTTATCATTTCCTATGCTTTACTCCATGTTTACTGTATCCCTCTGACCTTCTTATTGACGAAGAAACACAGAAATTGCTTCGGAATTAAATACAAAAGGCACAATGCCGACTTAAGTACAAGAAATCTGACTCTTCTTACTGTCTATGTTTTGATCCATTCCTGTGGCACTAGTTATAGATTCCGATGCCTCACTTCAGGCTTACTGTTTCCCTCTGACCTTCTTTTTGACGATGACGCACAGAAATAGCATTGGAATTAAATACAAAACGCACAATGCCGAATTAAGTACAAGAAGACTGACTCTTCTTACTGTCTATGTATTGAACCATTCCTGTAACACTAGTTATAGATTCCGATCCTTCACTTCCGGTTTACTGTATCCCTCTGACCTTATTGACGATGAAACACAGAAATTGCATCGGAATTAAATACAAAAGGCACAATGCCGACTTAAGTACAAGAAAAGTAACACTTTTTCCTGTCTATGTTTTGAACCATTCGTGTGACACTAGTTATAGATTCCGATGATTCACTTCAGGTTTACTGTACCCCTCTGACCTACGTATTGACGATGAAACACAGTAATTGCATGGGAATTAAATACAAACGGCAAAATGCCGACTTAACTACAAGAAAACAGACCCTTCTTACAGTCTATGATTGAATCATTCATGAGACACTAGTTACGGATTCCGATGCTTGACTTCAGGTTTACTGTATCCCTCTGACCTTGTTATTGTTGAAGAACACAGATATTAGATCGGAATTAAATACAACAGGCACAACGCCTACTTAAGTACAAGAAAACTGACTCTTCTTACTGTCTATGTTTTGAACCATTCCTGTGACACTAGTTATAGATTCCGATGGTTCACTTCAGGTTTACTGTATCCCTATGACCTTCTTATTGACGATGAAACACAGAAATTGCATCGGAATTAAATACAAAAGGCACAAAGCCGACTTAAGTTCAAGAAATCTGGCTCTTATTACTCTCTATGCTTTGAACCATTTATGTGACACTAGTTATAAATGCCGATGCTTTACTCCAGGTTTACTGTATCCCTCTGACCTTCTTATTGACGATGAGACGCAGAAATTGCTTCGGAATTAAATACAAAAGGCACAATGCTGACTTAAGTACAAAAAAACTGACTCTTCTTACTGTCTACGTTTTGATCCATTCCTGTGACACTAGTTATAGATTCCGATGCTTCACTTCAGGTGTACTGTATCCCTCAGACCTTCTATTTGAAGATGAAACACAGATATTGCATCGGAATTAAATACAGAAGGCACAATGCCGACTTAAGTACAAGAAAACTGACTCTTCTTACTGTCTATGTTTTGAACAATTCCTGTGACACTAGTTATAGATTCCGATGCTTCACTTCAGGTTTACTGTATCCCTCTGTCCTTCTTATTGACGATGAAACACAGAAATTGCATCGGAATTAAATATAAAATGCACAATGCCGACTTAAGTACAAGAAAACTGACTCTTCTTACTGTCTATGTTTTGAACCATTCCTGTGACACTAGAAATAGATTCCGATGCTTCACTTCAGGTTTACTGTATCCCACTGACCTTCGTATTGACGATGAAACGCAGAAATCGCATCGGAATGAAATACAAAAAGCACAATGCCGACTTAAGTACAAGAAAACTAACTCTTTTTCCTGTCTATGCCTTGAACCATTCCTGTGACACTAGTTATAGATTCCGATGCTTCACTTCAGGTTTACTGTATCCCTCTGACCTTCTTATTGACGATGAAACACAGTAATTGAATCGGAATTAAATACAAAAGGCACAATGCCGACATAAGTAAAAGAAAACTGACTCTTCTTACTGTCTATGTTTGAACCATTCATGTGACACTAGTTATAAATTCCGATGCTCACTTCAGGCTTACTGTATCCCTCTGACCTTCTTATTGTTGAAGAACACAGATGCAACATCGGAATCAAATACAAAAGGCACAATTCCTACTTAGGTACAAGAAAACTGACTCTTCTTACTGTCAATGTTTGATCCATTCCTGTGACATTAGTTATAGATTCCGATGCTTCACTTCAGGTTTACTGTATCCCTCTGACCTTCTTATTGACGATGAAACACAGAAATTGCATCGGTTAAATACAAATGACACAATGCCGACTTAAGTACAAGAAAACTGACTCTTCTTACTATCTATGCTTTGAACCATTCCCGTAACACTAGTTATAGATTCCGATGCTTCACTTCAGGTTTACTGTTCCCCTCTGACCTTCTTATTGACGATGAAACACAGAAATTGCATCGGAATTAAATACAAAAGGCACAACGCCGACTTAAGTACAAGCAAACTGACTCATATTACAGTCTATGTTTTGAACCATTCATGTGACACTAGTTATAAATTCCGATGCTTTACTCCAGGTTTACTGAATCCCTCAGACGTTCTTATTGTATATGAAACACAGATATTGCATCGGAATTAAATATAAAATGCACAATGCCGACTTAAGTACAAGAAAACTGACTCTTCTTACTGTCTATGTTTTGATCCATTCCTGTAACACTAGTTATAGATTCCGATGCATCACTGCAGGTTTACTGTATCCCGCTGACCTTCTAATTGTATATGAAACACAGATATTGCATCAGAATTAAATATAAAAGGCACAATGCCGACTTATGTACAAGAAAACTAACTCTTTTTTCTGTCTAAGATTTGAACCATTTCTGTGACACTAGTTATAGATTCCGATGCTTCACTTCAGGTTTACTGTATCCCTCTGACCTTCTTAATGACGATGAAACACAGAAATTGCATCGGAATCAAATACAAAAGGCACAATGCCGACATAAGTAAAAGAAAACTGACTCTTCTTACTGTCTATGTTTGAACCATTCATGTGACACTAGTTATAGATTCCGATGCTTCACTTCAGGTTTACTGTACCCCTCTGACGTTCTTATTGTTGAAGATCACAGATATTACTTCGGAATTAAATACAAAAGGCACAATGCCTACTTAAGTACAAGAAAACTGACTCTTCTTACTGTCTATGTTTTGAACCATTCCTGTGACACTAGTTATAGATTCCGATGCTTCATTTCAGGTTTACTGTATCCCTCTGACCTACTTATTGACGATGAAACACAGAAATTGCATCGGAATTAAATACAAAAGGCACAATGCCGACTTAAGTACAAGAAAACAGACTCTTCTTACTGTCTATGTTTTGAACCATTCATGTTACACTAGTTATAGCTTCCGATGCTTCACTTCAGGTTTACTGTATCCATCTGACCTTCTTATTGACGATGAAGCACAGAAATTGCATCGGAATTAAATACAAAAGGCACAATGCCGAGTTATGTACAAGAAAACTGACTCTTCTTACTGTCTATGTTTGAACCATTCATGTGACACTAGTTATTGATTCCGATGCTTCACTTGAGGTTTACTGGATCCCTCTGACCTTCTTATTGACGACGAAACGCAGAAATTGCATCGGAATTAAATACAAAGGGCACAATGCCGACTTAATTACAAGAAAACTGACTCTTCTTACTGTCTATGATTGAACCATTCCTGTGACACTAGTTATAGATTTTGATGCTTCACTTCAGGTTTACTGTATACCTCTGACCTTCTTATTGACGATGAAACACAGAAATTGCATCGGAATCAAATACAAAAGGCACAATGCCGACATAAGTAAAAGAAAACTGACTCTACTTACTGTCTATGTTTAACCATTCTTGTGACACTAGTTATAGATTCCGATGCTTAACTTCAGGTTTACTGTATCCCTCTGACCTTCTTATTGTTGAAGAACACAGATAATACATCGGAATTAAATACAAAAGGCACAATGCCTACTTAAGTACAAGAAAACTGACTCTTCTTACTGTCTATGTTTTGAACCATTCCTGTGACACTAGTTATAGATTCCGATGCTTCACTTCAGGTTTACTGTATCCATCTGACCTTCTTATTGACGATGAAACACAGAAATTGCATCGGAATTAAATACAAAAGGCACAATGCCGTCTTATGTACAAGAAAACTGACTCTTCTTACTGTCTATGTTTTGAACCATTCCTGTAACACTAGTTATAGATTCCTATGCTTCACTTCAGGTTTACTGTATCCCTCTGACCTTCTTATCGACGATGAAACACAGAAATTGCATCGGAATTTAATACAAAAGGCACAACGCCGACTTATGTACAAGAAAACTGACTCTTCTTACTGTCTATGTTTTGAACCGTTCCTGTAACACTAGTTATAGATTCCGATGCTGCACTAAAGGTTTACTGAATCCCTCTGACCTTCTTATTGACGATGAAACATAGAAATTGCATCGGAATTAAATACAAAATGCACAATGCCGACGTAAGTACAAGAAAACTGACTCTTATTGCTGTCTATGTTTTGAACCATTCATGTGACATTAGTTATAAATACCGATGCTTTACTCCAGGTGTACAGTATCGCTCTGACCTTCTTATTGACGATGAAACACAGAAATTGCAACGGAATTGAATACAAAAGGCACAATGCCGACTTAAGTACAAGATAACTGACTCTTCTTACTGTCTATGTTTTGAACCATTCCTGTAACACTAGTTATAAATTCCGATGCTCTTTTCAGGTTTACTGTATCCCTCTGACTTTCTTATTGTCGACGAAACACAGAAATTGCATCGGAATTAAATACAAAAGGCACAACGCCGACTTAAGTACAAGAAAACTCTTCTCACTGTCTATGTTTTGAATCATTGCTGTAACACTAATTATAGATTCCGATGCTTCACTTCAGGTTTACTGTATCCCTCTGACCTTGTAATTGACGATAAAACACAGAAATTGCATCGGAATTAAATACAAAAGGCACAATGCCGACTTAAGTACAAGAAAACTGACTCTTATTAGTGTCAATGTTTTGAACTATTCATGTGACACTAGTTATCATTTCCGATGCTTTACTCCAGGTTTACTGTATCCCTCTGACCTTCTTATTGACGAAGAAACACAGAAATTGCTTCGGAATTAAATACAAAAGGCACAATGCCGACTTAAGTACAAGAAATCTGACTCTTCTTACTGTCTATGTTTTGATCCATTCCTGTGACACTAGTTATAGATTCCGATGCCTCACTTCAGATTTACTGTATCCCTCTGACCTTCTAATTGAAATTGAAACACAGATATTGCATCGGAATTAAATACAAAAGGCACAATGCCGACTTAAGTACAAGAAAACTGACTCTTCTTACTGTTTATGTTTTGAACCATTCCTGTGACACTAGTTATAAATTCCGATGCTCTTTTCAGGTTTACTGTATCCCTCTGACTTTCTTATTGTCGACGAAACACAGAAATTGCCACGGAATTAAATAGAAAAGGCACAATGCCGACTTAAGTACAAGAAAACTAACACTTTTTCCTGTCTATGTTTTGAACCATTCCTGTGACACTAGTTATAGATTCCGATGCTTCACTACAGGTTTACTGTATCCCTCTGACCTTCTTACTGACGATGAAACACTGTAATTGCATCGGAATTAAATACAAAAGGCACAATGACGACATAAGTAAAAGAAAACTGACTCTTCTTACTGTCTATGTTTGAACCATTCATGTGACACTAGTTATAGATTCCGATGCTCACTTCAGGTTTACTGTATCCCTCTGACCTTCTTATTGTTGAAGAACACAGATGCAACATCGGAATTAAACACAAAAGGCACAATGCCTACTTAAGTACAAGAAAACTGACTCTTCTTACAGTCTATGTTTGAACCATTCCTGTGACATTAGTTATAGATTCCGATGCTTCACTTCAGGTTTACTGTATCCCTCTGCCCTTCTTATTGAAGATGAAACACAGAAATTGCATCGGTTAAATACAAATGGCACAATGCCCACTTAGGTACAAGAAAACAGACTCTTCTTACTGTCTATGTTTTGAACCATTCATGTTACACTAGTTATAGCTTCCGATGCTTTACTTCAGGTTTACTGTATCTCTCTGACCTTCTAATTGAAGATGAAACACAGATATTGCATCGGAATTAAATACAAAAGGCACAATGCCGACATAAGTACAAGAAAACTGACTCTTCTTACTGTTTATGTTTTGAACCATTCCTGTGACACTAGTTATAGTTTCCGATGCTTCACTTCAGGTTTACTGTATCCCTCTGACCTTCTTATTGACGATGAAACACAGAAATTGCATCGGAATTAAATACAAAAGGCACAACGCCGACTTAAGTACAAGAAAACTGACTCTTCTCAGTGTCTATGTTTTGAATCATTGCTGTAACACTATATATAGATTCCGATGCTTCACTTCAGGTTTACTGTATCCCTCTGACCTTCTAATTGACGATGAAAGACAGAAATTGCATCGGAATTAAATACAAAAGGCACAATGCCGACTTAAGTACAAGAAAACTGACTCTTATTAGTGTCTATGTTTTGAACAATTCATGTGACACTAGTTATCATTTCCTATGCTTTACTCCATGTTTACTGTATCCCTCTGACCTTCTTATTGACGAAGAAACACAGAAATTGCTTCGGAATTAAATGCAAAAGGCACAATGCCGACTTAAGTACAAGAAATCTGACTCTTCTTACTGTCTATGTTTTGATCCATTCCTGTGGCACTAGTTATAGATTCCGATGCCTCACTTCAGGCTTACTGTATCCCTCTGACCTTCTTTTTGACGATGACGCACAGAAATAGCATTGGAATTAAATACAAAACGCACAATGCCGAATTAAGTACAAGAAGACTGACTCTTCTTACTGTCTATGTATTGAACCATTCCTGTAACACTAGTTACAGATTCCGATCCTTCACTTCCGCTTTACTGTATCCCTCTGACCTTATTGACGATGAAACACAGAAATTGCATCGGAATTAAATACAAAAGGCACAATGCCGACTTAAGTACAAGAAAAGTAACACTTTTTCCTGTCTATGTTTTGAACCATTCGTGTGACACTAGTTATAGATTCCGATGATTCACTTCAGGTTTACTGTACCCCTCTGACCTACGTATTGACGATGAAACACAGTAATTGCATGGGAATTAAATACAAACGGCAAAATGCCGACTTAACTACAAGAAAACAGACCCTTCTTACAGTCTATGATTGAATCATTCATGAGACACTAGTTACGGATTCCGATGCTTGACTTCAGGTTTACTGTATCCCTCTGACCTTGTTATTGTTGAAGAACACAGATATTACATCGGAATTAAATACAACAGGCACAACGCCTACTTAAGTACAAGAAAACTGACTCTTCTTACTGTCTATGTTTTGAACCATTCCTGTGACACTAGTTATAGATTCCGATGGTTCACTTCAGGTTTACTGTATCCCTATGACCTTCTTATTGACGATGAAACACAGAAATTGCATCGGAATTAAATACAAAAGGCACAAAGCCGACTTAAGTTCAAGAAATCTGGCTCTTATTACTCTCTATGCTTTGAACCATTTATGTGACACTAGTTATAAATGCCGATGCTTTACTCCAGGTTTACTGTATCCCTCTGACCTTCTTATTGACGATGAGACGCAGAAATTGCTTCGGAATTAAATACAAAAGGCACAATGCTGACTTAAGTACAAAAAAACTGACTCTTCTTACTGTCTACGTTTTGATCCATTCCTGTGACACTAGTTATAGATTCCGATGCTTCACTTCAGGTGTACTGTATCCCTCAGACCTTCTATTTGAAGATGAAACACAGATATTGCATCGGAATTAAATACAGAAGGCACAATGCCGACTTAAGTACAAGAAAACTGACTCTTCTTACTGTCTATGTTTTGAACAATTCCTGTGACACTAGTTATAGATTCCGATGCTTCACTTCAGGTTTACTGTATCCCTCTGTCCTTCTTATTGACGATGAAACACAGAAATTGCATCGGAATTAAATATAAAATGCACAATGCCGACTTAAGTACAAGAAAACTGACTCTTCTTACTGTCTATGTTTTGAACCATTCCTGTGACACTAGAAATAGATTCCGATGCTTCACTTCAGGTTTACTGTATCCCACTGACCTTCGTATTGACGATGAAACGCAGAAATCGCATCGGAATGAAATACAAAAAGCACAATGCCGACTTAAGTACAAGAAAACTAACTCTTTTTCCTGTCTATGCCTTGAACCATTCCTGTGACACTAGTTATAGATTCCGATGCTTCACTTCAGGTTTACTGTATCCCTCTGACCTTCTTATTGACGATGAAACACAGTAATTGAATCGGAATTAAATACAAAAGGCACAATGCCGACATAAGTAAAAGAAAACTGACTCTTTTTACTGTCTATGTTTGAACCATTCATGTGACACTAGTTATAAATTCCGATGCTCACTTCAGGCTTACTGTATCCCTCTGACCTTCTTATTGTTGAAGAACACAGATGCAACATCGGAATCAAATACAAAAGGCACAATTCCTACTTAGGTACAAGAAAACTGACTCTTCTTACTGTCAATGTTTGATCCATTCCTGTGACATTAGTTATAGATTCCGATGCTTCACTTCAGGTTTACTGTATCCCTCTGACCTTCTTATTGACGATGAAACACAGAAATTGCATCGGTTAAATACAAATGACACAATGCCGACTTAAGTACAAGAAAACTGACTCTTCTTACTGTCTATGTTTGAACCATTCATGTGACACTAGTTATAGATTCCGATGCTTCACTTCAGGTTTACTGTACCCCTCTGACGTTCTTATTGTTGAAGATCACAGATATTACATCGGAATTAAATACAAAAGGCACAATGCCTACTTAAGTACAAGAAAACTGACTCTTCTTACTGTCTATGTTTTGAACCATTCCTGTGACACTAGTTATAGATTCCGATGCTTCATTTCAGGTTTACTGTATCCCTCTGACCGACTTATTGACGATGAAACACAGAAATTGCATCGGAATTAAATACAAAAGGCACAATGCCGACTTAAGTACAAGAAAACAGACTCATCTTACTGTCTATGTTTTGAACCATTCATGTTACACTAGTTATAGCTTCCGATGCTTCACTTCAGGTTTACTGTATCCATCTGACCTTCTTATTGACGATGAAGCACAGAAATTGCATCGGAATTAAATACAAAAGGCACAATGCCGAGTTATGTACAAGAAAACTGACTCTTCTTACTGTCTATGTTTGAACCATTCATGTGACACTAGTTATTGATTCCGATGCTTCACTTGAGGTTTACTGGATCCCTCTGACCTTCTTATTGACGACGAAACGCAGAAATTGCATCAGAATTAAATACAAAGGGCACAATGCCGACTTAATTACAAGAAAACTGACTCTTCTTACTGTCTATGATTGAACCATTCCTGTGACACTAGTTATAGATTTTGATGCTTCACTTCAGGTTTACTGTATACCTCTGACCTTCTTATTGACGATGAAACACAGAAATTGCATCGGAATCAAATACAAAAGGCACAATGCCGACATAAGTAAAAGAAAACTGACTCTACTTACTGTCTATGTTTAACCATTCTTGTGACACTAGTTATAGATTCCGATGCTTAACTTCAGGTTTACTGTATCCCTCTGACCTTCTTATTGTTGAAGAACACAGATATTACATCGGAATTAAATACAAAAGGCACAATGCCTACTTAAGTACAAGAAAACTGACTCTTCTTACTGTCTATGTTTTGAACCATTCCTGTGACACTAGTTATAGATTCCGATGCTTCACTTCAGGTTTACTGTATCCATCTGACCTTCTTATTGACGATGAAACACAGAAATTGCATCGGAATTAAATACAAAAGGCACAATGCCGTCTTATGTACAAGAAAACTGACTCTTCTTACTGTCTATGTTTTGAACCATTCCTGTAACACTAGTTATAGATTCCTATGCTTCACTTCAGGTTTACTGTATCCCTCTGACCTTCTTATCGACGATGAAACACAGAAATTGCATCGGAATTTAATACAAAAGGCACAACGCCGACTTATGTACAAGAAAACTGACTCTTCTTACTGTCTATGTTTTGAACCGTTCCTGTAACACTAGTTATAGATTCCGATGCTGCACTAAAGGTTTACTGAATCCCTCTGACCTTCTTATTGACGATGAAACATAGAAATTGCATCGGAATTAAATACAAAATGCACAATGCCGACGTAAGTACAAGAAAACTGACTCTTATTGCTGTCTATGTTTTGAACCATTCATGTGACATTAGTTATAAATACCGATGCTTTACTCCAGGTGTACAGTATCGCTCTGACCTTCTTATTGACGATGAAACACAGAAATTGCATCGGAATTGAATACAAAAGGCACAATGCCGACTTAAGTACAAGATATCTGACTCTTCTTACTGTCTATGTTTTGAACCATTCCTGTGACACTAGATATAGATTCCGATGCTTCACTTCAGGTTTACTGTATCCCTCTGACCCTCTTATTGACGATGAAACGCAGAAATCGCATCGGAATTAAATACAAAAAGAACAATGCCGACTTAAGTACAAGAAAACTAATTCTTTTTCCTGTCTATGTTTTGAACCATTCCTGTAACACTAGTTATAGATTCCGATGCTTCACTTCAGGTTTACTGTATCCCTCTGACCTTCTTATTGACGATGAAACACAGAAATTGCATCGGAATTAAATACAAAAGGTACAATGCCGACTTAAGTACAAGAACACTGACTCTTCTTACTGTCTATGTTTTAAACCATTCATGTGACACTCGTTATACAATCCGATGCTTCACTTCAGGTTTACTGTATCCCTCTGACCTTCTTATTGACGATGAAACACAGAAATTGCATCGGAATTAAATACAAAAGGCACAATGCCGACTTAAGTACAAGAAAACAGACTCTTCTTACTGTCTATGTTTTGAACCATTCATGTTACACTAGTTATAGCTTCCGATGCTTCACTTCAGGTTTACCGTATCCATCTGACCTTCTTATTGACGATGAAGCACAGAAATTGCATCGGAATTAAATACAAACGGCACAATGCCGACTTATGTACAAGAAAACTGACTCTTCTTACTGTCTATGTTTGAACCATTCATGTGACACTAGTTATTGATTCCGATGCTTCACTTGAGGTTTACTGGATCCCTCGGACCTTCTTATTGACGACGAAACGCAGAAATTGCATCGGAATTAAATACAAAGGGCACAATGCCGACTTAATTACAAGAAAACTGACTCTTCTTACTGTCTATGATTGAACCATTCCTGTGACACTAGTTATAGGTTTTGATGCTTCACTTCAGGTTTACTGTATCCCTCTGACCTTCTTATTGACGATGAAACACAGAAATTGCATCGGAATCAAATACAAAAGGCACAATGCCGACATAAGTAAAAGAAAACTGACTCTACACACTGTCTATGTTTGAACCATTCTTGTGACACTAGTTATAGATTCCGATGCTTAACTTCAGGTTTACTGTATCCCTCTGACCTTCTTATTGTTGAAGAACACAGATATTACATCGGAATTAAATACAAAAGGCACAATGCCTACTTAAGTACAAGAAAACTGACTCTTCTTACTGTCTATGTTTTGAACCATTCCTGTGACACTAGTTATAGATTCCGATGCTTCACTTCAGGTTTACTGTATCCATCTGACCTTCTTATTGACGACGAAACACAGAAATTGCATCGGAATTAAATACAAAAGGCACAATGCCGTCTTATGTACAAGAAAACTGACTCTTCTTACTGTCTATGTTTAGAACCATTCCTGTAACACTAGTTATAGATTCCTATGCTTCACTTCAGGTTTACTGTATCTCTCTGACCTTCTTATCGACGATGAAACACAGAAATTGCATCGGAATTTAATACAAAAGGCACAATGCCGACTTATGTACAAGAAAACTGACTCTTCTTACTGTCTATGTTTTGAACTGTTCCTGTAACACTAGTTATAGATTCCGATGCTGCACTAAAGGTTTACTGAATCCCTCTGACCTTCTTATTGACGATGAAACATAGAAATTGCATCGGAATTGAATACAAAATGCACAATGCCGACGTAAGTACAAGAAAACTGACTCTTATTGCTGTCTATGTTTTGAACCATTCATGTGACACTAGTTATAAATACCGATGCTTTACTCCAGGTTTACTGTATCCCTCTGACCTTCTTATTGACGATGAAACACAGAAATTGCATCGGAATTGAATACAAAAGGCACAATGCCGACTTAAGTACAAGATAACTGACTCTTCTTACTGTCTCTGTTTGGAACCATTCCTGTGACACTAGTTATAGATTCCGATGCTTCACTTCAGGTTTACTGTATCCCTCTGACCTTCTTATTGACGATGAAACACAGAAAAGGTATCGGAATTAAATAAAAAATCACAATGCCTACTTAAGTACAAGAAAACTGACTCTTCTTACTGTCTATGTTTTGAACCATAACTGCGACACTAGTTGTAGATTCCGATGCTTCACTTCAGGTTTACTGTATCCCTCTGACCTTCTTATTGACGATGAAACACAGAAATTTCATCGGAATTAAATACAAAAGGCAAAATGCCGACTTTAGTACAAGAAAACAGACTCTACTTACTGTCTATGTTTTGAACCATTCATGTTTCACTAGTTATAGCTCCCGATGCCTCACTTCAGGTTTACTGTATCCATCTGACCTTCTTATTGACGATGAGACACAGAAATTGCATCGGAATTAAATACAAAAGGTACAATGCCGACCTATGTTTAAGAAAACTGACTCTGCTTACTGTCTATGTTTGAACCATTCATGTGACACTAGTTATTGATTCCGATGCTTCACTTCAGGTTTACTGTATCCCTCTGACCTTCTTCTTGACGATGAAACACAGAAATTTCATCGGAATTAAATACAAAAGGCACAATGCCGACTTAAGTACAAGAAGACTGACTCTTCTTACTGTCTATGGTTTGAACGATTCCTGTGACACTAGTTATAGATTCCGATGCTTCACTTCAGCTTAAAGGTATCCCTCTGACCTTCTTATTGACGATGAAACACAGAAATTGCATCGGAATTAACTACAAAAGGCACAATGCCGACTTAAGTACATGAAAACTGACTGTTCTTACTGTCTATGTTGTGAACCATTCCTGTGACACTAGTTATAGATTCCGATGGTTCACTTCATGTTTACTGAATCCCTCTGACCTTCTTATTGACTATGAAACACATAAATTGCATCGGAATTAAATAAAAAGGCACAATGCCGACCTAAGTACAAGAAAACAGACTCTTCTTACTGTTTATGTTTGAACCATTCATGTGACACTAGTTATAGATTCCGATGCTTCACTTCAGGTTTACTGTATCCCTCTGACCGTCTTATTGACGATGAAACACAGAAATTGCATCGGAATTAAATACAAAAGGCACAATGCCGACTTATGTACAAGAAAACAGACGCTTCTTACTGTTTATGTTTGAACCATTCATGTGACACTAGTTATAGATTCCGATGCTTCACTTCAGGTTTAGTGTATCCCTCTGACCTTCTTATTGACGATGAAACACAGAAATTGCATGGGAATTAAATACTAAAGGCACAATGCCGACATAAGTAAAAGAAAACTGACTCTTCTTACTGTCTATGTTTGAACCATTCTTGTGACACTAGTTATAGAATACGATGCTTAACTTCACGTTTACTGTATCCCTCTGACCTTCTTATTGTTGAAGAACACAGATATTACATCGGAATTAAATACAAAAGGCACAATGCCTACTTAAGTACAAGAAAACTGACTCTTCTTACTGTCTATGTTTTGAACCATTCCTGTGACACTAGTTATAGATTCCGTTGCTTCACTTCAGGTTTACTGTATCCCTCTGACCTTCTTATTGACGATGAAACACAGAAATTGCATCGGAATTAAATACAAAAGGCACAATGCCGTCTTATGTACAAGAAAACTGACTCTTCTTACTGTCTATGTTTAGAACCATTCCTGTAACACTAGTTATAGATTCCTATGCTTCACTTCAGGTTTACTGTATCTCTCTGACCTTCTTATCGACGATGAAACACAGAAATTGCATCGGAATTTAATACAAAAGGCACAATGCCGACTTATGTACAAGAAAACTGACTCTTCTTACTGTCTATGTTTTGAACCGTTCCTGTAACACTAGTTATAGATTCCGATGCTGCACTAAAGGTTTACTGAATCCCTCTGACCTTCTTATTGACGATGAAACATAGAAATTGCATCGGAATTGAATACAAAATGCACAATGCCGACGTAAGTACAAGAAAACTGACTCTTATTGCTGTCTATGTTTTGAACCATTCATGTGACACTAGTTATAAATACCGATGCTTTCCTCCAGGTTTACTGTATCCCTCTGACCTTCTTATTGACGATGAAACACAGAAATTGCATCGGAATTGAATACAAAAGGCACAATGCCGACTTAAGTACAAGATAACTGACTCTTCTTACTGTCTCTGTTTTGAACCATTCCTGTGACACTAGTTATAGATTCCGATGCTTCACTTCAGGTTTACTGTATCCCTCTGACCTTCTTATTGACGATGAAACACAGAAAAGGTATCGGAATTAAATAAAAAATCACAATGCCTACTTAAGTACAAGAAAACTGACTCTTCTTACTGTCTATGTTTTGAACCATAACTGCGACACTAGTTGTAGATTCCGATGCTTCACTTCAGGTTTACTGTATCCCTCTGACCTTCTTATTGACGATGAATCACAGAAATTTCATCGGAATTAAATACAAAAGGCAAAATGCCGACTTTAGTACAAGAAAACAGACTCTACTTACTGTCTATGTTTTGAACCATTCATGTTTCACTAGTTATAGCTCCCGATGCCTCACTTCAGGTTTACTGTATCCATCTGACCTTCTTATTGACGATGAGACACAGAAATTGCATCGGAATTAAATACAAAAGGTACAATGCCGACCTATGTTTAAGAAAACTGACTCTGCTTACTGTCTATGTTTGAACCATTCATGTGACACTAGTTATTGATTCCGATGCTTCACTTCAGGTTTACTGTATCCCTCTGACCTTCTTCTTGACGATGAAACACAGAAATTTCATCGGAATTAAATACAAAAGGCACAATGCCGACTTAAGTACAAGAAGACTGACTCTTCTTACTGTTTATGGTTTGAACGATTCCTGTGACACTAGTTATAGATTCCGATGCTTCACTTCAGCTTAAAGGTATCCCTCTGACCTTCTTATTGACGATGAAACACAGAAATTGCATCGGAATTAACTACAAAAGGCACAATGCCGACTTAAGTACATGAAAACTGACTGTTCTTACTGTCTATGTTGTGAACCATTCCTGTGACACTAGTTATAGATTCCGATGGTTCACTTCATGTTTACTGAATCCCTCTGACCTTCTTATTGACTATGAAACACATAAATTGCATCGGAATTAAATAAAAAGGCACAATGCCGACCTAAGTACAAGAAAACAGACTCTTCTTACTGTTTATGTTTGAACCATTCATGTGACACTAGTTATAGATTCCGAT